>NC_080574.1:12500000-13125000 GCF_029962835.1 Magnolia sinica | reverse complement strand
TGCTAAGTCACAATTCCAAAATTAGAATGTTTGAATGATCAAAACCGTTGACTTGAGGACTTGTTTATTGAAATAGGACCACTGGATTTCTTAAATCCTAAGTGCCCAATGAATGTCTACCAATTTGATAGTCGAATGGTGAAATAAGCATAATTTGGAGCCCATTGTATTAGTGAGATGAGTTCCATAGATTGCATGAATTTCAGGCCAATTTGGGGACACTCAAGTGGTCTCTTAAATCCGTGACATTATTCATCCAAATTTAATTCCATTTTTTTTTTCTTAAAAATTCTTGGGGAGAAATATATTTAATGCTTAGGGATATGTATTAGGGGGATGATTGCCAAAATTTGCATCAATTTGTGGTCTATTTGGGGGGCATTTGAGTAGTCCCTTGAATCGGTGACATTATTCGTTCGAATTTAAATTTAAATTTTCTTAAAATTACTTGGGGTGAATGATGTTAAATGCTTAGGGATGTGCACTAGTGAGATGATTGTTATAGCTTGCATGAATTTGGGGTCGCTTTGAGGGCATTTGAGTGGTCCCCCAAATTGAAGACATTATTCATTCGAATTTTAATTTTAATTTTTCTTAAAATTATTAGGGGGAATGATGTTAAATGCTTAGGGATGTGAATTAGTGGAATGAGTGCCATAGCTCGCAATAATTTCGGGACATATGGGGTCAATCTAAGCTTGTTAGGCTCATGAAATCATCACAACTTGAAATAGCATTCTCACCAAAGAGTGGACCGTTATGCCATCATAAACATGACAAAAAAAAAAAAAAAAAGAATATATATATTTGGAATCCTCTAAATATTTGAGATTTTTCTTACATTTTTCCAAAAATTTTTGAGGAAAAAAAAACCCCATTACGGGGGGCATAATGACCAACACGGCATACCTTGTCAAGCATGCCTCATGACCTATTTTATATATATATATATATATATAAAAGAATGATACTTTTCCCCTTCTTTTTTTCTAATTTTTCTCAAATGGTTCATTTTGCTTCAATTCATCAAATATCACTCAAATCTTATGTTCTAATCCCCAAAATAACCCTAGATCTAGTATGAAATGAGCTTTTAAGCTTCCTCCACTTTTTTCTTTCATTTTCTTCTTTCTTTCTTTCCTCTTCTATTTCTTTTACCTTTTTTTTTTTTTGGTTTGGAAATGATAAAACAAGTTAAAAGCTTAAAGTTGAAAAAAAAAAAAAAAAAAACTGAAATGGCCCTTTTATGGCTGTATCCGCAAGTGGTTCACCCCTGTATCATATAATAGGGGCTGGCTTGCAATAAATATCTCAACTGTGCACTTGTTTGAGAGCATTCTAGAACATAAAGTCATTTGGAGAGTTGATGCGGACATCAGTGGTGCACCCTTTAGAGTGTACCACAAGAGGAGGCGTCGCCGACAAAGTACCAGAGCGGAGGAGTTGATGTGGATGGACGATGGGTCCATCGAACCCACTTTCTGACACGCTACGAGTGCAGAAGCAGCATGACCGCACCCCGACCATATATCCGTGGGTTGGATTTCATACGGGTGTTCACCCCGACCATAAATCCATGGGTCGGATTTCACACAGTTTTAGACTTTTTTGTTCTTTTTCTTTTTTCAGGGGCTTTATTGTAACTTTCTTTATTTTTCGTATTTTTGTTATTTTTCTTGTTTCCAAGAGCTTTAGTGCACTTTTACTTTTTCCATAGCTTATATAAACGTTGTGAGAAACCCTATTTTCATTATTATTGAATGAATAGAAATTTGTTTCTTTTCTTCCTCTTTATTCAAGAATTAGGGTTTCAGGATTGGCCCATGGGTGTTGAGGATTTCACCTCGATTTCAGGTTTCCTTCTTTCTAAATCTTCGAGGTGCAGGGAAATGTAAAAATCATCTTCCTTCTTTTCTTTTGATGACAAAAGGACCCGTACTTTCTTCATCTCGAATCCTTCGTTCTTCACCATTTTCGTTCCTATTTGGATACCGCTTTCTAGTTTGAATAGAAAAGAGGAATGGTTAGCCAGTAGAATCAGATCCAAACTTGACCGTGGACTGATTATGCTAGATCTAGGATATCCTCATATCCCTAGATCCTCCCTTTTTACTGTTTTACGTGATTTTATGTTAAGGGGCATGATCCTAACAGAATAACCTCATCTTTGTGTTGAGATTTACCTAATCCCTTTAATTGGAAACTGTTAGTTAATTGGTATATTTATTTGAATATTCTTTAACCTGATTCTACATGCATCTAGGATTAGGTCATCATATGTCCCTACATCAAGAGTGGATCCAAAAGGAAAAATTCTCCATTAATTAATTTAGGAGCTAAGAACACCCAAGTGGCTCCATTTTCATTTCCTTGAAGTAGATTCGAAGCTTGCACTATCACCCAAAAATTCAGTTGCTTATATGGAAACTAGTGCACAACAGGATTCTAACTTAGGGTAGGCTAATTCCTCATGGATACCAAGTGTCGTGTGCCCTCTTTGCAGGGTGCAAGATGAGAACATCAATCACCTCTTCTGATACTTGCCCATGTCAAGGTGCTATATGGAGAGGTGGCCACAAAACAATCCATCGCAATTTCCAATATGATGGTGATAAAAGGAATCTTATCCCAAAATGAAGCTCAAAACAGGTGGGAAAATGCCATATCAAGAAAATCTGGAAGCTGTTTGCTTCTCTCTACTGGAAAACTGGAAATCAAGGAACCAGATGGTGTTCAAGCAAATAAAACTTTAAACTGAGGGTGCATCAGAAACATTAGGAACAATGTCGGTGAATTCTGAAACACTTTAAATCTCAAGGTAGCATTATACAAAATGCCAAGATAGCTCCTAGCAGCCAAATGAAATGGGTAGACGAACACCTTTTTGTTGTTATAAATAATCTTTTTGCTAATATGGACATGTAATTAAACTCAAACCTTTTTTTTTGGTGTTGTTTAATGGAAGTCCTTTCTTAGCAAAAGAAGGAAATATGAGGTTCCCATGGAAAGCAGTCGATGTGGTTGAAGTTTAGGATTTTTCTCGATGCTTGGAGATGACTATATCCGCATGCATGAAGAAATTATGAAAGCAGATCATCTAAGCCTTATCCCAATTCCCAACTAATAGTGAAGAAATTGTGAAAGCGGATCATCCACATGCATAGTGAAGAACAATGAAAGCAGAAACATTGGTGGAATTTCATCTTTCGGGAATCTTGCAATGGTGTAATTTCATTTTCCATCATTTCATGATTGATCTTGTAATCATTTAATTTCTTTTAATAAAAGTTAGTGCTCATAAAAAAGAAAACCACGGATATTGCATAAAACATGTGAGATCAGCAAAAATACTTACACAGTAACAAATCTATCATTAGATAATATATGTTTTTTCGTTGTTTTTAATGGTGAATCGATGTCACTTCAGTTCATGAGAGAAATATTGAAAGTAAGGCGGCAAGCATTTAAGATTTACCCATTTATAAAGATTCCAAAATCCAGTTTTCCTATCTGTAACGAAATACAGTTCCCCTGCATAAACCCATACAATTAAAATCTCAGCCAGGCAGTGACGAGAAAAATCAAAACTCTCAACTAGGTTGTTCTGTAGAATGCAGAGAAATAGACTATCATAACAGCCAGTAATATCTGAAGGGCAATACATGAATCATGTGTGTGTGTGTGTGTGTGTGTGTATAGCCGAATGCTCAGCTCACCAGTTCGCACGGAACTCGTGTGAACTTTTTTGAGAACTCATCATACGTGATGTGACTCAAAAATCTGAACAGTCCATGTGAAGCAGCATGTCATGAACCCCTCCGGGCCCAATTTTTTACTTTGATCCAAAACATTGGTGGGCCATGAAAAATGAAAACAGTTTCCTCCCTTGATTTGCATTTCTCTTCGCTATGGCCCACCAGAATTTTAGATCAGGGTGAAAATTTGTCCCTTGGGGTTTCATGGGATCCCACATCACATGGACCGTTCGGATTAGACACCCATGACACGTGTGCAAAGGTGCACACGTGCGTAGGTGCGCGGGTGAGCACGACTCATATATATATATATATATATATATATTGAAAGGTGACAACTATATTAAGAAACGGCATAGCCAAAAGAATACAGAATCATGTATGTTCAATCAAATTCAATACATCATCAGCACTTTTGAAATAAAAGGATACAATAAATAAAAATAAAGGCCCCAAAACAAAATAGAGCAACACACTAGAAAAATGTAAGGTAGCTCCACCCTTTAAATTTTCTGTAGTACCATGGTATAAGCCACAGAATTCACATCCAATGCTGTTAGTAGTTTGAGCACAAAGAAACAACATTAAGGACATAGATGTTATAAAATAAAATAAAAAATACTGAGAACACTAAAAAGCAATTATTATCCCATTCAACCACTTAATTATTTTATAGAGTCATTGAAACTAGGGGATTTCAATGGAGAACAAGACCCATGGACAGCTGAACCACAAATCCAATTTCAATAAAACCCAGACCCATGGATAGCGGAACTACAAATCCAATTTTATCGGATTGGGATCCATTTTTTGGTCTAAGTTGATATCAGGTCAGATTCTGTTCCAGTGATCTAGATTGAATTAAAAAATTAGGTTGGTTGGGTATCCATGAAATACTTGTCTACAAATAGTTTTGCAGTTTTACCATTATCTAGATTAGGAAACATTATATGATAAGTTGAGGAATACAGATTGAGGAGTAAATTCATAAATATGGATGATATATATATCATCTTACACTCTTTCATCCTAACTCTAGCAACTCTTCCTCCCTCTTCTACTTATAGCCCTTCCAACTAACCAGCCATATTTTGCTCCCATCTCAGGTTCTGAATATCAGTTTCAAGGGGTGCACCAGTCTGTCCGAAAACTGATACAATGCAGGGTGTATTGGATGAAATAAAAAATAAAAATTGCAAAGAAAATATCAGACAAAGGGGGAAAATGGGAACAAAAAAATCTGTCTTTTCGTGTGTTTTGGACATATATGGATGGTATATCAGGCCTTTGGCAAGAATGTTGTCTGTCAGCATGACCTGTTGGAACTTGGAAGTAGAGTTATTCATTCTTTGACTGCAAAATTCTGTGTTAAAACTTGAGGGAATTAGATTATTATTATTATTTATTTTTAATGTGACAATTTTATTAGAAATAGCCAAAAAAGCTAAAAATAAATAAAGAATTACAAAGAGGAACAACATCCCCAAGAAAAACTCAAACAGAGTGATCCCCCCATAACCCAAGAGATCTACGCCCACCGAAAACTTCGTATGTAACCTGTCTCAAAATATAGTCCATTGTCCCACTAATATTGCGGAAACGACGGTTGTTAATTTGCCCCCATAAAGCCCAAGGCCAACTAATAATGCCCCTCTCCACACCTTTTTACATCTTTTCCCCACCCCTCCACCATGCCAAATGGGAATTAGAAGTTTTGGGGTTGATTGTTTAAATTTTAATATAATGGGTTTTGTTACATATTTTAATGGAACATCACATGGATCTAAAGTGTACCTTTGCAGTAACGGTGGGTGTAACAGTGCCCATTGTTGCCGATAGGGTTACGGGCCGCATTGGCCATTATGCCCCCTGTAACGGTCAGAAATTTTTTTGTTCTAAAAAAATATTCGAAAAAATATCCGTTAAATCTAGAAAATTCTAAATATTTCAAATATGCATTCATTTATAATTAAGAGAAAGTTGCACGGATGATTTGATGAATTTATAAACCTGATAGCATGAAATTGACTGCAAAGCTCATAGATTTAATTTTCTAACTATTTAATACTAATGATAGATATATTAGAACGAATTTAATATCAAAATATCTCATATGTGTAGGTGTTTGCTATTATTTTTCATAATTTACTCTGGAATTCTATATTACATATCTATCCTTGAGGAGTGTGAGGTGAGGACTAGCACACAATATTCAACCATTAAAACAGAAAACTATTGAAGAAAATGATTTTTCCTAATTTTTAAAAATTGACCGAAAATATTTTGAAAATAAAAAATTACAAAAAAAAAAGAAAAAAGAAAATCAGTTGCATAATTTGAAAATTGCACATTTATATGTTGTAATTTGAATAACGCACCATATTCAACCATAACAACAGAGATTTTTTTTTTAAAAAGAAGGTATAAATACCTATTTTTGAAGATTTTCCAAAAAATGGCCCATCGAGCTTCGATACAACAAAATCCTTGAAATAACTTATTTTGATCTTCAAATTCAAGCTAAGATTGGTTGGAATTTGCAGTAGAATAGTTTAGGAAATAATTTGAAAAAGAGAAGTGCCTAAAATGAGAAAAATCCCAACTTAAAAAGACAAAAAAGAAAAAAAAAAAAGAAAACCTAGCCATTTATGATCGTTACGGGACAATAACAGCCGTTATGGGGCGTAATGGTTGTTACGGCCCCCATAACGGCCAATTTAAGCAAAAAACTTGGGAGTTACTGTTTCGACCCCGTATCGCGTAATGAACTCGGTCGTTACCGTTACAGTCGATACATAACCGATTTGGTACACTTTGCATGGATCACAAGTCACCACAGATTATCCATAATTAAAATACATGTGCTTACTATAAAAAAAAAATATCATTAACTCATTATGTGCAAGTTATCCAACTTAATCCAATACCATGATTGGGAACAGCTTGCCCCATATTCTATCGCCGAGGCAAGGGCAGGGTGTGAGCAACTTAATATTTGAAAATTGGTGATCTAGATCAAGGGGGGCAAACCAAATTGAGAAGTTCTATGGTTGATTGTTTAAATTTTAATACAATGGGTTTTGTTACATATTTTAATGGAACACACATGGATCACAAGTCACCACAGATTATCCATAGTTGAAATACATGTGCTTACTATAAAAAACATCATCAACTCATTCTGCACAAGTTATCCAACTTAATCCAATACCACGATTGGGAGCAAATTGCCCCTTATTTTATTGCCAAGGCAGGGGCAGAGTGTGAGCAGCTTAATATTTGAAAATTGGTAATCTAAATTCGAGGGGAGCAAACCAAATTGAGAAGCTCAACCAGCTAGGATGACTCAATTACTATGACTCTGCAATCGATACCAATTGATATATAAGTCACATGAAGAGAGGGATCTTTCACAACCATCTTGAGATAAAATCAACAGCCATGTTTGGCAAACGTTATTGTATCTAGGGATTTTTACACAAAAAAAAAAAAACCTAATTAATATGGAATTTACATTTTGGTACCTTTCTCAAAAAGGTTTTCAAAAAGCTACATCATTAATCGATATAATTATCGTTCCACTACCTTCCGCAAGACCGTCGTGCGAGCAAATGGGTCGGCTGCTTGGGTGGGCCCCACCTTGATGTTTATGGATTTGTGTGGTCCACATGAATCACAGGTCAGCCAAGTGAATCTTACATAAATATCATAATGGGCCTAGGCAAAATCAAGAGTGGCATCCCATACAATTATATTTCTTTTTGAATAATCTCTCTATATAGTTGGAGAGGGACATTCAGACTTGACTTTTGGCAGGGCCTTGTGATGTGTAAACGAAATCTACTTCGACCATTAGATGTGTAATCCTATGTTATGCCAAGAGACAAAAAACCAAGCTGACATGTGATTCAGGTGGGCCACTCCAAAGAAAATAGTCGGGAGAGAGACCTCCACACTTGATTTTTATAGTTTCCACCAAGATAATTATATGGAATCTACTCCAACCATTAGATGCCACACCAAAATTTATGCCTGGGGCTTAAAAATCAAGCTCATCTGTAATTTAGATGGGACATACCAACGAAAACAGATTAAAGGGCAATCGTTGCCTCATACACTCTTTCCAAAATGCCCAGGGCTTAAAAATCAGGCTCATTTGTGATTTAGACGGGACATACCAATGAAAATAGATTAGAGGGCAATCGTTCCCTCGTACACTCTTTCCAATTAGGCGGTCCACCTGAATCATGGATGGGGGTGATTTTTAAGATCTTGGCCTCACATAAGGTGATGCACCTGTTGGTCAGGATGGATTTTACATAAATATCACGGGGGTGCCCACCTAAGTAGCCAACCCATTTGCTCGAGTGCCCACCCAACTGGCCATTAAAGAAATGTAACGGAAGGTAGTGGAATGATAATTACATCGATTAATGGGGTGGCTTTTTGAAAAGCATTTTTTTAAAAGGTACCGGAATGTAAATTCAGTATTAATTAGGGAGGGGTTCTTTTTCTTTTTTTTTTGTAAAATTCCCTTACATCTATTAGCCTCACCATTTGCTCCCAAAGGAGTTGACATAATCCAGGATATGCCCCTAAAAGGAGCTCCTGAAATGTCCAACATTTCTGATACTTAAATTCAACCACAGCCTTTGTGATTATCTGCCAAAATGAAATGGCAGGAAAAATTAAAAAATAAACCAGAAAATGCAAAAGTACCTTTAGAGGACCATCTGGGTTCATTTGGAGACTCTGTGACTGTAGGATCGCCACCAGCAACACAAACACGTTTGTAAACTTCTCTGCACAAGCATAAGGGTCTGGTTAACACATTTTACAAAACAAAATGGGCTAAATGGAGAACAAGAATTGGGTAAAATATCCACATCTCTGCACAGAAGCTTAAAGAATCATTTTAACAACTTTTACAGATATGGACTCAGAGCTGACAAAGTTTAAAATAGACAAGTTACTCCAAAACTCAGCCTAGTCAACTAAACTAAAGACAAGAGTTGAGTTCTTTTACCTCATTTTGATTTGATTCAACCAAAAACTTAGATGGGTCTAATATTCCAACCAGGAACTTGAACAAAAAATAGCATTTTTGAACTTGAAAAACTCCAATAAGACTTGCATAAAGGTTTCCCAAAATAAATGAAATAATAAGAAGACCCGGTCAAATGGCTTTGTGATTTGACCTACTTGACTCTACACTAGACCAGTTCGAGTCCAAATCAATTTCCAAGATGTTAAAGAGAGGATCTTTGTATTGGCGACTCGTGGCCCCTCCTTTAATGTATTGTTTTTCATTTTCTCTTTTGACAAATTGACCAGTAATATATTTCATTTTCTCCTTTGATAAACTGACCATTATTCCTCAAAAAACTAAAACCATGTCTATAGTATATGATATTAACTGTCATGTATAATGCATAAGATGTAGAGGAAGCTAATGAAAATGCCAACAAAAGGATGTCTCGTGGCAATGAAAACCAAGAACTTGAGAAAAACTTGCAAAACACAGTCCCAGCTTATGAAGTACAGAATTTCTAATAGAAGATCCGAAGTGAATGAGTTTTTGACTCGTTGAAGTACAAAGTGTGATATGACATTTGAATAAAGGAGAATCATAAGAGAGGAGGAAATATGCAAGTCTTAGAGAGGTATTCTACTCACCCAGTCTCAGAGATGTAACCAACCCAAAGTTCTGCTTTATCCCAATGCATGTTTGGGTGACCCCATTCAATCCATGCCATCCTCTTTCCATTTGGGTCGATACGTGGAAAGGCGTAGAAGTCATTGCCACTAACTAATACTTTTGGTTCTAAAAGTTACAGGATCCAAAAGAAAAGGGTCAATGGCAGCAAAATAAGTATATAAACAAAGGTGCATGTTATCAACAGACTACCTATATCACGCAAACTAATCACTACATAATCCTTAAACCATTCATGATTTACCTATCTTTACCTTGAGGATTCCCATCCCTGAGGTCGATAGCTACAATTGTTGTGGCTGGATTTTGAGTACTTTCTCGATGATCTGTTAAAAGATATGATAAAAACAATAAGGAAGCAACTTCAGCAGGCCCTGGAACAAAGTTGCTCTCAGCATGCCTGGGGACTTTAGTCATATGCATTGGTTCGGCACACTTTCAAGGGCCACCAGGAAAAATGTGACATTGATTCAAGGAACTTTTCTATCCAATCAGTGCCATAGAAAAATGGACTGTCTGGATCAAGGAAGGTCTAATAATCAATATGAATACTCCATTTCATAGAGTCCACTTTGGATAAAATACGTCTTCAAGGAACCATTTTGATAAGATGATCTTAAACATCCCATCAGTGGCTTGGCAAGCAAACAGTTATAAAAGAGAGCCAATGTTTGGAAGGTTAGCATCCTCCAATTTACCGAGTTTTTCATGGTGGACCATGAAAGTGGGGAAAACCTAATGGACAGTCCAGATCAATGATTTGACCATCCACGTCTCTAAATGCACCATGGCTTGCTAAGTGCGCCAGTGTGCCTTGGGCACATATGTTCCCTAATAATAATTAAGTACTTTCTTGATGAGGAGTGTAATGCTATAAAAATAATAAGATGAAAAGATAAGAATTTGGTTCAACAGATTATCGATGACCCACCTTCCCTTACAGTTATATAACGGTTAAAGCGTGAATCAACCACTCCATCTGCATAACAAACTCTAGGTCCACCACCATAATCTGGAGTGATTGGTACAGGAGATTGATCTGCACCAACAACAGAGTGACAGCTCAGCTGACTGCTTTCATGAATGGGAACACACACTTGGATGCATGTGCCCGCCCGCCCGCAAATACACAGACACAAACAAAGACAGGTCAAATGCATGGTTGACTAAGAGAGTAGTTATCCAAAACAAGTTTTTAACTTTGTAAGTTAAAGATGTTTGATTGAGAAGAACAAGATCCAAGAGACTAAAAACAAAAGAACAGGGATGAGGACAATTATTCAAACCCCTCGTCTTGGAGATGCAAAAATATTGAAGCAGTAATAAACTCATCATCATATAGCCTTATCCCAGCTATTTGAAGCGGTAATAATTTAACAGCAATTAAATCATAAACTGACATAAAAAGCATGAAACTATGGTCCTGCAAATTTAGGTGGCATGTTACCTCAATCAAGATTAAACATACAATTATCATGAGAAATTGAATGATGAGGACATCATGCGCACACGCACGCCCCTCACCCTACGCACATACTGAAGGAGGAGGAAGGCCCCACTATCGATCTGGATCGATGACGACATCTATGGAGGACCTCCTAGTTAGGGGGCTGTGTTATGGAGCATTGGAGTGGACCCGATCATCATGTGGATTCCACCATTGGATCTCATGATTGTGGCCCACTACCCTAGATGATCTAGGATTTTGAGTTTTGGTTATTATTGTTATTAGAAACATCATGAACGGTTTTGATTAGTTGCTATTTTTGTTACTTCGTCTCTAAGTATTAGTGTGCGCACATGGCGCGGCTTTTGGGGTTTAGGGTTTTCTCATAAATAGGCAACCCCATGTAGGCTTTTCTTTTCATTGAAGTTTATGAATAAAATTCTACGTTTTTCTTCTCTAGTTCTCTGAGTTGAAGAATCTAATTGGGTGCGAAACCCTCCCTTCTTCGAAGGGCTAACTACCGTGGTGCGAAGATACAACCACCCCAAATCGTCCTTACCTCCTACACTCCATATCAATCATCTCCCACAGTCATCCCATCTTCAATTCCACCCCTTTTTGTACCCAAGTTCTCCTCTATAACAAATTTTCAAATTCTGGCCCTCCAGGAGGGCTGCAACTTCAGCGGAGCACCATGCACAAACCGGACAACGGATCGACATGAGATTTGGTGTGTAAGTGGGCTACTCCTGGCCAACCACACCCTAGGTGGCCGTTTCCAATTTCGTGGGCCCTACACACGTGCGGACAAGAACCCACGCACGTGCGTCTGGGCCGAATTGCTGTCTACACATGTGGACTGTATTAGGTTCTTCTCTCTCCTCTATCTCTCCTTTCTCGCCTTAAATCCCTAACCCTAACCCTAGATAATCCTAAATTTCAAGTTCTTTCCTACTTTTGCAAACCCTAGACTTTCCCTGAATTGAAACATGGTGAATCTCTTGAATTGGGGAACAATCCTTTGCAAGCGTAAATGAATCTACACTCCTTTGGGCATTGTTTGGTTTATAATTTTATTTGATCTAGCCCTAACGTGTGTAGGCTTGGACCCCTGTAGGTTCCCCTTGTTGAATGTTTAATCATGTGGGGCGTGGAATTTTGTGATTGTTTAAAATTGGTATGATCTAAAGCTTGAAATCTTGCATGTCATATTTAATTTCATGTCTTGCATCACTGTACAAATCATACCATAAAGGTGCCATGGTTGGAATTTGGAAACTGAGAATGACCATGCAACCCATTGCAATATATGATCAAAACACTGGGGACTAAAGAGTTTTGTCATGGAATGAAGCTGACTGAAAAGTATTCCAATTCAAAGTTTCTCATGAGGATATAGGAGAATGTGAATATCAACTCCGAAAATAAATAAAATTATGTTCTCAATTGTATTCTTTGATATTGTAGATGACATAGTTTTCATTAACAAAACGAGAGAGGGCAAAAACACAAAGTTAGATTTATGGAGAGATGCTTTAGAATTTAAAGGATTAGTAGTGGGAAGGAAGAATTAGTAAAAATTGTTGATCAGGAAGTTTTCCAAAATGACCACTTTCGATATCTTGGGCCGATATTTCATGAGAGTGGAGAGATTGAGAAGGATGCTGCCCATAGATTTCAAGTGGGGTGGAAGAAATAGAGATATGCTTCTAGAGTTTTATATGATAGTCATGTACCACTCAAACCGAAAGGGAAATTTTATAGGATGGCTATAAGACCAGCCATGTTTTATGGGAGAGAATGTTGGGCAGTTAAGGAACAATATGTCCAAAGGATTAGTGCAGCCGAAATGAGGATGTTGAGATGGATGAGTGGCAAGACAAGCATAAAATTAGAAATGAATGCATTCGAGTGAATTTAGGAGTAGCAGGAAATGGTAACAAGATGAGGGAAAAAAGACTTAGATGGTTTGACCATGCGCAACGGAGACCTAGAACTGTGCCAATCAAGAGTGAGTTGGTACAAGTTGAAGGCTCTAAAAGGGCAAGGGGAAAGCCCAAAAGGATGTGGGCGGAGGTAGTATGAAAGGACTTGATGACCTATGGTCTAACCAAGTTATGGCCCTTGATAAAGGAATAGGAGAAAAGTAACGATGTAACCGGACCCCAATTAGTTGGGATAAGGCTCAAGTGATGATCATGATGATGAATTATATTCTTTGATAAGTGATCAAAGAATATATGACAATCAAGGTATTCAATAACGGTAATGGTGGTTGTAACGGGCAGAGTTACGATCATTACAATATGAGCCTTAACAGCCATTATGGCATCTGTAACGGTAAAACAATAAATGAAACAAAAGAAGAAACTGTATCAACCACTGTAAAAATAAAAATAAAATGAAGAAAATGAATCGGCCCTATATTGGACCATTACAGGCCCCTAATGGCCATTGCAAGCCCATTACAGGCCATTTTTAAAAAATGGCCTTTACAACCTCATATTGTGTAATGGCTCCCACAATTACCATTACGTAATGGCCATTCCAACTGTCACGTAACTGCTTTTTAATACCATGATGACAATGAATACTGGAAGTCCATAAGACATTTTAGGATATATGAGAACAGAAATTTTCATCATAATTTGCAAAATGGAGAACACATGCCTCTATAGAAATTCTTAGTAGTTGATCAAAGTACCTGCTTTCTATTCTTTTTTAGGAATAGTTGTTTTCTATTTAATTGCCTAGGAATTACGACAAATTTTCCAACCACAAGAATTTCCAGATATTTACCTCCTTAGTATTTTTATTTTTATTTTTTGAAAGATGAATATTATTACGGCCAAGCAGCCAAACAAAAACAGAGACTATACAAGTAGAGGAAAAGGCGGAAAAAAAAAAAAGGAGAAGAAAGAAAATACAAACCCACCACCCAAACTGAACACACCCAGCCAAAGAAGAAAGCAAAAACTATACAAACCCCGCCTGAACAAAACCGAAAACCAAAACTGCACTGAGCCCCAAGTAGAAGCCCACCTAGCAACCCAAACTACACCGAACAAGTAAGAGACTACTCCTGGATAGACCGAGTAACCCTCCTAAGCACATGTAAGGCTTCACTGATAAGATTGTTAAAAATCCGATCATTCCATTCCAGCCAGATGTACCACAGGACCACTAGAAGAGTTATTCTCCAACTGCGCTTGCCTAATTTTCCACCAGAGTCCCCGTGCCAAGCATCGAACAAGACTTCGATCGAACCTAGCATCACCTACAGAAGATTGGCTTCATAAAAAATATCAGACCAAATAATCTTAGCAAAAGCACAATGCAGGAACAAATGATCTACATCCTCAACCGCTTGGAGACATAAGATGCAGGCATTTGGAAAATCATGTTGCGCTTCCGAAGGTTGTTTAGAGTTAGAACTCTGTTTCTGCCAACCAACCAGGCAAAGGTAGCAATCTTCGGAGATGCCCCATATTTCCAGATAGCAGAGTTATGCGCTAAACCCTCGGAGCAAACCTTTGCAAGCTGGGAATACAACGATCTGACCAAGAAAGCTCCTGACTTTCCGAATCTCCAAGTCAAAGCATCATCTACATCCATGGACAGGTACACTCCCTATAGACGAGACAACAAGGAAATAAGTTGATCGAACTTGTACTCACTCAAATTCCTACAACTACGGATGAACCATCCACCTTGACAAGACAAAAAATTTGCCACCAGGGCACTACAATTAGAGGAGACAGCAATAAGAGGAAAACAAAGACCACGGCAGTAATTCCCCAAGCCAAACGTCATCCCAAAACTGCACTCTTAAACCGTTACCCACAACAAAGCCCAAGCCCTCCACCTCAAGGGCCACGCTGGAGATTCCTTTCCAAAGGAAAGAGGATTTGTAACGGAATGGGAGGATCAATTGATCCACCACCCCGTGAAAGACAGGCCATATTTGGCCGCAATGATTTGTTTCCACAAACCAGATTCTTCAAAGCCAAATCTCCAATACCATTTGCCAGGCAAGGCAGAATTTACCTTGTCTAGATTTCTTATGCCTGCTCCACCTTGACCATAAGGTTTACAAACCTCAAACCACTTAAGGATGTGAAATTTACCTTTCGGAAAGCCACCTTCCCATAGGAAGTCCCTCCTTAGTTTATCAAATTGGGCCAACACAGATTTCGAACATCGAAATAACGAGAGATGATAAAGAGGCATATCAGACAACAAAGATTTAATTAGATTCAACCTACCCCCTAGGTATAGAAGTTTACCTTTCCAAGGGCCCAGCTTGTTATTTATACACTCTAAAACCTTGTCCCAGATGCTATTAGGCGGTCTCCTCGGGCACAATAGAAAGCCTAGATAGTTGAAGGTAAAGGAACTAATCTTGCATCCAAAGATTTCAGCCAAAAGAAGAAGATCTTCATTAGGGATATTGATTCCCAGCATTTCTAATTTAGAAACATTAACCTTAAGCCCAGAAGAAACTTCGAATGAACCTATTGTAAGCCTCAAATTAGCCACTCCATATTTACAGCATCACAAAAAATAATTGTATCATCAAAAAATTACAGGTGATTTATAGGATGCGGGAAGCCTCTCACAGAAAAACCAGAGAAAAGACTCACAAAACTGCCCCTTCATCAACAATTTTCTCAAAGCCTTTGAGATTATAACAGAAAGGAAGATCCTTAAAAACAACATTAACTGAAAAGGACCCAACCCAACTATCCTACAAAATACGTTTCAAAGGATTCCAACATAGAAGAATACATCCCAAGGCCCCAATAGAGTTAATGCACAACCACCCACCCTATTACGCCCCCAAATAGACTCGATAATACTCACAAACATTGATTAGATCTTCAATTCTTGAATAATGAAGATACTATCCTTCAACCATCTGCAAAGATCTTTAACCAGGACGTGTTTATGGGGACACCCAAGCCCGCAAACATTCCAAGAAATGATCTACATGAGGTCACCATATGAACCCCTCTATTCCTTCTAGCTTCTCTTGGCAAGGAATCCGCAGGCTGAGACTAGCAAATTCTAAGGATAATTAACTCCCTTCAGCCTCTCACTGGGATCAAGGACCTGGGGAGACTATCTGACAAAAGAATCATGATTCCTCTCTCCTCCATTTAAAAAATTGCCACATAATATCTCTATTATCAAAGACCAACCCTAGTAATCTCCCCATATGGTAGACTGCATCCCTCGCCCATTTATAACCCTTAATTGTCTCCACCAAAACCACCAACCTTTCCTCCGAGAGAACCCCCCCCCCCAAACAAGAGAGAGAAGATGGAGCATCCAAAACACACGATGCTTGGAGAGGGGGAACATCAAACGCCACCTCAAGATGAAAGTGAACGGCCTCAGATGAAGGGGAAGAGAAACCCTGAAGCGGAACTGAGGAGAAAGGGACTACTACCAAAGGGCCTATGAAATCAGGGCTGGGAACTTTCGAACCCAATTTGGAATAGTCTATAGGGGAGAAGTGAAGAAGGAACCATTGACCAAAGGGGAAGAAGAGGAGTTCTCCTCGCACAGAAGGATGCCACCAGAGAATCCATTCTGGTTCTACATTTGTTTGAATAAAATGCTTAGTTAATTCCATGTGTTTGACCAAAAAATCATTTCTTCTTCCAATTTTCCTATCTTCCCATTCATTTCCATCAGCAGACCCTTCTTCCCCTAATTCTTTCCCTTCTACCAATGAATGATCTGTAATAATTCACAAATTTGTGGAAATACTTAAAGAGGATAAAGACCTCTTTTGGTTTGAAAAAACCTCGTGACTCTTCTTTTCGACTATAAACGATGGAATTGTCGAGGGCTAGAGAGGGGATTGGAAGGGGAACTGAGAAACAAATGTCGAAAAATGAAACCCCCTACATTAGCAGCATCCGACTCTATTTCGCTCGAAAGAAGACATGTGTAGACATTAACCACTTCGACAACCGTCTCGCTTTCTCTCATAAGTGGACAAATGTCGGCATTAAGCACTGCTAGATTTGGGTGGACCATCTCATCAAGGGGTTGAAGGCCAGACACATCATCATGGAAAGGTGAGAGTTGAGGTAGCCATTAAAGGCAGCTGACGACGGCGTTGCCTCAACAATAAATGGATTCTCCTTTTCCTAAGGCCTTGATTCAAACCCATTCTATCGCAACGAGACACTTGGCACCCTTGTCAGATTAGGAGCCTCGAAGTCAATGCAAGGCACTATCTCCGTCGACATGTATCGCTAGGAAGTTGTCCCGTATCGGTATCGGTTGGCGTAACGGTGACCTCCAAAACCGATACGGATACGGGGGCGTAACGGCCCGTAACGGCGCAAAATTTTTTTTTTGCCAAAAAAATATGGATTAAATCCGGAATATTCTAAGCATTCCAAATATGCATTCATTTATAAATTGGAACATGTTTATGGTGGTGTAACGGTCTACTCTTTGGTGAGAAGTTGTATCGGACTGTCTGATGAATTTATGAACCAGATAACCTGAATTTGACTACAAAATTCATATATTTAATTTTCTAACTATCTACTATCAATGATAGATATATTAGAATGAATGTAATATGAAAATATCTTACATTTAGGTGTTTGCAATTATTTTTGAGGGCCAAAATTCATGCGTAAATAGAAAAAATATATTAAAAAAAATATAAAATGGCACCCCAAATATGTAAAATGCACATTAACATGTTCTACTATGATTAACACATCATATGGCATCATTAAAACAGCAAAAGAATCATTGAAAAATGATTTTTCGAATTTTCAAAAAAAGGGCTGAAATAAATGCGTAAATAGAAAAAAATATTTAAAAAATATAAAATGGCACTCCAAATATGTGAAATGCATATTAACATGTTCTACTATGATTAACACATCATATGGCATCATTAAAACAGCATAAGAATCATTAAAAAATGATTTTTCGAATTTTCAAAAAAAGGGCCGAAATAAATGCGTAAATAGAAAAAAATATAAAAATATATATAAAATGGCACCCCAAATCTGTAAAATGCACATTAACATGTTCTACTATGATTAACACATCATATGGCATCATTAAAACAGCAAAAGAATCATTAAAAAATGATTTTTCGAATTTTCAAAAAAAGGGCCAAAATAAATGCGTAAATAGAAAAAATATAAAAATAATATAAAATGGAACCCCAAATCTGTAAAATGCACATTAACATGTTCTACTATGATTAACACATCAAATGGCAGGATTAAAACAGCAAAACAACCATTAAAAATTAATTTTTCAAATTTTAAAAAAGGGGCCAAAATTCATGAGTAAATAGAAAAAAATATTTAAAAAATATAAAATGGCACCCCAAATCTGTAAAATGCACATTAGCATGTTCTTCTATGATTAACACATCAAATGGCATGATTAAAACAGCAAAACAACCATTAAAAATTGATTTTTCGAATTTTAAAAAAAGGGGCCAAAATTCATGCGTAAATAGAAAAAAATATAAAAAAATTATTAAATGGCACCCCAAATCTGTAAAATGCACATTAACATGTTCTGCTATGATTAACACACCATATGACATGATTAAAACAACAAAACATATTAAAAAAAGTATAAATACCTATTTTTGACGAATTTCTGAAAAATGGCCTACCGAGCTTTGATTCAAAAAAATCTGTAATATAATGTGTTTTTATCTCAAATACCAAGCCAAGGTTGGTCGAAATTAGTAGTAGAAGGAGTAAGAAACAGTTTGGAAGCAAGAGGTTTCAAAAAAACAGCAAAAACAGAGCTTAAAATGAAAAAAAAAAAAAGTTACCGTTACGGGCCCGTTACGGCCGTTACACCCCGTAACGGGCCCGTATCGGCCGATACGGGTACAAAATCGGGTAACGGCTGATACGACCCCGAAACGCATAACGGTTCCCACCGTTATCGTTACATATCGGCCGTTACGACCGATACGTAACCGTTTTGGCACACCTTGATCGGTAGACAATCTCAAGGAAATTGGCAAAGGTGGTGAATGCTCTTTAACCATAAATGCTAGAGAACATGTATCGAAAATCGAAAAGTTTTAGAGTTACTGCAATAAGATCATCCAAAGCATGAGGGGATTCGACGTGTCTAGATAAAAGATGCAGAGGTTAGGAACAGTCCGGATTGATGCCAGCTGTCACCCCCTTACCTCAATCAAAAATTGCTGCAATTGCCTTAAGCTTGCATGTGTGGACTAGAGAGGTGACATGCATGGAGGCCTCTTGCGGTGCTACCATACTCTGCAAAACCGAAGCTTATAGAGAGCACTAAAAGGGTACACCGTCTTCTCCACCACCATGGGAGACAACACCACCAGCTACAACTAGGATATCCCCTTTCAAGGACGGAATTAAAACCCCACTAGCTCTAACCAACACATTTTCACAAACAATTTGAATACGGAAACTAACATCTCCTGCCAAGATCGTCACCTGTTCCGACATTGGCAAAGAATTTTTTCACTGCACACAGAGTCTGGCCCACCGCGACGACTCCTGCTTCACAGAGGGTTCATCAATCAATTTTACCTTGTCCAAGTAAGAGCCGATAGCCACCAGAATGTCCTCAACCCAAAATTCTAATAGAAGCTCCAAAAGTCGAACCTGCACATCCGAATAGGCAAAACTGACTAGTCCAGCCATTTCGACAATGACACTACCAGGCCATTATAATGGATCTAGCTGGCAAACACCACCCTATCAATAACCGGCTGGGGATGGAGAGAAACCCAAAAAATAAAATCATGGACCAGACAAATAAGGAAATCATGTTCTTGTAACTCAAAATTGGAATGCAACCACGTGCTCAAATCAAAAACTGAAAACCCTACTTTAAGAGAGGCTATTAGTCTCCTTATTGACCAACAATCGTGTTATCAAGGACAGACACAGTAACTGAAACCCTCAAACCTAAAACATTAACTGACTTGGAGGGACATACCTGAGAGGGGATAGGACTGCGAACTAGAGGAGGAAGGGGAACACCAAAGGAGTGGAAGATTTCCCTAAAATCCCTACCAGAGCATCCTTAAAGGAGAACAGCCCCTACCCCTGCCTTCGATTATCCTCCTGGTCCAAAAGTCTCAAGGGAACAGGCTGGGTGACAGAGGTAGCAAATGAATCTCACCCCCCGTCACCTTTCCAAACATAACCTCATTTTTTTTTCCTTCTCTATTAACATGGTCAACCCTGAAACGCGCCTTCTGCACCTTTACTTCTATACCATTAAATCTCTTACCATGGATACCCTCTATAGCCCTAGCGCACTCCTCCTAAGTCGCCAGACAAAAGCAAAACCTGATTACAACTTAATTCAACACCCCCCCCCCCCCAAAAAAAAAAAAGAAAAAAAGAAAAAAGAAAGGGCTGAAAACTCAGTGAGAATTCATAGTACTCTCACGAAAAAGTCAACACAAACAATGTCGGGAATTCGATTAGTGGTGTATTCTCCGATTTTCCTTTCTTGTGCCTTTTAACCACCTCAATCCATCCCTCCTGAGGCTTTGACTATCATTCTCCACATATCGCATTTGTATTCTCTTCCTTATCTAGATGCAGCAATGAGCTTCTCAGGAGAGGTCCCTTGAAGAAGGAATCTATCCTCTGAGATGATGCGTTGGGACTCCACTTGAATATTCCACAAAGCATCGTCCTTCCCCGATCGTTGTGCAACTACCTCCTGCATTCCCTCCGGACCCTCGAGGAAGACAATCTCCCCAACCCGATTTGGCACAGCATCTTCCTCCCTTTTGTGTTTAACTCGCATACTCCATAGCTCTCCTTCCCACTGCTGAGCAATCATCCTTCCATCTCCATGAGGACCCTCAAGGGTAACGGACTGTCCTTCTCAAATATGACCCTCCATCTCTAGCCATAGATCTTGATCTCGCTTACTTTGACTGCCGAGCATCATCTCCTATCCTTCACTCATCCTGTAAGTTTCAAAACTCCCATTTCGCTCATCCAGCCATAGATCCCGATCTCGCTTACCCAAGGAATTTTCATGATCAGGGAATGCTCCCAAGGTAGTACCTAAACATCACTTGATCACTTTCAAAAAACAACATGTTTATACAATTGGAGCAATGTAATATGTATTCCAATAATTTTAATATTTGGCCTAGATCCTACCATGCAACAGATTAGAAAGAAAAAGGCAAGCCAATGATGCATCTTCCTTAAACCAGAAGAATAAAAACATTGGCAAGGAGCAAACAAAGGGCAAAAAATAGAAAGAAATTGATGTAAGACAACCCTTGAAGCAATGATATGTATGGTGTAGTAAGGCCCTGATTTTGTACAAGTTGGATTCATGGTTTTATGATCCAGAGTGTTGATCTCATGGCTCTACCATGGATAGATCACACTTGAAAAGTATCCTGCTAGGATATTTTAATGCTTCAATCCGAATCCTGAAAATAGACAAGAACAAGATATGACAGCAGTCCACATTCAACATGAAAGTGGCCAAAGATTGGATGGCTAGGATCTCTCTATCTAGGCAGCTTTGAGAGCAAGGTCATCAATAATGAGAACTGTTGTATAGACGATGTGAATCACCAAACTATGGGCCCCACTCGTACACACCCAGGACCATGAAAATGCTATGCATATCATTGAGCCTATGATGTGAGTCAAAAATCAACATGCAGTAAGAATTTACCTCCAATAGTTTGCTTATAGAGGTGCTGATCTTTGTAATTTGAAAACATGACTGTACTCTCAGAAACTGTAAATGCACCACCTCCATACTCTTGGGCCAGTGTCCGTACAGCAAACCCTTGAGGGGTAATGTCTATAGGGTTATCTCCTGGTTTTTCAGGTTCCTTAACAAGAACAGTCCGCCTGAATGTGTTTGTGTCATGACATAAAAACAAGTATGATCAATATAAAACTATTGTGTGATTGGGAAACAAGGAGCAAGGCAAATAATAGGTAATGCACAATCAATGTCCTTATATTGCAAGTGGTTGTCGTACAACTATAACGAGTAATAGAAATCACTGGTAAGCAGGACTCGAACGTGCATAATTTTATGGCTGCTATAACGAGCGAATAATACCAAAGTATCAAACATATCATATCATACCAAGAATGTATCATGGTAAATTCATTTGGCTGTATGAGAAAACACATGTATCATGATCTGGCAATGTATCGGTTAGCATCGCCACTACAAAAAATACAAACGCTTAGTACTGGAATGTCTTGTCAATACATTCTGACACAAATGTATAGCACTGGAATATCATTGATATACTCCAACACAAACTCAAGAGTATTGGAATCTATTGTCTTTATGTCTCAATACAAATAAATGCATGGTATTGAATTGTATCACCAATACTCTCCATGAGAAATTCCAAATTATACCAAGTTCAATAACATCAGGAATGTTTCAAAATAAATTCTTACGGCGACAATACACAATCTTTTTTGGAACTAACACATATACAATGCTTGATAAAAAAAATGCCTTCTTTCCCAGCCATCTACCAGGCATGTGGAACCCACCTTTCTAATAAAGGGATCATACATCATGGTTTTATCCATCATGAATGGGTCAATCCACAATATTTCCTCCCACAGGAAAATCTCACCTATACAAGGGTTTCTTTTCCAGTTTTCCTCATTGAATGTAGACAATTGGGTAAGCTATCCATTTAAAGGCCCCATATCCGGCAAAAAGATCGTCCACTGGATCTTTGGGGAGTGACTTATCCTGTCCATAATGGGGCCCACAGGTCTGGATCAGCAACAGGTCCACATATATAATTGCTTTGCCAAAACAAAAACACATTTTGTAACATCCCTGAAATTTGGTACACATGGAATTTTTTATTTATTGGGTTAAAAAATTAACTTTGTAATTAATAACAAAAACAATTAATTAGCCATATGGGTAAAGGTACTCTTGGATGAAGGAGAGGTCAGAGGATTGACTCGTGCCACTACAACTCTTGGTTGCGAGTGAGGTCAGAGGATCGATTTTTGTCACCATTGTAAATAACTTTTTGCACAAATTAATAAAATTTTCAAATAAGGAAATGAGCTCATCCGGATAAGATTTCCCTAATCCGAGGCTCTCCCCTCTCAACTAGAAGGGAGTGGAGAGAGGTTTGTGGTGTTACATTTAGGTGCGCCCCACAAAAAAATCTAGACAAAACTAGTCCTTCAAGCGGACTTGGATTCAGTTCATCGGTGCTAGAAAAGCTACGTGGCCTCACCTTGATGTGTATGTTTTATCCACTTCGTCCATTCACTTTACGACATCATTTTGAGAATGATCCAAAAAATGAGATAGATCCAAGTCTACGGTGGACCACACTAGAGGACATAGTAGTGATTGAACGCCCACCATTAAAAACTTTTTGGGGCGCACTGTAATGTTTATTTGCCATCCAACTTGTTGGTTAGGTCAGACAGACCTAGATGAAGGGAAACACACAAATATCAATTGGATCCAAAACTTTTGTAGCCCCCAGACAATTTTTAATGTTGGGCGTTCAATCACCACTATGTCCCGTGGTACGGTCCACCTAAGATTTAAAACTGTCTCTTTTTTGCTTCATGCACTAAAACTATGTTGTAAAGTGGATGGACAGAGTGGATAAAACGTATACATCAGAGTGGGGCCCACAGCACCAACTAGTTTGGCAGTACTGAGCCCGATACTTGAGGGGTCACTACTGAATCTGACTCTCTGAGTCTTCACAAAAAATCCCGAAAAGGCCAAAACTGTACTTTTGGTTTATCGCACACAACCGCTCACCCGGTTGCCCGCTCCCTTACATGTAATTATATTTACTTTGGTCATGCCCTTCTGTGATTAAGAACTTTGAGACTCTTATATACTTTGTGTTTTAAGTCGTAACATTTTGTTCATTGTTATTGTCCTATGAAGGATATTAAACTTTACGTTATTTTTTAGTGTTGTTACTTTTATATTAGTCTTTTTTAATGTTATTTTGTAGTGTTATCTTTGTATTTTTTTAATTTTTTTTAAAAGGTTCATATTATGCATATTGTTTATTTAACCAAATTTTTTTTTTTTAAAAATTTTAAAAAAAGAAGAGCTAACCCCTGTTCGAACTTGGCTCGGCTCGGCTCGGCTCAAATATTTGGACCTAACCAAACCAAGCTCAAACAGTAGGGATAGGCTTGAAGCTCAGCTCATGTAAAGCTCGAACAGGGGGTGTCACATTAACAAGCCAAACCAAACCTGGTCAAACTCCGTTCGGCTCGGCTCGTGTACAGCTCTGCCACTGCTGGGTAGGTCACACCAATTAGACGAGATCTCGGACCTTGTTTTGCTTAATTGTGGATTCGATGGATTGTCATATGGGTCAGATCCAATCTACACCATTTATATCGGCTCTAAGATAGATCTCTAACTTTATCCAAAATCTTAGATGAATCTGAATCTGACCGTTGGACAGTCCGCAATGATCGAAGGATAATATTAATAATAAAACATGCCATGTGATGATTGCATGGCCCGGATCTGAACGATCCCTTGACTTCTCTCTAACTTGATTCTGTGGAGAAGAATGGACGGTTCAAATCTTATGGGAATCAATGATAAGTCCTCAACATTTAGGAATATATGAAATACCCATTTTTTTTGCAAAATCAAATCGTATAACAGAGTATAATCAACCTCTGTCGATTCGATAGAAATAGGTCAAAATATGTCTAGAGACTTAAACTACTAAATTTTGAATCTTTTGATTCGATCGACCTATTTTCGATTTGATCGATGGGGCATCAATCGATCAAAGGGTTTGATCGCAGATGTTGAAAATGGTCCAATGACCAAACCAATTTAATTCTGATTTTCTCGATTCAATAGATCAGAGATAGATTCGATCAAGGGAAATTCAATCTGACTCAATTGATCGACGGACTCATGGGCATTTCTATCAGGTTCTAAAAGATGGTAATTTGATAAATTCACCTTGGACTAATTATAAATGGATGAATAAAGATGGGCCACCTTGATTTGATCAAAGGTGGGCCCCATTGGATGGAATGATTTGATCGATTCATAATTTTGTTTAAATGATTTATTAGGGTTCTTAGATTCAAACCTGTTTGTCTGTCCTATGGATTTATCTCTACCAAGTACAGATGAGTGAATCCCAACATGTCTCCTCTCCGTTACAATTAAGATGGATCGATATGATTGTTGTGTTTGTTATGTTGTAGTGCTTACTTGAATTATGATGTATGAATGATCGTGTTGAATTGTTATTACTATGAATTGGTTATTATGAGATGTTATATCATCGAGAACATGAAAAATTGAAGTTTCCTCTCATATGGAGAGATGTATACGACAACTTGTGAATGTTGATGCATTAGTCATTGAGCATTCATCATTTGTATTGCATAGCGCCCCTGTGTTGATTTCTAGAGGCCTACTCTAGATGATTTGTATGCACACTTCGTGCTTGGGTTCCTAGGGGATCTCCCTAAATGGTGTACCTGGTAGAATCATTACTGGATGCTCACTATACTAGTGAAAATCTACTCAATGAGTAGATGCAGGCCTTGCCCATGCTGATTGATGCAAACCTGAAAGGGAAAACATATAAATCAACAAGAAAAGAAAAGAGATTGTGGGCAAAGACCCAACAATCCTCTAGTTGAATGCTAGAGATCACAAATACAGGACTGTGAGCAAGCTCAACAGTTCTCTAGTCTTGAACTAGAGACCACTTTCCTTCCCTTCAACAACCATTGTAAAGAAAACAAGAAATTTTCATAAAGAGAATATAAATCAGCTTGTCTTATTCCATAGGCCTTAGGTCCAATTTATAATCAACCTTACAATCTGTAATAAAGGATATGGAATCTAAAAATCTACAAAAATAGGAAAGCACCTAAACAACAAAGCATTCTAATTAAGAAAATGCCTAAAATAAGAAGATACTTAGATAAGAAAATATTTAAAATTATTCCCTGCCTAAAATAAAGATAGGAAAGAAAGAGAAGATTTTATAATATAGAGATTTGAAAGAAATGGTAAGTGGTGATGGGCTAAAAAAGGAAGGTGGTCCTTTTGTTGTAAACACGTGCGAAGAGTGCTTGCGTGAGATACGGGTCTTTTCTTCAAATCTTGATTAATCGGCATGTGTCGCCATTTGGTTGCATCACTTACTTAATATGGTGGAAGCCTACCAAGGGCAGATGCGGGTTGACGGATATCCGACCTAAGTGAACAATTTTCCCACTTGATGCATCATTCCTACATTCATACTCATTCCTGCATTCATACACATTTCTACATTTTTGTAGTTTAATTGTTGTTCTCTGCTATCTCAATTGTGTTGTGCATGAACCATGATGGGCTCACTCACTGGGCCTGGCCAGTTGAAATTTGTTGAATGATAACCATACAGAGGTGATCAAGACTAGAAATGTAAATCAGGTACTAGAAAATGAAGCCAAGATGATGTATGACCCACAGGATCAGTGGCCCTATTTATCTAAAGATGAACTTACTGTGATGAATTAATTGGATGAATCATCTAACATGAACTGTCGTTTATAAAATTCTAATTTCTTTATTTTATTCATTGATGATTAGACACTATTATAGTACTTGTTACTAGACATTTTGTGCCAAATGGTTATTGATATTTATGGTTGAATAAAGTCTCAAATGGGTGGACTGCATTGAGTTATTAATTAGTATGATGTGATTGGAGGATGTGTGGGTTGTGGATAATGAAAGTGTGTGGAATTGTTTGACATGTGTGGAAGTGTGATTAATAGGAGTTAGAATGAACTTAGAATGCATTTGAACCATGCCTCCAAGCAGCTGTATGATTTGTCAGTTAAGTACACTTAGTGTACGAGTCATGTACCGTAATCGGGTCTAAGGGTGCACACTCTGTATTCGAATTGCGGGGCGTGACACATTTTGGTTCTGTTGAGAATCATATGCTCCTCATTACATTATTAATACTAGCTTTGAAACTGACGGTGGCAATGCCATGTGCTAAATTGCTAATGCTAGTCGTATTAATCAAAGAAACATTGAACATTGAAGAATTAATCAAGGGTGACACCCTTCTTTTTGTACTTTTAATACATCATAACAGAAATGTATTGTCATCTGTCATATTATTGGAAGTAAACAAAGGGTGTACTATCCAATGAGGCTTGCTAGACACATGCACCCCCTCTCCCACTCGCATTTCACATCTAGGACACCTCACAAAATGGCATGCTTAGGACATATAAGGGGTGTATGAGGTGGGCTCCACCATGAATGTGACTTGAAATGAAAATTAAGCCAGTCAACTCATCTTGCAACCCACACCTGTATGTTGAATGTGGACCATCAACAAGTTCTTTTAAAGCATCCATTGTTTAAAGACAAGGGTGGTCACTGGCCAGCCTGATAAGTGGACCAACCTGATTTTGTGTAAGCTCGTCTTTGTGGTTGAGCCCACCTCAGTCACTGCTCATGTGTGTTGAATAATGTGTTAAGGGTAGTAGACCTCTCATCAGGAAGGGTGGATATAAATACAAGTTCCCTTTTAAAGAAATGCAAAGCATTCAAGAAAAACTCATCTTGCATAAAACCACAAAGAGGCGAAAATTACCAATCACAGTCCGCTGCTACTACAAGGTACAAGTGGTTGTATACTTGTACCGTTGGTGAATCAGGACAGGCCACTTAGCAGGCCCTACTATGGATGACCCATTGCAGAAAAGGCACACCAAACCCGCAATCCTAGCTGTCAATTTGTGGCCAATAAATGGACAGCGAAAACTATACAGATTCAAAAAGAAGAAGTTGATTGGCAGATGCTAATGCATTCGATCAGAGTGATTTTCCTATGATGGGCCATCCATACAATCCCCACCAGTTGGACAATCCAGATTCAACTAACTAAGCAACATGTACTACGAAGTGGCAATGAACCATACTTGTCCACTGCACAATGAACTGGAATGCTCCTCAATCAAGAAATGACCAACAGAATCGTAATCTTACGCTCTGTTTGGATTACACAAGTGAATTGAACTCTGAACATTTAGGGCCTGTTTTGTTAGCTGTAAATGGATGTAAACAGTGGTAAACAAGTAATGATGAATTACTGTGGTATTTGCTGCATGTTGACAGGTATGTTTTTTTGAAAGAGGCTCAGATTGCTCAAGCAAACTCTGTGGACCCCACTATGATGTATGTGTTTCATCCATGTCATCCATTCAATTTTTTTTTTCAGATCATTTTCGGGCATGAGCCAAAAAATGAGGCAGATCCAAAACTTCTGTAACCCCCAAGAAGTTTTCCTAGGTAGGCGTTCAATCGTCACAGTTTTCTGTGGTGTGATCCACTAGAGCTTTGGATTTGCCTCATCTTTGGGCTCATGCCCTAAAATGATCTGAAAAAATGAATGGACTGCATGCATATAACATATACATCATAGTGGGGTCCACCCATTACAAGGTTGAGTTTTGCTCGATTTTCGAGGCGAAATTCCCACTCTCAACAAAAGAACCAGCACTTGTTATGATTACTTATTTACCATCCATTACATGCATTTATGACTAACTTCTTCAAAAACCAATGAAACTTTCCCAGTATTAGCACCGATGGAGACCTACATTTCTTCAAAGTCCAACTGCCAAGCAAGGCAATTGCAATTTGGTGCACGTATGAATGCCAAGGTAGGAAATCGCAATTCAATTCTGTAGTGCATCCAAACGCACCATTAAAGTTCTCTCGACTTCAACAGATGAATCTAGGCATAGATCGAGCTAAGGAGCTAGCTGCGATTACAAAGAAATGAAAGAGATTAAGAGATAAGAAGCTGGCCATAGTTACCCTGCTTCGCTTGGCCGAGATTCGACCCAGAGGAGGCGGCCGGCTCCATCGACGGCGATGCCGCCCAAGCGCTTCTCCGCACCTGAGACCACGTCGGCCGTGATCGGGGATTTCCAGGAGCCGTAGGGAGCCTTAACCTTCTCTTCTCCACCTCCAGCAGAGGCAGAAGCCATTCTTCTACAGATGATGGGAATCTTCTGCTGCTGCTGCTGCTGTAGACGTCGGATTGAAACCCTAGATTTCTGGGAATGAGAGAGGCAGAGCAGGTTTAGTAGGACTGACGATGATGTTCGAGTTGCCACTGCCATTGACACAGGGCTGGCAGGAATCAGATTGCGTACTGAGTAACACAGTACACTATAGTGTATCGAGCAAACTCTGTGGGGCCTACCGTGGATATATGTGTCTTATCCACGCCGTCCATCCGTTTTTTCAGATCATTTTAAGATCTGTGGCGAAATTTTAAGAATGTACAAATCTCAAGTGGACCACACCACGGAAAACAGTGGAGATAATGACGTCTACCGTTGAAACAATCCTAGGGCCTACAGTGATGTTTCTTTGTCATCCAACCAGTTCATAAGTTGATACAGACATGGATGAAGGTAAAACAAAAATATTAGCTTGATAGCAAAACTTCTGTGGCCCCAAGGAAGTTTTCAACGATGAGCATTCAATTCACACTGTTTCCTGTGGTGTGGTCCACTTAAGATTTGGATATGCTTCGATTTTAAGTCTTTACCCTAAAATGATCTTTTAAAACGGATGGACAGTGTGGATAAGATGCATATATCCAAAGTGGGCCCCACAGTTTATTCAGTACGCTATAGTGTGCTGAGTTACGCCGTACGCAATCGCTTCCGGGCCGGCAACCGTCGGGCCTCGGGTTTGTGTCTGGCTGGAGACCCGGACTTTGAACTAGTGGGCCGGGCCTGGACCATTGCCTGCCCAGCCAATCAATTATGGTTATGCATGCATGCATACATGAGATACCATGCCATACACACCATCTATGGTTATATCCATGCATGTCTGTGTATGCTTTGTGGGACATGAATTCCCTATTCTTCAGATATGTTGTAGGATAGAAATCTAGAAAAAGATTCCACCCTTTGATTTTGTATCTACATTGTGATCGTCTTCTCCACATTTTTGTTCATCGTTTTGATTTTGCATTTCCCCCCTGATAAACTCTGAGGCCTGTTTGGCAGGACCGATCCCACAGTATTAGAAGGGATGGGATTGCGATATCCCGGGATATGCATGACGAGCCAAACAGACCCGGTGAACTTGTCCCAGGCTATAAGCAATCCCATGGATCTTAAAATAATCCACTGACATCACCATCAATACCGTAAAATTGATCCCATCCCTTGGTTGGACCGATTGGAAGGTAAAATCCCGGGATATGCCAGGCGTGCCAAACAGACACAGTGAACTTGTCCTGGGATATAGCAATCTCATGGATCTTAAACCAATCCACTAACACCGCCATCGTTACCTTAAAATCCATCCCAACCCTCCTAATCCCATGGGATTTGCCTGACCAAACAGGCCCTGATATTCCCATTTTCTATCCACCGTGGGAGATATCATACATCTGATCTTGAACAACTCTTCAAATAGGCCTCGCATGTTATGGCTATCTTATCACATGGTCCCAATGCAGGTCCTGCCTCTTGTTTTAAAATGCGGTGATTCAACTCGAAATTTGGCCGAATCAAAACAACTTGGTGGGATCTTGATCCTAATCATCAGGATACTGGCTCTCGGTCCTACAGCTGACTCGGCCTTGACTCGATGAGACTCATACTCGTGCGTTGCTTTATTCCCTCTCAACGCATCTTTTTTCATGTTAAAGAATGATTTTGGTTATGGTGGATAAAGTGTTGCATTCACCTCCTGCAAGCATACACGGACGTGCACATGCATAACCTTCAATTGTGTGTATTGCTCATGTCTTTCTCATTTTAAACCCTTTTTTTCTTGTACACCTATGCATCCTGGGTCCCACTAGTTTATAGCAAGTGTACTAAGTTAGCCCAATGGTATACATTCAGATCCTTTGATCAGATGGTTTCAATTTGTCTATTGAGATGGTTCTGCATTTCCACTCTTAAGGCCCGCTGATAGGCATGCGTTTTTCAGAGTCCATGTAAAATGTTTTTTAAAGGAAAAAGAAAAAGTTCATAAAAAATTATTTTATCAAATGGGTTCTTAAATGGCTCAAATATAGGTAATCTTACAAATAAATGAAAGAAAAATCCAACTTCTTCCTAAATCTTTTCTAGTCTGAAATGGTCTTCTTCTTCTTTTCTTTTTTTTTTCCCCGAAATAGAGGTTCTTAAAGTGTGGAGAAACCCTTGCCATCCTTTTTGTTGTGCGAAAGAGAGTATTCCAGCAGTTGAATGCTTGTTGGAGGATGTGGAATGCTTTCTATGTGTCCATGCGCTTCCAAGTGCATTCATCACCTTATAGAGAGGAAAGAACCATGATTAAGAAACTCAGAAAGGGTATTTATAACCTTATGCAGAGGAAAGAACCATGATTAAGAAACTCAGAAAGGGATACTTATAACCTTATGGAGAGGAAAGAACCATGATTAAGAAACTCAGAAAGGGATATTTATAACCTTATGGAAAGGAAAGAACCATGATTAAGAAACTCAGAAGGTGGTATTTATAGCCTTATGGAGAGGAAGGAACCCTGATTAAGAAACTCAAAAAGGGATGTTTATAACCTTATGGAGAGGGAAAAAACCTTGATTAAGAAACTCAGAAAGGGATATTTATAAGCTTATGGAGAGGAAAAAATCCTTGATTAAGAAACTCGGAAAGGCGTATTTATAACCTTATGGAGAGGAAAGAACCATGATTAAGAAACTCAGAAAGGGGTATTTATAACCTTATGGAGATTTTAAAAATCTTGATTAAGAAACTCAGAAAGGGGTATTTATAACCTTATGGAGATTTTAAAAATCTTGATTAAGAAACTCAGAAAGGGGTATTTATAACCTCATGGAGAGGAAAGAACCGTGATCAAGAAACTCAGCAACCAGTCTCGACTCAATTCACAACTTGCTCAAGTCTTGAGTGTGACTCGTGCTGTTGTACTGGATCAGGTCCGACCAAGTCCAAGTCAACTCAGAGGCATGACCACTCACCCAAGCTGACTAATCCAAGTCAAAAACCATGGAAAGAATGATGCAAAAATGCCCAGGCAATTGCAAATTTGAATAGAAAGCAGAGATGCAGCAGCTATACCTGCCACTATCAGCCACTGGAATCTTATACTGGTTTGTTGCGTTTTCTGTTTGTATTCCTCTGATGATACTTTTGATCTCCGATGCTTGATCAGATGATGATCACTGGCCCAAACACAGGGCCATTATACTCAGGGAAAACAACAGGCCTCGGTCTTTGGATGTACTCTGCCAAAATGGCCACTGATGAATGGATTTTGGTTATAAATGTTCAGAATGGAACTGTATTATTCTTAGTGATGTGATTGTTGTTCTCACGTTTACTAGTCATCATCCAACATACAAAGCTTGATGGGCCACGCCTTTCTGTGACTGGGGCCACACATCTCGCCAGTCCTTGGATAGGCAATGGATCAAAAGTCTCCACAAGAAATCCTAGCCATTTGAATGGTGAACCATCACCAGGTGCATTTGGACCGTTGGTTCTATTTCTGTAACCATCCATTTGGAAGCCAATATCTGGAGGGCTAGGATTGTCCACTTCCAAATTCTCCAGAGCATTTCCCATTTACAGTGGAACACCAGATGAATGATTCTGACAATAGAAATGCACCTAACCTGTACCCAAAATGCAGTAATTGGGCAGCGCATTGTATTATCATCAGAGGAATGAGGGTGCTAATGGGTCAGGTTAGGCTGTGGGTCAACTGGCCCAAAACTGCTTTTGATGCGGGTTCGAGCCAAGCTAAATGGAAAGTGGGTCAGATTCAGCTTAGAAAGTATGGCCCATTTAAGCAAACAGGTCGGGCTTGGGTTTTACCCTACCCACCTGGCTCACCCAATAGCTTATCAATTGGCTGGACCACATGACCCAACCTAGCCCAGCCCAGACCAAAACCCAAGACAAGTTAAAATACCATAAGAATAGATACACATGACATACGCATGCTTGTATGGATCCACTAATTGGACAAGGCTGGTGTACATTTAGCCCCAGATTCCATTCTTAAAACCAAGTGTGGCTATGCCAGGTTGGGTCAGGTCAGTCGAGCATTGATCCATTGACAATTAATAACTCGGGTCAGGTTGGGCTTGGGGGTCATAAATTTTAAATGAGTCAAGTTGGGCCACAGGGTAATGGGACATGGGTCAGATTTGGGCTGGAATTCTTGGCCCATCTAGTAAACAGGTCAGGCTTGGGCTGTGGGTCAACTGGCCCAAAACTGCTTTTGATGCGGGTTCGAGCCAAGCTAAATGGAAAGTGGGTCAGATTCAGCTTAGAAAGTATGGCCCATTTAAGCAAACAGGTCGGGCTTGGGTTTTAGCCTACCCACCTGGCTCACCCAATAGCTTATCAATTGGCTGGACCACATGACCCAACCTAGCCCAGCCCAGACCAAAACCCAAGACAAGTTAAAATACCATAAGAATAGATACACATGACATACGCATGCTTGTATGGATCCACTAATTGGACAAGGCTGGTGTACATTTAGCCCCAGATTCCATTCTTAAAACCAAGTGTGGCTATGCCAGGTTGGGTCAGGTCAGTCGAGCATTGATCCATTGACAATTAATAACTCGGGTCAGGTTGGGCTTGGGGGTCATAAATTTTAAATGAGTCAAGTTGGGCCACAGGGTAATGGGACATGGGTCAGATTTGGGTTGGAATTCTTGGCCCATCTAGTAAACAGGTCAGGCTTGGGCTGTGGGTCAACTGGCCCAAAACTGCTTTTGATGCGGGTTCGAGCCAAGCTAAATGGAAAGTGGGTCAGATTCAGCTTAGAAAGTATGGCCCATTTAAGCAAACAGGTCGGGCTTGGGTTTTACCCTACCCACCTGGCTCACCCAATAGCTTATCAATTGGCTGAACCACATGACCCAACCTAGTCCAGCCCAGACCAAAACCCAAGACAAGTTAAAATACCATAAGAATAGATACACATGACATACGCATGCTTGTATGGATCCACTAATTGGACAAGGCTGGTGTACATTTAGCCCCAGATTCCATTCTTAAAACCAAGTGTGGCTATGCCAGGTTGGGTCAGGTCAGTCGAGCATTGATCCATTGACAATTAATAACTCGGGTCAGGTTGGGCTTGGGGGTCATAAATTTTAAATGAGTCAAGTTGGGCCACAGGGTAATGGGACATGGGTCAGATTTGGGCTGGAATTCTTGGCCCATCTAGTAAACAGGTCAGGCTTGGGCTGTGGGTCAACTGGCCCAAAACTGCTTTTGATGCGGGTTCGAGCCAAGCTAAATGGAAAGTGGGTCAGATTCAGCTTAGAAAGTATGGCCCATTTAAGCAAACAGGTCGGGCTTGGGTTTTACCCTACCCACCTGGCTCACCCAATAGCTTATCAATTGGCTGAACCACATGACCCAACCTAGTCCAGCCCAGACCAAAACCCAAGACAAGTTAAAATACCATAAGAATAGATACACATGACATACGCATGCTTGTATGGATCCACTAATTGGACAAGGCTGGTGTACATTTAGCCCCAGATTCCATTCTTAAAACCAAGTGTGGCTATGCCAGGTTGGGTCAGGTCAGTCGAGCATTGATCCATTGACAATTAATAACTCGGGTCAGGTTGGGCTTGGGGGTCATAAATTTTAAATGAGTCAAGTTGGGCCACAGGGTAATGGGACATGGGTCAGATTTGGGCTGGAATTCTTGGCCCATCTAGTAAACAGGTCAGGCTTGGGCTGACCTGAACCCAAACCATTGCCACCCTATGCGGGCCGACCTTTTGTCCAGCTAAAATGGCATATGGATGTGGCATGTGTGTGGGGAAACATTAACCGTCCATTGTCATCATCATTGTGCAGTGCAATCAGGATTGAAAAATTGCAAATAATAATGGAGACTAGATATAAATTGTCTAACTGCTTGGATTTGTAAAAAAAGCATATGTATGTTATAAATGTGGCAGATGGTATCCATTCACATAAACAATCACCTAATCAAAGTTATCAATTCTGATAGGACTGATTTCATCTGCAACTTGGAAGTGTCCGACCATACGAGCAAAGAACAGCATCTGTTGCTCCAAGGTGAACTTGATGTTCTCAGCCTGTGCAATGCTTCAATTCAGTGCTGAAATCTTCATAAGATCTTACACTACAAGAGGGGGGGGGGGGGGGGGGGAGAGAAGAAAGTAATGTGGAAAATACCTTGCGGAATCCATGTTGCTCTCCTTCAAACACAACCAGCGCGGCCGGTAAACCTTTCTTCTTCAAGGCTAGATGGATTTTACGAGCTTGATCCGGCAGTACAATCTGTGACATATCAAATTATCAACTTTAACTCTTATGTTGTTGATCTGGTCATGGGCAACCTTCCCTATCCACCAGACTTCCTGATTTCTAATGTGTTGATGTTGACATCATTGGGCCTTAACCTCTGAGCGTGGGACCAGTGGGCCCCTTCTTTCCCTTTCATGAGTTCTATTTTATTTTTGTTCCTTTTTTACCATTTTCTCCAAAGGTAGTTTATGTAATTTTTTCATTCACTTAATATATAAAGAGAGAGGATTGGGCATTGAGTTTCCTTTCTTATGAAGTTCTTTGTTTCTTCTGACATGGTATCAGAGCAAAATCAAGAGCGAAGGGCCTGCTTCAAGCCATATATCGCCTTTTTAAGACAACGGACTTTCTTTTCCTCCCCTTTTTTAAAGACAACAAACCTTCAGCCATAAGAACACCCCTCCACCTTTTTTTTCTTTTTTGTTTCTTGGTGATTTGTTGATTCGAATATTTATTCTTTAAAATTTATTACCTTTCGAGTATTTATTTTGGTTCTTGAGTATTCCTTTTGAGATTATTGCATGTTATATTTGCCTATAGCATCCTTCGGATTTCGATTAGTGAATTTTCTTTAGACCTTAAATGTCTTCTTTGTCTACATCTAACAGATAAAATCAACTCTAAGAATGAATGGTTGATTGTTCATTCTGAGAACCCCATGCTGTGGATTACAACCTTAAGCTTTAAGTCCACCAATTATCTTCAATGGTTGAAAGAAATTTAAATCTTTATTGGAGAAAAAACAAAAGCTGGATTATATAGATTGTAGTATATCAGAACCTACCATGTCAGATGTTTCTTATGAAGATTGGAAATCAAATAACTTGCTTGTCATGTCCTGACTTCTGAATTCTATGGAACTAGAAGTTAGTGAATGACTTTTTCCTGTTATCTATTGCACATGAGATTTGGTTGACTGTACATGAATTATATGCTGATCAGAATAATATGGCCCATAGGGATATGACCCAATTCTGTCAACAGTTAAGAACAGGAACAAGAACTACAACAGCAGTAGCAACAACAACAACAACAACGATAGTTGAATCACTTCATGCCCAATGACTCAAATCTAGATATGCATGATCTCATCTGCTTCTGAAACTTTGCCCTGAGTTCTTGTGATGGGAACCATTACTGTCATTTTGGGAATGCAATGCCCCAGTTTAGGTACTCAGGCTTAACATCAATTTCTGAAGGAGAATGTTCACGACTACCAACAGACACTATATAGTCTAGCTCCAGTAAATGTGTCAAGTCAGCTTGTGATGAGAAGCAAGTCAATGCCATTCTGGATAGAATGATTTGGGTAATCAATCAAAACCTTTTTAACTTTTCTATTAAAACCATTCTACAAAGAAGTGGATTTGCTCTAGCACATAATGATTCTCAACTATATAGGTTATTTCTCCCCATCAGTCTGTTTCACAACCCTTTTTGGCCTATTCTGCTTTTTGTGTTCTATATGATTTTCTAAAATTCAGACCAGTTGTAGATCAGAAAAAGGTGAAAACTGGTTTGACATGCAAACTGGACAGCTCAGAGACGGATTTCCTTTAAAGCCTGTTTGGATATGAGGAATCCATGGTGTGTACATGGATAACTGTAACGATTACCTTTTCCCACTGTAGTCCAGTGGATTACAAAAAAGGGTGTGCTCTTTAATAGCAAGTGGAATCCCATTTTTATTAGACAACGGTCACCCTCCAGAAGATTAAAACTATGGATAAGTGTAATTACTACATTGTGATATCGATAGTTTTCATTGCAACCCAAACATCAAGAAACATCAAATCAGAGGAAACAAATTGTTTTCCTGTGGATTCTCATATCCAGACATGCCCTAAATGAACAGAGATGGCACCAATTCCAGTTGAACTCAGTCCAACTGGAAATCTGGTGCAGTTTTTAAAAGATCTGTTTTATCACCATGCCTAACCCATGAACTGGGATTTTGTTTTCTTATGTAATGATGTTTAAAGTCGCCCCTCTGAAGTTCATGGTTTAAATGAGCACAAAACTTTGTCCATGGAACTCACTGAGCTGATTTGGGACTGAAACAAATGGATTGTGGATGTTGCTTGCTTGTTTCTCATAGAAGTGTCGCAAGATGCTATGATCTCTGATTTCGGTCTGAAGAGGCTAAGCTTGTCAAGATGGAGATGCACATAAATCTAAATAGGAAGCATATCTATACAGTGTATATACGTACGCTGACCTGAAATAGCTGGGACATGGCTATGGTGATGAAGATGATGATTTGCCACATATATAAATTGTTTTACTTTGAATGATAGAAAACGGAATGAGAATTTCAATGTGCTGAGCGAAGGGAATCTGCGTGTTCCAAAATTAGGGTTTTGTTTTGACTCCAATATTTACACTAGCGAGCCAGTAGCATTTTGACTCTGAATAAATATATTCATGGCGACTAAGACAAGTAAACGCAAGAAGAAATGGTCTCAGATTGCAGAGATCCCATCAGTCTACATCAACAATTTGTGGAGACTGCCCAAACATGTATCATTCTGCAACTCTTTTTACATTGGAACTTCCAACTCTCTCTCTCTCTCTCTCTCTCTCTCTCTCTCTCTCTCTCTCTCTCTTTTTTCTTTTTTTTTTTCCCTCTTTTGAAGTCTTAATGAAAATCAACAAAAGGCAAAGGCAAAAAACAAGATTCTGGCCAAAAAATTAGGCAGATCCATTAAGTAGGGATATTCTCAGGGGCCCCAACTTGAACAAGACCACAGTTTTGGAGAACAGTTACATTACAAGTTACAACCATATCGATATCAGTCATCACATCATTAGGGGTGGCAATGGTCTGGGCCCTGGCCCAAGCTTAATGGGCTAAAACAAGTTCCAGCCCTGACCCTCACCCTAAAGGGCTGGCCCTATAAGTTAAAGATAAATTACATAGATGCCATGTGTACAATTGGTGAGCGCGTGTTTGTGAAACATCATGCTCTTCCAGATAATCAAAGTTTTTTTGTGGCATGCCTGTGTCAAATAAGATCATTCATCAACCAAGCGCATGCCCCATGCAATTATTCACCATATGCATGGAATTAATAAGTGCATCAATATCTTTCACCATCCAAAGCGGGGTTCAAAATTTTGGACAGTTTATAAGTGCTTATATATCATCCATCAGACTCTACTAGAGTAAAGTTCTTCATATTACTATATATACTACTATATGACCTCTAGTCTTATGTTACAACTACCCATGTACCATGTAGCATACACTAGGGAAACAGGGCCCAACCAGGCTATTCATCATTGGCCTTGGCCCAGCCCAACCTGAATAGCAGGCCTAGATTTCAAGCCCTAGCCTAACCCTTGGACCAAGTTGACTGGCCCTAGCCCTAGCCCTTTAGTGCTGGGTCATCCGGGTAGGGCAAAGCCGCCTGGCCGATTGCCACCCCTACACATAATCTTGTCAGTCACCCCCATCACTCAATATGAGGTTGAACTGGTCCATTATGAAAAAGATCTGTTTCAGTCACAACAGTCGATACAAGCCGAAGAACCCCATATTGACATTGTTACAAGGCCGATATGGGCATTACACCCCCATTTTGAAAATTCTCTCATTTTATTTACTTCTTTATTCATTTCAACCATGAAGGAAGCTTAGGAATTAGTTCTAAACTAGATCCAGGCTTATGTTGAGGATCAAAACACAGTTTTTAAGTGGGATTCGATTAACATCAAAGTGGAGTGGAGCATTTTAGGAAATATTAGAAGAATAGGTAAACAACCACTTCTTCATTTTCTTACATATTTCTGTTGCATTTATATATAGCCTACCCTAATGAAGGTGTTCCAAAATGGTAATGGTGGCCGTAACGGCCACCACCGTTGCTGTTATGATACGAGCCGTAATGGCTGATATGGCCCCTGTATCCACCATTACGACCCTTTTTTATTTTTTTAACAAAACTGTTACATGACCGTTATGGTCCGTTACAGGACTGTTACATGGCCTTTACGGCCTGTTTTTCTATAACGACCGTTACGGACATTTCGACCCTGTAACGCATAACGGTTATGACTGTTATCGTTCCATAATGGCCATTACGGCCGTTATGTAACCGATTTTAAATACCTTGGCTCTAATCCACCAAATCATGATTGATTTGTGTTCAATTAAGGCCTAGGTCAGGTTGACACTGCCCAATAAACAACATTCTCACAAAATAATGGCCCATCCATCAAATACATGTCCAAAACACACAACAACAAAAAACAAAAAGAACCAAAAAAAAAAAACTTCTGGATCCACTCAAAAATTAAAAATTTCCAACATTTTTTGGGAATTTTTCAGCCAAAAAATCGGCTGTTATGGGACCATATCAATCGATGCAGCCTTGTTGATAAGGCCCATTTCGTATCGGCTAGCAAGCTAGCTGATGCGGAGGCCAGTACTGATACTAAAACCTTGTACGCATTTAGCATACCTCCAAACCAACAAGACCCATAACTATTTTTTAAAAAAAATTATAATATATTTTTATTTTGCTAAGTAATTATTGATTAACAACTATTGACTTTTAAGTCAACTCCAATTTTGGCTGTCAACTTTTGACTCAACCTAGAGGACTTCTAACTTGAGTTTTTAGGTTTCAAAACTATGATTTATTTATTTATTTATTTATTATTTATTATTTTTTACTTTTTATTTATTTATTTACTTATTTTTTGGAGAATTTCAAATACCATGATTTGGAATGCAATTTAGTAGTTGTAGGTAAGAACTAAGTTAGCATTTAGAAAAGAATAGGAGATCCCTTAAAGTGATTTATTTTCATACCTTGTCTCTATAATTCAAACTGATGAAGTCAATAAGGATATTTTTAAGAGGATTAGAGCTGGGCCGAGGAAGTTAGCACAACCAATGCATGCCAATGAAACCAAAGGACAAGTTCTATAAGATACCTAATGGACCAGCTAAACTACATGGCACAGACTGTCGGCTAAATAGGAAGCATCACGAACAAAGGGTGAGCAACGCCAATATGAGGATATGAAGATGGATGTGTTGGACTTGGAAGACTGATGGGAAGAATTAACATGCAGTGATAACATGCTAGTAGCCCCAATGAGAGAAAAGAAAATGATAGAGAACCAATTGTGATAGTTCAGGTATGTGATGCAGAACCCAAAGATGTCCCCAGTTAGGAGGGATACTTTGATTGCGGTCATAGGCATGAAAGGAGGATGAGCAGAAACCCAACGAAGGACTTAGATCAAAGTAGCTAGGAGGGTTATGCCAGCTTCTTCACATATGGAGGATAATGCTTTCAATAGGAATGATTGGCAAAACACTATTCCTAACTAACCCCAATGAGTTTGGACAAGGACAATGTGATGATGATGGTGGTGGTGGTGGTGGTGGTGGCACTGCTCTGATTTCTTTACAAGGTTAAGATAATCTTCTAGCAACTAGAATCTAAGTTTATAAATTTGGATACATTGTCATCTAATCCTTGGAATAGAATAACTGGACAAGAAAATTTATCAACAAAGTTGATAGGTGACCTCTCAAAGAATGACCTTTCACTTCCTGGAAACAGTGGAAAGAAAAAATATTGTCAGTTAATAAAATTGATTAAACAAACTACACACACATGCACGCACACGTGCTCACACACTTACCAACAAGATTATCGATGTAGTGAGACTCAAGTTTAGGAATGTCTGCTCTCAGCAAGGACAAGTCAGCTATCTGTTCATCACAATAAAATATATCAGTTTGTTAGAGTTAATAGTCTGGTGCAGATAAGTCTAAATAAAGAACTTTCCACCAAAATCACAAAAGCAAATTGAGTCAAATGGAACCAAGTTCCCTACTGCTACAAGACATTGAAAGGAAGTTGTAGACCAAATAGAAACAAACCAACAGATTTCAATCTTCAATTTTGGCAGTTAAAATCCAAATTTTTAGAAATTTTACATACACCACACTACTCACATTATGCTGATATCATGTTGCATTCATCTAGAAAGCTAATAGCAACGTCTAAAAGAAAACATTATCATTTTTGCAGTATGTCATATTCATGGAAGTACAGTATTGGCTACTTACACCATACAAGGAAGCACCAGCCTTGAAAGTCTGTCGGAAAGCAAGAGTCGCTAATGTTGTATAACCACCAGCAGATTCCCCATTGATACAAAGTCGCTCGCCATCTACCTTTCCACTTTCCACCTTAAAAATGAAAAATGATGCTTTCATTACCATGTCTTGCCATGTCTTAGCAGATCAGCTCTGTTTGAACTTACAGAAAGAAGACAGGATAATAAAATTAGTTACCAGGAATCTAGCACAACTGCAACAATCATTAACATCAACAACACCCCAATTTCCCAAAAGCCGTTCTCGATACTCCCTGCCATAACCTTCACATTTATGGCCAATAGTAAATAGTAAAACACATGCCAATGAATCACTCTGTATACAAGATATAATGCCCAAGTACCAATAATCTTAAAATTCTGCAGTGCGTAAAGCTAACGGCAGTAAGGACCCAATATATGTCTACATGGAAAGGATGGAAACATAGTAAACGCAGTAATTTTACCAAGCTAAACTCTCTGTACAACGATGAACTCGCTGTTTCAACAATCCGGAATAAGGTTCAATTTATGCTAGAGACATGGTAGTAATCCAAGACATGTATAGCAATCAATCTAAGGACCCAAAAATCAAAATAATTGTGTACACATCAAAGATGTTGGCATTGCCCAGGGACCATAATGTCAGATCAACCTAACCAACCTCAATTCTATGCTCGACTTCATCAACTGAATCATAGGATAAATAATTTATTCCGCAAAATTGCCAGTTATTCCACATCAGTAAAGGCCTGCAATATGTGTATATGGAAAAGACAGAAATGTTGCACCACATGCACAATGAGGAGGAAACTTTACCAAGCTAAACACCCTGAAGGAAGATAAACTAGCTGTTTCATCAATCTGGAGTAACGTCTAATTTTTGCCTAGATAGTACTAGTCCAAGTCATACGTATAGAGCATAATCTAAGGACCAAATTGATTGCATACACATAAAGATGTTTGCATTGCCCAGGAATAACGAAGAGGGATCAATCTAACCAACCTGAACTCTATGCTTGATTTCATCAACCCAATCTTCTGATAAAGAATTTATTAAAAAAATATGACAGTTACCAAAATCATGTACAAACTTAGTTCAAGGCCAAACCTGTACTTCCACCATAATTAACATCAGCAAAAGCCCATCCTCGACTAGTCCAGTACTGGATGCCAAGATCCAATGTTGCACATGCTTCACATGTAGGCCCACCTGTAACATTTACGCAAAATTGAATTCTACTATAGTCTTAATTTTCAACATTAATATATACATGCTTTCTTAAGTGTAGCAACTAGCAACTAGAACAAACTCGCTGCAGTTTTAGCTAGCTAATTGTTGATGGGTCCTCAAGCAAGTGGACGTTATCCTTTCTTCCAGATTCTCAATCACTCTCACCACAATTTCATAAGTTAAATCTGTTCTTCAGAGCCTTTCATTCTCGTGTTCACGTTGTGAAAATGTTGGCACTTGTGTCAAAGCTTAACATAAAAAGTAAATTATTCATCTCATGTTTATCAGTCATTAACTGCATATTGAGACAACAGAATGACAAGTAGATGACATCACACGGGCTGAATTAGCACAACAGAGATAAGTAAATTCTATAAAGATAAACAAATTGCCAGCAATTCTGTTATATGAAAGTATCCAGTAATTCTGTTATGTGAAAGCATCATCATATACCATGGCTTCTCAATAACAAGGGAGGCTTTTCTTCCAGGCTAGCTTGATAAGTGTGGTTAGATGGTGGATAAAAATTTGCATAGGCATTTTGACCCGGGATTTCTGTGGGAAACTCAATTATCTCTGGCAAGCTGAAATATGGTTTATACTTTATGCTATCCGGAGAAGAAGACCAAACAATCAAGAATTCGACTGCTTTTGATTGATTCCCATTTATCGTAACCTGATGACACACAAACAGTAGTATCATGAGGCAGGACAGGCCAACAAAAGATTAATGCCTGAATTGTATCTGCCATTTTCGTAGTACTTATCATGCCACAACGAACATTCAGAATATTATGAGACGAAAAACCTTAGCTATTGATAATGGATGGACAGAAGATGCTCCCTCAATGTATAGGCAAGAAGGTCCTGCAATCTGTGCAAACCCAACCAAAAAAAAAAAAAAAAAAGAAGATTTGACTTCAAAATTTCATTCCAATTTGAATCTTTTACAAAATATTTTCAATTTTTCTTACGTTGAGGCATTCTAATTCCAAGGGAACTAATTCAAGAACTTTAAGTGCTGTAGAAAGTGCAAACAAGATTGCGAACTTACAATGTTACTTATATCAGTGAAAGGAACATCAAGCAAAGATAAAGTGTTTTGAACATCATCCAGGATTCCCAAATATGACCGCCCATTCTGCCTGCATGTCATAAGCCACGGCCTTAATCAAATGCAATTGAATGATTGGCTTGACCCCAAATGGCATGAGACAATTACAATGGTAGCATAGAGTAGCTGAACATTTTTGGCAAGTTTCTCAGATATACCTGTAACTGCAAGCAATGTAGTTGTCTTTTCCAGTGTTCTGCACAAAATCATAAGACCGGATACCAAAAACCCACAGTGGTCTAGTAAACTCAGCATCCAAGGAAGAAAGTGCTAGTAACTCATTACCTTGCTCTTTCTGTCAAACAAGAAAAGCATACATGAATCCAAGTCAGATTGAATTGTCATTTACTAACACTTTTCTTAAACAAGAAAGAAAAGCAGAAATGGTAGTTATCGAGCTGAGGATGCCCTTGATTTATTGTAAACCATTCGATTGAAATCATTATCCAAAATTCCAATCTAAGCTATTTCTATAGCTTTAGTGGAGCTCACCACAAGATGCAAACCAAGAAAAATCATGGCTGTGTAGAGCAAATCTACGGCCAACCAGCTCAATTTGGTGGTGCAACAACAGCTGTAATAGTTGGGCCTAGTGTCCTCAATCTCCTAATTGAATCTTCTTGACAGAGTGGAGTCGTGGTTTCAAATCTAATAACTATACCTATATTAAAGAAACAATCGATCTAATAATATCCATATTTACTAATTGCAAAATGAAGTGTACAAATCAATTAATTCAATGTGGCAGGACAGGAAAATAAGTAGATATTGAATATAACAACCAACAAGATTTATGCATAAAAGAATCACCAGTTTTCAGTATAAAGTTCAATGAACTTTCACATGAATCATGTAAAAAGAGACATGCTGGTTAAACATAAGTTAGCTAGCTAGAAATGTCAACTAAATCAATCACTCTCATGTTACCAAAAGAAAGAACATGCTAGGTTCCCAGTGAAGGCAGCGAATGTAGCTGAAGAAGTTTAGGATTTATGTAGATGCTTGGAGATACCTTTTATCCCCATGCATGGTGAAGAAAAATATGAAAGCGGATAGATTAGTGAAATTTAATCTGTGGGGAATCTCAGAATGGTGTGATTTTGTTTTCTATCATTTCATTATTGCTCCTGTACTCATTTTCTTTAAAATTTCCATTAGACAATATATGTTATTTCTGTTTTTCCTTTTTGGCATATAAGCTATTTCAGTGCATGAGAGAATATTGAAAGTAGGGCAAGCATTTAAGATTTACCCATTTATAAAGATTCCAAAATCCACTTTTCCTATCTGTAATGAAAAATAGCTCCCCTGCATAAATCCAAACAATGTAAAATCTCAGCTGGGCAGTGATGAGGAGATCAAAAACTCCCAAGGAGATCATTCTGTTTAATGCAGAGAACTATACTATTATAACAGCCAATCATGTCTGGTGGGGTAAAACATGAATCGTGTATGTTCAACGAAATTCAATACATCATCAACATCATAAGCACCAAAGAAATTCCTTGATGAAATAAAAGGATACAATCAATACACATAGAGGCCCCGACACATAACTTGAGCAACACCCTAGCAAAATGAAAGGTAACTCCACCCTTTAAAATTTATGTAATGCAATGGATCAGCCATAGAATTCACACCCAATGAGCATGAGTAGTTTAAGCACAGGAAAAAAAAAAAGAAGAAAAAAGAACCTATATATATATATATGGAAATGCTCACCTGCGCACTAGTTCGTAGGGAACTGGTGCGAACTTTTTTGAGAACCCATCATACGTGATGTGGATCCAAAATCTGAACCATTCGTGTGAAGCAGCACCTCGTGAAACCCCCCAGGCCCAAGTTTTACTTTGATCTAAAACTTTCATGGGCCATGAAAAATGAAAACAGTTTCCTCCCTTGATTTGCATTTCTCTTTGCTATGGCCCACCAGAATTTTAGATCAAGGTGAAAATTTGTCACATGGGGTTTCATGGGATTCCGCATCACATGGACCGTTTAGATTAGACACCCATGACACGTGTGCAAAGGTGGGCACGTGCGTAGGTGCACAGGTGAGCATGACTCTCTCTCTCTCTCTCTCTCTCTCTATATATATATATATATAAAGTGCTGAGAATACTAAGAAGCAATTAGTATCCTATTTGACCACCTAATTATGTATAGGAGTCCATCAACAATAGGGTTGTAAAGGGGAACCGGACATGGGCATACCTGACCTATGGTCGAATTTGATTGGATCCAACTCCATTTTTTTAATCCCGGTTGAAAATCAGGTTGGATTTGGGTCCAGAGGTGTAGATACAATTAAATATTAGGTAGGATCGGTTGCTCAACTTGGGTACCCATCAAATACTTATTTACTAACAGTTTTAGAGTTTTACCATTATGTGGATTAGAAAACATTAAATGATAACTTGGCAACAGATTGAGGGGTAACTTTGTGAATATGGATGATATATATGGGAAATTACCTAGTGCAAATGTTTTCGCCACCATATGGAGCAAACAGTTGTTGTGGGCCCCACCATGATGTGTTGATAACATCCACTCCGACCATTATGCACGCCTTCCCTCGTTTGGCCCTGGGCCTAAAAATCAGGCCAATAAATGACTCATGTGGGCCACACGAGTAGGAACGGTTGGAGGGGACGCCCACCCTTGAATTTGGGCCCCACCCAAATCTTAGAATAGACTGATTTCTTGAGGTGTGCCATCATCTGGGGAAGATGTTTCATAGCAATGGATTGGAGAACACACACACACAACATGGTGGGCCTACTAGGAGAATCGGTTAGTGTCCACTCTCAACTGCTCTTAATTGTGCGGCCCATCTAAGTCATGGATTGACCTGATTTTTGGGTGTTTGACCAAATGACGGATGGTGTGTCTCATGGTTGGAGTGGATTTCATCAACACATGACAGTGAGGCCCACAAAAAACCATTTGCACCACATTACGGTGAAACGTTTGCACTAGATAATTTCCGTGTGTGTGTGTGTATCACTCACATCCCCAAACCTTTTGAATGACACGTGGGACATCCAATCATCGAGCCGGATGGTTCATTCAATAGTACCAATGGGAGCAAGCCATGGTGGAAAATTGACATTGATCGGGTGATCCTAACCCTTTAAATGGGGCCAAGTTGTCACCATCAGCCATTTTTCATGAGCCATAGATCACATGCATAGAATTAGAGCTATCAATGGACCGGGCTGGCCCAATAGGCTTTCAAGTCTGGCCCACCTTAGGCAGGGTTTAGGCTAGAGTATAAGGCCTAAGGGTCAGGTTAGGGCATAAAAATCGAGCCCGTTTCTCAAGCGAGCCGGGCTTGGACTTAACTGTCCAAAAGCTCATCAGACCGACCCATTTTAATCGCCCCCCGACCTCCCCCCCCCCCAAAAAAAGAAAAAAAGAAGCTATAGCATACCATAGCCATCGACATAACCACACCCCTTCATTCCTTCCTAATACGCTCCTTCCACTAACATGCCTCCTGTTATTGCAGTTTTTGTATGCCTTCTCTTCTTTATATAGACTTGGGTGGGTCTTGATGGGAATGTATCAACGGTTGGATTTCGAGGTATTGTAACCAATTCTGCATGGGGCCCAACCCATGGATGGCTAGATTTCCTCACCAATCTGCTAGCATGGGCGGTTCGTGACCATGGCCATAAGGCACTCTGTCTCTAGGAATTGTCGGGTTCGGGCTTAGGTCAGGTCCTATATACTCGGGCTACCGTTGGACTATTTTGACCCGTCGCAAGCCCGGTCTGGATTTGGGCATAATTTGAAGAATACACGCTGGCTTGGACAGAGCCTGGCCCTACCCTAACCGGCCCATTGATAGCCCTACTTAGAATAATCAAACCAAAGTGCTACTTTGGAATCATAAGCAATATATTGTGTGATCTATATGGTAGATGTTTCAAGGTGATGATTGGAGCTATTTTGTTTCTTTCTCAATCTTGGTTGTTTGTTTTCCATGATACTGATCGGACACTTAAGATCATCCGAGTGGCATGTTTACACCATGGCTTACTCCTCGTTCTATGAATGAATGAATGGTTCAGATCAATGATGGGTTATTCCATGTGCCACTTAACAAGCTTCAAGGATGTAGCTAATATCCCCATGAAGGTGGGAACGCTAGTAGTGTGTGTGTGTGTGTGTGTGTGTGTGTGTGTGTGTGTTGTTGGGGGGGGCACCTCATGGAAGCTTCCCATGAGGTCCAGTTGTGTGGGCCCCACTGTGACGTGCGTCAAATATCGACCCCATCAGTCAGATGCACCGATCCATGATGGGCCACGTGCCTAAAAATCAGGTCAATCCATGACTTAGGTGGGCCACACCATAAACAAAAATTAGGAGTGGTTACCCACCCATTGAAACCATCATGATCATTTATAGGGCCCACTGAGATGTGGTTCAGATATCCAACCCATCCATTGTATGTGTCCCACTTGGATGAGGGGTCACACCTAGTTTCAGTCATGTCAAAAACTCTAGTGGGCCCCACCAAATGGTTTTAGATGTTTTAGGCACAATTTCACATGGTTTCAAATGATATGGCCCACTTGAGTTCCAAATACGGCTGATCTTTGTGATATCCCATAAGCTAGGTGTGGATGTCCAACATATATCACAGTAGGGCCCACATAGCTCAACCTCATAGTACCATTTCCCTATATATATATATATATATATGGGAAAAGGTACTATAAGCTCGACCTCACGATAAGCTCTCATGAGGTCAAGCTGTGTGAGCCCCACCGTGATGCGTGTCGACCATCAACACCATGCATTTGATGGGTCCCCTTTAAATTATGGGATATCCCAAAAATCAGCCGTATACGGAACTCAAGTGGGCCATACCATCTAAAATCATGTGAAGACACCGTTAAAACATATAAAAGCGCTTGGTGGGGCCCACCTGAAATTTGCATGCGTCTGAAACTTGGTCTGAACCCTCATCCAAGTGGGACACACATAATGGATGGGTTGGATTTGCAAACCACATCTCGGTGGGCCCAAAAAATGGTTATGAATGTTTTAATGGTGCACGGCCCCTCTCCACTTCTGTATGTGGTGTGGCCCACACAAGTCACGGATTGACTTGATTTTTGAGACCTAGGCCACGATGGAATGGTGCATCTGACTGATGGGGTAGATGTTCGAAACGCATCACGGTGGGGCCCACACAGCTCAACCTCATGGGACGGACTCATGAGGTCGAGCGCATAGTACCTTTTCCTTACATATATATATATATATATATATATATATATATATATATATATATATATATATATATATATATATATATATATATCCACTCATCCTCCCATCTAAGGTTGTGCATCAACCTAGCCCCACCACCTCATCATCATCATCATCTAAGCCTTATCCAAATTCAATGGGGTCAGCTACATGAATCATGTTCCATCATTCCACTCTATCAAGGGGAGTTTGGAATGTTACATTGTTCAGATTCATGATGAAAGTGCATAAAATGCTTGGAAGATCACAGTAGGAGCGCTAAAAACTCTATCATCACTCCATCCCTTTCTACTACAATAAAGATTCCAACTCTAAAAGTCTGTACCATTCCATCAGTGGTAAGATCAAGCAATTGTCAGTATTTAAAATGATTTTAAATAATAAGTATTAAGAATTTCAAATATTGGTTTTAAGAGCTTTACATCATTCATATTTAGAGCTTATACTTTCTGATTTTATTTTCAAAAAGAATTTAGGTTTTGGAAAATGGTAATGACATCATTAAATTTCAATCAATGGAAATGGAGGTTAATTATAAAGCTTTTACTTCATAAGAATGGGTTTATAACCTTGCCTCAAGAGAGTCTCAAAATATTCTTCCTTTTCTTTTTCCTTTTTTTTTTTTTTTTTTTTGACAAAAGAGGACTACAAAAGAAAAGTGTGAACAGTATAGACTGTGGCTGTTTCCGCAGAAAGCAAGTGGTGTGAGCAGTTTAATATTTGAAAATTGGAAATCTAGATTCAAGGAGCAAACCAGATGGAAAAGCTCAACTAGTTGGGGGGGAGGGGGAGGGAGAGAGAGAGAGGAAAAGAGTTTTCCTTTTATGTGTTGTGTTGTTTGGATAGCAAAACATGGGTCAATTCCACAAAGCAATCATTAGACTTTTCCATATTAGGATTCTTTGGCACAAGAAACTAAGTGAACTTTGTGAGAGAAATATGAGATTTCCACTTGCTATCCAAACAAGACCCTTAAAAATGGAACCCATGGGAATCGATGTTTCAACAAATCTCATATTCCACTTAGAAAGGTCATCTAGCTTCTTGTGCCAAAGAATCCTAATATGGAATATTGTAATGAATAATGATTGCTTTGTGGAATCCACGCATGCGTTGCTATCCACACAACACCCCTAAAAATGGAATCCATGGGAATCCATATTTCAATAGTACTCTTGGAAATAAGCATTAATTTTTCTTTTCTTACAAGTTACAATCCAAAAGGGCCCTAAAGGGAACTCCTGAACAACCCTTGTGATACTTAAAACTCAGCCACAGCCCTTGTGATGTTCTTCCAAATAGAAATGGCTGAGAAAAAAATTCTTTAAAAAAAGAAAAGAAAAATAAAATGCAAAAATACCTTTAGAGGACCATCTGGGTTCAGTTGGAGACTCTACCATTGTAGGATCACCACCAGCAATACAAATGCGCTTGTATACTTCTCTACATAAGTATGCGGGTCAGATTAGCACATTTTACAGAACAAAATGGGCTACATGAAGGGAAAATATCAAGATTTACATCTCCGTAGAAAACCATAAAGATGCATTTTAATAATATTTACAGATATGAACTCAGTGATGAAATAGTTTAAAAATTGGACAAGTTGCTCCAAAATTCAGCCTGGTAAGCTCGACTATGTCACCAAGATATTCAAAATCTCACGACTTGCTCACGATATTTTGACAGAACATTGATCAAGTGATATAATCACAAGATTTTCATAAATCTCCTCAATTTTAAACTTGTAGTTTTTTTTTTTTTTTTTGTTGAAAGGTGATGAGATTTATTTAAAAGCCTAAAGAGCAAAAAGCTATGCAAAAAACACAAGCCGATGCAAGAAAGTAAAAAAATAAAAAAATAATAAAGAAACAATCATAAAACCCACTCCATTACAAGATAATTCACCTTCCTAAAAACTTCCAAAGGGAACCCGCTCCGGTTCCAAAAACAACAGTTGTTCCTTTCCCTCCTAAGGGCCCACAAGCCAGCCAACAAAGCAAGCCTCCATCCTGAACTTTTAGAGATTTTATTGCAAAACATAGCTCAAATTCAATGCAAAATGTATTTAGAAGTTAAAATAAATCATTTTATACCTATATATTTAAAAATTCGCATCATGTTTTTTAATATTTACTTTCAGCAAAAGTTTTCTGATAATATCACGAGAAAAACATCAAAATTCAAAAATCTACTGAGAAATTCCCAGACCGAGAAATTGTTGAGAAAGGGATATGTCACAATGGACTAAATCAAGACTAGAATTGAGTTCTCCTTTCGACTCAATTTTTATTTTTTCTTTTATTTTATTTATTTGATTTGGAAAGTAACACTACCAGGGATTGAACCCTATATCACTCACACACACTACACTGTCTCCAACAGCTCAGCTAACAAGCACGAGACCTCAATTTGATTTTATCCAGCCAAAAACTCAAAAGAAGGGCCCAACATTCAAACCAGGAACTTAGGAAAAAAAAAAACATTTTTAACTTGAAATACTGTAGGAAGATTGCATGAATGTTTCCCAAAACAAATCAAAAACTCAAAAGACCCAGTCAAGTGAATTCATGATTTGAACCACTGTACTCAAGACCAATTTGAATTCAAGTCAATTTCCCAGACTTTAAAGAGAAGATCTTTACATCAGGGACTCATGGTCCCTAGGTTGATGTGTTACTTCACTTTTTTCTTTCAATAAATTGACCATCATTCCACAAAAAGCAAAACTTTGTTTATAGCATATGATGTTTGTTGTCATGTGTAATGCACCGACGTAGAGAAAGCTAATGAAAATGCCAATGAAATGATGAATAGTGGCAATGGAAATCAAAACTTTCTTTTATAAACACTTGGAGAAAACTTGTAAAAACACAGTCCTGATTTATGAAGAACAGAACTCCAACAGAAAATATGAAATGAATATGACCTTTTGCCTCATCAAAGTACAGAGTGGAATATGACACTTGCATAAAGGAGAATAATAAGAGAGGAAGAAATATACCAGTGTCAGAGAAGTATTCTACTCACCCATTCTCAGAGATATAACCAACAAAAAGTTCCGCTTTATCCCAATGCATGTTTGGGTGACCCCATTCGATCCATGCTATCCTCTTTCCATTTGGGTCGACACGTGGAAAGGCGTAGAAGTCATTGCCACTAACCAATATTTTTGGTTCTAAAAGTTACAGGATTCAAAAGAAAAGAGTCAATGGCAGCACAATTGTCGATAAAATCAGAGGTGTATGTTATCAACAGAACACCTAGCAAAGATCCTATATCCTACAGACTAATCAGTACTTAATCTTCAAAAATCATAATTTACCTATCTATACCTTGAGGATTCCCATCCCTGAGGTCTATAGCTACAATTGTGGTGGCTGGATATTTCGTACTTTGGCGATGATCTGCTAAAAGATATGATAATTATGTAAGGGACCAACTTCAGCAGGCCCAAGGAACAATGATGCTCTTAGTATGCATGGGGCATTTAGACATGTGAGCAATCAAATCATTGATATGGACCTTCCATTTGGTTCAGCACACTTTTCGAGAGCCACAATGAAAATTGTGACATTGATTTAGAGGACATTTTCCACCCAATAATGCCATATAAAAATGGACAGTTTGGATAAAAGAAGGTCCAATAATCAATATGAATAGTCCATTCGATCGAGTCAACTTTGGATAACGTTTGTCTCCAAGGAACTATTTTGATCAGATGATCTTAACCATCCCATTAGCGGCTTGGCAAGTGTAAGTTTAGAAGGTTAATATCCTCCAATCAGTATTAGGGTTTCATGGTGGACGATGAAAGTGGGAAAAACATAATGGATGGTCGAGATCAATGATTTGACTATCCACATCTCTAATGCACCAGGACTCAATAAGAGCGTCAGTGTGCCTTGGGCGCACATGTTCCTTAATAATAATCAAGTTAAGTACTTTCTCAACTAGGAGCATAATATTATAAAAATAACATGAAAATAAAAAATTGAAGCATATTGCAGATTTTGTTCCACATTTATCAATGACCCACCTTCCCTTACAGTTATATACCGGTTAAAGCGTGAATCAACCACTCCATCTGCATAACAAACTTTAGGTCCGCCACCATAATCTGGGGTGATTGGTACAAGAGATTGATCTGCCACCAATAACAAAATGTCATCTCAATTCCCAGCCGAATACTTCTGTGGATGGGATAGACACACGCACGCATGCATACACACACATATATGCACACAATCTCTATCACCAACAACAGAATATCAGCTCAGTTGACTACTTCCATCGATGGGCCACGTGTTAAACCACAAGAGACTACATTGTAGAAAATGTCACTTGTATATTACATTGAGAATAGTAGGAATATATAAAAGAGATGAGAGATTTATGAAAGATAGAGATCTTAACAGATGCTCATCTTTATATATATATATATTCTAATCTACCAATATTACCCTAATCTACTCTAATATTCTCCCCAAACTCAAGGTGCTCTAAAATGAGTAATTTGCATTTGAAAAGCAAGGTGAATGTGTATTCAAAAGCAAAAGAAAAATTCAACTTTAACTTAGAGACAAAACAATGAGTAGCATGAGGTAAGCAAGTACTTTTGATTAGTGTTTTTAGTATCTTGTGATGTCACCGATACATCCCATGATATATCTGTTATCCCAGTTGGGCGATACGAAACCCGGCTTTAATATCCATTTTTCATAGTATCATGAAATATATTGCACGATATCGTGATATATCGTGGATATTGCAATATCGTGCGATGCAATATATCCACACTCCCCCTTTATAAATTCATAATATATCGTGAGATATATCGATATTGAGTGCAATATCAAAAGGGACAAATGGAAATCGGCGTTTTTTTTGTTTGGAAAACTCTAAAAAATTCACAAAAATCGATTTTCTTGCCAAAAAAATAAAATAAAATAAAAAATCCTAGTGCTGAGGTGATTTCAACCAATCCACTCAAGTTTGTTGGAAGAAAATCTTCGAAATTTCTTCAAAATCGCGATTGGAAGCTTCCTGGGGTTGGATTATAAATAATACTTCGTTTTTAGTTTTTTTTCTTTTTTTTTTCTTTTCTTTTTTTTTTTTTCCGTTTCTATATGTTGTAAATATTGTCAAAATCCATTATTTTTCATGTTTTACATAAAAATTATGAATTTAGATATTTGATTTCGAGATTTAGGGAAGATGGGACAAGTTGTGGAAAATTGGTAAAAGATCAATTTTTTTCTAATTTTCCCAAATCGATTACCAAAAAAAAATAATAATCAAAATCCACAGGTATATTTTTAGTTTTCTACTTCTTTTACTTTTGAATGTAATGCTTATGTTTTCATATATTTCTTCTTACATTTATAAATTTTATGAATGGACTTTGAGCGTAGTTGCATCAGTTTAGTCAGACAACACATATATTAAGACCATATACAAAAGAAACCTATTATGTACACTTGTTTTTTGTGATTTTATTATTATTATTATAAGTGTGTATTATTTTCTTTTTAAACAATCCCTGAAGTTTCTTTGAAAAATTCGACGAAATTCCCAATGTTTCCCAACAACAACGATAAATTACGCGATACAACCCACATATCCCATGTGATAACCGATATGTATTCGTATCCCAAGGGTGCGATACATACGCGATAACAATAAAGAAAACATTGCTTTTGATAACTTCTAAGATGTGAACCAATAGCACTTCCAACAATTGGCAAATGATCTAGTCTCGCTTCTAGTAGCCGGGATTTCAATCGTTGATCTTCCGTTGGCTCTAAATATTCCGACAGCAAAGAAAAGAACGGGTTCAATCACAAAGCCGACAAAGGTAACAAGGTCCGGTCCATACCCCTGCACAATAACGAGCCCAGTCCATATGTCGGGCACAATAACAAGTCTGGTCCAAAACGCCTAGCACAATACTGGGTCCAGTCCAAGCACTTGACACAAAAACAAGTACAATCCAAAATGCAGGCACAAAACAAGTTCGATCCAAACACCCAACTCATAGATGAAACACATCTTATCAAAAAGCCCGATACAGGGAAGATAAATTGTCAAAGATGTACAGTGGAGATTATTGATGGCTAGCATAGTCGAGACCAAGCTCATCGAGCCGTCATCCTCGGGGAGGCTCAGCTTGCTACTCTCTTAATAAAACTAGTGCACGAGCTCGAGCAATTGGTGCAATATATTATAGTATTGATGCACGAGCGCATTCTGATGCAGGACATGAATTTAAATATGATATGCAAGATTGTAGGCTTAGATCACACCAATTCAGAAACAATCACACAAATTCCACATCCCACATGAAAATCCAAACATTCAATTAAAGGGGAATCTATGCGGGTCCAAGCCGACACAGGCTAGGACTGGACCAATAAAATTATAAGCCAAACAATGTCAAAGGGAAATAAAATCAACTACTCATGTATAAAAATCAATCCCTAATCCAAGGGATTCCCTAATTTCAATTCAAGGAACCCTAAGGTGATAAAAGGAGACAAATCAATTAGGGATCATGTAATATAGGGTTAGGATTCATGAAAAAAACGGCTATGAAAGGATAAAAGAGGATAAAAACCTGAGCCAAAAGATAATCCCGCGTGTGGACAGCAACAATGGCCCAGACAGACGTGCGTGTGATCCCGGCCGCACGTGTGTGGGGCCCACTATTCAGAAAAAGGCCACCTTGGCCCTGGTCGGCCAGGGATGGACTCCAAAACCTCCAAATTTCAGCTCGGTCCGGTGTACGGTTTGTGCGTGGTGCTCTGCCGAAGTTTCAGCTCGCCTACGGGCCGAAATCTGGAAACCTGCTTTAATGAAGAAATCTGATGCAACAAAATGACAAATTCGAAGTACGGATGGTGGGGGAAGATGGAAAAAAAAAGATGATGGAAGATGGGGGTGAATTGGGATCGATGTGGCTTTGCACCACGGTAGTTAGCCCTTCGAAAAGGGAGGGTTTCGCACCCACTTTTGAATTCTTCCACAACTCACGAAGAGAGCAGAAAAATAAAGCAGGAATTTTTTATTAACTTCAATGAATCAAAAGAACTACAAAGGGTGCCTATTTATAGGGAGAACCCTATACTCAAAAACTCGCACCATGTTCGACACCTATTACTTGGCGATGAAGTAAACTAAAATAAAAACCAAACAAAGAAATTTAAAGCGTTCACGATGTTCTAAATAATAACAATAAGCAAAACCTAAAATATAAAACCAATCCGACGAGTGGGCCACGATCATGAGATCCCATGGTGGGCTTTTCTTGACTAGCGGGCCACTTTTCTGAACCAAAACCTGTCTTCTAGCTAGGAGGCCCTCCCTGGACGTCGTCATCGAGCCAGATCGATGGTGGGGTCCTCCTTCTGCGTACGTACGTGCGTAGGGGTGGTGGTGTGCGGGCGTGCGTGTGCACGATGTCCTCATCAACTCTCCCCGGCTGCGAAGATTTCGCCACTGGCGAAATAAAACTCCTGAAACGCTTTAGGATGTCTGGATCAAGTCTCTGAAGCTCCTCCTCAGTGAGCCACGCGCTGTCCGAAGTTAGGCGTGACTTCCATTTAACTAGGTATTTCTGAAACCCGCCATCCGACGTGGAAATTATCTCATGGTCCAAGATATCCTCTATTTCCTCTCTGGGTGTGTGAAGGCTAGGTATGGGAGGCAGAGGCTGGGATGAAAGGTCGGGAAGAGGCCATGGATCAAAGGGTAAGGTTGGGACATCAGGATGGGTGGGCGAAGGGCTGGACAAAGTATCAGTGGGTCCCTGAAAAGCAACTAGATCCTCCACGTTGAATGTGGAACTAATTCCCATGGAAGGTGAAAGATCTACCTCATACGCATTGAGACCGTTTCGCTTTATAATTTTGAAGGGTCCAGCGCTACGCGCGTGTAACTTACGAACGGCCCCTGGAGGGTACCACTCGGGCCTGATACGAACCATCACAGAGTCTCCAATATTGAACTCTTTGAAACATCTATGTAGGTCTGCAGAAAGTTTGTAATGCTCATTACTAGTAGTGATCTTCCGCCTGATTTCTTGATGCAATGAATATATGTGATGCGCAAAAGACTCTGCAGACTCTGATGGCCTATGAGACAATGACATGGGGATAAGATCAATAGGTTTCCGAGGCTTATAACCAGTAACGACTTCAAAAGGACTTAGACCTGTGGACCTATTGACAGAACTATTGTATGCAAACTCGGCTATGGGTAGTACGGCGTCCCATGTCCTGGTATGCTCCCCCACTAAACATCGAAGTAAACTCCCTAGGCTCCTATTAACCACCTCAGTCTGGCCATTGGTCTGAGGGTGGTAAGCAGAAGAAAACTGGAGCCTAGTATTCATCATGTGCCATAGTGTCTTCCAAAAGTAACTCATAAATCTCACGTCACGGTCAGACACTATGGTTTTTGGTAACCCATGCAATTTTACAACTTTACTAAAGAATAGCTTGGCAACATGAGAGGCGTCGGAGGTCTTAGAACAAGGAATGAAGTGGGCCATTTTAGAGAAACGGTCCACGACAACGAATATGGAGTCATGCTTTCGAATCGTCTTGGGAAGTCCAAGCATGAAGTCCATACTGATGTCCTGCCAAGGGATGAATGGGACTGGCAAAGGTGTATATAATCCTGTATTCTGTTTCCTTTGCTTTGCCAGTTGACAAGTACGACATTGCCCTATAATTTTGGCCACGTCCCGCTTGAGGCTTGGCCAATGAAATCTATCCTCCACTAGGGCAATGGTCTTGTCACGACCGAAATGACCTGCAACCCCCCCTGAATGTAACTCCCAGACAAGAAAATCGCGAAGGGAGGTGCGTGGTATGCACAAGCAGTCACTCCCAAACAAATATCCGTCCAAAATCAAATACTCACTGTTAGCTCCTGATGGACTCTCTAATAAAGACGTATACACAACTCCAAAATCTGGACACTTAGAATACTCTTCTTTGATGCGCTCAAGGCCCGTAACTTCAACGTTCATGGAGTTGAGTAATGCGACTCGACGACTCAACGCGTCGGCAGGCTTATTCTCTACACCGGCCTTGTGCTTAAGCACAAAAGTGTACTCTTGAAGGAATTGAACCCACTTAGCGTGCCTGGGGCTTAATTTCTTTTGAGAGTTCAAGTATTTTAAGGCCTCGTGATCTGAGAACAAGACGAATTCTTGCGGTAACAGATAATGTCGCCAATAGCGTAGTGATTGCACTACCGCGTAGAATTCCTTGTCATAGGTGGAATATCTTTGCTTCGCCTCATTCAGTTTCTCACTAAAAAAGGTGACAGGGTGCCCTTCCTGGCTAAGTACTCCCCCTATGCCGACTCCTGACGCGTCACATGCGACTTCAAAAGCTTTTGAAAAATCTGGAAGTCGCGTAACTGGAGCTTCAGTCATCTTGACCTTTATCTCCTTGAAGGCCTTCGAGGCGGCCTTTGTCCATTGAAACTCTTCCTTTTTTATGCAGTCCGTGATGGGAGCCACAATGGAACTAAAGCCTCGAATGAACCGCCTATAAAAGGTGGCTAAGCCATGAAAGCTGCACACCTCATGAATATTGCGGGGTTCAGGCCAATTAACGATGGCTTTGACCTTCTCGGGATCCGCCGATACGCCTTCAGCTGACACAATAAAACCTAAGAAGATCACACTACTAGATAAGAACGTGCACTTCTTTAGGTTGGCGTATAACTTCTCGGCCCTAAGGATCCCACAAACCTGCCTCAAATGGTTGAGGTGTTGCTCCTTAGTCATGCTATAAATCAAGATATCATCAAAGTATACGACCAGGAACTTCCCCATGAAGGGTCTCAACACTTGGGTCATCACACGCATGAAAGTGCTTGGGGCATTAGTTAACCCAAAAGGCATAACTAGCCACTCATATAGCCCATCCTTCGTCTTGAAGGCCGTCTTTCACTCATCACTAGGGCGTATGCGGATTTGGTGATACCCACTTTTGAGGTCGATTTTTGAGAAGAAAGTAGCATTAGCCATCATATCTAGCATGTCATCAAGACGCGGTATGGGAAATCGATACTTGATTGTGATTTTGTTGATGGCCCTACTATCAACACACATCCTCCATGTGCCATCCTTCTTAGGTGTAAGAAGGGCGGGCACGGCACACGGACTCATGCTCTCTCGAATGAAACCCTTCTCTAGGAGTTCATCAATCTGCCTCTTCAACTCAGCGTGCTCCTTCGGGTTCATTCTGTAATGTGGGAGGTTTGGTAGAGTTGCCCCAGGGATTAAATCAATGGTATGTTGTATATCCCCCATAGAGGGAAGCTTATTCCGTAAATCATCAGGAAAGACATCACGAAACTCATGTACTACCTGAATGGCCTCAGTGGGTAACTCTACGCTAGTATCTGGTACACTCTCCCTAGCCACAAGGGCGTATATCATCGAGTCCGCCTCCGTCTCTCGCTCAAAGTCTTTGGCATTCAAAATATGGAGCGGTTTGGACTTGGACTTCGACTCCTTCACTTCTTTTGGGCCGCTCACACCACTCTGTGTGGTGAACTCTTTTCCAGTTGTATTCTTGGGTGGTAGAGGATTTAGCTTGACCTTCTTGCCCTCAAACCAGAATGTACACACATTTGAACGACCAAATATGGTAACATCCCTGTCATAGAGCCACGGCCTACCCAGAATGACATGGCCCACATCCATAGGAACAACATCACACCAAATTGTGTCTTTATAAGATCCGAACTGAATAGGGACAAGACAGCGGTGCGAGACTGGAATGGATGTTTCATCAACCCAAGAGACTATAGGGCTGAGGATGGGCTTCCAGCTTCAAGCCCAAACGACTCACAGTGCTAGTCGATGCCACGTTGGCACAACTACCACTATCCACGATCATCTTACAACTCTTTTCCCCACATTTTGCATAAGTGTAGAAGATCGTGTTGCGGCGCCAGTCATCAGTGTTCTTGGCTTGAACTAGGGCGCAACGCACAATTGCGAGGGTCAAAGACTCTTGTGCTCCCTCTTCCTCATCACTAGGGGTTCCGACTGGCTCATATTCCTCCTCACTATCACTCTCTGGGGGCACTACTTCTACTTGCCCATCAATAAGGAGTACTTTGGTGCCCTCTCTCGTGCCGCACTGGTGAGCAAAGTGACCAAACCCCTGACACCTAAAACACCTAGTGGCCCCACTTCCACGTGAACTAGACCCGACAATCTCTTTACCCTTATCATCCTTAGGTCTGGGCTGAACATTAGGGGAAGGTTTGTTTTGGAATCCCGTGTTAGGTCTAGCCCCAGAGGGGTTGGCCTTAGTACCAGATTCGCGAAAGTCAAACCGCCTTCTCACAGATGCTTTAAGGTATTGCTCGACATCTAACACTAGTTGGTACAACTGTTCGATAGTGTCTATGTCTTTGGCGAGCAATTCTCTCCTAATGTCAGGACGGAGGCCCATTTTAAAACGAGCAAGGGTGAGTACGGGGTCCTCATCAACCTCACAGCGGGTCGAGTACTCTTCGAATTTCTCAATATAGTCAGCAACACTCATGGAACCCTGTCGAAGAGACTGCCACTCCTCAATCAACCGCATGCGATAAGAGAAAGGGAGGTACTTCTCTTTCAACGTTTCTTTCATTTCTCCCCAATAGACTATTGGAAGTTCCCTTGCTCTTTCTTTTTTTCGCTCAACCGTCGCCCAAAACCTCTTTGCTTGACCCACAAGCTTCATCTTGGCGAATCGGACTCATCGAGCATCCGACATATCATACCACTCAAAATAGTGGTCCATATCCGCCAACCAATCTAAAAAAGCTTTAGGGTCCAAGTGGCCATCAAAAGTAGGAGCATCTACCCTAACTCCCTTGAGGAGTTGTGCATCTGGGTCATATTGATCATGATGTCCCTCACGGGGTGGGTGCACAGGTACGCGCCCATGACCAGCTCCTTGGCCGCCTCCATTCCTTGGTCTAACCTCCTGACCAACTGCCTGAGATTGGGCATCCTCTCCAATGGTGGGGTTTGCCCTGAAGGAGGCCTCTATTTCTTTGAGGCGTTTATCTATGTGTTGTTCCAAATGCTTATTCAAGGACTCAACTTGCTGGGCTAACTTGGCCACTGTTTCTTGTATTTGCTTCATGTTTAGTGTGGGGTGCAAACCGAAGCCGCGACCCATACGTGTGGGCATACACTGACTTGCTTAACCTAAGGACCTGCTATAACAACTATATGCGTCTAAAAACTAAATGACCCTACGAGACTCTATATGAAGGAGACTACACACTGTTACTAAAATTCAGCTATATATGATGGACTGAATGCATGAAGGACTCAAACAAACTAAACCCTAAATATGTGGTGAATTCCCCTATAAGAAACCTAGGCTCTGATACCAAATTTGATGCAGGACATGAATTTAAATATGATATGCAAGATTGCAGGCTTAGATCACACCAATTCAGAAACAATCACACAAATTCCACATCCCACATGAAAATCCAAACATTCAATTAAAGGGGAATCTATGCGGGTCCAAGCCGACACAGGCTAGGACTGGACCAATAAAATTATAAGCTAAACAATGTCAAAGGGAAATAAAATCAACTACTCATGCATAAAAATCAGTCCCTAATCCAAGGGATTCCCTAATTTCAATTCAAGGAACCCTAAGGTGATAAAAATGGGCAAATCAATTAGGGATCATGTAATATAGGGTTAGGATTCATGAAAAAAACGGCTATGAGAGGATAAAAGAGGATAAAAACCTGAGCCAAAAGATGATCCCGCGTGTGGACAGCAACAATGGCCCAGACGGACATGCGTGTGATCCCGGCCGCACGTGTGTGGGGCCCACTATTCAGAAAAAGGCCACCTTGGCCCTGGTCGGCCAGGGATGGACTCCAAAACCTCCAAATTTCAGCTCGGTCCGGTGTACGGTTTGTGCGTGGTGCTCTGCCGAAGTTTCAGCTCGCCTGCGGGCCGAAATCTGGAAACCTGCTTCAATGAAGAAATCTGATGCAACAAAAGGACAAATTCGAAGTACGGATGGTGGGGGAAGATGGAAAAAAAAAGATGATGGAAGATGGGGGTGAATTGGGATCGATGTGGCTTCGCACCACGGTAGTTAGCCCTTCGAAAAGGGAGGGCTTCGCACCCACTTTTGAATTCTTCCACAACTCACGAAGAGAGCAGAAAAATAAAGCAGGAATTTTTTATTTACTTCAATGAATTAAAAGAACTACAAAGGGTGCCTATTTATAGGGAGAACCCTATACCCAAAAACTCGCACCATGTGCGACACCTATTACTTGGCGATGAAGTAAACTAAAATAAAAACCAAACAAGGAAATTTAAAGCGTTCACGATGTTCTAAATAATAACAATAAGCAAAACCTAAAATATAAAACCAATCCGACAAGTGGGCCACGATCATGAGATCCCATGGTGGGCTTTTCTTGACTATCGGGCCACTTTTTTGAACCAAAACTTGTCTTCTAACTAGGAGGCCCTCCCTGGACGTCGTCATCGAGCCAGATCGATGGTGGGGTCCTCCTTCTGCGTACGTACGTGCGTAGGGGTGTTAGTGTGCGGGCATGCGTGTGCACGATGTCCTCATCACATTCCCAACCACTTGAGCAATTGGGAGAGATCCGACCCTACGTTGTTGCTGCAATTGTCATTCCTAAATAAGATAAAAATAAGTTTAAAAAGAGTAGAGAGAACTAAGGAAACGAATGAGGAGAGACGAAACCCTAGAAAGAGGGTTTGGACAGGTGAACACAACAAGGGGTAGTAGGGGGTTGGGCACTTATGAACAAGACAGAGTGATTTCGCTATTGCCTTGTTACAAGCAGGCTTAGGAAAGTCCACAAGCCCACTTCTAAAAAGATGCAACCTCTGTAACCATTACAGTACCACAACGGAAGCATGGTGTGCCCATAATCCACAGGTCCTAGGATTAAAACCTGGCTCTAATACCATGTTGAATTACAAGAAACTACATTGTGGAAATGGCAACTTGATTATTTCATTGAGAACAACGAGAATATATGGAAGAGGTGAGAGATTTATGCGAGATAGAGATCTCAACAGATAAATTTCTTAGTAAAAAAGAAAATACCCTAATCTACTCTAACAGCATGCATGTGCGTGTGCACACAAAATCTTTGCCACCAACAACAGATTATCAGCTCAACCGACTACTTCCATGGATGGGGGACACAACCACACACACGTCTGCCCACACCCACACGCATGCATGCACTCCCCACAGGCCCACACACAATTCAGCCCAGGTGCAATGTATGGTCGGTTGAGAGAGTAGTCATCTGAAACAAGTTCCTAATTTCATAAGTTACAGATGTTTGCTTGAGACGAACGAGGTACTAAGAGGCTAAAAATAAAATAAAAAGGATGAGGACAATGATTCACACCACTTGTCTTGGAGACTCAAAAAATTGAGCCAGTATTACACTCATCATCCTGTAGCCTTGTCCCAGCTATTTGAAGCAGTAATAAACTAACAGCCATTATTTTATTTTATTTTACGACGACAGGGTGTCCCTGCCCCTTATTAAATAATAAAAGCTGACATTATAAGAATGAAACTATGGTCCTGCAAATTTAACTGGCACATTACCTAAACAAGAGTAAGAACATGAACATCATGAGAAGCTTTATAAATAATAGCATAAAAGTGTCATCGTTGGAATTTGGAAACTGAGAATCACCATGCAACTCATTGTTGCATATAATCAGAATACTGGAGAGTTGTTTTGGAATGCAGCTGAAAAGTGTTCTAATTCTAAGTTTCTCATGGGAATCTAGGAGAACCAGTGTATCAACTAGCAAAGTACTAATAAAATTAGGTTCTCAATTGTATCTTAAATTGCACAAAAATCAACAAGCAATAAGAATTTACCTCCAATAGATTGCTTATAGAGTCGCTGATCTTCGTAATTTGAAAATATGACTGTATTCTGAGACACTGTAAAAGCACCACCTCCATAATCTTGGGCCAGTGTCCGTACAGCATACCCTTCAGGGGTAATGTCTGTAGGTTCATCCCCTGGTTTTTCTGGTTCCTTAACAAGAACAGACCGCCTGAATGTATTTGCATCATGACATAAAAATAAGCATGTTCAATATAAAAAATAGAGTGATTGGGAAACAACGAGCAAAGAAAATGATAGGTAATTCACGATCAAAGTTCGTACTTTTTATATTGCAAGTGGTTGAACAACTATAATGAGTAATAAGAAGTATCTTAAGCAGGCTCTGAACCTGCATAATTTTATGCATGCTATGATGAGGGAGTATGCCAAGGTTCAAAATATTGGAATGTATCATATCCAAGGTTACCTGGATCATGGGATCGTGGGTCACTCCAACATGTGGTACAGGACGGGTACGTGGAAGTCTACTTTGATATGTGGGTATGCTAGGGGTAAGATCATGTTGGTCGCTCCAGTATATACATCAGGTACATACAGTATAGCTTAATATACACATTGATATCATAATTTATATATGAAATGATGAATATTATTATTGTGGTCCCACGTGCATAACATTATGCGTATCATCATCATCTAAGCCTTGTACCAATTAATTGGGGTCAACTACATTAATCCTGTTCCGCCATTCCACTCTATCAAGGACAATAACTTCAGTTAAACCATAGGTCATCAAGTCTTTTCTTAATTCTTACTACCCCGCCCACGTCTTTTTGGGCCTTCCCCTTGCCCTTTTAGAGCCTTCAACTTGTACCCATTCACTCCCAACTAGTGCAGTTCTTGGTCTCCATTACAAATGACCAAACCATCTAAGTTTACTTTCCCTCATCTTATTACCTATCGGTGCTACAAAGTTTCCTATGAACATTTCAGCTACACTCATCCTACGATCATTTGGTTCCTTAACTGCCTGACATTGTCCCATAAAGCATGGCTGGAGTTATACCTATCCTATAAAATTTCCCTTTCAATTTAAGTAGAACACGATGACAGTCACATAAAACTCTACAAGCACATCTTTATTTCTCCCACCCAACTTGAATTCAATGGGCAACATCCTTCCCAATCTCTCCACTCTCTTGAATTATCAACCCAAAATATCAAAAGTGGTCATTTTGGGAAACTTCTTGGTCAGCAATCTTAATTAATTCCTCATTTCCACTCCTATTGATATTAACATTGCACTCGATATATTACTACGTTTTAATCTAACAAATTTTAAATCCTTTAGATTCTACAACACCCTTCCACAAATCTAGCTCTGTGTTTACACCCTCCCATCGTCTTGTCAACCAAAATAATAAATATGTATGTTTTTGCATATATCAATGTAAAGACATTTCAAGTTAATCTATGCTAGGAATGTGTGTGTCTCTGTGTGTGTGGGGGAGAAAGAATGTATCATTATAAATTCATTGGGTTGTATGATAAACCGTTTGTTTCACAATCTGCTAATTTATTGGAAAGTGTCATTTGTATCAATTACAATCTTCAATACATTCCGATACTAATGCATGGTATTGGAGTGTATAGATACATCCTGGTACAAACACAGAATAGAAATTGTACTGCCAATACATCCCCCCCACACAAATGCATGTTGTTGAACTGTTTCACAAGTATATTCCTCCACAAATAGTTTAATGAATTCAATACCATCCAAAATCAATAACATAGGGATATATTCCTCTTGTATCTGGAATGTATCGCAATAAATTCATATTGTGATATGATATACTTAAACGATATTTTGAACTTATGGATACACAATACGCAACCGAAAAAATGGCTTCTTTCCTAGCCATCTATTCTGCATGCGGACCTCACCTTCCTGAGACCCGTTCGAGCATTTTGGTTGTACCAATCATGAATGGGTAAATCCCCAACATTCTCTCCCATTGGAAAATCTCGCCCATACGATGGTTTTCTTTTCCTGATTGAATGTGGACTATTGGCTAAGCTTTCCATTGGAAGGCCACACGCGCGCGCGCACACACATATATATTTATAGATAACTGAAATTTTTATTAGAGAAGCACGAAAGTGCAAAAAGAATACAACCTAGCTCTACAACTCAGAAAAGAGGAGAGACCCCCACAAAATAATACAATCCAACTCTACAACTCCAAGAAAGAGGAGATGCTGACAAGACTAATTGCCTTTACATAAGAAGCCCACCCCACCCACCATATTACAATTAATCTCCCTAATCACCTCTTAGGACAAAAGACTCCTATTATGAAAGCAACACATATTGCGCTCCCCACAAATAGACCACCAAGATCACCCCCCCAACCCCCCCCCGGGGTGCCAAGCCCACAATAGATCCGGCACCAACTTCAGCATTACCCAATCAATATGGAAGGCTTGAAGAAAGTGATCCCAAACCGAACAAGGAAACGTGCAATTACTGAATAGGTGGTCAATCGATGCAGCATCTACCATACAGATCAAGCATACATTAGGAAGAATCAAGGATCTTCTTTGCAAGTTGTCGATAGTAAGCACTTTCTTTCTTCCTGCAAGCCAAGCAAACACCACAAGCCAAGGAGAAGCTCCATAAGACCACAAATGGGATGGGAAAAGATGAGGTTGAAGAAAGTGGAAAATCAAATTGAAGGATCGAACCTATAACCAACCCGAGCTATGAGCTTTCCACACCAAGGAATCCATAATATGAATTGAGGGAGTCACTTTCTCCAGACGAGACAACAATTCCAACTCCATGAGCTCCTCGAAAAGGTTTCGACAGCACAGAGGAGTCAACACGAAAGTCCCTCCAACTATGGAATAGCATCCCTCCACAATGATGAATCTATCTAAAGCATTTGGGAACTCTTCTTGGAGCGATCGATCACCATACCAAACATCTGTCCAAAAGCAAATGCAGATTCCAATACCAAAGGAAAAGGAGATTCCCCTATTGAAAAGATACCCAACCACCACAATCGCTTTCCAAATGCAAGAAGCACGGTATAGAGAAGACCCCTTCACTTCTCAACCCCTCTCCTTCACTACTAAAGCGCCATAACCATTTCCCAAGCAAAGCCAAATTAGTGATTCCAAGGTCCTTGATCCCTGCTCCTACAATCAACTTGCAAACTTCCTCCCACTTTAGAAGATGAAACTTCATTTTCTCCTTTGATCCTTGCCATAAGAAATCTCTTCTCAACTTTTCTAATCTAACCAACACTGATTTAGGGCATTTGAACAAGGATAAAAAGTACACCATCATATTAGAGAAAGCAACTTTGATGAGGATTTGGCGCCCTCCCAAAGATAAATAATGATGCTTCCATCTTGCAAGCTTCTTTTCAATCCTCTCAATAACTTTGTCCCACAAGTGCTTGGCCGGCTAACCGATGCAAAGAGGCAGACCAAAGTCAAAGGAAAAGATCCAACTTTACAACCAAAGATAGCAGCTAACAAACCAGTTCCTCCATACTCATATGGATACCAAGCATTTTTTTACATAGTTGCATTTACACGAAGCCCAGAAACTACCACAAAGCAAACGATAATTTCCGAAGATTATCAATTGAAACCACATCCGCGTTGCAAAACAATAAGGTGTCATCAACATATTGGAGGTGAATAATGCACAGCCCACTACGAACCACTCGAAATCTTTCAAATAAGACCAGATTCCCCTCCTCTAAGGAGCATCCTACTCAAAGCTTCCCAACTAAAACAAATAAATAAAGAGACAAAGGATCACCTTGCCTAATGCCCCCGGACGCCTTGAAGAACCTCCTTGGCAACCTTTTAATCAGAACGGAGACAGAAGCCGAGTGAACATAGGCCCACATCCAACTCCCCCATTTCTATCCACAATCCAACCTGGAAAGCATATAATTGAGGAACCCCCAAGCAACATGATCATGGGCTTTTTCAATGTCGAGCTTGCAAGCCACCCTATGCTTTCCCTCCCTCTCTTTGCAATCGATACATTCATGAGCAATTAGAGCACCATCTAGAATTTGTCCCCCCATCACGAGCGCCCCCTGATTCTCAGAAAATAACCTGCTTCAATACCTTCTGGAACCTTAAAGCCAAGACCTTAGCTATGATTTTATGGGGGGCGCCTATCAAGCTAATGGGGCAAAAATCTTTGATCCCTTCTGCCCCTTCAATCTTTGGAATGAGAGCAATGAAGATCGCCCCCAACTCATTGGAAAGGCACCTGCGGTTGAAAAACTCAAGGATGAAATCCATAACATCCCCTTTAATGAGCTGCAAAAATCCTTTAAAGAAAGCCATTGGGTAACCATCAGGACCTGAGGCCTTCTCACCACACAGAATCCAACACAATTTTCAACTCTTCCTCGGAGGTAGGAATTTCGAGGGAACCTGTCGCCTCACTCAATAATTGAGGAAACTCAAGGTAATCCAAAGGCAGTCTACTCCACTGATCTTGAGATGGAAGATCCTTATAAAACTGCACTATCAAGCCACATATCTTATCCTTATCCAAGGTTAGACTGCCATCAACCTCCAAACTGCTAATTCTGTTAACCAGGGCCCTCGCACTGGCTATATTGTGAAAAACCTCGTATTCTTGTCCCCTTGTTTTGGCCATAACGCTCTAGATCGTTGTCTCCAATTGATTTCTTCTTCGTTAATACGAGTATACGACTAGCATAACTCAAGGATAAAGAGGTGCTTTTATTTCTCTCTTCTAAAGACAAATGGCCAGCACATTTGAAGGCCACATACCCGACAATTAAGATCATCTGATGGATATCTTTGGGGTGTGGCATATCCAATATGGGGCCCACATGTCTGGATCAGCAAAAGGCAGGCCCCACCTGTATATTTGCTTTGCCAAACTAAAAATCCATTTGGCTCTAGCGAGCATCATATGATACCTCATTAGTCATTATTAATACTAGCTATGAAAACAATCGTACTACAAAGTGCTAATACTAGTTATTCATGTTAATCAAAACATGGAAGTATTTAATGAAGGGAGTCACCTTTCTTCTATATTTTTGGTAATACATCGGAACAAAATTGTACTGTTGTCTCCAAAATTTCTAATCATGGTTCACCCTTACTGCATGGTACATGTGATGGGGACATCAGAGGACCTACTCAGGTGTACCAGAGATGTTGACAACCACCCACATCGGTACAGCTCTCTTTGTGGATGGGAGAGGAGTTCCAGATGGGGCTTGCCGGGCCATTTTGAAGACCCCACTTTGGAATAATGCATGTGGATTGTTTAGGAGATCATTTTAGTCATATGATTTCTATTTCGTGTCGATCCAACTGTTGGATCTTGTCGATTAGGCTATCGGGCCACCAGATCTTTTAGATCTGGGCCCCTTGGAATCTGATCATGCTTTCTTTATATTTTTTGTTATTTTTATGAGTTATTTGGTGATTGTGATTGATAATAAATGTTTTAGTTTTTGGATAATGGACTACTTCACTTAAATGAGTAGCATAATTGTAATTATGCTACTTTTTAATTTCGAATTTTTTATTATAAAAGCACGGGGGGGGGGGGGTGGAGTTCCAACCCTAGTGGAGATTTGAGAAGAAAAAAGAAGAAGAGAGAAGCTATCTTGTGTGAAGAAATTTTCCTACTTATTTTCTAAGGTTTTTTGAAAAACCCTCCCTTTCAATTAAATTGTGAAAGGGTGGAAGCTCGTTTGGTGGTGGATTCTCCAAGGTACATCCTTCCTCTTTCTCTTCTTCGAAAGGCATTATTATTATTATTCTCGTCTTCCTCTTTTCCCTTCCATTATAACCTTCTAAACCCTATATTTTCAATTTCTTATTTTTTCCAATTTCTAAAAAACCCTAATTCCAAAATCCCCAATTCCCATGAATCATAATTTTCCAAAAATTCAAAATTTTCCTTTCTTAACCCTAATCATAAAACCTACAAATGTGTCCATTGAGTGTAGAATGTGCCTATAATAAATTGAAAGTTTTATCCTTTCATCGGGCCTAATTTTAATTGATTTATGTGATTTCTTAGCATGCGGACATATGATTTAGGTTAAATCAGATTTTATTTCCTATTGTTTACTCTTAACTAGTTGATTGGTTAGCATATTTTATTAATTGAATTACTTTATAAACTCTTTCATAATTTTCATGTTGCATGCTAGCATTAAATCAAGTGTCCTGCATCAACATGGGGCCGTAGTGTTGGTGAATCATGACTTTCCGCCCGGTGGGCCCTACTATGGACAACCCACGGCAGAAAAAGCACACTAAACCCACAACCCTAGCTGTCAATTTGTGGCCATCAAATGGATGGTGGAAGCTGAAAAAATAAAGAAAGAAAAAAACTCAATGATCCAAATTAAAAAAGAAAAAAATTGATCATCAGATGCTAGTGTATTTAGCTAGAGTGATTTTCCTAAAACAGGGCATCCATAGAATCCCCACCAGCTGGACGGTCCAGATGCAACAAATGCATGGTGAGATGTACTGCAACATGGTGATGAACCATACTTGTCTACTGCATATTGAACTGGAAAGCTCCTCAATCATAAAGGAATGACCAGTGGAATCATAAACTTAGGCTGCTTTTGGATGCAGAAGTGAATTGAACTGCAAACTTTTAGTTTATGTTGCATTTGGTTGCACCAAATATCATGAAATTTAATGATATTTCATGATCAATAAGTCTAATTTGGAGCAAAAGATCATGATATTTGGCACAACCAAACGCAGCCTTAATCAATAGGAAATAACAAAAGGCCATGATGCTTTCCCAGTGTTACTGATGATCAAGAAATATGTTTCTTTCAAGTCCAACTGGTAAGTAAGGCAGTAAGGAAATTGCAATTTGGTGCATGTATTCTTAATATGGAAGTTGCAAAATTCGCTTATCTCTACTTAAGACTAAAATAAATGCAATACATTCAATGGCAAATCCAAACGGTCTGAAATGAGCTCAGTGGTTAGTTGCAATTACAAGGAAATGAAAGAGATGAGAGATGGGAAGCTAGCAATGGTTACCCTGCTTCGTTGGGCCGAGATTCGACCCAGAGAAGGTGGCCGGCTCCATCGACCGCAATGCCGTCCAAACGCTTCTCCGCACCCGAGACCACGTCGGCCGTGATCGGGGATTTCCAGGAGCCGTAGGGAGCCATTATCTTCTCTTCTCCATCTCCAGTAGAGGCAGAAGCCATTCTCGTATAGAAAATAGGAATCTTCTGCTGCTGTTGCTGCAGATATCGGATTCAAACCCTAGATTTCTGGGAATGAGAGAGGTCAATTAGATTTCATGCCTGATATTCTTCTTTGTTTTTTTGGTAACAGGATTCATTTCTGCGTTGTTTTCAAAATACGAGGGAATCGCACGGCCCCAAGGAAGGTGCACATGGCAAGTCGATCTATCAATTAGATCCATCTATCTAATAGAATCATCCAAAGCACCTTTTTACTCTCGTAGAGTCACCATGTTGCATACATGAAATCCAATCCATAATCATTGGAAGCGGATTGCGTACTAACTCAGTACGCTCTTATCGTACTGAGTAAACTCAGTTGGGCCCACTTTGAATGTATGTAGTCTATCTACGCCGTCAATCCGTTGAGCCCAAATTGAAGCATATCTAAAAATCAAGTGGATCATAACTGGAAAGAGTGAGGATAATGATTTCCACCATTGAAACCTTTCTAGGCCCCACAATGATGTTTATTTGTCATCCAACCTGTTCATGAGATCACACGACATGGATGTAGAGAAAACACAAATATAATCTTGAAATAAACTTCTCAGTGGCCACCGAGAATTTTTCAATAGTATAAGTTCTATTCAACTGTTTCCTGTGGTGTGGTCCATTTGAACATTGTATATGCCACATTTTCGGGCTACAGCCCTAAAATTATCGGGAAAAATGGATGGACCGAGCGGATATAATACATAAATCATGGTGGACCTCATGGAGTTTACTCTATGTGGCCCACTGTGATTTATGTATTTTATCCGCTCTGTCCATCCATTTTAACCGGTAATTTTAGGGCTTGAGCTAAAAAATGAAGAATATCCAAAGATCAAGTGGACAACACACAATAAACAGTGTGAATTGGAACTGCTCATCTAGCAATGGACGACTCAAGCCATCGACGCTACCACTGTAAAGGAACGAGTCATGGGTGAGAGAGAACTTAATTATGTTAACAAAAACACTAATGCATGAGGCTTTCTTAACAAAGTTGGAAAATGGAGGTTGGTATTTAATCTTTAAAAGAAGGTGTTTTTTCTTGTTTAGCCAACAATAAGGGTGTATATGAAAAAAGCAAAAATAAAAAACCAATGGGAGAGATGATTCTCCACCTGGCTGCATTTGTACTCGGTGACATCCACGTTATCTATCGATACCATCTATAAGATCCAGTCTACTCTTAGTCCATTACTTTGTGAAAAAATACAGAAATCTAATGGCCCTAAACATTCATGACCGGACCTATCTTCTATGAGCAATCTTGTTCGTCCATTCCTTCATGCTTCTAATTGGATGGTTAGACGGTTTGGATCATCAGATCATTAGTCATTATTAATACTAGCTATGAAAACAATCGTACTACGAAGTGCTAATACTAGTTATTCATGTTAATCAAAACATGGAAGTATTTAATGAAGGGAGTCACCTTTCTTCTATATTTTTGGTAATACATCGGAACAAAATTGTACTGTTGTCTCCAAAATTTCTAATCATGGTTCATTCTTACTGCCTGGTACATGTGATATGTAACTTGTTTTCGCCAGTGAATGTAATTTTTTCTTTTTTGTTTTTCTTAATGTGACTACTGCACCAATAGTTAAAACTGGAGACATTAACTTTTGAGTACTTTGCTTAGTTGGGGCTCCTTTGGATTAAAAAAAAATAATGAAAAAAATAAAAATAAAAATTTAGTCCCTGGCCACCTGTTAAAGGTTTCAGACGTTTCCAATCTGGGCAATTTAGTACATGGCCATTCATAAATAGGCTGATCATATGAACGGTTCAAATGACTGAATAATGGGCCCAATTATACAAAATGAAAGACATAAGTGTTGGATCAAAAAGATCCAAAGCTCCAATTGACCATACCACATGAAACAGGGGTAGCGTTTGAATCAAGCTTAGCGTTTGAATCAAGCTGATTTTGTTTTTCCCTTCTTTTATGTATGTGTTAACTTGTGAATAAATTGGATTTCAAATAAACATTACCATGGGCCTTAGGTTTCAACAGCGGTCATTACTCTCCCACTGTTTTCTGTGGTGGGGTCTACTACAGTTTTGAATCTGCCTGATTAATTTGCTCATGCCTTAAAATAATATCTCCAAATGAATGGACGATGCAGATACAACACATCATACATCATGGTGGGGCCCACATAACTTGGTGACATCACTTAGGTAGCAAGTCTCCCTACTCAACAACTAATCCGCGCCGGGATCCAGATTTTTGAAGTTGACATGAATGTCTCTTGCGTGTAATTTTCGATACATACGCAAGCAATGGTCGAGGCCAAATGCGTGGATATACCCTATCGGCACGAAACCTGTTACGTGCACGGGGAAGTGCGCCCCACGTGATGTATTCAAAATATTCAACGGTTGTGTCGCGCTACCCCAGGGCGAAAAATCCACCCAATGCCAAAAATCAGCCCATACGGAAACTCATGTGGGCGAAAGATCACCAAACAAGTTGCAAGGGGACACCCGTTCTTGATTTGCATTGATGGATATCATGTTGTGTATACGGAATCCAGGGGATCTACACCCTTTATCTGTCCCGGATGGAGGATTAAGACAAAAGTAAGGCAGCTCAGATGGGGCCCGGTGACAAGCAAGGGTGGGCATTCCCTCCCACCTTGTTCCCTGTACTGTGGCTCATCAAAGTTTTAAATTGAGCTGATTTTCAAACCTGTAGGGGCACATCTGATGGACGTGTTGGATGTGATAAATACACCACGTGGGCCCCACTTCTGCCCGTTACACCCCTAAGATTACCGTGGTACTGGTACCACTAGATTGCACCCCTTGTTAGAAATTAGAATACATCCGGACGGATTACTGTGTAATATCCTTTGATTTTAGCCTTTGGATTTGTGGCTATATCTCGATTATTTATGTGCTAGTGCATGTTAGGAGCATGGTCCACATGTTGAACCACTTGGATTTTACACATAATTTTAACAGCCACAGGTCAACCTCACTTCGTGGTGGGCCCCATTGACTATATTGTAGAAAACCTCATTTGAGCAATGGGAAGTTATCTAATACTCGTGCAGTGTATGACCCTTGGAGGCGTTTGGATAGTAAGTTACTTTGGATAAGCTGTTTATGCCATAAGCAACTCATTTTGATTTATACTCATTCAGCTGATGTGCATGTCAGGCAACCAACATACTTACCTACCAAAAAGTTGAAGAGTATATTTGGCTTCCAACATCATAAGCAATTATCCCTCAAGTCTTCTAAGTCTCCCTTACATCCAATAGCCAACATGTGGGGCCAGCCTTTGATGTGGACTGCTCATTGTAGGGCCCATCTTTAATGTGGGCCATTCATCACTATGGCCTGACCTTTACCGTGCATCATTCATTATATAGAGCCTACCTTTGATGTTGGTGGGCCCATCATCAATGTTATTGCCATCATGTGGGGTCCACCTTCAATATCTACTTCCCCATCATGTGAAGCCCAACTTTGACTTGGACCATCCATCATGTAGGCCCCACCTTAGATGTGGGTCGTCCATCATGCAAGGCCCGCCTTGGATATGGGCCACTCATCATCAGGGTCAACCTTTGATGAGGACCGTCCATCATGTGGGGCCCACCTTGACGTGGATCATCAGTCATATGGGGCCCACAATTATTAATTGCCCATCATGTGGAGCCCATCCTTGATGTGAACTATCCATCATGTGGCCTCCATCTTCAATGGGGGCTGCCAGTCGTGTAGGGCTCACCTTGGATATGGGTCTTGCATCATTAGGGGCCGACCTTTGATGTGGACCGTCCATCATATGGGGCCACCTCAATATGAAGTCATCCATTATGTTGGGCCTAGCTTCAATGCACATTGTTCATCATGTGGAGCCTACCTTTGATGTGGATCGTCCATCATGTAAACCTCACCTTTTAAGTGGGTCGTCCATTATACCAACCTGCTTTGGATGTAGGCTTTTTATCATTATAGGCCAACTTTTGACGTGGATCATCTATATGTGAGCCCACATTTATATGGAGTCATGCATCACCTGGTGCTCACCTTTTACATAGATTATCTACTGTGTGAGCTCCACCTTTGATATGGACAGTCTACCATGTGGGGCATCCTTTGACATGGACAGTGGGAGAGAGCCTACTCTAACATGGACAATGTGAGACAAGTAGAAAAATCAGTTAAAAGGCTAAAAAGAATTACTTATCAAGATAAGTAGCTTCTGGCGTATAAGTTACATTTATTATGATACTTTTAAAACTATTTTTTTAAAAAAAAAACAGTAACTTAATTATTTAATATAAGTTAAAAAGTAACTTAATTATTTAATATAAGTTAAAAAAGTAACTTATTTGGTGGTATCCGAATGTGCCTTTGGTGTACATGCACTCAAAATTTATATACATGACATACATTAACTCAAATTAAACCCGCTAAATTACAGAATCTATTGCCCCCAAACTCATAATCCTAAGATTAGATTGGATATACCCAAAAAATAATAATAATAATAATAATAAAAAAAAACACCCAGATCCATAACTCAACTGGCTATACCTCGTTTCAACACTTGAGGTCTTGGTATCGATCCCTAGTGGGGTTGGCTAACATGGAGTGTGTGTACTGACATGGGTGTGTGCTAACAAGCTAACCCAAAAAAAAAAAAAGAAAAAAAAAAGATTGGATTTTGGATACGCTTGTTACAGTAACCTTAATGTAGAAGGATGGATTGAATATTCTTCATTTCCACCCAGTATTGGCAGGGAACCACACGATACTCCGATTTACATGTTGCTTATGTGAATGAATCGCGTGGGACCCACCGTGTAGGTATCCTGACCCAAATCAGGATGCTCTAATGTGGACCATTGCTGTAGTTTTCTTCTTGACTGCCTATTCACACTGTCACCGGCCACAAGCTATTTAAAAAAAAAAAAAAAAAAGTTTGTCACAATGGCACCATCTCGGACATTTTCAAGGCACGGTCCACCCATACTGGCGCCCGTCGGATTCTCAGCCATATCCATGAGGCCCACCATGATGTTTGCATGGCATCCGTTCCGTCCACCAGGTGTGCCACCTCAAGTTCACCCAAGAGCCCAAAACATAAGCCGATCAGACCATTAGGTACCCACCACTAGAGGGAAAAACTAAAAATCACCATTAAAACGTTTAAATTCACTTGGCGTAGCACCCCTGACTTTTTGTGTGTCCCTTCATCTAGGTTGGGCATTTCTATTGAATGCATTGGATGTCATATACACGACAAGGTGGACCCTACAAACAGTCTGGAAGGCTTTATTGGTTGGCCATCCCTTCCCAACTGTTCGCTACGGTGTATTCCACTTTAGTTTCCGATCGAGCTGATTCTCGGTCCCATGACCAAACTTCAGAAGGTGCACCCCACGAACTGGTTGGATCTGATGCACACATGCGGTCGAACCCACAGTGGTCTCATTCCCCTCTGAAGACGGAAATGTCATTTTCGACCGTAGATATGGGGGGATCGCCTATCCTTATGATTTGTAGATGGATAGAGGTCTCATTTTCGTCTTTCGGTCATTGATGGCGTGTAACACTCGTGTCTCACCCATTTTCAAAACCCATTTTCTCTCATCCTCTACCAGGTCCACTGCAGATTTTTCTGTTGAGAAGGCCCACCAGCTAAACGGTCTTGGATTGTATTGTCATATCAGGGATTGGACCATCTCCACATGGTGGCACTCGATAATTGAATGAACGCTCCCAATCATGTTGACATCACATGATGGCAGATAACGCAGCGTCCTGTGTTATGATTGACTTTGGGCTGTACATCATCCCCAGGGGCAGCTGGGCCCAATTGATGGAAGTAAGATCCCATCTCATCTCATGCCTATGAATCACATGCAAAGCTGCCACAGGTGCTGGTTCATCAGGCAGCGTCCATCTATAAACAAAGTGGGCCACAGAACTTACGCTAGCTTATAATAGCAACCTACAAAAAAGGCCCATTCCCATCCAAGGCATGCCGCAGGCTGCAGCCAGCTCTGCCCCTTTGCACATATAAACGGGTTGACGGGTGATCTTGCAAGGTTTAGGACCTGTTTGGATGTACACATTATCAAGAATATGATAATAATGGGTGGGCCGCATCTGCCCACACTCTGAAAGTGGTGGGCAAACGGGTCTGCCACATTTCATTTCAAAGGCACGCTGTCGGGTGCTTTGATATTCACCCCTCTCATGTCCTTGATATCTAAGGATGCATATCATCATATGGTACTCCAACAAAATGAACAGATGGGATGGACCCACCTTTGATTGACCCATAAATGGTAACAGTACAGGTAGTGTCTACATTCAGCAGTTCATCATGGGATGAGCCATTACCCAATATCCTCATCAGATAATTCTAGCCATCGAATCATTGGCTTGCAAATGAACAATTACAACGGCAGTGCATGTTGTACAGGGAAAAGGATGGGCCCAATGGAATGGCTAGGATAATCGGGTGAGGGAGATTTTGGAGTATGCCCCATCTGCAGTCGACCCACTGATATGATCAGTTTCAATTGCCAGGACAAAGGCTCAACTTGATCTCTGTTTGGAGATGTACTAAATCTCCTCCCCAAATACATTCAGCTCAGAGGTTCAATGCAGACCGTTGGTGATTTAATTCAAACCACCTGAGGAATCTTTAAGCATTTTACAATGTAATTATACTCGGCATTTATCTTAGGCTGCATTTGGTTGAACCAAATATCATGATATTTCATGATTAATCGGTCTAATTCTTTGCAACCAAACACACCCTTGGTTAAAAAGTAATGCAAGCAACTATATCTTATAGCTGCTCAACTTATAAATAAGGCCTCGAATGGACCACATATTCCGTAATCGTATGGTTGGAAGAATATGCTAGAAAAGTAAGAACTAACCAGAATTCTTGTCGCCACCAAAGCCGCTCTCCAGAAATCCAGTTTTACTAAGATGGCTGACATCGCCCCACACTTTGATGATCCAATCATCACTGTCGGACAGATGAAATATGTTCACTGATGTATTCATTACCTTCCCTTGAGATAATCCCTTTGGGGCAGCTCGCTTGAAGAGTGCTCTTAACGCACCCCCATGGGTGACTGCAATCACCCGCTCTCCTGCAGAGTCACATGCAATGACAGGGAAGAACAGTTAAACAGGCATTTCCATTTTCCACAAATGACATTGCAATTGCATGATAGCCCAAAATCAAATATTGTTAGGATTACTTCAAGAACAGAACATCCTTTTCTTCCACGGTGTCTTAAAGCTTTGATCCATGTGCATGCATGGCATGAAGGCATGTACAGGTGGTGAATGTGACAGTGAGTGGATGGGCATGTTTAAGTTCTTTTAGGCCATGTTTGGAAACCATGGATTTCATGACAAACAATGGAGAAGGAAAAAGGTTTTCCTTCGATATGATGATTTGTGTTGTTTGGATTGCAAAGAAAATGGTGGATTCCACCTAGCAATCATTACGTTTTTCGATAATTTGGATTCTAGGTGCAAGAAACTAGGTGAGTGTTGTGAAAGGAATATAAGATTTCTACTTGTTATCCAAACAGCAACTCAAAATGGGAACCCATGGTCTGATAGTTCTCATGGAAATCATCATTGGATAATTTTTGTTTTCTCCTTTCTTTTGCCATAGATTCCATGGATCAAAACATGCCCTAAGGGGTAGGTTTAAAGTATCATCTGAAACCAGTGCATATTGCACGATATGTACCAGTATTGTACATAAACAATACAGCGGTATCAGCCCGAAACAGCTCCATATGGGGTGATACTCAGACCATACCGGTGGTGAATGATATGACACCTGATACACCAATTTTAAACATCGGTAGGTTAGGATCTTTGCTGGTCCCAACACTGACAGAATGCAGTACTGATAAATCATGGTTGAGAAAAGAACAGAAAAGTCTGATTATTTATCTCAATCGCAATTTGGAGCTAAACACCTCCTTAGTAAAGGTTCCATGCATTTTTTTAAACCAATGCTTCAAACACCAAGCGCATTAGGCATTAGGAATGCTTGGGAGGCCCTATAATCTAGAAATACACAAAGGCTACTTTGAACAAACATGGTATACCATTTTCCCCGTGTAACTCATTTTAAACAAGACATCTGAAAACCTGACATCGATTATAATATCCAAAAACATAAATTTTATGTGATTTTAGATATCTGCACCATCTGCAGTTGCCACCAACGCATATTCAATAATCTTATCAGCGAAAATGACATATGATGAAGTGACGCATTTCATAGTTTTCAGGAAATTAAAAATAAAAATAAAAATAAAAAAGGAAGGAAAATCATCAAGCCATCTCTAAGAAACCACACCTTTGTGCTTCCTAGCGATTCTTTCCAGGGAAGATGTCATTCGCTGATATAGTTGATCCAAACTTTCCCCACCACCCTAAATTTCCAAAAACAAAGAAGGAAAGAAAAAGGCAAAGATTATATGAGAAAATTTAGGAGGCTTTCTGATTATCGGAATATGTAACAAAAAAAGTTTCTCTTGGTTTTCACGCATCTTTTCCTGAGAGAGAGACTTAGTTACTCTTCTTTCTTGTATTTAAGCATTATCTAATTATTTGTTCTCTTCAATAACTCGTCTATTATTTACAGTTTCAAAGTACTAGTTCTCTTGATATGCTTTTCATCATCTTACACTTACACAAACTAAAATTTATGAAATGTTAAAATATCATTACGTAATTGAAGGGATGCATCGGCAAGGCTGGTTTTACCAAAGTTAGTGTGTCATGGATGTGATTTTGAATATTGGTTACCCTACAGTAGCATTGGTCGTATCATCACTGCATCAGCCACCCCCATTATGTTATATATGGGTTGAACCAGTCTGTTACCAGAAAAGGGTCATGTCAGTCAATATGGTCCATTGGTGTTGACACAGCCATGAATGCCCCATTTGATTGATTTATTTATTATTATTATTATTTTGCTTTAATTTTCAATTTTCCTCTCATTTTTCACTTCTTTCTTCATACAACACTATCATTTCATACTAGATGTTGGCCTATTTTGGGATCAACACACAAGATTTGAGTGAAATTAGACAAATCAAAGTGGAATGATGATGCAAGCTGATTTGGACCCATGATCCATGGGCCAGGCCTGGTTCTATTTAGCTAGTAAAATCAATCAACTACATATAAATAATCCATTGGTCAAATATTTTTAAATGCATTCTTATAATTTTTTATTTATTTTCTATATTTGTAATAAATCATTTTTTATTTCTTTTCTATATTTGTAATATGTTATTGGTTGCAAAATAGCATTATGAGTTTTCTTTATATGTACGTTTCAAAAGGATATATAAGGGCCTAAGATGAGTAGTATCAAGGCGCATTTGAATTAAATAAAAAAATTTAAATTGTTTTCTACTTTATGTGATTCTTGTGCTTAGCTTGAAAGTGCCTATCCTTGGGTGGATCTTCTCCATTAGCCGACTATGCCAGTTTGCTATCAGAGCAGGTCCCAACGGTGGGGTTGAAGTCCTGGATCAACAACAACGTCGATATTATTGTTTTCAGATTCTTTAATTAAAAAATTCTACTTCTTTTTCATCTATTTTCTTCATTGCATTCATCCTTCCTATCTCATATTCACCTTTTTTTTTCTTCTTTTACAAAACCCAAAAGTCCAATTGACAAGGGGAGAGCAGCCATCTACCTCCATAATCCAGCCTATTAAAACCCCAAAAAATCAGCCACGCTCCAGCCCATTAAAACCCTCAAAATCAGTCATATTCCAACCCATTAAACCCTCAAAATCAGCCTGATTCCAGCCCATTCAAGTCCCTAAAATCAGCGCCATTTCAGCCCATTAAAACTCCCGAAGTCAGCCCTATTCTAGCCCATTAAAACCTTAAAATCAGCCCCATTCCAGTCCATTAAATCCCTGAAAAATTAGCCATATTCCAACCCATTAAAACCCCCAAAATCAGCCCCATTAAAACTTTAAAGTCAGCCATATTCTAGCCCATTAAAAAAAAAAAAAAAAAACTATTTCAGCCCGTTAGAAGCCAAAAATAAAAAATAAAAACTTGTCATATTCTGGTCCAAATCCAGTCCCCATTACAGCCATTAACGGCCCTAATCTAGCCCATTTCAATCCATTAAAGTTTAGAATCTCAGCCCATTAACAATCTTTTGTTCTAAACCAGAAACCGCCTAATATTCTGTCCATTACTTTCCAATGGCACGATGTCTACCCATAGTGGTAACCGGTAACATCTATCAAGGGAGGCTTACCAATCAACAACGAGACAATTGCATCACCAATCTATTTGCAAGGGTAGACAACCTGGAAACCATTGTTGACCAACTACGTGGAGAACATAGTGAGCAACTTGATCCCATCGGAGATCCTAATGGTGATCCAAATCCACAACAAGGGTTCCAAGTTCCAACCAGAACCTTTGGTGAATCAAAATGGTATGGGTCCTCAGGAGTTTGTTCATGACTTCATGCAATGGCTCTTTGCAAATAGAGACTACGACACCATGATTGAGACTCCCACGAAAGCTGATATCACCACAAAGTACGGGTTGAAGTTCCGGACTTCACAAGTTGCCTTGATGCAAAGGCTTTTGTCGATTGGATTACAACGTTGGAAGATTATTTTACATGGTATAACATGGATGATCTCCAATGAGTGACCTTTGACAGGGTCAATTGAAGGGCCCAACAAGACTTTGGTAGCGAAGCATTGATGACAACAATCTCATCATAGGTCGTCCTGCTATCACCAGGTAGGCTGACATGAGAGAGAAGCTGGAAAGAAAGTATTTGCATTCAGATTACATGGATACTCTTCTCCAGGAGCTCCTTGCGTTTAAACAAGAAACTTCATCGATGGATGACTACACTGAGAAGTCCAATGAACTTTCTGTCCGTTATAAACTTGTAGAGACAGACTGTGTAACAGATAACCGCTATCGAGCAGGGTTACGCCAAGATATCCAGCGTGAAATGGTCACGTATGATTTCAAGTCACTTACCGATGTTCATCAGAAGGCTCAACGAGTTGAACATTAACTACGATGGCATACTCTCCAACGCTTTGGTTATCCAGTCAGGGAACCTTCTGTGAAAGGGTCTGGATCCTCATCTCAATTGAACTCCACCACAGGGCTACTGACCACCTTCCTACCTTTTTCAGTCGTGCCTTATAAGGTAGTCTTAACCTTTGCAACGCCCTCTGCCACATGATTCATACCAAAAGTGACCAACAATGCAGGGACATGACACTAGGGGGTGAAGTCTTAATCCTAATCCTTCCCTCAAGAGAGAACGGCAAGGTGTTAACTGTTACCATTGCAGATAGATAAGCACTTTTATAATGAGTGTTCGTAAGCCAAGAACCTCTATTACTGCGGTAATGAGGAGAACCCCTACTACCTCAATGACCATGAGAATTACGATGAGCACATCGAGATGGAACAACCCCATGCAGAACCTGCATCACAGCCAAAGGACCCTCCTACCGAAAATATAGTTGAAGCCGAAGTTGAAGGCCCTACTATTATCATACGCCACCTCCTTACTATTTTCTGTACGTGGGTAAAAGGACAGCGTAGGTTATGTAACATAATCATTGATGGCGGAAGTGCAATAAATGTCATATCTCAAAATGTGATTGATAAGCTTGGTTTATCAACTGAAAAGCATCCAAAACCATAAAAGGTTACATGAGTCAACAACATTGTCATCCCCGTGATTTGAAGGTATTTGGTATCATTTAAAATCGGCATATATGAGGAGGATATTTGGTATGACATAATTCCAATGAATGTCACCCACATCCTTCTCAGTCGACCTTGGCTCTTTGACAAAAAAGTACAAAGCGACAATGAAGCTTGCATACTTTCCTATGGTGATGTTATCGTATCCATCTTCGACCGTTGCAACCTACGTTTCCTCTTTCATCTACACCTTCATCGTCCACATCAGCTACTCTTTCAAACTCCCGTATTCTCACCATGTGGAAGTTCGAGGAAGAGAGCAAGGAGAAAGGTATAATGTTCGCTTTAGTCACAAAACAAGTGCATGAGCCGATCACTGACCAGGATGAGCCTATTCCTGATGAAGTCAAATCTACGCTACATGACTTCCAAGATTTGTCCTCGATGATCTGTCTGAGGAGTTACCTCCACCGCGGGATATTCAGCACGCTATAGATATGGTTCTCGAAGTATCCTTACCTAACTTTCCAACATACAGGATGAGTCTTGCCGAGTACACTGAGTTGAAGCGTCAAGTTAACTAGTTGCTTAAAAAGATCTACATCCAAGAGAGCCTAAGCCCATATGTGATGCCAACCCTCCTCACTCCCAAGAAGGATGGAAGTTTGCGTATGTGCGTAGACGGTCGAGCTATTAATAAAATCATAGTGAAGTACTGCTTCTCCATTCCTTGGCTTAATGATATGTTGGACTTGATGCCAAGTGCTAGCGTCTTCTCCAAGATTAATTTTCGTAGTGCATACACCACCAGATTCGCATCCAACCTAGGGACAAATAGAAGATGACATTAAAGATGAAGGACGGTCTCTATGAGTAGTTAGTTATGCATTCAGTCTCACAAACGCGCTTAGCACTTTCATGCGTGTCATGACTCATTTGTTGCACCCCTTCATTGGTAAGTTTGTCATTGTTTATTTTGACGATATCCTTACATATAGCAAGTCGAGGAAGGAACACCTCAATCACCTGGGTGTATCTTCAGAGTCCTTCGTCATGATTGCTTTTATATTAACCTTAAAAAGTGTACCTTCGTGAGTACATATGTGGTCTTGTTAGGGTACATTATCTTGTCACAAGGTATAGAGGTGGACCCCGCCAAGGTGAAAGCCATTGTTGATTAGTCGATACCTATCACTATCTCTAAAGTTTGTAGTTCCCATGGGCTCGCTACATTTTACAGACATTTTGTGTGGAACTTTAGCAACATCATGGCCCTGATTGCTGATTGTATGAAACAAGGGAGGTTTCGATGGACAAGTGCAACAACACGAGCGTTTGATAGGATTAAAAGTAAGATGACTGAAGCTCCAATCTTGCACCTTCCAGACCTTGCGAAGATATTTGAGGTGAGTTATGCGCCTCTAATGTCAACATTGGTGGAGTTCTCAGTTAGGAGGGCTATCTAATAGCTTTCTTTAGCAAAAAGCTCTCTGATGCGAAGCAACGATGCTCCACTTATGACTCAGAATTTTATGTCGTTGTCCAGACTCTATCACATTGATGTTACTATTTGGTATTTTGGTTGGCAAGGAGTTTGTCCGAAATTCTGATCATAAAGCACTCATGTATTTAAACTCTTAGCAAAAAAAAATGAGAGCTCGCCGTGTCAAGTGGAGCGCTTACCTTCAAGAGTTTTCTTTTGTCTTTCGTCACAAGGTTGGTAAGGACAATTAGGTTGTTGATGCATAAAGTCGTTGCACGCATCTATTGTCATCAATGGTGATCATTGTTCCGAGATTCGACGTGAGTATGCCGATGACAAGGATCTCGAACGTATTTATACCGGTGTTCTTCGTGGAGAGCATGTAAGACACCCACATTTCATCATTCATGATGGCTACTTGTTCTGGGAAACGCAACTTTGTCTACCCAGCACGTCTATCCGTGAGTATGTTGGGAGGGAGTTACATGCTGGTGGGTGTAGTGGACACTTGAGCCATGAAAAGACCTTAGCTCTTGTTGGAGATAGATATTTTTGGCCTCACATAAAATCAGATGTTGGGAAGATCTGCCAGTTATGCAGGGTTTGCCAGCTTGCTAAGGGTTAAAAGAAAAACAATGGATTATATCAATTACTATCGATCCCACATGCTCAGTGGGAAGATCTCATTATGGACTGTCTTGGGTTTGCCAAAGACCGCTCGGAAAGTTGATTTAGTATTTGTGGTACTTAATCGATTTTTTAAAATGGCTCATTTCATATCATGCTCGAATACAACAGACACTCTCAAGATTGCTCAATTACTCTTTCGAGAGGTTGTTCGCCTTCATGGGCGTCTAAAGATAATTGTGTCTGATCGTGATACCAAGTTCATGAGTTATTTTTGAAAAACACTTTGGGCATTAACAAAAACCAAGCTTTAGTTCTCTAGTGCCTACCACCCTCAGACTAACGGTCAAACGGAAGTGGTCAACCATAGCTTGGGCAAGTTATTATGGTGTCTTGCCCGCGATCATATAGCTACATGGGACTTAATAATACTCATGGCTGAATTTGGTTATAATAACTCAGTCAACAGGTCCATAGGGATGTCACCTTTTGAAGTAGTAACTGGCATACGACTATGTCTTCTAGTCGATTTGGTTCCTCTACATGTAGAGTCAAGGCAAGGTGCAGAAGCTGATGACTTCATCCGCTATATGCAGCAAGTGCACGGTGAAGTTTGATGCAATATCATCGCAAGTAATGAAAGTTATAAGCAACATGCATATACAAGATGCCACTTTGTTGAATTTGCGGAAGGTGGCATGGGTATGGCCCGTACTCATCCTGAATGGTTACCCCTCAGTACCTTGAAGAAGCTCCATCCTCGCAATGCAGGACCATTCAAAATCATAAAGAAGATTAGTGCTAGTGCTTATGTTTTAGATCTCTCACCAGACTTTCCTTTCAGTCCTACTTTTAATGTAAAAGATCTTTCAATCTATCATGGGCACCATACTAATGATAATATTGAAGAACAAGGCAGATACATCCAACTATTTTGCCACCTACAGACAAGATTGTTGATGTTCTCGATGACAAGATCAATTCCGCACACCAAGATGGTTACCAAAAGTTTCTCATCCATTGGTAAAGGCGACCTCTCTCTTTGATGCTACATGGATCACAACCACAAACTTCCAACGCCTGAATTTTGACCTTTATGAGCAATATCAGGCAATTAACTCACTGAAGTCGAGTTCTTTCAAGTGGCGGAGGACTACGCAGGCTAATCTTGGCCCACGATCCATGAGCTAAGCCCAGGCCCATTAAGCCCAAACCCAACAACTGGCCCATCAATGAGGAGGCCCAAGCCTCTTATTTAGGTAATTAGCTAGCAAAACCAATCACCTAGCTATAAATAATCCATTAGTCAAATATTTTTAAATGCATTATTATCCTTTTTTATTTCTTTTCCATATTTGTAATAAGTCATTGGTTGTCAATGACATTATGAGTTTTCTTCTTATATACGTTTCAAAAGCTTATATAAGGGCCTAGGATGAATAGTATCAAGGCACCTTTGAATTGAATTTTTTTTAAAAAAATCTAGATTGTTTTCTTCTACTCTGTGTGATACTTGTGCTTAGCTTGGAGGTGCCTGCACTTGGGCGGATCCTCTTCATCAACAGGCTATGCCAAATGAACCATTTTAGGAAAAATCAGTTCAACCATCACTTTTTTTTTCCCCATTCCTTTTCATCTTTTTTTGTTGTATATCAATGTAATGGGCCATAATCCATGAAATCATGATTGGTATGTGCTTGATAAGGGACTATTTGGTGTTGACTTTCAGCAGGTCAAGCTAAGGGACAACATTCTTATCACAGAAGGGTATGATACATCATTAATACATGTTAGAAACATAGAAACACATTTTCTGGTGTTTTACATTGTACCCTATTTTCCAAATAATTTTTTAATATTGTTAGGGGCAAAAAAGAATTTCAGCCGATATGGGTCTGGTATGGTCCGATACACCCCACATCTTACTGCTTTCAGGCCTGGCCGATACACCCCTAGTACTGATATTCAAAACCTTGGTCTTGACACCTCATGTGCATGGCCAGTACCAAGTGCAAGTTATAATAAGTTATTAACTTTACAGAAAGAGAGGCAAGCCAACAAACAAGAAATGAAGTTGACTAATAGCAACTCTTGTAATGAATTAATGATGAGGAATCATCTCCTAAGGTTGCGTTTGGATGGACAAGCGAATTGAACAGTAAATGCTTTAATCAACTCAAGACTGAGATGACCAAAATTAATGATGTTTCGTCGTATTCATAACATGTAGCCCTCAAATTGCAGTTATAATTCTCTCAAATTCAACTTGATGTAAAAGTAAATGCAATTTGGAGCTTTGGCCTTCAATATGAAAGCTGAGAAAGGAAATCCAGCTTTGTTATTTCCACTACTAATAACTGCAATTTGACTTAGCAGTGCATCCAAATGCACCTTAGATATATAGCTTGCTTCGGCTGATAAGAGTAATGTTGGATTTTGTTCAATATTTAAATAATTGTTATATATTCCCTTGAAATAATTGTTCTATATTCCTTAACTGTAGTGGTTTTATTCTTCAAAAAAGTTTAAAATTATTCTGGAGATAATTAATAGTAGAAAGAGAAAAGATGTTTACAGGGATTTCTTGATTTGTTTTGGGAGAAGAAAATGCTCGATAAGCCTCCGGATTAAGTCTTGCTGCATCACGGAATACTAGACCTTGAAGATCACCCAAATGCCTCTCCCTTAATGCTGGATCTTGTATTACCTAAAAACACAAACAAAAGGAACATGATATTAGCAAATATATGTCGGCAAAAGGAAGGCTTTAGAAAGCATAAGATCTAAAACCTTCCGTCATTTGCAATTAAGAAAATCGAAAGACCTAAAATCCCATGATGCACATAGAAACTCAACAGTCACCGCACTGTCTAACTTAACAAATGCCAACTCCGCTCAGATAAATAAAAATGACTACCATTGGGATTCTTCCTCCCCAAAATCCAATAGACCTTGTTCCAGATATTTGGAGCAAACTTAAGCCATTTAAACCAAAAGAACCTTTTCTTTAAAAAAAATAAAAATTATTGAAACCTAAAGAACCCCTAGCCACCCTTAAAGAACTCTAATTAGGGTTGAAGGACCTGAAACTAGTATAAGTAGAAGAGCAAAAAGAACTTGGATTGAGGTCACAAGAAGGGATGTTAAACCTAGAAAACTTACTGAGGATAGGGCCTGAGGAATGAGAAACAGGATTCATATGGAAAACCCAGCAGGGGCAAGGCTGTGAAGGTGATGATGATGAATATCCCTTGCCCAATATACTTGGCACTGTTCTCTTGCTACTGCTTGCAACAGAATTCCAAGCTCGAGATGATACATCCATATCAAACGGTTAAGTAAACTCACGGAATAGACTAATCTTAAAACTTGCTTGTCTTGTCTAGGGTTCAATTTCTGAGAACCAAGAGGTACAATTTTGATATGAGAAGGTATCTGGCAAGCTAATAATCAACTTTTTTATTATTATCTTTTACCAACCTCACAAAGTTGATTATTGCCTATATATATATATATATATATATATATATATATAGAGAGAGAGAGAGAGAGAGAGAGAGAGAGAGAGAGAGAGAGATTGCAAACCACAACAACTAAATCTTAAAGGTTTTGTTTCCAACGCTTTTCATCTCAAGAAGCTTGAGGAAAGATGTATCCGGGCTATTAATCTAAGCTGCCTATTTATTCCGTTAACAGAAGGTAAGGCCCTCAAAACATATCTGCACTAAACCTTCTCGGTTTTAATACCATCTTTCCAATCCCTAAAATCTTCTGACCTATCTTCTTACAGAACTCTCCTTAAATCTCTCCTCTTTACCTAGATGTCCCCACTCATCTGATCTCTCCCTTCATTTTCTTCTTAATCTTTTCCACTAGACTCTGGATACATCTTTCCTTGGTTCCCTAGATCTCTACCTTTAGTCTTTTGTGTTTCATTTTGTTATTATCTTCTCCCCTCAAAGCTTATAAATTCTTCTATTTATTTTCCTGAAATTTTCTGTTATCTATGAAAGATTTCATGCAATTGTTTCCCATCAACTATTCAGCCAGTTTTTTTTTAAGGCAACTATTCAGCCAGTTCACGCCTTAACTCAGCTAACTAGCATTGCCAAGTCCTTTGGATAATGTTGGAGCCCATTGTGACCCTTCTGAAACGTAGGTAAGGCATAAGCTAATAGGTCAAGCTACAAAGGATAGGTGCCCTCCATCATAAGCACTACACATATCCATCTAACAAAACCATAAAATGGAAACATGGATTGAAGCAGTTTTACATATAACATGCTAAGAAAAATGGAGCACACCCTCTTGGGGAGCTTTCTAGAGGCAGTTTGTGCCTGAATATCCCCCATCGTCCTCTCCTTCTTAGTCAGCTTTGGCTAAATAGCCCTTTTTTAGTTTCGCTTCTAATAAAGTATTCCGTTACATGAGAGAATTTTACCATAGCACATGAGCAATTAACAATTGGAGAATAGAAATGAATGTCAAGGGCAAGAAATTGTATGATAATCAACCCCGATGATATGCACAGTACACTAGGGTTTCCAGTCTGTACATGTGTGGCCCCATGGCTCAGTCTTCTAGAGAATTGGGCTGTTGGGAACCACCATGGATGGACCATGCCTCCAAATCTTCCTTGATAGAACAGTCCTATCCTTTCAACTTTTGGCATGCAAATAGATGGTTAAGGAGAGAAATACAACAATTGCATTCATCTGCATTCATCTTAAAAGGCCTAAGGATTGGTAGCCAGGATTTCCAAACTGGGGGACTTTTGGGGCATGGTCCATACATGGCAGGGTCACTGAAACATACGCCCATTTTGCAAACTGAAAATGTCAGTATAGTGTGCATATATCCCTGCGGCAATGATCATATAGTTCTTTGTCAATGGATAACTTTAAAGTAGGAACATAAAGCATAAGAAGAACCAGACATGGCATCCTCGGTTCCACACATATCAAAGAAAATCAAGGTAAGTAAAAGAACAAAGATTGGAAGAGTACCAATTGTAAGGAAACTAGCAGAAATAACTACAACAAAATATCAAACTTTGAAGACAACTTCAGAGTCTCTCTCTTTAGTGCTGCAATGAGGATAGGCATCAGCAGGTATTGAGCCAGTACATCTTTCTTTCTTTTTAAGCGATGTATTGATCTAGCATATCATTGCATCTGTATCAGAAATGCAGAAAGCAAAGCTCTAGAATATAGCTCCATGGGTCGTACCTCATTCAAATTGCAACTTTTCGCTATTATCTGCGCAGTCTCAAGAGCTCGCTTGAGATCAGATGAGTATACAGCTGAAACTTTTGATTCCTTGGACAGTCGATCAGCCACCTTTGAAAAAATCAAATTACACATCAAGCAATAAATACAGATAATTCCAAGAAAAAAAGGGGGGGAAAGAAAAAGAAAAGTGAAGACCAGTGACTTACTGCAGTTGCCTGTTGCCTCCCAACCTCATTTAATTCTGCATCAAGGTGCCCCTAATAAGTAGAGAGACATCAGTATAAAAATATGCACTCAAAGTGTAAATGGAATGTTTATTGCAAGGAAAACAACAGGTTGATTTTTTCATCATGAATTTACTAGTAGTGAATCAGATGAGGCTGAAAAAATAAGTCATACATAGTACCATAACTGGCAGCTTTTAGGGGCAGTGCTCTACAGAACATCAAAATGTCCGCCAAACAGTTGTGCAAAAATACTTTGAAGGTTCCAAAATATTGTGAGTATAAATGCACATGCACAGAAACCGGTGCTACCACAATCTTTGCAGGAATGCTTTGGGAGCTTTGAAGAGGGTTAAGGCGGATGTTTTGGAATGGGCTTTGATCTCGATGGGTCTTAGGGACTGATCTTTCTTGTACTCCTTGGGTTGCAGTGTAATTCTTCAGCCCCTTCCAATAAAATCGTCACACACACACACACACACACACACACACACACACACACACATATATATATAAAGTAGGAAAATCTGCCTTGCAAAGACTGCACCAACTGATCCCCAACTTAGGTAAACAAGGGTTCATACATGCAAGCAGCCAATCATCGCTAAACAATTTGAGTAACCATACTTTGTATTTATCTTTGGTGAAACAAGATTCATAAAGCTGAGCCCAAACAGTTGGGACAAAGCTATGATGGTGGTGGTGGTGGTGATATGGGCACAAACACGTAGTAGTAAGGTGTAAAGTTCTCTCGACACAAGTTTAGAGGTATCATGGAGATAGTTCCAAGGGTACATTTGGATGCATCAAAAGTTCAATTCCAGATAGGCCATATAGAGCAACTAGATGTTGGGAAGATTACATGTCTAGACCCATGTTTGTATAGTTGCCAAGCGAAGTGAGAATAACATATCATTAAGAAAGGAGGGACAACGTCTTGGATACATTTAATCAAGGTACACACTGGTGTATGTTGTTTAGTACATATGAATCATATGAGAGATATGTATCCAATGGTGTATGTTGTTTAGTACGCATGCATCATATGGTGATGGAACCTGCCCTGCGTGAGCCATGCATCTCCGTATTGGGATATTCTACCCATTTGATCAGGGTAATGTTCCATCCCAAATGTGAAACAATGACTAACCATCTAATTGCAAGCTAGCAACCAGACAGTTAAGGACATCTGATAGGAGATGTTTCAAGCACGGCCCATTCATAATGGAGTGCACCAGATGAACCATCTAGATCACCAAAAGGCGTCCCACCTTTGCAGTCGCCGGTTAAAATAAAAGAAAAAACACTGTTGCATTCAATCCAGCACTATGTCACACCACCTCTAATAAAATACACATGTTTTGGACAAAAACGGTAAAGAAGTACAAAACCTTTTAATTTTAAAATTTTAAACAATAATCACGAAAACAAATTGGGTAATAAGACCATGTTTGGATGTGCAATTAATTATATAGGATAACTAATCCAGAAGCACTTCTCGATTACAATCTCCTCTCGATTGAACTAAACGCTCACACTTAAATTCAGTTGTACTTTGTACATCCAAATACAGCCTAATGTGGACACAGTCCTCTTTGACCCCAAGCTCTGTGGGGTCCACCATGATGTTTGTGTTATATCCACTCTGATCATCCTTTTTGCCAGCTCATTTTAGGACATGATCCCAAACATCAGGGAGATGCAAAACTCAAGTGGGCCACACCACAGGAAACAGTGGGGATGAAAATGCACACCATTGAAACCATCCTGGGGCCGACCATGAAATTTATATGCCATCCAACCTGTTCACAATGTGATTCCTACCTGGATAAAGGGAAAACACAAATATCAGCCTGATCCAAAACATCCGAGGCCCCCCCTAAAAAGGTTTCAGTGGTGGGCATTCAACCCCAACTGCTTCTTATGGTGTGGCCCACTTGAATATTCAATCTCCCTCGTATTTGGGATCATGCCCTAAAATGAGTTGGCAAAAAGATCCCATCAATCCATCCATAGTCGCCGCGTATTTATCAAAAAGAATAAAAAAGGCAAAACAACAACAACAGCAATCATGATGATGATGATGATATACCTGAATTCTTCCAGAGGAATTCCACGTTGTCTCCCCGTGACGGATTACGACAATTTCAGCATAATCAAAAGGAATGGGGCTTGATCCAGCATCTTCATTGGAATCTGTGTGAGAAGGGCTTCTTGTACAAGGAAAGAAGAACGATTATGACATTTGGAAGAAAAGAAAAGGTCGATTTCTAGAAGGAGATGTGAGAAGTACCTGGAATTGGAGATGGACATTCTTCTACACTTATGATAAAAGGGTTTTTTTATGTTAAGAAGGAGCGATGGAAATCCACGATTCTTATTGGCGATCGGACTCGGGGAAGTGAAGAAGAGTCTTAGACTGCGCAGAGTGGCTACAGCGCACAGCGAGTCCTCACCTTCTGAGAACTTGACCGTTGCTTGAATTATAAGATGCTCGATTGGATAACATATGCATGGCATGATCGGGTTTTCAGTTTGTCCGTGCAGTGACGCAGACCGTTGATGTCATGCACCTAACGGTGGATGGCCCGTGCCCAAAAGACTCCCATGTTGGAATATCTTAGCCATCCAATCTTTGGCCTCGTTTTTTTTTTTTTTTTTTCGGTTGCCGTGTCTCGTTTGTCTTTCTTTTCGGAATCGTTTGGTTTGACCAAGCTGGCGTAAAACACCCGAGCTATGTGGGGCCCACCATGTTTTATATGTAAATCCACTCTGTCCATCAGATGAGATCCATTATTTGAACTGTATATACAAATTATCAGCAAAAAAATAAAAAAAACTCAATCGGCCACGACAATGGGACAGTGTAAAATTGCTCCCAAAACCTCTAAGTTCACACGTTGTGGCCTGGCTGATATTTGGACCGGGGTGATTTTTGTGTTTTCACTTCATCCTGATTAATTATGCCTGATTAATGGGTTTTATGAAAGACATACACCCGACACACAAAAATCTATGGTTGGCATCCTATCCTCATTGTTCCTGTGGTGTGGCCCACATGATTGTGGATATAACTGATTTTTTTGCCCCAGATTCTGGAATCGAGGATAGAATTTGATAGACGTAGTTGATTTTACATATACAACATGGTGGGCCCCACAATCCCGGGTGTTCCACGCGCTGCCTAAAATCGGTGTTGTACAGGATTCTGGTCCGAGTTGACTGCCTATTGTCAGGCCAACGATGTAAGGGTCACGATTGTTGAATTGAGGTGATTATTTGGGACCAAATAGTCTCAGAACACTTTTATCAAGCGCCTAAAACACCCAAGCTATGGGGTCCACACCATATACAATATGCAAATCCACTCTATCCATTAGGTGAGAAAAACCTTATTTGAACCGTAAACTCTTGACCGTTCATGTAGTGTGGCCCGCGTAAGTTTAGAATCCGGCTGATTTTTGTATCTTCACTTTGGTTCTGGTGAGTTACACCTGATTAAAGGGTTTGATGAAAGATATACTTGGTGGCACTATATGGTTGGCATCCCATACCATTTTTTCCCTGGTGAGTGGCCCACTTGAGATGTGGATCTGTCTCCACTGGACCCAGAGTAGAGGATAGAACCTGATGGACAGGATATGCAACTTGTGCCCCACGGATCTTGGGTGTAAAACAGGCGCTGTAGATGATTCCAGTTCGATCATTTGAGAACCAGCAGGGCTGATAGGTAGGTCTGTCAACTGCCAGGTCTGAAATGTCCCGATTTTTACGCTACATCTAAATAATGCTGCCTACCTCAAAAAAAGGCTCAGGTCTTGGGCATCATGTTCCACATTGGAACGTGCGACCACATACGGCCTGACTCTCAATTAGAAATGGTCCACCGATCTGTTTATCCATTCTTGATGCTATTGATCATAGTCCATAACTCCATTCACCTGGATGAGCCATGTGGTTGACTGACTGGAAAGTACATATCAGGATGATTGGATCATCCATGTGTCCAAATACAACTAGATTCATTGTAGCTGATAACCTATTAGGAGGGTAGAAACTGGCACTAGCCAGAACGTGCCCATGTCCAACCCATCAGCTAAGAGTCGGAATCCAAAGCCAAACAGAGTAAGATAGTGACAAGAGCGGGACAACGGCGGTATATTACAAGGACAAGATGTTGCAGAGCTGTTGGGCCCAAGGCATACCCAGTCGAAACCATGCAGAATTCGTTGTCAGGACTGAAAGCTCATGATTAAACATGGCCGAACATGGTCAGGACTCGGGCCAGCCCAACTCAATTGCCATCCACTTATTAGGTGTTTTGATATTTTCTAATGCAACCGGATTAAATAAGAAATTACCTGTGTTGACAGCAATCCCATGTAGAAGACAAATAAGAAGAGTGAAAGAGAGAGAATCCAGAAAAAAAAAAACCTGGTAAAAATAAAATCCACTTTTGATCTTCAGATAAAATCCTATCTTAAATAGTACTTACAACTAGCAGCAATAGCTGCTATTGACACAATCAAGAAGACAATGCTAAAACAGCCAACTAAAGCAATAGCTTCCATTTTCCCTTTGTTGAAGACATGTTCAGTCTCTTTCCTCCTTTTCAAGTCCTCCGTCTTCATCACTCTACTCCAATAACCCCTCCAGATAGCTTTCAGCTCTGCATCGAGCACTCGAATCATCTCTTCCTCTCCCTCCTCTCCATCAAAGCCAGCAGCTCCTCTCCCATCAATCTCTTCTTCTTCACCTTCCAATGTCTCTACCATCCGTGCAGTGGACTTCACCATCCACAATGCTCGTTTTAACAACTCATTCTCAGTTCTTTTGTCCATATGCATCCGAACTTCATTGCCATCCTGGCCCACCGACAAATCGGATAAGATTGAATGCAAGCTATCCTTTAACAAAATCAACCGCCCCTCCCTCTCTTTCTTTTCTTCTATTAGTAAGTCGCGCTCCATCCTCAGCTGTTGAATCTCCCGTGAACTCTCCCTGTGTCTTATCTTCAATTCTTGAAATTTTGAAAACAAGTCTTCTGGTTCCTCCTTTAGTATGTCTCTCTGAGAAACATCTTCACCAAGTATACGCTTAATTTCTAAAGTCTTTTCCTCTATCAATAAGCGGAAGCTCTTCTCCTGCTCTAGTTTCTCTACTACCACTTGATGGAGATGTTTGCGGAGCTCAGCATTATTCTGTGCTAGTTCAGTAACTCTTAGTACCAGGTATTCTTTTGAATCTCTCACCATTTCTTTATCTCATTGGTTTTGAGCTTTTAAGAGAGTAGAATGAACTGCAGACAAGGAAAGAGTGAGATGAATTCAGTGTTTTATTATAGAGAAAAAAAAAGGGTAGATAGGTGTTATTACCGATAACATACTATTGGCATTACCATCATAATAGAGTAATGCTACCAAGATTCGCTCGAGCAATTCGCCCAGGCAGTTCACTTCCACAACAAAAAGCACTGCAGGGCCCTCCATGACATGTGTGGCACCAACTCCATCCACCACTTGTGCAAGCTCATTTTAGGATGCCACTGCAAAACTTGGGTCAATGCAAAACTCAAGTGGGCCACACCACAGGGAATAGTGAGACTGAGCACAACCACCACTGAAACCTTTCTGGGGCCTACTGTGATGTCGATATGACATTCAAGTTTCAACACATTTATAAAGTGAGTGCAACCAGGATGAAGGAAAATACAAAATATCAGCCTGATCCAAAACTTCAGTGGGCACCAGGAAAGTCTCATTGTTGTGCATCTACATCCTTAATGTTCCCTGCGGTGTGTCTGACTTGAGTTTTGGATCTGCCTTATTTTTGGTGTCATGTCCTAACATGATCTGTCAGACAGTGCCAGATGATGGATGAACACATCATAGCAGACCCCACAGCTTTTTGATTGACACCCTCATAGTGGGATAAGGACAGTGTTGGGACTGTTGAAAGTAGACAGCAAACCACCATAGTATTACTCATCATAATAACAGAGCAACCATTACATTGGTCTGTGGTTCAGTGACCCAGACCACTGGTCTATTGGGTTACACCATGGATGGGCAATGACAGAAAAGTCTCATATATTGGAACATCCTATCCATCGATCTTGAGCCTTTTTCTAATTGATGTGGGCTATTGTCATATTACTCTTCTTGACCACCTGTTCTCAGGCTACAAATAGAAAGGTAGAGTTATACTAAGAAGGATATTTCTGGGGCATTGTCTCTATCCACAATGTGGTCCAACATACCCAGGATTGGCTCATTAAACCATGGACCCCACTTTTGCAAACTGAAAACCTGAGTATACTTTGCATATCCTCTTATTGAATATCCAATGATTTCTCCACAGTGGCATCTAGTTGGGCCTGGCATAGATGGCCCATAGTGATCTATCAGATGATCCAAGCCATAAACCTTCCCCACCTTTCCATGCCAAACTCAACCATTGACATGTCTGTTTTCACCATCCATTTGAAATGCGCCAATGGATAGAACTGTTCTATCAGTCTCGTTTTCAAATGGTGAGAGATGCATTAGATAGATGGTCACTGTTGAACATCCCCTTTTCACTTATACAGCAAAATTTACAGGAAGCATCAACAAAATAGGAAGAAAGAGGCATTGTACAATGCTTAGTTGTGAGTTTCAACCGTATGTCAGTCTTCTGTTTCTGTGATCCAAGTGGTTACTTTGGTGGGCCCCATAATGGATAGTCCATGCACAAATGCCCGTAAATACAACTACTAGCTATCGAGTCTTTGGCCTTTTCCCAGATGAATGAGAACATTGCTTTATTTCATAGTTTAAAAACCCAAAAAATCAACTTTGTTTGATGTCCAGCTGGGTTGGGTTGATTCAAGACTCGATCAAGTCTCTACATGACCCAAACCGGTATTTAATAATTAAACTAAAATATAAGGGGTTATAATAAACTCTATATAATATTTGTAAAGTATACAAAATAGAAAAAATAAATATCTATAGCATGCTTATTGCAATGGTGAAAAACGTTAGTTCTTTCATAAAAGGTTGAGGATTTGAATCTTTCCCATCAGCTCAATAAATTTTATTAAAAGAGAAAGATTGTTCATGAGTGACATGCTTGAATCATCGCAAGTTGCATCAAGTCAACCAAATCAGTGAGTCAACCCATCGATTCTCCCTGATACTTGGCCGAGTCGTTTTCGCAAGTCGCATTGAGTCAATGGAGTCAGCAAGTTGACTGATTGAGTCTCCCTGAAACTTGGCTGAGTCACACTGAAAAGCCGGTTTTCTCTTTGACACACCTTGAAATCTCTCCTGGTCAAGTTTACTTGGCTGAGTTTCGAGTCGATTCAGTGAGTTTTAAAATTATACTTTATTTTCTTTGTCTATTTACTGAACATTTATTTAAGGGTTGATATTTCCCATCTACAATTTTTCATGGGTCAATCTAAAATGGATCCTGTAATAGCCACAAAAATTAAACAGCTGGGGTCTTTAAATCTCAGGAATTTTTTTGGTGTATGGGCCATCCACTATGACTCCCATGATGTGAAAGGTTTGATCACTGAACCATGGGCCCCATTAATACAAATCGAAAACCCACACGTAATGTCCAACTTTTAAACCCGCCTAGTAATTGTACACTACCAAGACAAAACAGAGAAAATAATAATAATAATAATAACTGAAAAGAAATGCATTACGGTATAGTGTTCTTCCAGCATCTCGCGAGTTAGCGTTGTCTAAAAGAAAGAAGAAAGGAAAGAAATAAGAAGGTGAGAAGCGCTTTTTAAAACCTGTACAGGATGTAACCTGTTTTAGTGGGCGCTCTGGTCCAAAATGGTCAAACTGAGCCGACCCCTGATCTCCATGGTTATGCCCACCTTTTACATGGAACCCAAGATCTCCACAGTTAAGCCCACCTTTTACATGGATTGGATGTCATGTACACTTTTTTTTTTGAATGTTGACAAAAACTTTATTTCAAAGCCACTGCAAAGCGGAAAAGAATACAGCAAAAGGAAACGCTAAAAAGAAAAACATCAGACGCCCAAAAGGGCAGCAATTACAAAAGGATCCAAATCCTTAATCCCTGACACCCAATCCTTACCCCATATCAAAGTGTTCTGACATACCCGATCCACTGTCTCCGCCTTCTTTTCAAAGCACCTACGGTTTATCTCCCCCCAAATAGCCCACAAAGTTGCCATGGAAGCCCACAAATAGCCCACAAAGTTGCCATGGAAGCCCACAAATAGCCCACAAACACTTGAAGAAGAGGAACTTTCAGCAAATACTAATTTGTATGTGTTTTTTCATTCTGCATTTGTGCTGGAGCCTGGCCTATCTACAAACAGGGACACATGCCAATATAGAGCATATATGCATGATTGGAGCTTTCCATAAGGTGGGCTACATGGATCTTCTGGCTCAAAGTCAGGCTGTTTCACACCTCAGGTGGGCCACAGCAAACAAACCAAATGGATGGGTAGAAAACTATTGTTTTAACTGTCAGCTTACTTTATATATTGTGGCCCATCTGAGGAGTGAAGCTGCCCGATTCTTTAGATGGAAGACCTAAGCATTTTAACCATATGGAAGGCTTGGATCTCACACACAATTTCCTAAACACAGTGGAATTACAAAACCTCTAGGATTATGTTTCGGTGATCTAGTTTATTTGAATGACCTAACCATGGATGGAGATACCAGAAGTTCAAAAATTCTTGTATTTTCAATTGTTTCACTCTTTTCTTTTCAATATGCACAATTTCCTTAACCATTGTTTGGTGGCCATTGAGTTTATTTATAATCATCCAATCTTGAACAGTTCCAAGGCATCCAACATCAGCTGTGTACCTAGTTAGGCCCTCAACAGTTAACCCCATCCAGATCCATGGCTAGTCCCAATGTATCTTATAACAATATGTTTGGATGTATTCTAGAAAACATCTTTGTAAATAAGTAATTTACAGTCATAAGTGCATATTAATCTAAATATCAATTTTTTTTACCTAAATTAGAAGACTGCAATTATTAACTATAAATTCAAATTAAAATCATTGCAAATACACAGAGATGGTAAATAAGCAACTGCTAATTATATTTATAGCTTTCCAATGGCAATTTCTTATTTGCATGGTAATTAATTCTTAAAAAAGAAGCCATTAACTATAAATTAGTAATTATATTGACTCACTTGTGTTGCTCAAAACTCCCTGGGTCGAAGGGCTTGGATTTTGGACCGGAAAACACCCATGACCTGGATAGACGGTTCTGTTTGCATTCCAGTACCTATTTTAAATAGCTTTTCATTAAGATACCTCATTAGTTTAGTACTTATATTCCAGTGCCTTCCATTATATTTCTATAACGGCTGTTAGATTAAGCAACTCATTTTTTTTTTTGTAAATGACGAAAAATGGCCTTCTGTATACAAAAAAAAAAAAGAAAAAAAAAAGAATTATCTTGCACCCTAACTGTCCATCAGATATCATTTAATTGACTGGTCAGGACATCGTTCTAGTATATCAATTGCTTTGAAAACATCTGAAGTGGACAACTACCTGAACAGTCAAACATTGCCTATTGAAGGATTTCTATTAGCCCATGTGTATCATCCATCACACTTTCCCAGAATATCAAACCCTATCCCTTATGCAAGCCCACCAAAAGTGAGAAAAAAGATTGAATACTCTGGCTGGCTGAGTTTGATTGATGATACATTGACACTTGGGAATTGTGTGGCATTGGTGGGATGGGGTAACTGCAGCAATTGCAGATTGTTACAACATGCAGACCAACTGGGGCATAATTGTGTTGATCTTCTTAGCATTATTTGAGTGGGTATACAAAAGCAATTAGATTTCAATTTCTACCATTCAGGCTCTTCATTCAATAATCCAAATCATACATGTGATGGGCTTCAACTTAGCTGGCGCATGCACCACAAATCCCCAAGATTGGAATATCGTAGCTGTATAAATCATCATCATCATCATCCAAGCCTCATCCCAACTAATTGGGGTCAGCTACATGAATCATTGCCACCATGCCACTCTATCAAGGGACATAACTCAGACAGGCCATTAAGGCTTTTCTTAGTTCTTACTACCTGCACCCACATCCTTTTGGGAATTCCCCTGGCCCTTTTAGAGCCTTCAACTTGCACCAACTCACTCCTAACCAGCGGAGTTCTTGGTCTCCATTGCACATGACCAAACCATCTAAGTCTACTTTCCCACATCTTATGACCTATTGTTGGTACCACTAAGTTCCCTCGAATGCATTCATTTTATGCCACACCGTAGCTATATATAGATGTGGCATACAAATTCACTGTCCAGAAGCACGCACTACACTGGTTTGGATTAATGTATGCGTGTTGCAAGCATGACGATTGTGATGTTAGTGGCACTCTGCCACTGTATGGAATAGCCATTTCAAAAGGAAACACAACTGGCAAATTACCATGATTTCAATAATGAGGCCCACTCTAGTGATCCAAGTAATGGAAATTCGTAGTCAGCCAGTTGAGCCATGTATGTTGATTGGGACCAGTCAAGAGGTAGGTCCCACTAGTATTATGTAATATGTAAAGTATGCACTGTGACAAATTGACCCACTTTCAATATACGGAACAATTAAATCCATAGAATGGTCAGTGGTTTACATTCAACAACACTTTTCAAATTATTAGGATTATTCCTAAGGAAAAAGAGGGACTCCAAACCATACGATTGGTGGGGCCTGTGGGAGATTGAGCAGGAGTCCCAGTCACACTGGGTGGATGATCCAAATGGTCCTGGTTGGCTGTACAGGTGGCATGCACAGGTTCCCAACTATTCATTTACTACACCCTGACATGGAGGTTGTACCTCTTAAAGCACATGGATATGATGGTCCATTGTAGGGCCTACCCCTAGATGTGAACCTTATAATATAAAAAAATACTGGTTTAATCTTCGATGTGTAAACTGCAGGAGCCACCTGACGAATGGCCATTATATTTATATAGCATGCACTTACAATATCAGCACACAGCCATGTGGGTGTGGTCTTGGCAAGCAAGGCCTAAATGAGGGTTTTGTAGTAGAAAATGGTTGGTGGATGTGGTCATACATGAGGGCATTTTTTTCATTTACAATGAATCAGCTACAAGAGGACATTTTCATCATTTACAAAAAATAAATACATAATGTAACAGCCCTTAGAGAAATCTAACATGAGGTACTAGAATGTAAAATGCTTAAACTAATGAAGTGTCTTAATGAAAAGATATTTAAGGTAGGTACTGGAATGCAACTAAATCCTAGGTTAATGAGATAGCTTTTTATAAAAAACTCGTAACTTAATTAAACGGTTAAAATATAAGTTGTTTAAAAACACTAAAAACTAATAAAATGATATTAATATATCTTTATTAAAAATAAAAAATGTCCACGATACAGCCCTAGCAAACCACACCATGTCCTTCGCTTCTCAACTTCTTTTTTCTTCTTTTCCCTTTTCTGTTGTTATCAAATGAAGAGAGACGCTGAATAAAACCATTCATGATTCACGTTCCGTGGACAGATTGTTGAATTGATGGTGCCCATGAAGATCATCAAGCACCCAAGGTTGATAAAATCAAGGCAGGCCACCATGTACAGAAAGTTAGAAACAATCGACTCTCAAATGGTTGATTCATGGTAGGCATGTGGACCACCTGATGACAGTACCAACCTGATATTAACACCTGGTGATCTTCATTGTTGGACACCAGGACCCATCTTTTTCCTCTAAGAAGAAAAAGAAGGAGAGTAAAAAGAGAAAAAGAAGAAAGAAAGAGGACATGTTGTTGCTAATTGAGCAGATTTTGTACAAATGAGAAGAGAAGTAGAAGAGGAAGAAAACTAGAATCAAAGTAGCAAAAGCCTAGAAGAGGAGACGTAAATATCAGGACGCAAATTTCCTACAATTGTAGGGGGCCTATGCAACAAAAGGCTTTGTGGGGCCCACAAGATGTGTGTAACATCCACTCCATCTCATGTTAGGACTATATGCCATCCAACCTATTAATAAAGTGATCCAACCAAGATAATGAAAAACCAAATACAAACCTGATCCAAAACTTTAGCGGACCTAATGAGGATAGGCAGATTAACATCCTTTAAAGATCGAGATGCGCAACTACACAATGCAACCGAATTGGGAAGTCCAAAGAAGCATAATTGACGGCCTGCTCAAATCAACCCACCTATTTGTTCTCCTCTTTTCATCTCACTAGGACCCATCTTTCTCTCTTTTCTTTTCTTCTACTCACCATTTTTCTTCTCTTTCTTGAGCTGAACAATTTTTATTTTTATTTTTTTGGGGGGGGGGGGGGGGGGGGGGGGGGGGAGGTAATGCAAGGGCGTTTTCTCACCGAGCTCGAGTGGGATGGCCTGTGGGATGCAAGGGCATACTCGGGTTGGGCGACCCATGAGAGGCGGGTGGCTTGTATGAAGTGGGGCCCACGAGGAGGGTTCGACTGAGGTCCTAACCCATGGGATGTGGGGCCTGGGCTATGAGATAAAAGGATGGATTCGTCGTACTCCATCAGTTCAAGCTTTTAGAGCAAGTGGTTAACTGTCTTGTATCAGTAGGTGTGAAAGGAAAGGGGAGGTATGGGAGGAGTGGGAGGCGGCATGGCTGGTGTGGTGTGGAGTGGCCTTGTTGGTCGGCCCTACCAAGGGTTGCCCAAACAACTATCAAAATAAGCTCATAACTATTGATCTATAAATCAGATTGAGAAGGAAAACAAGGACCTCGGGCAAGAATACAAAGAAAAAAAAAAACACAAGAATCATATTTTAATGAAACATAAAGCCTAGTGTATCATCATCATCATCTAAGCCTTATCTAAACTAATTGGGTCAGCTACACAAATCATATTCCACCATTCTACTCAATCAAGGACCATGTCCTCAATTAAACCATAGGTCGTTAAACCTTTAAATACTACCTCCAACCACGTCCTTTTGCACATTCCCCTTACACTTTTAAAGCCTTTAACTTGAACCAACTTATCCTTTTAACCAATGTCGTTCTTGGTCTCCATTCCCTGTTCGTGCTACTCCTAGTTCCCTCAAATGCATTCATTTCGAATTCTATCCTTCCTCATTTTGCCACTCAACCATCTCAACATCCTTATTTCGGCTATGCTCATCATATGAACATCTTGTTCCTTAACTGGCCAACGGTCTCTTCCATAAAGCATGGCTGGTCTTATAGCTAACCTATAACATCTCCCTTCAGTTTGATTGGTATACAGCATTCACATAGAACTCCAAAGGCACATCTCCACTTCATCCACCCAGCTCTATAAGTAACATCCTTCTCAATATTGCATGTTTCCAAGGAAAAAAAACTCATGTATCTGTTTTGAGCACATTCTTAAAACAGTGAGGAAATATACAATGCTCGAATGAATTAATGGATTTCAAATGGGGCCAGCGACCATGGAGATCAGCATGCTTATCTGTGATCAAGGCAGTTCATATGGTAGAAGGCATCCTGAATGAGTCATGCTGCAAGAATCTCTGTATTGGGTATCCTACCAGTTTGATCGGAGTAATATTCCTTCTTAAATGTGAAACAATGACTAAACCCTCCAATTGCAAGCTAGCAATAGGAGAGTTAAGGTCATTTGATAGACGATGTTTCAGGCATGGCCCATTTATAATGGAGCGCACCAGATGAACCGTCTGTATCACCAAAAAGTGTCCCACCTATGCAGTTGCTGGTTAAAAATAAAAATTACCACCGCATTCAATCCAGCACTATGTCACACCACATCTAATAAAATCATCTAATAAAATATACATGCTTCGAACAAAATACACTTGAAAAGTATACAGCCCTTAAATTTTAAATTTTTAAACAATGATTTGTCAAACAAATTGGGTATCTAAGACTGTGTTTGGACGCACAATTAAATGGCACAGCGATAACTAACCCTCTGGAGTGAAAATGATAAACTGAAAGGGATTCAAATTGCAATTACGTTACATCCAAGCCAGACTTTGAAAAGGAATTCTAATGTCATTTCCCAGCCACTTCCTCATTATGGACACCAGTAACCTTCACTAACTTTGCCGCTCTCAGTCGAACCAAACACTCACACTTCAATTCAATTGTACTTTCTACATCCAAACGCAACCTCATGTAACAGAGAATTCAGCTAGATGTTATCTAGATTATACTAATAATAACTCAACCGTTCGCATTGGTTGCTACATATGACATGAAAGATCACATTAATCTATTTATAGTCGCTGCCTATTTATTGAAAGGGGAAAAAAATGGAAATGAAAAAAATTACCTGAATTCTTCCACGGATGTTTGCGTCGTCTCGCCATGATGGGCTACGACAATGTCAGCATAATCAGAGCTGGATCCATTGTTTTCATTGCAATCGGTGTGAGAATAGCTTCTTGTAAAAGGAAAGAAGGGTGATTATGAGATTTGGAGGGAAGAAAAGGTCTATTTCTTGAAGGAAATCTAAAAAATACCTTGAATCGGAGATGGACATTCTTCTGCTTATGATCAGAGGGATCTTTTTTTTCCCTTTCTGTGGAGAAGAAGCGGTGGAAATCAAAGAATTTTGATCGACAATCGGACTCGGGGGAGAGAAGAAGCGTCTTACACTGCGCAGGGGTGCGTTCTGCGCACATCGTGGATTCTCTCCTCCTGACTTGTTGACGGTTACTTGAATTATATAACATGCTCGATTGGATAATATGTATTAAGGAATGATGTGGCGATTTGCGCGAATCGCCCATGACGGGTCGATTTCCTGCGGACAACGGATTCGCTACTCCCCCGACACCAGCCAATGGCTAGTGGTCGGTGCTATGTGAGCCCCACCATGATGTAAATGTTTCATCCATTCCGTCCATATATTTTTAAAGATCATTTTACGTAATTAGACCAAAAATGAGGTATATCCCAATGTTAAATGGACCACATTACAGGAAACAGTGTTTAATGAGCGTCAACCATTAAAAACATTTTGGGGGCCATAATAGTTTTGGATTGAGATGATTTTCGTTTTTCCCTTCATCTGGGCCTGTATGACCTAATAAACAAATTGGATGTCAAATAAACAGTACAACAGGCCTTAGGAGGATTTTAATGATGGATATCCAATCACTATTGTTTTCATGTGGTGTGGTTGACTTGAGAATTATATACCTCTCATTTTTGGAATAAATTGTTAAAATGATCTTTAAAAATGGATGAATCGTAATAGATGAAATATATACATCACAGTGGGGCCTACAAATCACCAACCATCAGCCACGGGAAGGGTGTCAGGGGGAGTAGCCAATCCGTTTCCATTGGTTACCCACTGCTACCAGGTGGCTGGTGGTTGGTGCTCTGTGAGTCCCACCATGATATATGTGTTTTATACATTTTTACATATATCATTTTAGGGCTTAATCCCATAAATGAGAGGGATATAAATCTCAGGTGAACCACATCACAGGAAAACAATAGTGATTGGATATCCGCCATTAAAATCCTCCTAAGGCCTGCTGTATTGTTTCTTGGACATCCAATCAGTTGATTAGGTCATACAGACCCAGGTGAAGGGAAAAAAACAAAGATCATCTTGATCCAAAATTTTCATGCCCCCGCAAAGTTTTTAATAGTGGACTTTTATTCAGCACTGTTTCATGTAATGTGGTCCACTTGAGACTAGGATATACCTCATTTTTGGTCTGGAACCATAAAATGATCTAGAAAAATAAATGAAAGGAATGAATGAGATACATACATCATGGTAGGGCCCACGGAGAACCGACCACATCCATTGGTCGGTGGCGGGGGAGTAGCCGATCCGTTTAAGACCAGTACCGGGAACTTGGAAGCGGATCAGCTGGTGTACCACACACCACCTACCTGGCTGGTGTAATCCGTGTCGTGCGTAGACGAGTGCTGACATTATCGAGCTCCAAGTTGCATAACAGTTCAAAGGAGATCAAACTTACCACAGTGATGTATTTATTATATCCACCCATTCATTCATTTAGAGATATCATTTTAAATTATTAGATCAAAAATGGGTTATATCCAAATCTCAAGTGGACCACACCACAGATAATAGTGGGGACAATGATGATCACCGTTGAAATATTAGTAAGCTATTTATTTTCCATCAATTCTGTTAGTAAGGTCACACATACAGACCAAGGTGAAGAGGAAAAACAAATATCATATTAATCCAAAACTTCTGTGACCTCAAAAATGGTTTCAATGGTAGTCGTCCAATTCCCTACTGAGTTTCACAGTGTGATCTAATTGATATTTGGATCTATCTTATTTTTCACCCAACCCTTAAGAAGAGCTCGAAAAATGGACGGACGGTTTGGATATAACATATAAGGGACCCACCGAATTTGATGACATCAACACACCAGCCAGATTGGTGGTGTGTGGTACAGCAGCCAATCCCTGTCGCGGGACCTCGGTACTCACTCGGACTCAGGATTTCCTGCAATGAAATCGGATTGTGTACTGACTTACTCAGTAGGTCTTATCGCACTGAGTAAACTCAGTTGGGCCCACCGCGAATGCATGTGGTTTATCCACGCCGTCCATTCGTTTTTCCATATCATTTTAGCAGTTCAACCCAAAATTGATGCATATACAAAGCTCAAGTGGGCTATACTATTGGAAAAAGTGAAACTATTGATTTCAACCGTTGAAAATTTTCTAAGGCCCCTAGTGATGTTTATTTGTCATCCAACCTGTTCATAAGATCAAAAGGACATGGATGAAGGGAAAACACAAATATCAGCTTGATCTAAAACCTCTGTTATCCCCAAGAATTCTTCAACGGTAGATGTTCAATGAGAAATTTGCGACCGTACGACCCATTTAGGAAACTAAGCCCACCTCATTTTCCTTTGCGAGAATACGCCCCAGCTGTACGGAAGGCTTGCCAAAGGTCAAAAATGCCCCTGCTTGTTCCTTCAAGCGGATATGTGGTGCTCGAATACGAGCGCTGACACTCCTCGAACTCCGAGTTGTACGAACGGTTCAAAAGATATCAAAGTTACATGGGCCCCACAGTTTCGTATTTATTATATCCACAACGTTCATCCATATTTCGAGATCATTTTGGAGCATTATCCAAGCAAAAAAAATCATATCCAAAGAGCAACTGGACCACACCACAAAGAGCAGCAGAAAATTGATTTTCACCGTGGAAACTTTTGTAGGGCCCACCATAACATTTATTTTCCATCCAATATATTCATAATGTCACAAAGACCTGGATGAAGAGGAAAAACAATAATGATCCAAAACTTCTGGGACCCCTAAAAGGGTTTCAATGGTAGACGTTCAATCTTCCACTGCCTTTTAAAGTGTGGTCCACTTGATAGCTAAATCTATCTTATTTTTCTTCCCAAGCGTTAGTACGAGTTCGCGAAATAGATGGACGGTTTGGATATAACACATACCTAATAAAAGGACCCACAAAGGCAATGGGGATTACAACAGGGAAAAAAAAAGAGCTGGTATCTATGGCTACGGATTATAACCGTAGAGATAACCGCAGCCAATGCTTTTTCAATATGTCCTCTACTATACATCGAAGGTCTTTCGATATGTACTTCGATATATCGAATGTCTTTCGATTAATCAGAAAAGGTCCAAAACTGTCCAGCAACTTTGCACAAAAAATCCTGCAATTTTCAATTAATCGAAATGTATTCGATATGTATCGAAGATATAGCTACAGATTATAGCTGTAGCCACAACTGTAGTCCGTAAAAGTCTATGCAAATTTTTTTATTTTTTATTCTTTACATGGAGAACTTTATTCTACCTACAATTTTCTCTAATACATATTTATATAAATATGTATATATAAGCATATATAAAAAAATTCTCTCTTTTTTTCATTTATTTCTCTATTCATTTAACAAGAATATCTTCTAAACTAAAATTAGTTACTTGATGTACCCTATATGATTTTGGGGTAGGAGAAGATACTTTAGCCAACTAACCTAGTTATTTTCCAAGATTCCATCAGGTCGATGGTCGAAAATCCATTTCATTCACTTTGCGGTCAATTTTAATCAGTTCGTGGTCATTTCCATGCATTTCACCGTCAATTCCCTCCACTTCACGGACAATTCCATGCATTTCACGGTCATCCCAAACTATTTCGTGTTGATTCATGGTCATTTCGAGGCATTTCACGGTCAATTCCCTTCACTTCACAATCATTTGCATGCATTTCACGGTTAATTCGCATAAATTCATGATCATTCCCATGCACTTCACAGTCATCCCGGTCGTTTCGAGGCATTTCACGATCAATTCCCTTCACTTCACGGTCAGTTGCATGCAACCGTGAATCAACACGGAATTGTTTGGGATGACCGTGAAATGCATGGAATTGTCCGTGAAGTGGAGGGAATTGACGGTGAAATGCATGGAAATGACCGTAAAGTGAAGGGAATTGACCGCAAAATGCCTCGAAACAACCGTGAATCAACACGGAATTGTTTGGGATGACCGTGAAATGTATGGGAATGATCATGGTTTGAAGCGATTTGAGCACAAAATGCATGTAAATGACCGTGAAGTGAAGGGAATTGACCGCGAAATGCCTCGAAACGACCGTGAATCAACACGAAATTGTTTGGGACGACCGTGAAATGCATGGGAATGTTCATGGTTTGAAGCGATTTGAGCGCGAAATGCATGCAACTGACCGTGAAGTGAAGGGAATTGACTGCGAAATGCCTCGAAATGACCGTGAATCAACACGGAATTGTTTGGGACGACCGTGAAATGCATGGGAATGATCATGGTTTGAAGTGATTTCACCGTACAATGCATGCAAATGATCGTGAAGTGAAGGGAATTGACCGCGAAATGCCTCGAAACGACCGTGAATCAACACGGAATTGTTTGGGACGACCGTGAAATGCATGGGAATGATCATGGTTTGAAGTGAATTGACCGCGAAATGCATGCAAATGACCGTAAAGTGAAGCGAATTGACCGCGAAATGCCTCGAAACAACCGTGATCAACACGAAATTATTTGGGACGACCGTGAAGTGCATGGGAATGATCATGGTTTGAAGCGAATTGATCGTGAAATGCAAGCAACTGACCGTGAAGTGAAGCGAATTGACCGCGAAATGCCTCGAAACGACCATGAATCAACACGGAATTGTTTGGGATGACCGTGAAATGCATGGGAATGATCATGGTTTGAAGCGAATTGACCGCGAAATGCATGCAACTGACCGTGGAGTGAAGGGAATTGACCGCGAAATGCCTCAAAACGACCGTGAATCAACACGGAATTGTTTGGGATGACCGTGAAATGCATGGGAATGATCATGGTTTGAAGCGATTTGACTGCGAAATGCATGCAATTGACCATGAGTGAAGCGAATTGACCACGAAATGCCTCGAAACGACCATGAATCAACACGGAATTGTTTGGGACGACCGTGAAATGCATGGGAATGATCATGGTTTGAAGCGAATTGACCGCAAAATGCATGTAAATGACCGTGAAGTGAAGGGAATTAACCGCGAAATGCCTCGAAACGACCAAGAATCAACACGGAATTGTTTGGGATGACCGCGAAATGCATAGGAATGATCATGGTTTGAAGCGATTTGACCGCGAAATGCATGCAAATGACCGTGGAGTGAAGGGAATTGACCGCGAAATGCCTCAAAACGACTGTGAATCAGCACGGAATTGTTTTGGGATGACCGCGAAATGCATGGGAATGATCATGGTTTGAAGCGATTTGACTCCGAAATGTATGGAAATGACCGTGAAATGAAGGGAATTTACCGTGAAATGCCTCGAAACGACCGTGAATCAACCCGGAATTGTTTGGAATGACAGTGAAATGCATGAGAATGATCATGGTTTGAAGCGAATTGACAGCGAAATGCATGCAAATGACCGTGAAGTGAAGGGAATTGACCGCAAAATGCCTCGAAACAACCGTGATTCAACACGGAATTGTTTGGGATGACCATGAAATGCATAGGAATGATCATGGTTTGAAGCGATTTGACCGCGAAATGCATGCAAATGACCGTGAAGTGAAGGGAATTGACCGCGAAATGCCTCGAAACGACCGTGAATTAACACGAAATTGTTTGGAATGACCGTGAAATGCATAGGAATGATCATGGTTTGAAGCGAATTGACCACGAAATGCATGCAAATGACCGTGAAGTGAAGGGAATTGACCGCGAAATGCCTCGAAATGACCGTGAATCAACACGGAATTGTTTGGGACGACCGTGAAATGCATGGGAATGATCATGGTTTGAAGTGATTTGACCGTAAAATGCATGCAAATGATCGTGAAGTGAAGGGAATTGACCGCGAAATGCCTCGAAACGACCATGAATCAACACGGAATTGTTTAGGACGACCGTGAAATGCATGGGAATGATCATGGTTTGAAGCGATTTGAGCGCGAAATGCATGCAACTGACCGTGAAGTGAAGGGAATTGACTGCGAAATGCCTCGAAATGACCGTGAATCAACACGGAATTGTTTGGGACGACCGTGAAATGCATGGGAATGATCATGGTTTGAAGTGATTTCACCGTACAATGCATGCAAATGATCGTGAAGTGAAGGGAATTAACCGCGAAATGCCTCGAAACGACCGTGAATCAACACGGAATTGTTTGGGACAACCGTGAAATGCATGGGAATGATCATGGTTTGAAGCGAATTTACCGCGAAATGCATTCAAATGACCGTGAAGTGAAGCGAATTGACCGTGAAATGCCTCAAAACGACCGTGAATCAACACGGAATTGTTTGGGACGACCGTGAAGTGCATGGGAATGATCATGGTTTGAAGCGAATTGACCGCGAAATGCATGCAACTGACTGTGAAGTGAAGTGAATTGACCGCGAAATGCCTCGAAACGACCGTGAATCAACACGGAATTGTATGGGATGACCGTGAAATGCATGGGAATGATCATGGTTTGAATCGATTTGACCGCTAAATGCATGCAAATGACCGTGAAGTGAAGGGAATTGACCGCGAAATGCCTCGAAACGACCGTGAATCAACACGGAATTGTTTGGGATGACCACGAAATGCATGTGAATGATCATTGTTTGAAGTAATTTGACTGCGAAATGCATGCAACTGACCGTGAAGTGAAGGGAATTGACCGCGAAATGCCTTGAAACGACCGTGAATCAACACGGAATTGTTTGGAATGACCGCGAAATGCATGGGAATGATCATGGTTTGAAGCGATTTGACCGCAAAATGCATGCAAATGACCGTGAAGTGAAGGGAATTGACCGCGAAATGCCTCAAAACGACCGTGAATCAACACGGAATTGTTTGGGATGACCGCGAAATGCATAGGAATGATCATGGTTTGAAGCGATTTGACCGCGAAATGCATGCAAATGACCGTGAAGTGAAGGGAATTGACCGCGAAATGCCTCAAAACGACCGTGAATCAACACGGAATTGTTTGGGATGACCGCGAAATGCATAGGAATGATCATGGTTTGAAGCTATTTGACCGTGAAATGCATGCAAATGACCGTGAAGTGAAGGGAATTGACCGCGAAATGCCTCAAAACGACCGTGAATCAACACGGAATTGTTTGGGATGACCGTGAAATGCATGGGAATGATCATGGTTTGAAGCGAATTGACCGCGAAATGCATGCAAATGACCATGAGTGAAGCGAATTGACCGCGAAATGCCTCGAAACGACCGTGAATCAACACGGAATTATTTGGGACGACCATGAAGTGCATGGGAATGATCATGGTTTGAAGCGAATTGAACGCGAAATGCATGCAACTGACCGTGGAGTGAAGGGAATTGACCGCGAAATGCCTCGAAATGACCGTGAATCAACACGGAATTGTTTGGGATGATCGCGAAATGTATGGGAATGATCATGGTTTGAAGCGATTTGACCGCGAAATGCATGCAAATGACCGTGAAGTGAAGGGAATTGACCGCGAAATGTGTCGAAACGACCGTGAATCAACACGGAATTGTTTGAGATGACCGCGAAATGCATGGGAATGATCATGGTTTGAAGCAAATTGACCGCGAAATGTATGCAAATGACCGTGAAGTGAAGGGAATTGACCACGAAATGCCTCGAAACGACCGTGAATCAACACGGAATTGTTTGGGATGACCGTGAAATGCATAGAAATGATCATGGTTTGAAGCGATTTGACCGCAAAATGCATGCAAATGGCCGTGCAACTTAAGAGACTAGAAGAAGCACACTATGAACACAACTTGGATAACATGGAGTGTGTACCAACATGGGTGTGTACTAACAAGCTAACTTAAAAAAGCAAAACAAAAAAAAATATAAAATAATTAAAAAAACACATTAGAAAAAAAAATGAAAAAATTACACTTCGATATATCGAATAGAACACGATATATCGAAACTCTTTGATATAATCGAAACCAAATCGATTAATGGTAGAGTAAGTTGTCGATTATATCGAAATCTAGTCGATATAATAGTAGTAAGTCATCCTTACAACCGACTGATATATCGACTATTATTCGATTGATCGAAAATAGTCACACACTATCCAGCGACATAATACTTTTTAAATTGTTTTATCGATATAATCGAGTAGATGTCGATATATCGAGGTATCAATATATCGACTAGATTTCGATATATCGAAAATTGTCAAAAAATGTCCAGCGTCGAACTGCTTTTTTAGTGCAATCATCGATAATATCTCCGATATTTCGATATATCGAGTAAATATCGATATATCGAAAATGTACCTCAATGGTCCAGCAACCAGAATCTTATTGACTGGGGAAGGGTTTCAAGTGGAAGAGGTGGGCCACCATTCGCTGATCGAGAAGCTCGATTTAAATGAAGAAGGGGGAGGAGATGGTGATGGAATCGAGGGTATGTTGTTGTATGGGTCAATTGAGAATGATTGTCTATCATCATCTGGTAAAGAATCTCTATTGATCGAAGTGCTCACAGAAGGATATGATAATGGACTGGAGGATGTGATATTGCATCTGGTAAACAATTTCGTGTTGATTCACGGTCGTTTCGAGGCATTTCGCGGTCAATTCCCTTCACTTCACGGTCATTTGCATGCATTTCGTGGTCAATTCGCTTCAAACCATGATCATTCTCATGCATTTCACGGTCATTCCAAACAATTTCGTGTTGATTCAAGGTCGTTTCGAGGCATTTCGCAGTCAATTCCCTTCACTTCACGGTCAGTTGCATGCATTTCGCGGTCAAATCGCTTCAAACCATGATCATTCGTATGCATTTCACGGTCATCACAAACAATTCCGTGTTGATTCACGGTCGTTTCGAGGCATTTCACGGTCAATTCCCTTCACTTCACGGTCATTTGCATGCATTTCGCGGTCAATTCGCTTCAAACCATGATCATTCCCATGCATTTCACGGTCATTCCAAACAATTCCGTGTTGATTCACGGTTGTTTCGAGGCATTTCGCGATCAATTCCCTTCACTTCACGGTCATTTGCATGCATTTCGCCGTCAAATCGCTTCAAACCATGATCATTCCTATGCATTTCGCGGTCGTCCCAAACAATTCCGTGTTGATTCACGGACGTTTCGAGAAATTTCGAGCTCAATTCCCTTCACTTCACGGTCATTTGCATGCATTTCGCCGTCAAATCGCTTCAAACCATGATCATTCCTATTGGGGACAAAAAGTACAAGTCCGCAGACTCAGACTTAATGCCTCGGATCACCAAAGGATGTGCCAAATCCGAGGCATGATTCGCTAGACCGAGACAAAGGTTGAGTCGGTTCGGACGACTCATCAGCATTCCGGGCATGCGTCGAACCGAGGCAAAGGTTGAGTCGGTTCGGACGACTCATCAGCATTTCGGGCATGCGTCGGGCGGCCCTCCTTACCAGATCGACGATCGCAGGATCAAGCCTCATCCCGGATATCTTGGGATAAGATCTCCGACCCCGAAGCTCACGGGATCGGGTGAAGGCTCGAGATGGGCACGATCCTATCTCCGTGATACAAGGAGAAGATTCCGCGCACAATATCAGGAAGAGAATCCTCGTGAGATTAAATGCCCCAGCCCAGCAGCTATAAAAGAGGGACCCCTGTCACCTTGAGAGGTACGAAAAGAACTCACTCTAAAAACTCCTCGATACACTTAAGACCCAGAATCCAGGCCTGACTTTGGCATCGGAGGGTCCCCTGCTCAAGCCAGGGTCTCCTTTGCCCTCTCCCTGTGCAGGTATACGAAGGTCTAAGAGGACGAACCGGATATCTTCATCAACAATTTGGCGCCGTCTGTGGGAACCGTACAAAAAAGTCATCTCACATCTCTATATTGATTTCAATGGTAATGACTAGAAGGACGGTCCCAGAGGAAGATTTGAATGAGACTGAAGGGCCGGTGGGTCCAGTCGCGGTCCCCGCAGCCCAGAACCCACCTAACAACGGCCAACAAGGAGCGACCACGACAAGCAACAATCAGCGGGGTCGCGACGATGGACGGTTGGATAAGGAGGTTCAAGAAATCCGGTCTGACATGAATATGATGAAGCAGATGCTGGAACGAATGTATCAGCAACAAATGCAGCCGCTCCCGCATCCTCAAGGGGAGGCAGCCCGCGTACCAACTACGGCGGTTGATCCTCAACCTTCCGCGCCGCAGTCTTTCCGGCCGAGCCAACCCCGAGGTGAATTAGAACCATCTCCAGCGCAGTCAGCCAACGCATCCCTACCCCCGACTGATCTTCGGCACGAGATAGAGCGAAGAAAGCGCAATCGCCCATCCACGGAAGGCACGGCAGAGAGCAGTGAACCTTGGAAAGCCGATATTCAAAACCTTAAAAGAGAAGTGCGGGAAGAGATGGCGAAAGAGATGGCGGACATGAAGCACGGCCGGAGTGTATATTCAACCGGGTCCGAAGCAAAAGCGTCCCCCTTTGCGGACTCGATACTGAAGGCCCGGTTGCCCGAGAGGTTTCGATTACCTCAAATCACTCCTTTCACCGGCAAGACCGACCCGACCGAGCATATTGAATGCTTAAGAACCTATATGGAGCTCCATGATGCCTCGGATGCAGTAATGTGTCGGGCCTTTTCTCTTACATTGACCGATGTAGCTCGACTGTGGTTCAAACAGTTGAAACCAAAGTCCATCAGTTCATTCGCTGAGCTGAGCGACGCTTTCCTCACCAACTTCATCGGCGGAAAGAAGAAATTGAAGCCCCCTGCACATCTGAATAACGTAGTTCAAAAGCAGGGAGAGCTACTGAAAGATTATATCAAGCGTTTTAATTTGGAGATGCTCCAAGCGAAAACATTCAGAAGAAACGGCCCTCAATGCGCTCATGCAAGGAGTTATAGATAAGCCATTCCTGGCATCTCTAGACAAAACTCCGCCCGATACTCTGGCAGAATTTATGGCACGATCGGATAAGTATGCGAATGCCGAGGAAGCGCGAATCCTGCGTGAAACTAAAACTTTGGCCAAAGAGTCGGCCAAAAAGGAAGCCGACTCGGCCGGAGGAAGGAAACGCAAGGATGATCAAGCGCGTGATGAGCGAAGGTCAGGCAAACGGCCGGATCGAAGATTTTCCACATATACTCCCCTGAACAAGACTCGGGAAGAGGTATTGATGGAAATAAAAAACGAAGGCTTTGTTAACTGGCCCAGTAAGCTCAGGAGTAATCCTAATCGGCGGGACAAGGATAAATACTGCCATTATCACCGTGATCACGGGCATAACACAAGTGACTGCCGTCACCTAAAAGAAGAGATCGAACGACTCATAAAAGACGGCCGACTCAGAGAACATGTGGTTAAAGCTGGGGCAGCTGAGGCACGCCCGACCGAGAGTCAACCTATGGAAGAAATCCGGACGATTATCGGCGGTCCACAAGGTGGGGGCGACTCAAACAATGCACGAAGGAATCATGCGAGAAAACTTAGTCAGCCTCAGCCCGAGCTCATGATTGTAGATCGGCCACCAAATGAGAAAAAAAGGGAAAGGTATTGCATATCGTTCACTGAGGAAGACGCCCGAGGTATCCATCACCCTCACGATGATGCGTTGGTCGTCACCCTGGCGATCGCTAACCGAAAAGTGTTCCGAATACTCGTCGATACGGGATCGTCTGCAGACGTGTTGTTTACCCGGGCGTTCGACAAAATGGGGATCGAACGATCCACGTTACGCCCAGTTCGGACACCGTTGATCGGTTTTTCCGGAGGACAAGTACTGCCCGAAGGGACTGTCTCGTTACCACTCACTGCTGGTAGTGCCCCACATCAGACCACGATGATGGTTGACTTCCTGGTCGTCGATCAACCCTCAGTATATAACGCAATACTCGGCCGACCTTCATTGGGTCTCATCCAGGCCGTGGTATCCACATACCATCTTTCAATGAAATTCCCGACCGAGTCGGGAGTCGGAATTGTCAAAGGAGACCAGCAAGATGCGAGGCGATGTTACATGATAGCTGTAAAAGGAGCCGCCGACAAGAGTCCGACCAACATATTAACGATCGAATCATTGGACCCTCGGGGCGAGAATTATGAACGAGGACAGCCAGTCGAAGATCTTGTCTCGGTCCCCTTGGTCGAGACAGATGAATCCAAGACGGTACGAATTGGCTCGTCTCTGCAGTCCCCTTTGAAAGAAAAGCTGATAGCCCTGCTCCGTAGGTACGCCGACGTATTTGCCTGGAGTCATGAAGATATGCCCGGGATCGACCCCTCTGTGGTGACTCACCGACTCAACGTCGATCCGTCGTATCGACCGATCCGACAGAAGCGACGACCGCTCGGCCCTGAACGATACGCCATCATTGAAAAAGAAGTCAACAAACTCCTCCAGGCTAATTTTATAGAAGAAATACACTATCCAGAGTGGGTCACGAATGTCGTGCTTGTAAAGAAATCCAACGGGAAATGGCGAGTCTGTATTGACTATACCGACTTAAATAAAGCCTGCCCCAAGGATAGCTTTCCACTTCCGAGGATAGACCAGCTAGTAGACAGTACCGCCGGACATGAGCTCCTTAGCTTCATGGATGCATATTCAGGGTATAATCAAATTGTAATGCATCAAACAGATAAATCAAAAACTACCTTTGTCACCGACAAAGGCCTTTATTGTTACCGAGTGATGCCATTTGGTTTGAAGAATGCCGGCGCAACTTATCAAAGGTTAGTTAACAAAATCTTTGCTCGGCTTATAGGCCAAACCATGGAAGTATACATCGACGACATGCTCGTCAAAAGCATACATGCGGCAGATCATGTGCGTGATTTGGAAGAAATGTTTCTAATCCTACGGAAGTTCCGGATGAAGCTAAATCCGAGTAAATGTGCTTTTGGAGTAGGCTCCGGAAAATTTCTCGGTTTCTTGGTCAGTCAGCGAGGAATAGAGGCAAACCCTGAGAAGATAAAGGCTTTGATTGATATGGAATCCCCCAAAACCATTAAGGACATCCAAAGGTTGACCGGACGAGTCGCAGCACTTAATCGGTTCCTGTCCAGAGCCACGGATAAGTGTCTCCCTTTCTTCAAACAATTGAAAGGAAGGCAAACGATGGGTTGGACGGAAGAATGTGAAGCGGCGTTCCAACAGTTAAAATCATATCTCGGTTCTCCACCTCTCTTAACAAAACCCGAGTCAGGGGAGTCTTTGCTCCTTTACCTAGCAGTATCCGAGGCAACGGTCAGCTCAGCTTTGATACGAGAATTCGGAGGAAAGCAACTGCCGGTGTATTACGTCAGCAAAGCGTTACTGCCAGCAGAAACGAGATACCCGAGCTTGGAAAAAGTCGCCCTGGCTTTAATAACTTCCTCTCGCCGACTCAGGCCATATTTCCATGCCCATACCATCATTGTCATGACCGATCTTCCGCTTCGCCAGGTATTGCAGAAACCAGAGGCTTCCGGCCGACTCACTAAATGGGCTATCGAGCTGAGTGAGTTTGATATTCAATATAGACCGAAGGCAGCAATCAAAGGGCAAGCCGTAGCTGATTTTATCACCGAGGGGACGCCTCCAACCGAACTCTCAGTAAACGATACGCCGAAGGACAGCGCAGTTCCGACATCGACCGCTTCCCCTTGCCCTTTTCCATGGAAACTGTATGTCGACGGTTCTTCCAACTCGAAGGCCAGTGGGGCTGGGGTTGTGCTGGAAACTCCCGATAATACCTATATACAGTATGCCCTACGACTTGGATTCCAAGCGTCGAACAATACGGCAGAATACGAAGCATTGTTACTCGGCCTCCGACTCGCCGCTAGTATGGGAGTTACCCACCTAAGCGTTTTCAGCGACTCTCAGTTGGTTGTTAATCAAGTTACCGGTGTATACCAAACACGGAAAGACCAATTAAGAGCATACATGGAGAAAGCGAAAGAACTTGTCAATGGATTTCAGCTCTGTCGTATCACTCGGATCCCTCGTACAGAAAACAGCAAAGCCGATTTATTAGCAAAGCTCGCCTCCGCCGATGAAGATGATATACCCAGGTCCGTCCCTATCGAATACATCGACAAGCCGAGTGTAAATGAACCAATTGGCAAAGCCGTCAACCCAATCGACTCGGGACCATCCTGGATCGATCCAATCCGCCAATACCTTGATGAAGGAAAGTTGCCTGAGGATCGTGCCGAGGCTCGACGAATTAAGATCCGAGCCTCCCGTTACACCATACTCAACGGAACCCTCTATAAGAAAGGTTACTACGCCCCGTTGCTGCGGTGCCTCAAACCCAGCGAGGCAAACTATGTATTACGGGAAATCCATGAAGGAATCTGCGGAAACCACTCTGGAGGACGATCTCTCGCCCATAAGGTCCTACGACAGGGGTACTACTGGCCCACTATCCAACATGACGCTCGCAAGCTCGTTCAAAAATGTGACAAATGTCAACGGTTCGCGGCAATTCCGAGGCAAGCACCCGAGGCACTGACACCGATGACCGGTCCCTGGCCTTTCGCACAGTGGGGGGTCGACATTATAGGACCGCTCCCTATGGGAAAAGGCCAGACCAAGTTTGCCGTGGTAGCAGTGGACTATTTCACGAAGTGGGCCGAGGCAGAACCATTAGCTAAAATAACCGAGCAGAAGATCACCGAGTTTGTATGGAAAAATATTATCTGCCGATTCGGAGTACCCCGTACCATTGTTACAGACAATGGAAGGCAATTTGATAATAGGAGCTTTCGCGAGATGTGCGACAACCTCGGAATCAGAAACGTTTATTCTTCACCTCATCATCCTCAAACCAACGGACAAGTTGAGGCGGTTAACAAGATAATCAAGCAACATCTTCGGACCAAGCTTGGCCGGGCCAAAAGAGCATGGGCTGAAGAGCTCCCGAAAATTCTTTGGGCTTACCGAACTACAGCTCGAACAGCCACAGGAGAGACTCCGTTTTCACTAGCTTATGGCGCGGAAGCCGTCACTCCCGTTGAAATCGGATTACCTTCGGCGCGAATCACCTCATTCAATGCAGAAGAGAATGAAGAACTCCTTGCACTTGGACTCGACCTTCTGGACGAACAAAGGGAAGTGGCGAGGCTGCGCACGGAGGCTCGGCAACGACAAGTGGCTCGGTTCTACAATACCCGAGTTAAGATTAGGAGGTTTCGAATGAGAGATATGGTTCTCCGGAAAGTATTTCCCAACACCAAGGAATTTGGGTCGGGTACGCTGGGACCCAATTGGGAAGGACCCTATACCGTCTCGGGCACCATCCGACCAGGAACGTATCGGCTAGAAGACCTAGACGGACAACCATTGCCTCACTCTTGGAACGCTGAACATCTCAAGGTCTACTATCCTTAGCTCGGTACTCAATGTTTAAAGATTCTGAACTAAGAAAGATTAAAGCCAAGTCAAATGGATAAAGCTAAGCATTTTTCTTTCATTTATCAAAACACATGCAAATACAACGTGTGAATACATCAAAAAAAAATAATCCGAAGAGCCTTGGTAACTGTCCTCATGCACCGGCCTCGTCCCCAGCAGCAGCGTCTTCAGCAGCGGCGTCCGGGTTCTCGGATTCCGAGGCTGCTCCACCCTCGATTTCTGAAAGGTCAAGGTCAGGAAAAGATTTCTTTATATCCTTGACGCATTCCAGATATCCGCTTTGGAACAAGCGGTCCCTCTCGTCCTCGAACTCCGTCGACTCGAGGAAAGCTTGGACGGCTTGGTCCCTGGCCTTCTCAGCCTCCCGAGTCTTCTCGTCGGCCTGTTGAATATGCTCCGCCGCCTCAAGCTTAGCCCGAGCTAAGTCATCTGCGCACGAAGCATGAACTGCGAGAAGTCGCCGGTTCTCTTCTTCCGCTTCGGAGAGAAGAGCCAGTATCCGAGCAACCTCTGCTTTCGCTTCATCCAAGGCTCTTCTGGAGGAAGCCGCCTCTGCTCTCGCATCTTCGGCAGCCTTCCGGGCAAGGGCCGCCTCGCCTGTCAGGACGCCGACCCGGATTTCGGCCTCCTCGCGTCGCCCTTCGGCCTCCGACAGAAGAGTCTGCAGCCGATGAGTCGAGGATAGCTCCTTGCTGGCCTTAATCAAGCAGGGAGCGAGTTCAAAAAGCACCCTTGCTGCATGACTGACGGTTTGCGATGACGGAGCGTTATAGAGCCTCACGAACTCTCTTTCGCCTCCGTGGGCTAAGGCCCAGGGAACCATCCCCGATACCACCTGCTGCAGGACAGACGGCCCTTCCTGGTTCGTCTCTTCCCCCCTGGAGGACGCGGTCCTCGTCTCGCCTTCCCCTCTGGAGGACGCGGCCCTGGCCTCTTCTTCCTGTCTCGGAACGTCCGCCTCAACGTGTACCGAGTCGGGTGCCGCCTGAGGATCCGAGGCAGCCACCGCCGTCTCTTCCGCCCTTTCTTCCGGGTCGGGAATTACGACGACGGATGGGGCAGAAGAACTCGCTGGCTCTTTCTCCTTCCGCACCACCCTTTGCCTCTTCGGCGGCCGAGGCTCTGACAGAAGAACTGACCGCGGAGGAGCCTTCAATTTCGTGACTGCCCTAAGGGGAGGACGAGCTCCAGTCATTTCTGAGGGAACCGGTTCGGGAATAATTTTGAGATTGGGACGAGCTTCAGGCAGATCTATAAAAAAAAAAAAAACGAAGTAAGTCAGGGGAAATTCAGAAAATTCATAAGATACATTTTCAATTACCTGTGACTTCCGAGTCTAGACCTGCAAGATGAAGGCGCTCCGGCTGTAAAAGCACCTTCCAAGACCTATCTCCTGGATCCAACGTCCTCAACTCCCTGATCCGAGCCGAGGCACTGGAGCCGAGCTTCGGCCGTTTCTTCGGAATATCTGCCAGACACAAGCCCGTCAGACTCAGAATTTTAAAAAAAAAAAAAAAAAATGAAAAAGGGCGGGAGAGAGAAGACCCAAGTCACCTGCTCTCTGGAATGCCCGAGGAACGCGAGTCTCGCAAGGCCCGGAATCATCCGTCTCCCAGCGACCACATGCCCAAAACCAACGCTCTCTCCAATGTTTGTTGGAAGTGGGAGGGTCAGTGATCAGGGAACCGCCTCCGCCTCGCCAAGCAGCGAAGACGTAGAAGCCGGGATAGTTCGGATTCACTCGCACTTGGTACAGGTGGAGAAATTCGTCGACTGTAAGCGGTGGCTGTTCCATCTCGGCCCACAACACCGCACACCCGAATAAGTTCCTCCACCCATTAGGGACTATCTGCCCCGGGGCAATCTGAATGCGAGACAAAACTCCCCGGACGATGGCCTGAAGGGGCAGGCGCAAGCCGCATTGCATTGACACTTGGTAAATCGCGACCGCCCCAGCAGGAGGGTGATCCGGCAAGTCGTTCGGACGGGGGAGATAGGTGATGACCGACTCGGGGATGTGATACCCGATTCGGATTCTGTCCAAATCCGCCTCAGTTAACACTGAGGGAACCGGACCGCTTAAATCTTCCCCCGACCCTTCTCCTTCAGACTCGGCATGCGCCGATTCATTGACAGGAACTGGATCAGAGGTCCCCTCGGCAGTTAACATTTCGTCTTCTTCCTCCTCATCTTCCTCCATGCCCCTTGGAAAGTTAGGCCTTCCCGGGCGGGTTAATAAAGACGACCCGCCACGAGAAGGAACAACGGAAGCAGGGCGCTCCGCTGGAGTTTCAGTGACTCTCTCAGATAGGAAAGCAGCATTGGCATCCACTGCTATCTCCGTCAGTAGGGAAGGCGATTCTGCAACATTCCAAAAACGTTGCGCTTCGCCTTCGTCTCCGGAAGCTCCCCCCTTGGGACTTCGAGAACTCCTATCCGCCATTATTATCTAATAAAAAGGAAGGAGAAACTCACCGGAGGGAGAAAGGAAAACGGAAATGGCGGAAGGAAGCGCTGACGGATAAGAGAGAGGAAAGGAAGAAGATGAAAGACTGAGAAGGCTCCAAAGGGAATGAAAAGTAGGAATGGCAATAGAAGTTCAAAATGTGGGACCCCCACCAATTTATAAGATTACCATACGACGGAAGTAATTAATGGGAAAATGATTCGACGCCTGCATCGATTCCCCCACTCGACACGTGGCGCTCGTCGACTGACGGCAATAATGCCTTTGCTACGTGTCCAACCCTCATTGGCGGAATGAGCGATTTGACGGCTGACGGCGCATGCGATGTCAGGAACCGAACCGCCTCCCGTTAAAGGCGACACGGGACGCGTTAAATGACTACCTGAACCGACTCAAAACTCGCTACTCCTAAGTGTCATATGAAACACACGGAGTAGGGGGGGCTTACTGTTGGGGACAAAAAGTACAAGTCCGCAGACTCGGACTTAATGCCTCGGATCACCAAAGGATGTGCCAAATCCGAGGCATGATTCGCTAGACCGAGACAAAGGTTGAGTCGGTTCGGACGACTCATCAGCATTCCGGGCATGCGTCGAACCGAGGCAAAGGTTGAGTCGGTTCGGACGACTCATCAGCATTTCGGGCATGCGTCGGGCGGCCCTCCTTACCAGATCGACGATCGCAGGATCAAGCCTCATCCCGGATATCTTGGGATAAGATCTCCGACCCCGAAGCTCACGGGATCGGGTGAAGGCTCGAGATGGGCACGATCCTATCTCCGTGATACAAGGAGAAGATTCCGCGCACAATATCAGGAAGAGAATCCTCGTGAGATTAAATGCCCCAGCCCAGCAGCTATAAAAGAGGGACCCCTGTCACCTTGAGAGGTACGAAAAGAACTCACTCTAAAAACTCCTCGATACACTTAAGACCCAGAATCCAGGCCTGACTTTGGCATCGGAGGGTCCCCTGCTCAAGCCAGGGTCTCCTTTGCCCTCTCCCTATGCAGGTATACGAAGGTCTAAGAGGACGAACCGGATATCTTCATCAACAATTCCCATGCATTTCGCGGTCATCCCAAACATTTCCGTGTTGATTCACGGTCGTTTCGAGGCATTTCGCAGTCAATTCCCTTCACTTCACGGTCATTTGCATGCATTTCGCGGTCAAATCGCTTCAAACCATGATCATTCCCATGCATTTCGCGGTCATCCCAAACAATTCCGTGTTGGTTCACGGTCGTTTCGAGGCATTTCGCGGTCAATTCCCTTCACTCCACGGTCAGTTGCATGCATTTCGCGTTCAATTCGCTTCAAACCATGATCATTCTCATGCACTTCATGGTCGTCCCAAACAATTCCGTGTTGATTCACGGTCGTTTTGAGGCATTTCGCGGTCAATTCGCTTCACTTCACGGTCATTTGCATGCATTTCGCGGTCAATTCGCTTCAAACCATGATCATTCCCATGCATTTCACGGTCATCCCAAACAATTCCGTGTTGATTCACAGTCATTTCGAGGCATTTTGCGATCAATTCCCTTCACTTCACGGTCATTTGCATGTATTTCGCAGTCAAATCGCTTCAAACCATGATCATTCCCATGCATTTCCCGGTCATCCCAAACAATTCCGTGTTGATTCACGGTCGTTTCGAGGCATTTTGCGGTCAATTCCCTTCACTTCACGGTCATTTGCATGCATTTCGCGGTCAAATCGCTTCAAACCATGATCATTCCCATGCATTTCACGGTCATCCCAAACAATTGCGTGTTGATTCACGGTTGTTTCGAGGCATTTCGCGGTCAATTCCCTTCACTTCATAGTCTTTGTGACATTATGAATATATTGGATGAAAAATAAATGTTACGGTGGGCCCTACAAAATTTTTAATACAAAATTTTTAACGGTGAAAATCAATTTTCCCGTTGCTCTCTGTGGTGTGGTCCAGTTGATCTTTGGATATGATTTTTTTTTTTTTGATAATGCTCCCAAATCATCTCGAAATATGGATGAACGTTGTGGATATAATAAATACGTAACTGTGGGGCACATGTAACTTTGATATCTTTTGAACCGTTCATACAACTCGGAGTTCGAGGAGTGTCAGCGCTCGTCTTCGAGCACCACATATCCGCTTGAAGGAACAAGCAGGGGCATTTTCGACCTTTGGCAAGCCTTCCGTACAGCTGGGGGTGTTCTCGCAAAGGAAAATGAGGTGGGCTTAGTCTCCTAAATGGGCCATAAATGGGTCTTACAGTCACAAATTTCTCATGTTCAATTCACACAGTTTCTGGTGGTGTGGTCCATTTGAGGTTTGGATATACTCCATTTTTTAGATGAAGCACTAAAACTATGTGTTAAAAGAGATGGACGGAGTGGATATAATGCATGAATGACACAGGGGCCTACTGAGTTTACTCAGTACGCTTACCGTACTGAGTTACTCAGTACGCAATCCGCTTGCTCCTGCAATATCCCAAGTTCCTGCAATGGAAACCTGGGTGGGGCCCACTGCAATGTTTGTGAGAAATCCACCTAATCCATCTATTTTTTGAGATCATTTTAGGACAGAGCTAAAACTGAACGCAATACAATACTCAAGTGGGCCGAAAACATGATGATTGAACGTCCACGGTTGAAATATTCGTGGGGGCACAGGACTTTGAATAAGGATAATATATTTTTTCACTTTATCTCAATAGGAATGATGTTATGAACAGTATGGATGGCATGTAAACATCACTGTCGGCCCCATGGAAGTTTCAACGATAGGAATTTCCCTACCTACCTTTTCCTTTAGTGTGGCCCAGTTGAGTATTGGATCCAGATCATTTTTGTCTTTATGTCCTAAATTGATCTCAAAAAACATATGGACGGAGTGGATTTCTTACAAACATAACGTTGGGCCCACCTAGGTTTTCAGTTCAGGAACTTCCTGCTAAAGGAAATCCGCCCGAATCCGTGTCCGCGGAAATGGAAGCGGGCTGGGTACTCCCCTGCCACCAGCCAATGGCTGATGGTCGGCGCTCTGTGACCCCCACCATGATGTATGTGTTTCATCCATGCCGTTCATCTATTTTTCTAGATCATTTTATGATATGAGACCAAAAATGAGGTATATCCCAATCTCAAGTGGACCACATTACAGGAAACAGTGTTGAATGAAAGTCCACCATTAAAAAAAATTGAGGTCATAAAAGTTTTGGATCCCCTTCATCTGGGTCCATATGACCTAATCAACAGATTGGATGTCAAGTAAACAGTACAGTGGGCCTTAGGAAGATTTTAATGGTGGATATCCAATCACTATTATTTTCATGTGGTGTGGTCCACCTAAGATTTATATCCCTCTCATTTTGGAATTAATTCCTAAAATGATCTGTAAAAATGATGAATGGCATGGATGAAACACATACATCATGGTGGGGCCCACAGAGCACCGACCACCATCCACTGGGCTAGTAGCAGGGTAGTAGCCAATACGTTTCCGTACTGATCGGTGCTGTGGGCTCCACAATGATTTATATGTTTTATCCATGCTGTCTATCTATTTTTTGCTCATTTAAAGGCAGTAGCCCGAAACTAAGGCAGATCCAAAATCTTAGGTGGGCCGAAACATGGGAAGCTGTGCCGATTGAAGGCTGACATGGATTCCCGTGAAAGGCTTTAGCCAGAAGTTCCGGCCCATAAGCTATACGGAGCATGCTGTGATGTTTGTGAAAAATCCACTCATTCCCTTCGTTTTGTTTGTTTGAACGTGCAACAAAAAAAAAAAACGTGAATAGAAATCTCAAGAAGGCTATGTGAGAGGAAAACTATAGAGAAAATTTCTTGAGTTCCGGCTTGATGTTGATATGCCATCCAAACTGTTTATTAGGTTAATACCATTGGGATGAACTGAAAATACAAAAAATTTAGCTTGATACAAACTTTTTATGGCCATACGAATGTGTCAATGGTAATCCTTTAGTTCCTACTTTTTCTTCTCATGCGAGATACTTGAGTTTTGAATATGCCTCATTTTTTGTCATGTCCTAAAATTAGCTTAGAAAATTAGATGGACGAGTGGATTTCTAACAAATATCATGGTGGCCCGAAAGGCTTTTGCAGGAAATCTGCATTGATTGAACACCACCATTAAAATTGAACACCACGATTAAAAACTTTGGACAATAAAAGTTTTGATAGCTGATATATTAGTTTTCCCTTCATCCAGAATGTGCGACCTAATCAAAAGGTTGGATGGATTATAAACCCCACAGTGGACTTAATGATGAGCATTCAATCACCACTATTCCTTGTGGTGTTTTCCACTTGAGATTTGGATCTGCCTCACTTTTGAATCGTATCCTAAAATGAGCTGAAAAAATGGAGAGAGCATGGATAAAATACATACAATGTGGTACCGAGACCTCGTGCTAGAGGCAGTCATTACCGAATCCGATGTCTTCCCCCATTGGGACACTTGTCTAGTTTCTAGAAACATCCCATTGCCTCTTTAATCCTTGAATGTGTTTCTCGTTAGCATTTGATTATATTCAATCTTGTACGCGATTCTTTGCAGTCACAATTCACCTTGCCCATAATGTGGGAATTTAAATTGATGGTTGTTACAATTTCTTCTAGCCATCGATTTAGTGTTGTTTGGGCACAATCAGCAAATGTCCTTATATAAGTAGCGCCTACAAACAAATGGAAAGCTTAGATTTCACATGTTTCATTTTGGCGATGGACGGTAGTCTCTGTACAAATGTGGAATAAGCAAACTGCCAGCTGTTTTTATTTATGTACTTTTCCAACACCTCACATGGACACTTCAGCCCATAACCTGTGTTGGAAATACACTCTATTTCCTATTATTCCCATACCTCAGGCTTATCTGACGACAGTATAATCGGAATGAATGATGGGCAATGATCATCTGATCGCCCAGGGTCTTACTATGTTATAAATAATGAGTTTACAACGGATTTAGTTCGTGACAAAAGGGCTTGGTTTAACGACAGACAAGGTTCGCCTCTAACGGAAAACCTCAGTCGCGCGCACCTTTTTTTACAGATTTTGCGACGGACCAACGTGCATTGCTGAAATAAATTTGCGACGGATTTAGTACGTCGCAAAATTAAGATTTTGCGACGGATGTTGGTCCGTCATCAAATAGCTTTTGCACCTTTTTTTTTTTTTGGTTTTATATATAGAATATGGTGGCAATTTTGCGATGGATTCCATCTGTCTTTTAATTTTACAACGCGGTAAACAGCGGCTGACCATTTATTTGATTTTACGACGGATCTGGTCCGTCGCATATTCACAATTTTGGTTCAGTGATCTAATTGCCCCCACTAGGATATGGTCTGGCCTATTTATTGGACCTTATTCATCATATCATAATACCATTCAATTGGATAGGCCATTTAGTTGATTGGCTAGAAAGTTCATCTCGGCATCATTGGACAGGTATGTAGTTGATTGGCTAGAAAGCTCACATCAGCATAATTGGACTTTGTTGGTGTTAAAATTAGTCTTGGCAACGGTTGAGCTTTGAACTCGGGTCAGTTCTAGCCCAGCCCTGGATTTTGAAGTGATCAAGCCACACCTTTGGAACGTGCATATTCATTTATTTTTTTAATAATTCTTTTAAACTTCTTATAAAAAGAAAAATTAGATTTTGCCAACATCTTTACATTCGGCCATCGCTGACATCTCCAAACCTTTTAAACAGTACACAAGAACCTATCATCAATCTAAATGATTCATTCATACATACAACTAAAATTAAGCCATGGTACAAGAATCACGCCAATGGAATTTTCCTAACTCTTTAAATGGGTCAATTGGTCATGATCATTCATTGTTTACAAACCATAAATTACATAGCTAGAAGCAACAAAATAAAGTGTTATTTTAAAATCATAAAAAATATAAAATGAAAATATATATGAGATGTTTCAAGATGAGAAATATAAAGTGGATCTATATATCAGATGTTTCAAGATGATAATTGGACCTATTTTTTTCTCTAATTAATCTGGTTTATCCATCTTCATGTTATTAATTAGAAATTTAGGATCACTCAATTGACATGATTTTTACACTATGCTTTGCTCATAATTATATGAATAAATGAATGGATCAAATCAACAATAAGTCACCTCATGTGTTGTTGAAACGGTCTATAGATGTTAGCAAAACCCATTTAAATTGATAATTAAAATATCAAATCGAGTTAGTCAAAGTCTCCATTGTGTCTTTGAGTTGACCCAACCTAACTAGCTAGACATTGAGTTGAACCAAGTTTTCAAGATTTTCAACTATGTTTTGCCAACTTATTGTTTGTTATTTTGATATTTTCTAATGTAAACTAAGATTAGTTTAAGAAATTACTTTGTACTGAAAGCAATCCAATGATGAAGATGAATTAAGAAGAGTGAATGACAGATTTCCTGAAAGCTTGGTCCAAAAACAAAATCCACTTCTAATCTTAGATAAATCTATCACAACTAAGACCACGTACAGCTAAACAAAAACCGTACAACTACTAACCTAATCGAAAGAAAAAAATAAAAGCGAGTATTTCTCTCTACCAAGTCATCTTGCTATCGGGGCTTTTGGTAAACATCTCGGATGCATCTATCTCTACCAAGCATGCGTATCAGCATGTAGAGGGGAGTGGATTAGGTGTTACCCTACCGTGGGGGCCCACATTGATAACGTATTATATATCAATGCCCTTCGTCCGTTTTTCCAGACCATTTGATTACTTAGTCCCAAAATTTAAGTAGATCGAAATCTCAGGTGGACCACACCACAGGAAACAGTTGTAATTGAATGCTCGGCATTAAAAACCTCCCAAGGCCCATTGTAAGAAAATATGTAATGCTTGTTGGCCATCCAACCGGTTGATAAAATCAAACAGACATGGATGAAGCTAAAATTCAAACATCAGCTTGATTAAGAACTTCTAGGGCCTACAAAAAGATTTTAATGGTCATTCACCACTTTTTACAATGGTGTAGTCCACTGGAAAGTTGGAACTGCTTAATTTTTTGCATAACAACATTAAATGAGCTGAGAAAACGGATGGTCGGGATGGATATACAATGCATTCATCAACGTGTGCCCCACACGGTAAGGGCAACCACTTACGTAAGAGCTAATCTGCTCCCCCATTTAGAGGTGCCACCTCTGACCGGCCTCATTTTTTCAGGGTAGTTCATTCGATGGATTGGAAAAGGTATCAGATATCAGCCAGATGACACGTGTCAGTGATCCAGGCCACCCAACAGCATCAGGCAAGAGACACTTTGAACATAGCCCGCACCAACTTACGTAGTATCCTCATCAGTTGAGCCACACATAAATATTGAGTTTGGAATCTTCAACTTTTTATCTAACTGCCTATTTGCTCATATAGGTTTCAGCAGACATTTGCACCTGAATCAAAGGCTAGGATTGTCTAAACAAACTGATTATCATTCTGTGATTCATAGGCATCAGGCCCAGCAATTTAGACGGTTTAGATTATGTCATTGCATACTACATGTGCACAAATTCAAAGTGAACAGTGTATCAAGCTCACAAGCTACTGGTCTATATGTAATGTGTATGGTATAAGGATGTGGGTCTGTGTATCATGTAAAACCCAAATTTCATGTATCATATACGACCCAAAATTCAGGGCGCAACATCTAACCGTTCAAAACAAGGCCTAGTGACAATTAGCATCAGATGAAAGGTTTGGGTCACCCAACAAAACTGAGGCATAAAAATTGATTTCCATACATAATTTTGTTTTTCTCAAACAAGAGAAAAGTAGTATCCATGAAAATCAATTTATTTTCCAGTCAGACTGGAAAATAAATTGATTTTCATGAATATTATTTCTACTGTTCGAGATAACAAGAAGTGTGTGTGTGTGTATAGAAATGCTCACCTGCGAACCAGTTCGTAAGTACTACATACGAACTTTTTTGAGAACTCATCATATCTGATGAGTCTCGAAAATCTGAACGGTCCACATGAAGCAGAATATATATATATATATATATATATATATAATCAATTTTCATTCCTTAGATTTACTTAGAAAATGTGGATTTTAATTTATTTAAGAAACTTGTTGAATGTAGAGCCCAACTATATGAGAAATACTTTCATTATCTAACTATTAGTCTTTTAACATTTCCATATAAAACTACACTTTAAACCAAATGAAGATAAGGGTTTTCAATGTCCACATTTTTATTCTCTCTATCTAAATAACACCAAAGACTACCTAGAAGCAGCACTGCATCTTCCCTGGCTGATCAACCACGACATCGACGTTTGAGAGGCGTTACAGAGAATTTCATTTGCCCAGCAGTACAATGAAGGCGCTCGTGCTCTCCACATGCAAAATAGTATGGCTTTCTCTTCTTCAAAACAAACTCGAAGCCCTTCCCAATTCCTTGCACCACACTGGCCACTAACTTGGCCGTCGTGAAGTCACACGCTGACAGGCTTTTACTATCCTTTAATAAGGAGACGCTATGAGGGAAGGTGATATTGGTGGGTGGATCGTACATGAAAACTACAATAAAATAAAAATCAAAGAATTAATAAAATTACTATACTCAAAAGGCCATTTGGTAATATTAAAAAGTTTAGCTCTTGTTAAGCTCGTCATGGTCAAGATTTTATGCATGCATTTGTCACACATTAAGTTTCACAAAAGCCAAGAAGAATAAGGGCAACAAAGTCTTTGTTTCTAGAGTCCAGATCCTTTGCATGCCACAAGTAGAGTTGTACACAAGTCGAACCGAGTTGAGCTTGGCATAGCTCGACACAGCTCGGCCACTAGCTGAACCCAGCTCGAACTCGGCTCAACTCAATTCGGTCAGCGGCTCAAGTCATGATCAAGCCTGTGCGGCATTTTTTCAAACACATGTAGCGTACCTTCAATTTCTCACGGTATGTAAAACAGCAGCAACAATTTACAGGTATTTCATCAAAAACTCAGTAGGCAACATTAAAATCAAGACACAAGGGTATTTGTTTCATATCCATACCTTCCTCATCACCAACTGAAACTTGGTTGAGTCATTTCATCAAAAACTTGGTTAGCAACATAATATCAAGATAACCGAGTCACCGAACTGGTTCAATCCGAGTTCAATTCAAGTTGGGGTTCGATCCAAGTCGAGTCAAGCTCGGGTAAGCTTTTCGAGCTCAAAAAATCAGCTCGACTTGGCTTGAACTCAGTTTCGAACCGAGTCGATCGAGTTGAGTAAGCTAACCAAGCTAACTTGGTTTGTGTACAGATCTAGCCACAAGCAGGTTTTCCTTCTTGTTGCAATGTGATTGGGCCACATCATCACTAACTGCATTTAATGCAGCAGTGCTGACAACATCTCATATAGACCAATCACATTGCAAAGTAAGAAATCCTTGCTTGTGGCAAGAAAAGGATCTAGATTCTTGTTTCTAACATTTAAAGGGGTTTCTTCTTTCTACAAATGCTTGGAACATAAATATCTCTGTATGATACACACTAATATAGTCAATTCAATAAACTTGTGTAAATGCACCACAAGCAACATCATCTATCTTCAAGAGCAAGTGTCCTTTATGTGCTGCATGTGCTACATATGTTAAATTGCACATGTGCCGCATGTACCAACTTAGATTGTCAATTTTCCAACATGCTCCACATGTGCCATGAGACACCTTTGAGCACCCTGCTTGTCCCACATTGTTAGTATTGTGTGCCTTGGTAAGGCACCGTTTCATGTTTAAACCTTATTTATTCTATTACTGGATGGTTATTCTTTTAACTTTGCTGATTATGTATTTGGAACTTCTAAGTTGTGTGAATATTTGTGAGTCAAAGGAGAAATTTTCTTATGAGAATGTGAGTTTGGACATAATGGCTACAGGCTATGGGAGAGTTGTGTTTTCATATATCTCAGTGCCGTAAATTGAGTGAAAACTAATTAATAATGAGTTTGGATGGAATACCTGATCCGCCACTGGGCTTAATGAAATGTTGGCCCACATTTATAATAAGCAAGTCCTTGTGATAGGGTTGATCTCAGTTATTAATCTTAATGACTATGGGCCATTTGGACATGTATAATATACCTTAGATAATATCCAGTGCCACCTTAAACTTAGATGATTTGAGTTATATGATAAGTAAGTCCTCTTGTTCTTGGGAACTTAGGATTGGACACTGTGGTCATTGTCTGGAGAGAATTGTAGCCCATGGATCTCAATACTCTATTGAGTCATGATCAGCACAAATGCTTAGAACACATGTATAAACATTGATCTTTAAGATGTACGGTCATCCTTTATGAGAAAATCGATAAAGGTCAGGATGGAAGCTCTCCACCATCAAGAGTTAGTTTAATATTAATTATACATTTAATATAGAAGTGTAAGTGTGCCATGTATAGAGGTGGGCATTTTTGACCCGATCCGGTGGATCCGACCCGATCAAACCCGATCCGATCCGACCCGTTCCGAACCGAACCAACGGCCTGGATCGGGTAGGACCGGGTAAGATCATTTAGATCCAACTAGTTTTCGGATCGAGATCGGATAGTGGTTAATCCGGACCGTTCCGATCCGAAAACAAGATCTGAATAGATCCGGACCATTCCGATCTGGCCAGATCCGAAGTAAAAATCAATATTTTTTACTTTTTCTTATGGTGTAGTCCACTTGAGGTTTGAATATTCATCAATTTTGCGTTCAACAGCTAAACTAATCTGAAAAAACAAATGGACGGCGTGGATACACCACATGCATTCACGGTGGGCCCCAAAAGAGTTCACTCACATATGAGAATGAGTTACTTGCACGGCACGTCAACAGGCGGGCAACAGCTGTATTCTGTGTATTACTTGCTTTGCATGTCAACACGGTAGGTTGTGAGAGTATGTATTAAAGTGGCTTAACCAAGTTACTTGGGCCCCACCATGATGTATATTTTGTATCCAACCTTCCATCCATTTGGAGAGATCATTTCAGGGCAATATCCAAAGAATGAATGAAATCCAAAGCTCCAGTGGACCCCAACATAGAAAGTTATATGGACAGTGACGCCCACCATTAAAAACTTTTAAAGGCTACAAAAGTTTTAGATCAACCTGTATTTGTGTTTTCCCTTATTTCTTTATTTTTCAACTTTTGAACAGGTTGGATTTCAAATAAACATTACGGTGGGCCTTAAGATAGTTTCAATGGTGGGAATCATTCTCCCCACTTTTTTCTGCGATGTGGTCTACTACAGATTTTTATCTACATCATTATTTGGCTCATGCCCTAAAATGATATCTCAAAATTGATGGACGGTGTGGATATAACACTTACAGAGTAGTGGGGCCCATAGAACTTGGTGACGTTACTTCAGTTGCCTGCCCAATGGGACAACACATGCAGCAAGCATTGATACAAATTTTTTATAGTCATGTGGAGCCCACCTTGATGTATATATGTTATCTAAGCCGTTCATCCATTTTGACATATCAATTTAGGCGTTGAACAAAAAATTATAATATATTGAAGATTGAAGCGGACCACACCATATGAAATGATCCGAATAGTGTCCAACCCGATCCGACTCGGTTTCCCTCACCGAGTCAGACTCGGATCGGGTCAAATAAATCAAGCATCGAATCTGTCCGAGTCAAGTGACCTGGACTCGGTCTCGGATCGGATCGATTTCGGGTCAGCCTATTAGAATTTCGAATCTGACCAGGTTAGGCCAAATCTGGTCCAACCCGGACCGATGCCCAGCTCTAGCCATGTACATAGGATATTGGTATTAGACATTTAGACACTTGCATTAGAAGATTGAAATCAAGTTAGTAATCTAAGGCCCCATTAGTTTGACTATGATCATGTGTCCACATATATGATGGTGAATGAAAGATGATCAATCCTTAGATGTGGGGAATTGTTGAAATTTGTGGTTTTTGAAAAATATTCAAAATTTTAAAATTTCAGGAATTTGCCGCCAAAACGGTTTTCGGGAATTTCAAATTAAAAAGTACGGTGTGTGCCTTTAGTCCCACATTGAAAATGGTAGAAAAGTTTTTTGAAGTTCATATGTGGATGTGTGTGTAGTATTCTTACTTGGATGTTTTGGAGATGGAGATGCTCGGGCTCGGGCGTGGGCATGGGCAGTGTGGTTGTAGTGGCGCTAGTTGGTGCACTTTGTACTTCACACATGCGTGATCATCGTACGAGAGGTCTAGTGGGAGCCTAGGTGCGATGAGTCTAAAATGAGTCAGGGCTTTATAGGCGACTGAGAACGGTCGGATCATAAATCTAAAACATTCAGCCATCTCTGAAAATAGCTAGCTGCCTTGAAAGCCACAACGATCGGAAAACGGACGAGCCATGATGATCCGACGACCAGAAACGGATGGAATTAATGGTCAACGGTCAGAAACGTTTTTCAAACATTCTGAACCATTGATAGCCACCTAGCAACGGTCCACTCCCTGGTGCCTATATAAACTGGACCATTCCAATCCAAAATCAATCATCTCAACACCGTCTCTCCCATCGGATACTCCGGATCTTCTTTATAGAATATTATGAACATTTCCATCAGATACTCCGGATCTTTTTTATAGAATATTATGAACATTTCCATCGCAGCAATTGTCAAAACAGATCTACTGCATTAAACTATTCCTAAGTGGACTCATCGTGATTGTTGCACGCTGGATCCAGACAAACTTGTCTTATCCTGGAAGCAATTCACCTGTAACTCATCAGCAATTGATAAGGGGGCGAATCATGCTTTAAGGACAGCATATCGTTTTACGTGATTCAGCCTAGTGAAACGAAATTCATATTTTATTTTATTTTTTATTTTCGGTGTATCTAACACATTATTTTTTAACAATCTAAAAGCATGATTATGGATACCGAAAGCGTCGCGTCAGTCAAACTGATGAACCAGGATCTGATCCGATTAGACAGGTTCAATGGTTCAAATTTCACTAGGTGGCAGGACGAGCTGAAATTCCTGCTAGCTGTTCCGAAGATCTTCTATATCCTAGACTCGACTCTCCAGCCTCTGCCTGAAGCGAAGGATACTGACATTCCAGAACAGGTCGCTGCTAGGATCAAGCGACAAGAAGATGAATTGTTGTGTCGTGACCATATTCTCAACGCTCTCTCTGATCGGTTGTACAATCTGTACACGAGGACCACATCTGCTAAAGAAATCTGAAGCACGCTTGAATACAAGTACAAGGCTGAAGAGGAAGGTACACAGAAATTCCTAATTGCCAGGTATTTCGACTTCACGATTATAAACAATAAGCCGTTGCTGGCCCAAATCCATTAATTATAATTGATTATAAACAAAATAAAGGCTTTAAAAATAGACCTACCTGAATCCTTTCAAGTCAGAGCTATTATCACAAAATTTCTTTCGAGCAGGAAAGACTACAGGAAGAAGCTACTGCATAAATTCGAATAATTCACCCTAGAACAAATCCAAATGCATCTTCGTATTGAAGAAGAATCCTGTAACCGAGACAAGAAGGATGACGCTAATGGTGCATCCTCATCCCAGGTGAATACAGTAGAAAGACCGTCCCAAAATAATAACTATGAGAAATCTAATTCCCTTAAACCTAACAAAGATCAAAGAAAATTCAAGAAAATTCAAAAGAAGAAAAATGGCAAACCCAAGGGATCTTACTATGTCTGAGGCAAGACCGAACCTTTCGCCCGAATCTGTAAGGACCACAAAAAGCCTAAGAAAGAGGCTAATACAGTAGACGATGATATCATAGCAATGGTCACAGAAGTGAACTTAGTTTAAGAGAAAATTCTTGATTGATAGTATGATACAGGTGCCACAGTCCATGTATGCAACGATCGATCTACCTTCAAAACCTATGAAGACGTGACCAATTATCAAGAGGTTCAAATAGAAAATGAAGGTCGATCGAAAGTTACAGGCAAATGAACCGTGCAATTACTCTTTACCTCTGGAAAGAAGATAATCCTGACCAACGTACTGCATGACCCAGACATAAGGAGGAATTTAGTCTCAGGAGATCTCTTAAGCAAACCTGGGATTATAGTTGTGTTTAAATCGGGCAAGCTGATCTTGTCCAAGAATGAGAACTTTGTGGGTAAGGGTTATGCTTGAAATGGGATGATCAAATTTTCTTTGAATAAAAAGAATTCTTCTGCTTACATGATTGAATCTGTTACGCTATGGCATGGTAGACTAGCCCATATTAGCTACAGTACCATAAAACTCATGGCTAAGAACGACCTAATATCATACAATGATAGTGACAAAGATAAATGTGAAGTATGCATACGGTCTAAAATAACTAAGAAACAATTTCCTAGTGTTGAGAGATCATCTCAAATATTAGACCTAGTGCATATTGACATATGTGAAATAAATGGCATTCTTACCCGTGGAGGGAAGAGGTACTTCATTATGTTTATAGATAATTGTTCAAGATATATATATATATATATATATATATATATATATATATATATATATATATATATATATATATATGTATATGTATATCTGTTAAAATCAAAAAATCAAGCATTTAATGCAATCAAGATTTATAAATTCGAAGTAGAAAATCAATTAGTTAAAATTAAAATCCTTTGTAGTGACCGAGAAGGAGAATATTTCTCTAATGAATTTTCTACTTATTGTGAATAACACGGCATAATACACCAGTGTACAGCACCTTATACACTACAACAAAATGGTGTAGTAGAGAGAAAATAGGACCATAATTGAAATGGTCAACTCAATGCTAATATAAGCAAAGTTGCCATTAAACCTATGGGGAGAAGCACTGCTAGTCGCATATCATGTTTTAAATAGAATCTCATCTAAAAAAATCAAGACCTTTCCATACGAAATATGAAAAGAAAAAAGACCGAACATAGGGTATCTTAGAGTGTAGGGGTGTCTCGCATACTGCAGAACTCCAGAACCTAAAAGAACTAAGTTAGGACCAAGTGCTATTAGGTGCGTCCTTATAGGATATGCATAACATAGTAAGGCCTATAGACGTCTAGACTTAGACTCAAATGTAATCATAGAGTCTATAGATGTAAAGTTCTTTAATAACTCTGTATTCATGGAGAAAAAGAATACTGAGATTCAATCTCCTAATAAAACCATAAAAGAAACACAATTAGAAGTTGAAACACCAAGTGAACCTCGTAGGAGTCAAAGAGCAAGAATAAAGAAGAGTCTTGATCCTAATCAAATAAACTCTCAACGACTCTCTTTTCATCTAGTTGAGGGTGATAAAGAGAATGTCATTAAGAAAATACATATGGTTTTAACTATAGAAGATGAACGTAAAACCTTTAGTGGAGCTATGACTTTAAGAGACTCCGCTTTTTAAAAAGAGGTCATTAATGATGAAATAGATTCAATTATATCTAACCAAACATCGAAACTGGTAGATGTACTTCCAGGTTCTAAACCAATAGGTTGTAAGTGGGTATTTTTTAAAAAAATATTACACTAATGGTATAATTCAAACATTTAGGGTAAGATTAGTTGCTAAGGGTTTCCGACAGAAAGAATAAATGGATTATTTTGACACATATTCACCAGTGGCTAGACTAACATTGATTAGGATCTTATTCACTCTAGCATCCATACATCATCTTCATATCCATCAAATGGATATGAAAATAACATTCCTGAATAGTGATCTCGATGAGAATGTATACATGGAGCAACCAGAAGGGTTTGTTCTAGCAGGCAATGAAAGAAAAATGCGTAGACTTGTTAAGTCTTTGTATGGATTAAAACAAGCTCCAAAACAGTGGCATGATAAATTTGATTCTAAAGTTCTGTCTTATGGTTTTACACACAACATTGCTGATAAATGCATCTACTCAAAAGTGTGTAATGATTATGTTGTAATCATATACTTGTATGTAAATGATATGTTAATAATCAGTAATAAAATGGAAGGTGTAACTGTAACAAAGAAGTTTCTTTCTTTAGTTTTCAAAATGAATGATCTTGGACAAGTTGATACTATATTAGGTATCAAAGTTTTAAAAAAAACATAGTGGGGGTTATGCATTGTGTCAGTCTCATTATATTGAGAAAATATTAATCAAGTTTAACCACTTAAAAATCAAATAGGCAAAAACTTCGTTTGATCCAAGTATCAAGTTGAAAGAAAACAATGAAAGAGTGGTTGAACAACCAGAATATGTTAATACTATAGGCAGTCTTATGTATGCGATGCAATGCGCAAGACCGGATATACCATACGCTGTAAGTAAACTAAGTAGGTTTAATCCAAATGTTGAACACTGAAAAGCTATAAGTAGAGTTCTAGGTTATCTGAAAGAAACCAAAGAACTATGGCTGTTTTATTCAGAATTTTCAGTAGTGTTAGAAGGATATACCGATGCAACTTGGATATCGAGTGCAGGGGACAACAAGTTCACTACAGGATGGATATTCAACTTAGGAGCTACAGCTATATCTTGTGGATCCAAGAAACAAACTTACATAATGCACTCAACAATGGAATTTGAGTTCATAGTTTTGGCTACTACAGGTAAAGATGGTAAGTGGTTAAGGGATCTTCTATTAGAAATCCCATTTTATGCGAAGCCTATACCGGCTGTTTCACTTCATTGTGATAGTGAAGCTGCTCTAGCGAGAGCCTATAGCGGTACCTATAATAGAAAGTCCAGACACATAAGTTTAAGACATGATTATGTACGGTAATTGATTCAAGATTGAATCATTGCGATTTCATTTGTGAAGTTAAGTAATAACTTGACTGTTCCTTTTACTAAACCTATGACGAGAGAGGTAGTAAGGACAACATTTAGATGGATGTAATTGAAACTCTTTAATCAAAGTTCCACCAGTGAAAGAAACCCAACCCAAACTTAGAAAATCTCTAAAGATCGGATTCAATGGGTAACAAAAAATCATTGATAAGTGGAAAGTTTCAACACTAAATTTAAATAGCCTCATCAAGGATAAAGTGCTGGTCGTTATAAAAGAGGGTTGAGTATTAAAACTTTTAATGAAATCCAGTCAAATAGGACAAGTGTTTTAAGTAACGAAAATACTGAAACGATTTCACCTATGTGAACATAGAAGTGGTGCCGCTTCTCATGAGAATTAGAGTTATCTCGGGATCATTCATAAAACAGGATAAGCATATGGCCATTAAAAGTGTTAAGCGAGTAATATGAAGGAACACATAACGCAAAAGCTATTATGTGTGTAGTATTTTCGGTTATGTCATAGAGGAATAACTAGTTCAATGCTATAACAACCAGAAATTTCGAAATAACTTTAAAATACTTATACTAAGAAAAAATTCAAATCGCAAGATATCTTTCTTTATGTATAATAACTATTATTCTATCTCTGGTAAAGATTTTTCTATTATTTTTTTAAAAAACCAGTGGGGGATTGTTAAAATTTATGGTTTTTGAAAAATATTCAAAATTTTGGGAATTTTCCGCCAAAACGGTTTTCGGGAATTTCAAATTAAAAAGCGGTGTGCCTTTAGTCCCGCATCACAAATGGTAGAAAAGTTTTTGGGGTTTATATGTGGATGTATGTGTGGTATTCTTACTTGGATATTTTGGAGATGGAGATGCTCAGGTACGCACTAGAACACACGCGCGCTTGGGCTCGGGCACGGGCGTGGGCGAGTGTTTTAAATAATAGAAACACTGGAACGATTTCACCTATGTGAACGTAGAAGTGATGCCGCTTCTCATGAGAGTTAAAGTTATCTCGGGATCGTTCATGAAACAGGATAAGCACATGACCATTAAAAGTGCTAAGCGAGTAATATGAAGGAACACATAACGCAAAAGCTATTATGTGTGTAGTATTTTTTGTTATGTCATAGAGGAATAACTGGTTCAAGGCTACAGCAACCAGAAATTTCGAAATAACTTTAAAATACTTATACTGAAGAAAGATTCAAATTGCAAGATATCTTTCTTTATGCATAATAACTATTATTTTATTTCTGGCAGAGATTTTTTTATTATTTTTAAAAAGAAAAAACCCAGTGGGGATTGTTGAAATTTGTGGTTTTTGAAAAATATTCAAATTTTCAAATTTTTGGGAATTTCAAATTAAAAGGTCCGGTGTGTGCCTTTAGTCCCACATCGAAAATGGTAGAAAAGTTTTTGGGATTTATATGTGGATGTGCATGTAGTATTCTTACTTGGATATTTTGGAGATGAAGATGCTCAGGTTGCGTGTTCCAGTGCTAACACACGCACGCACGCACGCGCATGCTCAGGCTCGGGCATGGGCGTGGGCGAGGGCGAGGACGAGGTCAAGGTCGAGGGCGAGTGCGCGGGCATGGGCAGTGTGGCTATAATGGCGCTAGTTGGCACACTTCGCACGTGCGCATCGTGTTGCAGAGTAGTCACTCCCTCGCGACCTTACATGAACCATCGCGAGACGGTGCGATCACGGTGTAAGAGGTCTGGTAGAAGCCTAGGTGCGATGGGTCTGAAATGAGCCAGGGCTTTATGGACGACTGACAACGGTCAGATCATAAATTCAAAACGTTCAGCCGTTTTTGAAAATTACTAGCTATCTTGAAAGCCACAACGGTCTGAAAACGGACGGGCCATGATGATCCGACGATCAGATCTTGTGATCCAATGATCAGAAATGGCTGGAATTAATAGTCAATAGTCAGAAACGTTTTTCAAACATTTTGAACCATTGATAGCCACCTAGCAACGGTCCACTCCCTGGTGCCTATATAAACTGGACCATTTCGTCCAAAATCAATCATCTCAAAACCATCTCTCCCATCAAAAACTCCAGATCTTCTTTATAGAATATTATGAACATTTTCACTGTCTGATTCTGCCAGAACAGATCTACTGCGTTAAACTATTACTAAGTGGAACCATCGTGATTGTTGCACGCCAGATCCAAACAGGCTTGTCTTATCTTAGAAGCAATTCACCTGTAACCCATCAGCAATTGATAAGGGGGCGAATTGCGCTTTAAGGACAGCGTATCGTTTTACGTGACTCAGCCTAGTGAAACAAAATTGATATTTTATTTTATTTTTTATTTTCGGTGTATACAACACATTATTTTCTAACAAGGACATATATAAGTCTTGGATCTTGGCTCACTTTATGAGATTTTCTATGGGCCATTGAAAGTGGATAATGCTTGGATAATGTCCATTAGGATTTATCGTTTCTTTCATGGAATAAGATGAGATCCACTAAATTTACATAAGAACTTGTTTTGAGCTATATTTTATTAGATCGGGGACTCGTTAAATGATTTTACCACTAGGCCCAAACACTCTAATCATTTTAAAATATTTTTAATCATTAAAGTTATTTTAACCATCAAAGCTGATTGTATCTCACTTAATGATGATTTGATGGCTGAGATCTGATAGTTCACTATTTGATCAAAACCAGATCTGGATCAATGATGGATGGCATAAATAATAGAAGGATAAATAATAAGTAAGTGCATGTATGAGGCGAATTAATAGGCTTCATTTGTATTAATGCACATCGAAGTTCCTAGAACAATAAAGGAGTCCTAACACCTCCTTGTATATAAATCATATTATAGATATGAGAGCTTTTACACATAGTGGAAAAAGACATGGAGATCCCCATTGGGCATCAACAAGAGAGGAGAAGTGATGGAGAGAATTGTGTGCATCTCCTTCTCGTCACCGCCATCTTGTTGTTCTTCCCATATCTTCACACTTGTAGAACATGTGGGATCCACTTCTAGCCACTGTGCATCTCCTTCAGCCCCTACTAGAGGTGCAGAAAATGGTTCTCCCAGCTCCTTGAACTGTAGTATATCGAAAAGAATCCCCTTGGTGTAGAGGTTTGCATTGGTAATTTACATTGCGAAAATCATCTACGCCAGTCATCACGTTCAAATATGGCCTAACTGTCTTTTTAGTTTGATCATAGTGAAATATAAGGTTATCACTATGATTGCTTGAGATTTTGATTAATTGTGTTGAATTTTTGAATTTTTGATTGATTGTATTTATTTTTTGAAAAATCCAACCTTTCTATTGCACATTAATTAAAGGTTAAAGTCCATTAGCCTAACCAAGTTGACTTAATAATGCATTAACTTTGGCTAGTATTTAAACCTGAGGTTGTGGTAGGACTTCATGGTCTTAATGTTTTTGGGCTTTGCTCACCCTACGAGGCTATACAAGGCTACATTGGTAGATGACATGTGGGTGTGTTTTGGCACAAGCATGTGGATGTAACACAAGAAACCCATACATTCTGACAAGGGATCCACTTAATTAATGGATCAATCGCGATGTTTGGACTGTCCATTAAGTGGACTTAAGCTAGCTAGTATGTTTTAAACATTTAAAATGATTAATCAATCAATTTTAATAAGGCAGATTTAGATGCATGGATAAGGCATAGATTTTAAATTTTATGCATAGAGGGGCTCATTAAAGTTCATGGGGTTGTGAGCTCTATAAGCGCTTTTTCCACTTAATTCCTACTAATAAATATATCTCAGGGCATGGAGAAGACAGAATGGGCGCGGATTGGATACTGATCAAGGTCAGTTGCCAAATCGCCACTGAAGTGATGTCACCAAGCTCTGTGGACCTCACCATGATGCATGTGTTGTATCCATACGGTCCAACCATTTTTAGAGATCGTTTTATAGAATTTCAGAGAGAATGAGATAGATCTAAAGTTTAGGTGGACCCCACCATGGAAAATAGTGGGGACAGTGACATCCACCGTTCAAAACTTCTTAGGGGCCACGGTAGTTTCCGATGAAGCTGATATTTATTTTTTTTCACTTCATCTATCTCTATGTTAACTTATGAATAGGATGGATCTCAAAAATACATCACTGTGGGCCTTATAAATGTTTCAACGGTGGGTGTGACAGCTCCCACGGTTTTCTGTGGTGGGTCCACTTGAAATTTAGATCTATCTCATTTTCTTTGTAATGCCATAAAACGATCTCTAAAAATGGTTAGACAGTATTGATACAACACATGCATCATGGTGGGGTTTATAGAGCTGGGTGACGTCACTTCAGTAGCCATTTGGCTACTGACCTTGACAGTATCCAATCTGCGCCTGGACATCTTTACCCCTTGGGACACCTATAGGGGGGGTCACACCCACCTCCTTCCTCCCCCTTCACGGTTGTATGCATATCCCTTTTCACACGGGGTTCTTCTCAAGAAACTTGCTTTGGAGTATTGACTTCAGAAGATCATGCGACTTGAATAGTTGTGAGCATCGATTAGTGTTTTTTTTTTTTTTTTTAATGCTGGGGGGGGGTGTAAGTAGACACACAAATCCACCATGTTACTAAAATCTGGAATTTTTCTTAAAAGTTACTCTTCATTTGAAAATTTACTAACACACGTCCATCATACATTTAGAAGCCCAAATGTACCAAGTAGGAAGTTTGCTCAACCGCACAATATGGATAATCCTTTCTTATCCTGAATGCTTAATAAACAATAATTCAAATTAGTCCATGTCAACTAACCCAATTAGCCTAGTACTAATCAACTTGATTTGAAGAAAATTTACCCTACTTCAAAATTGAAAGTAATGATAGATCATTGCAAAGTTGCATAAAGTTGTACAGATCGTGACCTTCAAAATGATAGTTGAAAACATAGTTAACAGCCAAACACTCGGTGCTGGAAAATTCTTGATGGATATCATTTTCTGATAGGGATACTTTTTTTAAACAGAGTAAACCATCCATGTTCCTGGTAACAATCGACATCATCCCGTCCCATGTACCATGGATGGATGGTTCAAATTCGAGAAATTATATTGGATCTGTCTTATCATGCAAAGGAATGCAAATGATCACATGCAGAAAAATGCAACAGTTTGAATCGAATAGATATAAGGAAGATGTACAAGTGCATCTGTGTGAATCCTGACACTCCCAGGAGTCAGGAACTTCCAAACACTCCCATGATGAGTTGGACCCTTGATACCACTAGAAATCCATGGACTACCTTTTAGAAACCTTGATATATCGTGCTGAGAATAGCCTAAATATGTAGAAGAGCACTGTGTGTAGCAAATGCACACTTGTGATGGACAGATCTAAGCCTAGATCACACATACCTAACCTATAACACCATAAAAAACACTTACCCAATGTATCATTCTGATAAAACGGCGCGTTTTTAAGAGCCCAATCGGTGTAATTGAACCCGTATCGCCAGTGGTCGGACCCTCCAACAATTTTTGTTGCAGCCCAGCTGGCCGCAGGCATGGAGGTAAGCACTAGGACATGGAACAGTAGTGGAAAACCAGACCCATATTTCAAGCCCATTTTCAAAAGAGATGCCAAGATGAGCGGAAAGTGGTGAAGAGGGTGCACGGCCTTGGGGTCCATATATATCAAAATGGAACGAAGGGAAATACCCAAAATACCCTTGCCTTCATATAATGCCCCTCTTTGTCTCTGTCAACCAATTTTTCTTTGATAGCTTAGGACTGGCTTTGAGTCTCATTTGGACTAAAACTAGTGAGGTTTGGGTGATTTTCCACTGGGAAAGTAGATAAAAGTGCTCCATTAAGCGCCAAAGACGGCATCTTGATTAGGAGAAGAACTTTGGTACTTAGGCAGTATGTGATGGATGATACACAGGCACTTGGAAATTACTTAGAAATTGCTTGCGTGGAGAACAAATAATTCATTTAAACTGTCCAAATCATGGGTCCCAGTTTAGATGTACATGAACAAAGGATTCAGATTATTTTATTATCTGACTATCAAATAATTCATTTAAACTGTCCAAATCATGGGTATTTATTGAACGGTTCAGAATATCCTATGGTCTTATTTCAACAAATATGTGTCTACGAATCGGCGGTTTTTTTTAAAAGTAATATGATATTGGGACTGTGAATTAGAGTTAGTGGGTTCCAAAGTTCAGTCGGTTTAGATTTATCTAGTATACGCCAGGTGTACTATTTCCGAGTGCCGGAGTATCAAGACGATGCCAGAGTATGTCAAAAAATACTCCTTTGGGATGTTTTTTTTTTTACACACGCACACACACGCCACACACTCACGCCGTTGGAATTTCACCACCTATGGGTACTCGAACCCTCCTTTGGGAAGTTTGAGTGGAGGGGTTGTGACATGAAAGAGACGGTCTCCGTCTTGTTATGATGGAGACTCTATTCCATCCGCACTTGTGGCTTCCAATAGTGGATAAGTACCATCCATTGTGTGGACCCTAATGTGGATCGACTGCAACTAGCCAAGCACATGGCCTCTTTAATATTTTCCACGCGATTGATTGATTTGCAATGGAACGGTTGAAAACAGAAGTGGTGAACGGTTGGAATTCAGCTGGGAAAAGCTGAAGAAAATTGATGGCTCAGATTGTACGACCATTGAAATTTCGCATAGACAGCCATGAGCTGTCCTTTCTCTGCCAACTGCCCGAATGAAAGAATGCTTGTATCATAAGCCGGTGGCTGACTTTATGGGAGGACCGGGCAGTTATGTTTCTGTGTCCTTGGTAGGTATGGTGGGTTTCAGTTATTAATTTTGGGCAGAGCTAAATGGCTAGCCTCCCCATAAGAGCCGGAGTGTCCAGTGTATGCCAGATCGAAACCATTCATCAAATGGGCCTCACTTGTTAGCTTCTATAAATTAAATAAAGTCTTAGATCCCATTGTCCTAATTTACTGTGGGAACCAATCAGAGTGAGTTACATATGATCTGAATGGATCTGCATGATGTATTTGAAGATAATTAAAAATATACGTAGACCATTTTACAATAATATAACTAGAGCATATTAAACAAAACTACGAGCAATCATGTAAAAGCAATTATACAATAGACGATGGTGAAAGAAGTATCAAAGAAGGCCAAGTACCGTTGAACAGTTATAACAATAGCTAGAATATGGAAAGGATCTAGATGACCAAATTAAAGTTATAAATAATAGAAGAATTCAGCAACTCACACTAACCCTATTAAACCTAAATATTATGTTTAATTATCCTTTCAATTATCATTAAATTATATTCTTTAGCATAATCAATTTACTTTTCTATTGCGTGAATTACATTCCTTAGTAATCATCTACTCTTTGCTTGTTGTTTACATTGCATAGTGTAATTTGTAGTGTTAAAGAAGTAGCTGGTAATCATAACAATAGTTTGGGTATACGCTTATATATTAGATTCAATTCCTCATTTAGAAAGTCATCTCCCAATCATTCTCTTCGACCATCTCTTTCTCCCTAACCATTTCTTTCTTATTTTTCTTTTATCTGCATTGAAAAGCTCTTTCGTGCATCAGTCAATTGTGTAATACATTGCTAGAGAACGAAACCTACACTCTGAATATCACTTTATCATATTTTACACAGTGATTGAGTGGTTGAATAGATCGGCTGATTTCAGTCATATATTATATATCTATCTTCTTGAGATTATAGTTGTTCGATTTGAATTAACCTATAAATTCAATTCTAACATACCAGCATTCAAACGACCTAAAACCAGGGCCAACGCCAATCATCAGATGAGCCACACGTCAATATTGATTGTGGACTATGATCAAGTTTTAACAATCAGTTTCTTCGCGAACTTGTGGCTCACCTGACGAAAGCTAGCTTGACTTTCACAAGCATGGTGGAGCCCACCACATAATCGACCTCGAAGTCGCCCACAGATGCCCTGATGTAGCCCTCGATGTCACTTGGATGTCACCACAGGGTATCAGCTATTTTGCTCGTGGAATGCGAAGCCCACTTGGGCGAGTGCACCACGCACGTGGAAAAAAAGGCACGCTAAAGCAAGACCAGAGCCTCTTCACTCCAATCGCTCGGCATTCAATTTTCCAGCAGTTGTTCGGGTGATAGGCTATCCATGGATCCCATTCCAAATGAAAATTCTTGCGTGACCTGCGTAGGTACTTGGGGAGCGTGCCTACCACTATTGTGAGAGGAATGTATTTACGTGGATGAGATCCAAACCGTCCATCAGTTAAAGCACCAGTTCTTTGTCCCCGATCCCGAAAATAGTGCTCGTTCAACACTCATATGGGCCATCCCACAGGGAATAATACATAAAAACTATATGTTCACGTCTTATGGCCCACCTTAGTTTTGGAATATTGTGATTTTTGCGAAATGCTTTCATTCTGTTGAGGAAAGCTAGATGAATGGAGTGGATGAAATATAGACACCATGGTGGGTCTACAGAAAACTAACGGTGACCTACCTGAGCTTTGGATGGTCAGGATTTCTTGATTCCAGAGGGAATAAGAGTCAGTATACCTGATGAACGGGTTAGATCTTATGAAAGTTAGACCCGCGTGGCAGAAGGTACGCTCCTCGCGTTCCCCGCGTGTCACGCCAGCTTCTTCCCATCCAAGCCCCGAACGCCAATATACTGATGAGATATCCATGACGAAGGCCCAGCTAGGATTCCTGTGCATCGAGTGTGAACGGAGACTTAGATGTGTTCGTGGGATGTGCTTTTGTCTCTTTTCATCAAATCGTCCATTTACAGGGTTTTGATTCGATGGTTCCGATTGTGGTTGTAAATGCGAAAAATCAATGTATTGATGAGATATGCATGACGAAGGTCCAGCTAGGGTTCCCGTGCATCGAGTGTGAACGGAGAGTTGGATGTGTTTGTGGGATGTGCTCGTCTCTTTTCATCTGATCATCCATTTACAGGGTTTTGATTGGATGGTTCCGATTGGGGTTGTAAATGTGAAAAATCAATCTATTGATGAGATATGCATGACGAAGGTCCAGCTAGGGTTCCTGTGCATCGAGTGTGAACAGAGAGTTAGATGTGTTCGTGGGATGTGTTCTTGTCCCTTTTCATCTGATCGTCCATTTACAGGGTTTTGATTGGATGGTTCCGATTGGAGCTTTACATGCGGAAGTTTCAGATTTCAAGCCAATTAAATGGGAGATCTAATTCAAGTACTTGGATCTAATTTGGATCACAAGTGAGGGCCATATCATGGACTATATAAATCAAGACCGTCCATTTCTCAGTATAGTCGTTGTAGACCTCATCCTTTCTTTAACATTGATTACGAAAGTCCAATCAAAATGTTTCTGGAGAGAAACGGGTTAGCAAAAGATGGGCTCACATCATGGAGCGTCCAGATCGATCGTCCAACCTTTCTAGTATACTGAATGTGGGCCGTGGATGATCACTGACTATTATGGGATGGATTAGAACTGTTCCTTCCAACTAATTCTAGAGAGTCATCCTTGATTATAGGGTGGGGCCCACATGATAAGCAGAAGCCATGAGAAAGCGAGAAATAGGTTTTGAACTTACAATTTCAACGACAAGTTTTAATGCCTCTAATAAAGTCATCTATCATTTTATATTTTAAGGTTTTTTATTCAAATTTTTTTAAGAACCTGTTATGCTCCTGTAACATGCTTTGACTTTATATATTCATTAAAATCTTCCTCCCATTGTACTGAAGAATAATGAAACCTCCCAATTTCATAGAACCAGAAGAAGAAAATAACACTGACAATCAGAACCTAAGATGACCCTAACATGTTGTATTTATAAAAATGCAATTCGATCATTAATTGCATCACTTAATTTTAAAAGTAGGCATAAAAAATGAAACCATTCTTGATTTAGGTGGACCATACAATTGGAAATGGAATAGACCACAGTACCGACCCTCTAAACTATTTTCCTTTGAGTCTGGATAATAGATTATCCTGATTCTTATTCCTTGGGCTTAAATTTTTTTTGAGAGATTAATGGTTGGAGTGAATTTTTTATAATCTTTACGGTGGGCTTTGTTTACAAAAAACATCAACGGTACACATTTTTCGCAATTGTTTCCTTTAGCGTGACCCATTTGAATCACAAGTCAGCTTAGTTTTTTACCAAAAGCATAATGTTAAATTACACAATTAATGATTGGACCAGCCAAAAAAATTGTAGTGGTGTGGCTCCTGTAGCTATTCATGAAGAGATTTAGAGAACGGATTGAATGGTGAGCCACACCATCAACCTTAGTAGTGTGTTAATGTCACCAAGTTTTGTGTGGGCCTGACCAGATGTATGTATTATGTACACACCATCTGTCCATTTTGTGGTATCATGTTAAGGCATGGGCTAAAAAGTGAGATAGATCCAAAGCTCAAGTGGACCACACCACAAAAAAAAAAAAAAAAGTAGTGGAGACAATGAAGCTCACCATTAAACCTTCTTAGGCCCACCATGATGTTTATTTTCCATCCAAACTGTTCATAGACATGGGTAAAAGAAAACACAGGTACCAGTTTGATCCACTTCTATGGACTTGAAGTTTTCAATGGTAAGCAGTCAATCCTCATAGCATTCTATGGTGTGGTTCACTTGAGCTTTAGATCTTACTCTTTTGGCCCATAACCTAAGATGATCTTGCAAAATGGATGGACAGCATGGATATAACACATATATCATGGTGGGACCCATAGAACTAGGTGGCATCAACACGCAAGTGAGTTTGGTGCACACCACGCTATTTGTTTCCAAAGATTTAGCTTTTGTACATGTAGTGGCATCCCTCACTTAACTAATCGAAGAAATCGATCAGTCATTAATGGTGTAATCCCACATTAGACCAAGGCCAAAAAATCAGGCTTAATTACTTGTGATTCATATGGGCCTCATTAGGTAAACAATTATGAGAGATGTCCAACATTGATTTTTTAGAACGACCACCATAAAGATTGTTGCAAGCAGATGTCTTAAATTTGATTTTCACTTCGTTGCTCGACCAGTAAAGGGGCTGCCTCGGCTAGTCAAGGATCCCTTCGACCAGTCGAAGCCCGCTCGACTCGAAGTCCAGCGATGATGTATTTGAGATTTTCGGGTCCTTCGACCAGTGGAGGGTTACGCAGATGTTGTGCGGATTCTACGCGGACTGTGTAAATTTGAGGCGGTTTCAGAGAGGTGCATAAGTGGAGTTTCCTAAACTATAAATAGAGGTCCCTAAGGCCTTTCTAAGTAATGCTAATATTTTCTAAAGGGGTTTCAAGGGTTCTTAAAAGGGTTTTAGGGTTTCTAAAGAGTGTAGCAAGGGTGAGATTCGAGGTTGTTCGAATCAAGTAAGTCTTCTCTCTTTGTAATTTCTATTTTCATAGTGGAACTCTATCGCTTTGTGTCATGGTTTTTCCCACAAAGGTTTTCCACGTTAAATCTGCGTGTTCTTTTGTGTGTGCTTGGTGCCATTGGATTGCTATCCTAGATCTATATGTGTGATTCCACAGCACAAATCCCAACAAGTAGTATTAGAGCAATCGTTGGGGCACAGATCTGAATCTGCAGGATTAGCAATGATGGTAAGCATTAGGTATGATATTGAGAAGTACTCAAGAAAAAATAATTTTGAGTTATGGAATATCAAAATAATCAATTCCTTAATCAAGCAAGGGAAATATGGTGCTCTTAAGGAGCGAAAGTCTACTATAACTAATGATTATTGGAATATTTTTAATAAGAAGGCATTATCTTCAATCCGTTTATGTCTCACGGATGAAGTTCTCTACAATGTCATGAGGGAAAAAACTGCGGCTAAGTTATGGGTAAAGTTAGAGGATGTCTATGCAAAAAATTCCTTTAAAAATCACCTACACTTGAAGCGGCAGTGGTATAACTTCAATATGGCAGAGGGTGGAAATCTGGAGGCTCACATCAGTAACTTTAATAAATTGATTTGCAAATTGCCGGATATAGAGGACATGATGAAAGATGAGAAACAAGCATGTATGTTGCTGAATTCTCTTCGAGCATCGTATGAGTCATTCAAGGACACAATATGCACCACAAATAAAACTCTGAGTATTAACACCGTTATCTCAACCCTTCAAGGAATGGCCATGAGAAAGCTTAACGGCGACATGGGGACATCTTCTGATGCACTGATTATGAGGGACAAGAATTCTGAGCAAGGTACAAGATCTTCAGGGTCAAGATCTAGGTCCATGGGCAAAGGCAAAGGTAAGTTAAAGTGCTGGAATTGTGGGATGGAAAGACATATGAAAAAGGATTGTACAAATCCTAAATCTAAGAGAAAAGAATTTGAGGCTTCATACAGGGAGGTCAATGCTACCACGTTAGATGAATCGAGTGGACGTGATGGTGATATTTTGTCTGTGTCTACGATCAGACGCTCATACGATGATTGTAGGGGCGAGTGGATTCTAGAAACAGGGGCATCCTTTCACATGACTCCTTATCGGAGTTGTTTCACCAACTATAGGGAGTGCAATGGCATTACCTGTAATGTTGTAGCTGTTGATACGGTGCACATCAAAATATTTGATGGGGTAGTGTACCTTAACTGATGTCGGCACGTTCCTGATTTGAAAAAGAATATGATTTCTCTTGGTGTACTTGAGGCAATGGGCTGCAAGTTCACAAGTTCTAATGGTGTCCTTAAAGTATCTAAAGGGGCAGGGTAATCATAAAAGCGCAATGACTCGATAATGTTTACAGGTTTATCGGGAGCACTTCAAAAGGTGGAGCTGCAGTAGCTGTAGCGGATTCCACCTCTGCACATGTGTGGCATGTTGGACATGACCATATGAACAGGCAGGGCAGGAAGGCTAAGACGCACAAACAGAGATACAGAGCAGGTAGAGTAGTCATCTGTGAGAAGAATCACATAGTATAATCGTAAAATATCGGCAAGGTACATGAACGACTCCAATATCGTAAGGGATCCGTCTTCTATTCAGATAGTTCTAGGTAAGCCTGGGGTTGAGAAGTGGAAGGTGACTATGAGTGATGTGATGGACTCGTTGTATCAGATCGACCCCTAAGAGCTGGTCGAGCTTCCAGTGAGCCGGGAAGCGATTGGATGCAGGTGGATCTTCAAGAGGATACAACATAAATTCAGAGCAAGATTGGTAGCAAAGGGTTATTCTCAGAGAGAAGGGATTGACTTCTCAGAGATATTCGCATTGACGGTATAGCAGGTGTCTATTAGATCCGTGATTGGCGCTAGTTGGCCAATGCGATCTTAAGCTGGAAGGATGGATGTGAAGTTTGTACTTCTGTACGAAAAATTGGAAGAGTAGATCCGCATGAAGCAACTAGGGTGGTTCTAGGTTAAAGGGGCTGAGAAAAAGAGTTTGTAGGAAGTCATGGTACGACCTATTGCCTAGGCAGTGGTATAAAGTTTAATTCCTTCGTAGTGGTTCAGGTATTATATGTTGTTGACATGTAGATTGTCAATTATGACATTTATCATATCAATATACTGAAGACACGGTTAAGTGAGACATTCAGGATGAAGGATTGGGGGCCTACAAAGATGGTTCTCCGCATTGAGACTGAAAGAGGAGTAGGTTTTGGTTATCTCAGATAGAAAACCTAGGATAGGTATTGATCAAGTATGTGATGGACCAGGCAAAGCCGGAGAGCGTTCCCTACGCGTCTCTCCTTAAGTTTTCCTTACGACATGTCCCAAAACAGGTGAGGAAAAGCAGGATATGTCTCATGAGTCTTATTCGAATGTGGTTGCCGGTGTGTGTCATAATTTGTATTAGACCGGTTATTTTACTGGCAATCGGTCTTGTGAGCAAATACCCCGGCAAGCAACATTAGATGGTGATGAGATGGTAAGAAGACTACATCTTTACTTTTAGAAAGACAGGGACAAAGTTGGCTAGACATGTGGATTCAAATTATGCAGACGACATGGATTCCAGAAATTATACTTCAAGTTACTCTTTTGTACTAGCGGGTGGAGCAATTAGTTGGATATTCATGTTATCTAGCAGGTGCTTGAGGAAAGAGGTGTAACACTAAAGAAGATTCACACCAGCGTAAATCTGGAAGATATGATCACCAAGGTCATTCCTGCAGAAAAGTTTAAGTTCTGTGCAACTTCTCTGGGCTTGGCGATGGCGTAAAAGAATGACGGAGTGTGCACGAGAAGTATGATGTAATGCAGAAATATGAGAAGAGGTCAAGAAGCTACACAGTTAAAGATTAAAGAATGGTGGAGATTTTTGCAAGCAGATGTCTTAAATCCAATTTTCACCGCGCTACTCGACCAATCAAGGGGTTGGTTCAACTAGTCGAGGATCCCTTCAACCAGTCGAAGCCCGCTCGACTCGAAGTCTAGTGATAATGTATTTGAGATTTTCGGGTCCTTCGACCAGTCGAGGGTTACGCAGATGCTGCGTGGATTCTGCGCGGACTGCGTAAATTTATGGCGGTTTCAAAGAGCTGCGTAAGTGGAGTTTCTTAAACTATAAATAGAGGTCCCTAAGGCCTTTCTATGTAATGCTAAGGTTTTCTAAAGGGATTCCAAGGGTTTTAGGGTTTCTAAAGGGTGTAGCAAGAGTGAGATTCGATGTTGTTCAAATCGGGTAAGTCCTTTCTCTTTGTAATTTCTATTTTCATAGTGGAATTCTATCGCTTTGTGCTTTGGTTTTTTCCCATAAGGGTTTTCCATGTTAAATCTGCGTGTTCTTTTGTGTGTGTTTGGTGCCATTGGATTGCTAACCTAGATCTATATCTGTGTGATTTTGCAACACAAATCCCAACAAAGATTTTGAGAAAATCATTCCAACCATTAGATTCCATAGAATATTTAGGCATAGGTCCCAAGAATCAAGATAATCCATGATTTAGATATGCCATAAAGGGAAATAGTTTGGAGGGTGGGCATCATCGTGCACACTATTTTCAATCATATGGTCCACCTAATCACATATTTGGCTCATTTTCTATGCTTACGCCTAAACTTAAGTCATGCAACTAGTGAGAAAATTTGATTTTCGAAAATACAAGTTATAGCTAACATAGCTTTTGATTTCTTGAAGCTCCCCACAGGAAAAAGATGTTTCAGCCTTGCAAAAATCTCACCATCAAGGGTAATTTTGATTTTTCGTCTTTTATCCATGCCCTTAGAAGAATGTTTTGGTAAATTTGAAGAGTCAAAGCATGTTATGGGAATAACATATCCTCCCATAAATTTCTAAGTAAAAATGCGCGCCTATATTTTATATTTATATATCTATTAAAAATATTTATAAATAATACCATTTTTATTACCAAATATCGAGTCAGATCAAATGAAGAGTTGTTTGAGCCTTTGAGTCAACTCAACCCAGTTAGACTACGATTAAACTAGCCTTGGAATAGACCACACATCGCCTTCTTTTTCTTTCATAAGCAAATTTTGTTATCAACAAAGGGGGCGTAAAATCCAAACCCAATCTACAATAGAAGGGTAGTACGCCAAGTTAGAGCCAAAAAGAAAAGAGAGCCAAAGGTTGAGTGCGAAGAGAGACAACAAAAGAAGAAGAAGAAAAGGGGGGGGGGGGGTGGAAGCCTAAAGATTAACTATCGAAACAATGTAAAAAAAATGTAGACCAAAGCCTAAGAAACTAGACCGAGCAAAACAACAAAACTAATAACCCACACAACACCAAAAGCATGGCCGATGGGTACAAGCTCACCTCTAGAGCAAGACATTAGAAGAATTTCTAAGCATGAGGATGGATTGTAGCGTGTTGATTTTCTATTAGAGCCAAAGGCAAAATTCTTTCTATGGAACTGCATAGGCGTGTTTGGATTCACAATTTCGAGTGTATAGTATCGTATTAGTGGGGTTGATGGGACATGTACCTCGTTTGGAAACGAACAGCGGGCGATGTATTCAACGCGCGCGAATACGCCCGAGAACCACTTTGCATCATCGATGGGATTGTACCGCGCAACCGGCCGGACGTTCTGTCATACTTGAACAGGAAGAAAGCATTTTCTTCTTTCACCGTGTTGCTGGTAATGCCCAGTATGGCCGTCTTTTGACAAATCCATACCGTCCATCATCTTCTTCTCGAGATTTAAACCATGAATGGTGAGTTTGATCATCCGATGATGTGCCCACTGAGACAATCAAGCTGAAACAACGGCTAAACGGTCTTCTTTTGATCATTGTAGCGATCATGAGGAAGTACATGGCCATGAAAGGTCAGCATGTTTTTGATGGGTTTTTCTCCCTCTACCTGATGAACGGTTCAGATCCACCTTTCACTGCATGATGGTGGCCCACAATGAAAAGACGGAACCTCTGTTTCACAACAGAGTCGACGTACGTCGACTCTGTGAAGTTTGGTGGCCTACTTATTGAAGCTTCTTGGAAAATCCACTATGTCCACTGGATTTAGGACGAAAAACCATCCGAAAGGGAGTGCTTTTAGAGTGAAATCAGCGTGGCCCATGAGGGTGTTTACTCCGTCGTCCATTTCATGTTTAACGGTTGAGATTCTACAATAGTTTGCATAGAAACGAAAGGACACCTACGCAAGAATAATGCCCACCCTCTGAAGTGAATGAACGGCTCAGATCATTCAATGGAACAGTGAATGGGCCCCACTACACACACGTATATACATCGTGTGGCCCTTATCCAATCGTTTCCAAACACTGATCTGACATGAAATTGTATACATGCTAGAGTATTACATCTTATCCAAACATTGGTTAGTGGCACGTCTCTGCTAGATGTATTATGAATATCGCCCAACGTATACGTGAACAGTACCAGATAGAATACAATACAACCAAAACGTGAATCCAAACACGCCCTAAAAGATTCATCAAATGAATTATGCACCTATGCTGATTCGAGATAGGAATAATTGCATGTTTTCATAACTTGGAAATCAAAGCACTTGTGATCTTTGCTTTGATAATCTTATTACTAAACGGTAATAATGTGGATTTTCTGGACCAATTCAAACTTATATCTTCAACACATGAGCTCTATAAAATCACAACTAACTTGTCTTATGGTGCAAGGATGAAAGCCATCGTCCATTATTTAGAGTATCATATTATTTGTATCTCCACCTCAGTTATATCAATAACACTATCAGTATATTAAAAATAATAATAATAATTAGGTATCACCGATATATTACCATCAGATATGTATCAATATTGCCAATATTTACGACAATGTAAAATTCATGCATTGTTTGCATTGCCAATGTATCGATATCTCCAATGTATTGTTAATATATTTGACTATGTAAATTTTAAGTGTTGCTTGTATCACTAGTGCATCAGCAATATTTTGATAATATCATCAATGTATTGATGTTGTCTAAAATTTATTTACTAAAAACATGTTTAGTTGGTTAGATGGATAGGATAGGCTAGGATGGATGGTTGGATGGATAGGATAGGATAGGATAGGATGGATGGTTGGATGGATAGATAGATAGGATGGATTGATGTTTAGATGGTTGCATGGATAGATAGATAGATAGATAGGATGGATTGATGTTTAAATGGTTGCATGGATGTGATGGATGGATGGTTTACTGGTTTGATAGATGGATGGTTGGATGGGATAGGTCGATGGCTGGATTATCATTAGTGTGTATTGTGTTTATATGCTTATTTATATATGGATGCATTAAGTATGAATGCATTATGAATGTTTCTTTGTTTATTAATCAGTTTTACGAGATTTAAGCGATTACTGTGTTATTATTGGACTAATTTCTTACAATAGCATATACTCTTAATTAAGTCCAATTAAATAAAATTTTATTATATGTGTATTTTTTTCTTTTTCTTTTTTATTTTTCTTTTTTGTTCCTATATATGTAAATATTTGTATCTTAACAGCTCTTAAAGTTCTATTAAAAAAATCATCATTTCCCATGTTTCCTTACATTTATGGAAATCAACGATATCGATGTTGTTTTCACATCTTCAGCCAGCAAAACTTGTAACGATATCAATACTTCAAACAATGCCATTTTCATTAGTCAAAATCAAGCTGATTTTATTCCAAATAAAATATATCACAAATAACATCCTCCTGAGCCATGATTTACTTCGCGGTATCCAGCGGAACTTGGGGTACCAGAGATTGTGAATGAAAGTTTCTCCAAAAAAAATTTAACACCGGCAAGTGAAGTTTATCTTTGAAGACAAATGAGAGCTATGAACCTCCTCGAGTAGTGGATTAATTGGACGAGGAAATACAATAGATTAATCAGATCCAAGAGTACATCATCAACCCATCTTTATCTCCGATAATTAATGGTAAGGTTTATGGCTTTGGAGTACTAGAGAAATGAGGCGAGGCGACCCCTCTCATCCTTTTTCACCATTGTGATTGAAATTCTCTACAACAATTAACAAATGTCACAGGCCAATAATCTCATTAATACCCAAAAGAAAAAAGGAAAAAAATAATAATAATAAATTGCAATTTCATGTTTAATCTTTGTTGAGGATCTCCTGATTTCAATATTTAGATAGTTGTTTATACCAAAATGCTCATTTTAGACTTTAACTATCACTAGGGACGAAATGTTAATCTCAAGGTCGTTTGGTTGATGGCAAACAATTGTCATTGGTAGTAAATAGATGCATTTGGGCAAAAAGGATCATTTGTTGATGGGTAAACAATGATAATTGGAATCCAGCAAAACCGAGTGAATTGAAATCCGCCTAGAAGGTTAAGAATCAGATGCAAATGTAAAAAAATGATTTGATTTTCAAAAAGTGCACCCACTTTTGTAGCCCACCCAAGCTAATTTACTTATTTTACTTCTACTAATTTGGTTTATTGAATCTTACTTAATATATTCTAATTACAGGCATCCAAATACAATTTTTTAATTTTAATATATTTTAATTACAAATATCCAAATATAATTGAAGATTCCAATGCCCATCAATTCTACTTACCATATGATTTGGATTCCACTGTTTGGGTTCCAATTTGCATCAATTCTACTTACCATATGATTTGGATTCCACTGTATTTCAATTATGAGCATCCAAACTATCTTTAGTAAGAATGATTTTTTTTTTTTCTTTTCCTTTCCCTGATTTTGCAATTGCAAACGTTGCAGCAATGATATTTGGGACATAAAACAAAGCTCTCTCCTACATTAGTACTTGCGTTTCCCTCTATTTCTCGTAATTTTCGGGAGATGAAAATGAACTCTAAAGAGCAAACGTGGCCCACATTATGGATGATCCGCGTCAATGATCATATCATTTTCATTGCAATCGATCTGGACCATCCATTTTCCTGCCCATTGTCCATTGATGGGATCGTTGAAATCATCCGAACAAAGTAGCTCTTTAGAATCACGGACAATCGGAGGTAGTGAACAATCAGGACCTTTTCCAACATAATCAATATGCATCGTCCATTTTCTTACAAATCGATTGTATTTTTAGAATTGTGTGGTCCAAGTGATGTTTGAGGGTTGCGACCATCAAAGGTAGGTCCTACAGTGAACAGTCCAGATCGATGGACGACCCTTTCTAGTTTGAGCACCATGGACCATCCATTTTCCCAACTATCGATCAAATGGTTGTAGTCATTCGCTCAAAGCAATTCTTCAAATGCTCAAGCATTAAAGTGGGCTCCACACGATGAACAGTCCAGATGAATGATCCAACAATTTCTACTATACTATAGTCAATCTAGCCCCTTGGCTCAAGAATCACCCACTTTCAAAATTTCAAACAACTACAACCGACGACCGCTGTCCTCACTCTCCCCCTACTAAGCTCTCTGCTGCGATCCCAGACTATTTCCAGAAGAAAACGCACTCCGATATCATTTCGCCCAGCAGCATCTGCCGTCTAACGACGGCCGGATCGAGATGGCCCCTTCCAAGACCGTCCGTACGATCTCACAGGAAGCGTTCGAAGGACTGGTGAGAGAAAACATGGAAGATCTGGGCATGGATCCTTCCGAAGCCCTCGAAGATGCCATACAAACCCTAACCCTGCAAGGAGTCGACCTCTCAGGTGCGTCCTTCTCTCTCCTCTTCTCAACGTTTTCCAAAACCCTAATCTTCCCAAATGCTAAGATCCAATGCACTAGAATGAATCCTCGGTTCTCATATTTTTGAATTCCGCGGTGAGAATGGAGTCCGTTCTCGGAAGAAGATGAATGTGCATTGTCTCGTGAATGAAGATTGAATTTCTGTTAGTGTGTTGTAAAACCTGTAAAAGGAAAAAAATAAATAAATAAATAAATAAAAATCTTCAATTCCATGAGTGGAAGTGTGATTCATCGTGAGTCAATACAACGCTTGGTACTTTAAGCTTCAGATACAACTCATGTGTCTAGACGCATATAAGTGTGGTCTAAGTGCATCCAAGTACATTGCACTTGGATGAAGTTCGATGTGCATATGCTCACTTAGATGTGCTTAGACGTGCTTACGCTCACTTAAATTCACTTAGACGCACTTTTGTATGTTGAGCTTTGCTAACCCTGCATGCCACGCGTATGCCATAAAGCCCACCTACATGCCACACATGTGCTAGCATGGCATGATAGGTCTGGGATCCAAAGAAGGGCACCACTATATTGATGCCCTAGCCCAAGAATCACATTGATCCACTGGTCAGGTGGGCCACAGTTTGCAAAATAAACCCTGCATCCCATAGGCCACCTCACTTCGCTCTGATACCAATTTGACGCAGGACAATTAACCACTTGCTCTAAAAGCTCGAACTATTAGAGCGTGGCGAATTAATCCCTTTATTTCATAGCCTAGGCCTCAAGTCAATGGGTTAGGTCCTCGGCCGAACCCTCCTCATGAGCCCCAAATCCATGGGTTTCACCCCCTCGTGGGCCCCAAATTCATGGGCTCCGCCTCACACAAGTCACCCCCCTCCACAGGCTCCAAATCCATGGGTTATGCGGGCCACCCACCCCGAGTGTGCCCTTGCATCCCACAGGCTACCCCACTCGAGCTCGGTGTGAAAATGTCTCCACATTAATCACCCCTGGTGAGGGGTCTCAAACACAAGACCTCTCGCTCTGATACCAATTTGACGCAGGACAATTAACCACTTGCTATAAAAGCTCGAACTGTTAGAGCATGGCGAATTAATCCATTTATCTCATAGCCCAGGCCCCAAGTCCATGGGTTAAGTCCTCGGCCGAACCCTCCTTGTGAGCCCCAAATCTATGGGCTCTGCCTCACACGAGTAACCCACGCCCCGCATCAATCACCCTCGATGAGGAGTCTCGAACACGAGACCTCTCGCTCTAATATCAATTTGATGTAGGACAATTAACCACTTCCTCTAAAAGCTTGAACTGTTAGAGCATGGCGAATTAATCCCTTTATCTCATAGCCCAGGCCCCAAGTCCATGGGTTAGGTCCTCAGCCGAACCCTCCTCGTGAGCCCCAAATCCATGGGTTCTGTCCCCTCGTGGGCCCCAAATCTATGGGCTCCGCTTCACACGAGTCACCCGCCTCCACAAGCCCCAAATCCATGGGTTATGCGGACCACCCACCCCGAGTGTGCCCCTGCATCCCACAGGCCACCCCACTCGAGCCCGGTGTGAAAATGTCCCCACATTAGCATATGCGTGTGTGTGTCTTTAATCTATGTACATGCCAGAAATTGAGTGTCAGTGAAAGAACAATCTATTCAATGGGCATTGGACCATAAAAGAAAGAACACTATGGATGTGTTAGGATGCCATAACAATTTGAATTGCAATTATTAGTCTAGTAAGGTGGAAATAACCAAATTGCAGTCTTCTTCATTGGTATTTATATTGAGGGTCTGGACTCCTAATTATAACTGTGCTACTTCTGTATCAGACTTGAAATGACACCTGAAATGTGAGGGTTATTTTCGCATAATGAATACTGGGAAATATCCCTAGTTTTGTCATTTCTTCTTGATTAGACTGATTGTTCACAATTTAATTCACTTGTGCATCCAAATGCATACCATTTGTTTTTATTCCTGGAGACGTAAATTTCATTTTTGTGCTTTTGTGTCATTTTGATTTCACAGGTATTGTTACATGTGTTCCTGGAGTTACTAGCATCAAAGATTATCCTGTTATTCAGTCGTTGGACGGATTGAAAGGCATAGCAGCCAACTTGGTGAGTTTGAGTTCGCAGGACAATGATAAACCATCAGCAACAAAACCCAGTAACCAAAAGGTCGAGGAGCTCAATACGATTGTAGATCTTGAACAGATGATCGAGCTACTCGACAAGCTTTATGCTTTATGTTCAATTGAAGGATCAAGTGATGCATCTATCGCGACAAGGAATGGAGGAGTTGAGCTGGTTACCTCCATATGTGCTGCACTTCAGGCCAGACATGAGCGACCTCTTGTTTCAGCGTTGAAGGCATTGAGTACTTTTATCCATGGTATGAAGACTTTATAAATGAAGGGGAAGTCAATCCTTAAGGACTTTTCATTTCTCTCAATCACTTCAACTGTTGGTGTAAATTACTCGTTTATCTTTTACTTCTATGATCACAATTGATTACTTCTGTTTTATACTGTACAACTTGTGGATCCACAGTCCATGTGTTTGTCTATGTCATGCGTGTATTGTATGCACATAAGAGCGAGACAACACGAGGAGAAAAGGAAGGATGTGTGTTCTTTGATTTATAGTTGCATATCTTCTGCTTAGACTAGTGTGCACACTTCAGAATGTTATTCTCAGGTGCTTCGAGTCTTGAGTTATTGTTCCTAGAAAACATGGTAACAGTGTTTTTTGTAGTTAGTCTATTGTCATTTACCAAAAAAAGAAAAACAAAACAAAACAAAAACAAAGGAAAAAAAAAAAAAGAGAGAGAGAGAGACAGAGACTATAAAGTAGGGTAATGAAAATTTGAATATTACGCCAATAGGCCCAACACAACTTTTTACAGTGCCAATTAACCCTTGCACCCAGTCTTAAGTTTGCATTACATGATAAAGCTGTTATACCTCATGCTTGCACAATCATAAGTTTCCTGCTATAGATGTTTTTAGCCTTCTATGTTAATGCCCATTTTTCATTTTACAGATCTTCAGAGTACAGAAACATTTAGGCAAAGCGGTGGACCTAAGATTGTTGTGGATATCCTAAACAACTATAGAGAAAACAAAGACATCTTGGATAGCGGTTTTTCTGTTGTTGCTGCAGCTGCAACTGGTAATGAGATCCTCAAGGAAATTTTCATGGACTTAAAAATTGATGAGCTTTTAGTCCAAATTATGAGGGAACAGACAAAAGGCAACATCCATAGTTTATATGATGCTCTACGAGTCCTGTTAACACCTGATGATAACCGTGTTTTGGCTTCTCAGGTAAGTATATGATGCATGGAAACACCACTTCATATTGTAAAGATCCTCTAATCACCTCATTACTTCTTTCACATCATTGTATTTGTTTTGTTATCTTGTTGACTGGTTCTCTGTATCTCGAGATTCTGTCATTCCGATATTGGCATTCAGGTTGTCTAAAATTTCATTCAAGCACATCTATATTGTTGCCTGGACTAGCAGAATGCAAGAACTGGTTGGGAATGTATTCATGTCGTTCTAGTTTAGCTTCTTCAAATATCTATATACCATTTGTAAATTAGGTAGCTGAAAGTAGCTAGTCATTATCAAATGGTCCGTTTATGCCTCTGCTGATATCGTGTGACTGATCTTATGACTTCCATATAAAACACAATTAGCAAAACAGCTGTGCTTTTAGGCTTGTAGCACTGGAAAATTACACATCTGGATGTACTGAACGTGATCATTTACATTTTTACATTGGGTCCATTTCGTGGTCAGATTAGACTATGCCAACCACAGATCCCATTATATGGCCTTGATTGATGACCAGTTGGACTAGATGGGCCCACTAATCCAGCTGTAGTACCGTACAGTATTATTAGCCCCATATAATGATAGCCTCTTTGGTTGGCTTGTACATATGGTACAGCCCAACAAGTCGATGTGATTGATATCAATGGTAGCCTGGTCATCCCTGAGTCCTTTTCTAGTCTTTGGAGGCTCTGTTTGTTGGTCTTTCTTTAAATGAATTTCCATTATTTTGCACGTGTGTGTATGTGTGTGCGCGTGTGTGCATGCGTGCGGACCTTATAGGGGCAACTAGGAGATTTGTTATAAGGATCTTGTAGAACCTTCTTTCTGAAAGCTTATTATTTAGGAGGGATTGCTGAAGCCTATAAGACTTAGAAGAAGGAAATTAGCCTTAGATGGTTTGGTCATGTGCTAGGGAGACCAAGAGTTGTGCCGGTTAAAAGGAATAGTTGTTACAAGTTGAAGGCTCTAGGAGGGCAAGGGGAAGTCTCAAAGGAAGTGGGTGGAAGTAGGAAGAAAAGACTTGATGACCTATGGTCTAACTGAAGTCATAGCCCTTGATAGAGTGTAATCACTGAAGCAGATTCATGTAGCCAACCCAATTAGTTGGCTTAGATGATGGTGGTGGTGGTGGCGATTATTGAAGCCTACAAATAGGCCTTTTGGGGCAGGCATATGAACAATGAATGCTACTTTGAATACTAATTGAATGGATTTTTTTTATTTTTTTTTTAAGGTTTCGTGCAGTGGAATTCTAGCCTAAGAGCGTGATTCTTATAGAATCTTGTGGTGAAATGTATCTAGATCCCTTCGGTGTGGCTCCATTGGTTTCCTTTGTGGTGCAACTTTCCAACTCCAGCTGCATATCCCTTTCCCTTCTAATTTATTTCTGATGCAAATAAAAAGTAAATTAGTTTTGTGGCATAATCTTGAAGGATTCAATCATCAAATTGGTATGTATATTCTTCTATTGTGCTAAATCAGTTAAGACTCCGGGCTGGCATGTGTTTCTTTGGTGATTTCAAGGAATCTTCCCTTTTCTCTTTCAGTGGAATGTTTAGTTCTTTTTTAAAAAAAAAAAATATGAACAGGGTTGCACGTCATGCACATTATACTTTTGTGAAGTATCTTCTGGTTGAAGAATTAATAAAGCAAATGAATAGAAATGTACAGGCTTAAGCGTGAATATTTGCTAGCAAATTTATCGAATATAATTACGGCATTCTTTAGAATCAACATTGGCAATTATATACAAAATTATCATTATGATTTTCCATATCTTGTGCTGGAACCACTCCAAATTGTTTCTGTACATAAATGACATATAATTGTACTTAAACATGGCTTTTTGTACCAATATGTTGTTTGGAGCAATAATCAGATTTCTCAATGGGTGTGTTTGGATAGAGGGAATCGAAAACATGGACTCGGAAAACCAACATGCAATCCTTAGGAAATGGAGAACTACGGATTCCAACAGTAATTCTGTTGTTTGGTTTGGACAATTGTTTTCCATGGAAACATTAAAAGGTCGATGATCAAAGGGCAAGAGATGTCCTTTGTAACCTTAAAATTGACACTTAGTGATTTTTTAGAGCACCTTTTTTTCTAAAAATCTTGGAAATGGAAAACAGTCTTCATAGCTACTCTTTTTATCTCAAACAAGGAAAAACTAGGACTCCATGGAAAACTTTTTTCATTCCCATACCATTCAATATTCCCAAACACCCCCTTGGTGATAAATTTGCCACCTGATTTCGCACCCTTGACTGTTAAAAGTTTCTCTTGTTTGTATAGATTTGCTTTCCTCACATATTTCAAAGATGTAAGTGCTATTAATATGTCTATTTTCTACATTGGATAAACTGAAGATTGTGTGGTTGGATTTTTGTATTTTTTAAGTCTAAACATTATCAGTTGTGTCTGAATATTCCATAGATTTTGTGAATTAACTGAAAAATGTAGGCAAATCCAGGTTTTTGGATATGCTCGAAGATTTGCCAAAATTGGCATTGCAGGCATCGTTGTAGATGCTCTTCGTGAAGGAGTCAATTCACCTTGTTTAGCTTCAGCAAGCATTGCATTGAAGGCTGTTGCTGTTAATGTAAGTTTGTTTAGATATGTCGAAAATGGCATCCGGCCTCATTTCATAATTATTGAATATGTTATCTGATGTTGCATCAGCTTCAAATTCTTCTTTCATTTAAATGATTTCTTAGTGTGTATTTGTTTCTTGAGTGAGCAAAAATCTTGTTACTTCCAAGACAAACTATTTGAGGATGCAAGTGCAACAGAACATCTATGTGTGGTATGGGTGGGGCAACGTTCTATAACCTAGACTGCACGGAACAGGCCACAATAACACATCAAGTCATGTAAGGACTGTCTTGGTCTAGCTGTCCAGGTTCAGCAATTTTTCACCCATTATAACCAGAGGGGTAACCCTCTCACCTATTTTTAATGAATAAAATATTAGATGCATTGAGTAGGGCTCAAACTTGTGCCTCCTACTTAGGATACCGACTTCCTATTAACTTAACCACAAGTGTTTTTGCTGCATAATCTTCGACATTAGTCTTTAATCTTTATATTTTTATACAGACAGCACAAATCGGATTGTTTGACCTGGCTCTTGCATTGGTTTGGAGTCTTTGGACCAAGTGCCCAAAAAAAGGGGTCAAGGTCAAGTCACATTTTTATGAGGTGGGTCTAGAATATCTTAGGGCCTGTTTGATTTTTCAAATCACAGGAGTTTGCACTCTCCCTGAGCATTTATTACATGCTCAGGGAAATGCCGTGGGTTTGTCAGCTGGCATCATCCCCATTTCCTACGTTTGAAAAGGTAGGGCAGGATTGCAAATGCCCTTGCGCGCGTTTGTTTTTGAAGCTGATCACGGTGCTGGGAAATGTTCGTGCGGCAGTAGTTGGGTTGGGCAACCACAAGTGTAATGCAGTTGTGTGCTTTCAGCATGCATCGCATGGATTGCTCTAGTCCGATGATCTAACACGTAAACAGATGGTCCTAATAATTGATTGGTGGAGTTGAAGTACAAACATGGTCAATGGTTCACATTCAATGGTCAGGATCATCTATTCGGCCTGTTTCTTGGACTGTGGTCTAATCACATCGTTGGACGGTTGGGATTCTGAAGAGGTCAACGATCTAAATGTTCATTGTTCGAATGCTTTGGATTGTGCAAGTGATATGATTTTTGGACCATGCCATAACTACAAACAGGGTCAAGCGAATCCGGTCAGTTGATGTATTTTACTCCAATAGACCTAATGGTTACGATCAACCAACCTCTTGAAACGTGAAACATCTGATCGGATTCAATCACCTAAAAGTGGGCCCCACTAAAAAAATATATATCCTCTTCCCACCCGAGGACCACAAACCATACAAGAAACTCACTCGGGACCGCATTCTTCTGCTTCTTCCTCGGTTTGATTTTTGCTCAGCCATCGTGAAATAGGATGGCTGTCTGCTAGCTCTCCATCAATCCGTCAGTAGATCTTTCATGAGATCTAAAGTCGTTCGTCAGGCCTAATTTCATCCTCATGATTTGTAGGGTCTCTCATGGGGTTCACAGGTCATCCAATCCATTCATCTAATGCGCCTCATTTGAATGAAAGGATGAAAGAAAAATCACAGTAAATCTGAAATGAGGAAGAAACAGACCTACCTGAGTGTGTGGTGGAGCAGGAGGGAATGAGGTGGCGCATTCTGAACGTCCCGACCGAGTTCCCGCCTCTAGCACTGGGATGAGTGCAAGATGGACAATACACCTGAAATAAGGAAGAAGCGGCTTCGGTTAGAGGAGAATCTCAGCAAAAGAATCAGAACAATAGGATGGTGAAGGCACGTACCAGCGAGGAAGGATGGAGAGGAACAGAGGCATCTGTTTCTCACGGCTACGCGTTATATAGAGACTCTTGTATACCATTTTCAGCTCTCGCGGACCATGCACGGAGACATCCTGTTGCATTTCATTATTTAGATATTGTTTTGGATTGCCTGGGGATTTCTCAGCGAGAAATGGGAACGACGGCAGTTGCATTTCCCAAATGCTGACGCATGCCGACTTCACATCCGTCAAACGTGCGAAAGGGTCATTATGACCCTTTTCGCAGCAAATTCACCACGCGGAAAAACAAACACGCCCTAAAAGGGCAAGGGGAAGGCATAAAAGCATGTGGATGGAGGTAGCAAGAAAAGCCCCGATGACCTATTGTCTAACTGAAGGCCTAGCCCAAGATAAAGTGGAATGGTGGAAGAGGATTCATGCAGCCGACCCCAATTAATCGGGATAAGGCTTAGGTGATTATGATGACAAAGACCCATTTAGGAATCATTGTGTGGAGATAGGGTATTCTGTCCTACCATTTCACCGCCACCACCAATAACAGTAGTAGTAGTAGTAGTAAACAAACAAATAAATAAACACAACAAAACAAAAATAAGGCATTGTTTGGGAAGGCCTTGGTTAGACATTCATTTCCTGCTCTAATGGAAAGTATGTATGTAATTTTACCTTTTGAAAGGTCCTAGTTAAGATACTGGCCACCTGCTCTGATGGAAAATGAGTAGTTTTATTACCAAAACCATAACCATGTTTGATTTGTGCACGGCATATTGGTTTGAAGGCATGTTAGTATCACTCTTGTTTGTCAAAGGCTAGATATGAAGGTGAATCTGTTGGCATGGTATGTTACTCCGCCTTAGCACCATGTCTAGTTTCCTACCACATGAAACCAAGTTATGCCCAAGGGGCTGTTTGGATTGGTGGAAATAAAAAGGTAAATGAGGAAATGAAATTAGTTTCCTTGGATGTAAGTTTCCCTCATTTGTGAAAGACATGAGAATTGAGGAAATTGTTTTCCTTTTGTCAGATTTCCTCTATCAAAGGCCATTTCCATTTCTACTCTCGGACCTGAAGAAAACGAAACATTTTCCTTTTCCACAGTTTTCCTCAGATGCGACTTTTTCCTTTCCTCGTCTACTTTGTGGTTTTCACCAATCCAAACAGGCCTTAAGAACATAACCATAACCCAATTTGGACATTCTATTGATGCAAATCAACGTGAGTAATGCATGTGCTTGATCACAGTAGCCAAAAAGTCCGTTATCATCTTCCTTCAACTGTAATCTGGAGTCCTAATTAAGAGTTTTAAAACATGCAATCTTGGAGTCATGCATGTACTGACTTGATTTGCAAGTAATGTTTGACCATCAGAAACTAAGGGCGTGTTTGTTTTTCCGCGTGTGGTGAATTCACTGCAAAAGGGTCATAATGATCCTTTCGCGCGTTTAACGGGTGCGAAGTCGGCGTGCGTCAGCGCCTGGGAAATGCAACTGCCGTCGTTCCCATTTCTTGCTGAGAAATCCCCAGGCAATCCAAAACGATCTCCAGAGAATGAAATACAACAGGACGTCTCCGTGTATGGTCTGCAAGAGCATGAGAATGGTATGCAAGAGTCTCTATATAACGCATAGCCGTAAGAAACAAACGCCTCCATTCCTCTCCATCCTTCCTCGCAGGTACGTGCCTCCACCATCCCTATTATTCTGATTCTTTTGCTAAGATTTCCCCCTAATCGAAGCCGCTTCTTCCTTGTTTCAGGTATACTGTCCATCTTGCGTTCATCACGGTGCTAGAGGCGGGAACTCAGTCGGGACGTCCGGAACACGCCACCTCATTCCCTCCTGCTCCACCACACACTCAGGTAGGTCTATTTCTTCCTCATTTCAGATTTACTGTGATTTTTCCTTCATCCTTTCATTCAAATGGGGCGCATCAGATGAATGGATTGGATGACATGTGAACCTCATGAGAGACCCTACAAATCATGAGGGTGAAATTAGGCTTGATGAACGGCTTTAGATCTCATTAAAGATCCACCGACGGACTGATGGAGAGCTAGCGGACAGCCATCCTGTTTCATGATGGCTAAGCAAAAATCAGACCGAGGAAGAAGCAGAAGAATGTGGTCTTCGGGTGGGAAGAGGATATATTTTTTTTAGTGGAGCCCACTTTTAGGTGATTGAATCCGATTGGATGTTTTACATTTCGAGAGGTTGGTTGATCATAACCATTAGGTCTATTGGAGTAAAATACATCAACGGATCAGATTCGTTTGGCCCTATTTGTAATTATGGCATAGTCCAAAAATCATATCACTTGCACAATCCAAAGCGTCCAAACAATGAGCATTTGGATCATTGACCTCTTCAGAATCTCAACCGTCCAACAATGTGATTGGACCACAGACTAAATGGATGATCATAACCATTGAATGTGAACCATTGACCATATTTGTGGTTCAACTCCACCAATTGATTATTAGGACCATCTGTTCACGCGTCAGATCATCAGACTAGAGCAATCCGTGTGATGCATGCTGAAAGCACACAACTGCATTACACTTGTGGTTGCCCAACCCAACTGCTGTCGCACGAACATTCCCCCGCACCGTGGTCAACTTCAAAAACAAACGCGCGCAAGGGCATTTGTAATCCCGCCCGACTTTTTCAAACGTAGAAAATGGTGATGATACCAGCTGACAAACCCACGACATTTCCCTGAGCATGTAATAAATGCTCAGGGAGAGTGCAAACCCCTGTGATTTGAAAAATCAAACAAGCCCTTAGAGCCTTCAACATGGGTACATGAAATGTTTAACCTTGAGGCAATATTATGGATCTCATCAAACACAAAAGAAAGCTTCCATAGTTCATCATGACCATTCCATGCCCAAGAAAAACACTCATGGAGTTCCTTTGGTTAGAACCAGACTAGAGTTTTGAAGCAATTAGGTCAATGCCTCAGCTCTACAAACACTACCCTAGTTCCACAAAACTGTCCTGATTTGTTCAGTTTCAAGAAGAAGCTTACTATTAGAGCAGGATTGCCTATGTTTTTCCAGAATTAGGCACTAAAGTTCGGCACTTTTATCCAAGAAAAACTCTCCATACAATTGAGAGCATGCAAAATGGATGTTAAGACCAATTTTACTATTTTATATGCAGGCCTTTGTTGGAATGGATGTGATTGTCCGATCAGGGTGGTATTAAGGCAATGAGCAATTGACAGTGAACTCTTATCCAATGCTCCACCGCGATGATACATGGGCTTGCTTGCGTAATGCAGGGGCATTTTCACACTGGGCTCGAGTGGGGTCACTCGTGGGATGCAGGGGCACATAGGGGAGGTCTCATGTTCGAAACTCCTCACCGGGGGTGATTAATATACATTTCATACTGGGCTCAAGTGGGGTAGCCTATGGGATGCGGGGACACACTCAGGGTGGGCGGCCCATATGAGGCAGTACCCATGTGATTTGGGGCCCACGAGGGGAGTTCGGCCGAGGTCCCAATACATGAGATGTGGGGCCTGGGCTATGAGATAAAGGGATTAATTCACCATGCTCTAACAGTTCGAGCTTTTAGAGCAAGTGGTTAATTGTCCTGCATCAAATTGGTATCAGAGCGGGAGGTCTCGTGTTCGAGACTACTTACCGAAGATGATTAATGCAGGGGCATCTTCACACCGGGCTCGAGTGGGGTCACCTGTGGGATGCAGGGGCACACTAGGGGTGGGTGAGGCCCACGGGGGAGATCTCGTGTTCAAGACTCCTCACCGGGGGTGATTGATGCGCATTTCACACTGGGCTCAAGTGGGGTAGCCTATAGGATGCGGGGACACACTCAGGGTGGGCAGCCCATGTGAGGCGGTATCCATGTGATTTGGGGCCAAGGTCCCCCCCCCCCTCCCCCTCTCTCATATGTGTGTGTGAAGCAATCCATGATTCAGGTGGAGCACTCGAAGAAAAGATGCGTGCATGGAGACACCCACCCTCCAAACTATTTTGGTGTGGCTTACATAAATCACGAGTGAGCCTAATTTTTAGGCCCTAGTCATAAATTTGCATGAGGCAGCTGATGGTTGGAGTGGATTTCATTCCACATAATCATCACAGTGGTCCCTGTAAAAGATCAAGGGTGGACATTCCTCTACCAACTTTTTCCTTCGGTGTGGCTCACATGAATGACAGGTCAGCCTGATTTTTGGGCCCTGGGCCTAACGATGGATGACACAACTGATGGTCGGAGTGGATTGTACATATAAATGACAGTGGGCCTGTAAAAATTAAGGTTGGGCATCCCCCTCCCAACTGTTTTCCTTGGTGTAGCCCACCTGAATTGCGAATCTGCCTAGTTTTTGCGCCCTACAGCTAAATTTTCGTATGCACCTGATGGCCGAATACGGATTGTTTCCTACCCCTGCCAGGACGGACTTGGTCCTAGCAGGTGCTCTATGGGGCCCACTGCAATGTATGTTTTATCCACGCCATCCATCTGTTTTCAACGGTAGGCGTTCAATCCTGACTATTTCTTGTGGTGTGGGGCACCCTTGGATTTGCCTCCTTTTTGGTCCCATGCCTTAAAATGATCTGTTAAAATGGATGGACAGCATGGATAAAACACAAACATCATGGTGGGCCCTGCAAAGCCCCTGCCAAGACAGTACATCCTGGAAGGGTAGGACCCAATCTGCATCCCTGATGGTCAGAGTGCGTCCCGCTCAAGCTGACCCCCTGCTTGCTCGCACGTAAGGTGTCCTGCAGTCTAGTTCGCAGGAAACTGCCACATGCCCGTGTGTGTCCCTACATGCATTGAGTTGTACTTGTAACATGAAAATTTATTGGTCCATTGTTCTATTTTTTATTTTTTATTTAGAAAGGCAAGAATTTTATTAAAACAAACAAAAACAGGAACAACAATGGAAGAAACCTCCCAAAAAAACAGACAAGAAAGAAGCAAAAAGGAACAAAAAAACAAAATACGAAGCCTAACTGCCAGCGGTCTATTCCTCCATTTGTCGCCAATATTGGGAAATTTTCAAACTAATATCTAGTAACCCTTCTTCTTTTTTTAGTTTGTTGATGCCATTCTGGTTTGTTGGCTAATTTATTTATGGATCTTCCATGCCATGTTCTCTCTGCAGGATGAAATATGCAAATCTATTGCCGAATGCGGTGGCATTGATGTGGTTCTCCAGTGTATTGATGACAGTGGTGCACAAAATAACAAAGCTGTTGCTAGTGCCTGCTGCTCTTTGTTGTCTAAGGTTTGAACTTTGAAGCCATCATTTATTTTTATTATTACTATTTCTTTGTTTTTTTGTTTGTGTGTGTGGCAGCAGGCTGTACTTTTTTAGTTGCATGGTGTCTTCTTTAAACCATCTGATTTTGTAGTGTTCCCTTGCGTAAAGTTGGCAGGAAGTGATGCTAACAAGAGTGCTATCGTTCAGAAGGGAGGACTCGATAGACTAATCAAACTTTCATCTATATTTTCTGAAGACCCATCTGTGTTACAAGAGGTACATTGAGAGATGAGTTGTACCAGACTTGAAGTTGAATACATAGGATAACACGTATTGCTATGCACTTGCAAATCCATTGCTTTGTTTTATGAGAAATGCAAAAGGGACCAGCCTGAGTGGCATTCCAAGGGACTCACGGCTGACAATTGCTAGTGTGATGCACACATGCGAGATCCAAGCCACTCAAGGAGGCCTTACTGTCTCAATGCCCAATGCCATCAACAAGAATCAGGCCTCTCTGCTCATCTCATGAGCCACACCTGACAAGCAGACTTGAATGTGGGTCAGTTGTGTATGTTTTAAGCATCGTTTTCTTTTGTGCATATGTGGCCCACCTGATGAGCAGACTTGTCTGAGTTTTGAGCTGGAACATCAATAATGAGGAACTGATGGACAGCTTGTATCTTGTGTGCATGTGCTGCATTAGTGCATCCTGATGATGGATACTGATTGAAATGAATTTTTTTTATGGCACAGATTATGTCTATCATCTGGATCCTTTCACTAAGATCCCCAGAGAGTGCAGCCCGCGCAATGGAAGCAGGGGCTGGGGACTTTGCAATCCAAGCGATGCAGAAGTTTCCTGCTGCGTCCCAAATGCAAAAACAATCGTGTCTCATGATCCGGAATCTTGTTGTCAGGAACTCAGAGAACAGGTTGGCCTCTGCAATTAATGGATGCATTATCTTCCGTAGTTCTAATGTCGTAAGGAGTCATATTTTTCAGTTAATACCAGTCTGTTTAGATGATTTTTTTTTTCCTTCATATTTTTCCAGAACTATTTTGCTTGGTAATGGTATTGAGAAGATCATAAGGAAGGCCAAGCAAAACCATGATAACTGCAAGGATGCTGCTGCTGCTGCATTGAGGGATCTAGGGCTCGACGACTATAACTCATAGCCATGGCTTTTACCATTTCCTTTCTGGTATGGTTCTTGTTTTTTCTCTATGCTGTTCTGGAAGGTTGCTTTGGTTGAAAAATTGAAACAATTCACCTTGAGTTCTTTACTGAGTATGATTCTTGCATGGAAACAATTCACCTTGAGTTCTTTACATTGAAATGGGAAAATTAATTCAGGAAATTTGTTGATATTACCAAACAGAAACAAATTTGTTTCATCATATTTTATGAGATTTGGTATGATCATGGCAGCCACGATGGTTCTGCTTGCTCAATAATTCATATGATTTTCAGTCCAAGTAGAATGCTCACCAAAGGGAATGGAAAACCCTGGGAATTGCTTGGTACATCTAATCTGGATGCTTGGAACTCCAGTTACAAGGGAAAGTGGAGATGATTGTAAATTGGTTACAAGAAATGGACTTTCATTAAATTGGCTCATTATTATTTGAATGACGACTCTCAAGTGTTACATGGAACCCAAGGTTGTGTTTGGATGTCAATATCCCATAAATCATAAAAGACAACAAAGTGGCAAGTCCAAATCCAATACTTGCTTACTGCGGTTAGAACGACACCTCCTTCAACCTTTTGCTCAAGTGATGGGCAAAGATGGGGCATAAGGTAGAAGACCGAGATTGAAGAAGATTATGGTAATTTTTTGGCTGGGATGATGGAGTGATGAAGAGGGAGAGAAGGAGAATGAGATAAAGGAAGAGAGGGTTTTTGAGAGGAATGGCTAGGATGAGTAGATATGGGAGAATTTTTATTTTAAAAACAAAATTGCATTCAAATGAACTCATGCAGAGCTTCCCACCCAAAAGTGGAAGCTTGCAACGAAGCCCACACTTTTTGTTTCCAGCTTCTTCTTTTTAAGTGGGTTTCTTTGGCATAATCTTCCAGGGCATGGAACTCGTCCAAACAAGTCAAATAGACCTTTTTATGGACCCCGACTTTCAGAGCATCTGGCCTGACCCAGCCCACTTTAGACCAGATTCTGCTAAGGATCAAAGCCCGTCATTGGTTGCATCCAAGCTGGAGTTTTAGGCCCGATAATTAATTCAGATGGACACTGGCTTGCTAAAGATCCAACCAGTAGCCCAGCCTGACTTTATTTTTTCCGTGTCAGTGGCTGGCTATTTAGCTGGTAGATCATACAAGGCAACAATTGATACAATTTAATACCTGTGGATGGTGAATCCAATCGCTGGATCAATTTATTGACAGCACATTCCCGGTATGGTGCATTTCAATATTTCCAAATTCGATGAAAGAATATAGAGAGAGATTACGTACAGACATTTTGAACCTTGACAGCAGTTAACCGATTGCCCAAGACCAACTTTCCAATTTTAATACCCAGGAAATTGGCATGAGATGATGACCCCCAAACATGAGTAACCGACATGAATGCACCCTGGGCCCCCAAATCAGGCCAATCAACTCATCCGGTAAGCCAAGCTTGAAAATGGACAAAATCACCAAATGATTGCATTGGAGGGGGATAGAAGTGAAACAACCCGTTATGTAGATCTGCCTGGTTTTTGAAGAGGGCAAGTTAACATAGCCTCACCAAAAACGTGGCCAGATCTGCAATTGGAGCACATGTACACTAATTCACCATTAAATGCAAATCATAGTAGCAATTCACCAGATCGGTGCTCTCGATCCACTTGGAAGAGACTAAAATTTTGTCCAACCTAACGTTCTGAGAAGTCTTTCATTCCACACACACACACACCATCCCACTTGATTTCTGTGCATGATTCCTGAGCCTCAGACAGGCAATGGAGTCTAAAATCTAAATGATGAACAACTTGGAGCTCATTTGACCCACATTAGCATGTATGCCTGCAAGTAGCATATAATCCTACTCATGCCCCAAGCAGTGGGCGGGCGGGCCAAGAAAGACAACCATCATATGTTTGACTTCTCTACAAGACCTTTACCATTACAGGCAAGAAAAACTGAATATCAAAACTGTCCACTTGACTGGGATAAGAAGATCAAAATTGTCCATTTAAAACTAAGTTCTTTCACACATTGCATGAATGGTACAGCAGATGATTTGGCAACCAAAAGGGGATCTGGAATTCTTCCTTCGCCCCATTAAAATGACAAAACCTGCACCAATTGAAAAGATCATCAGAAACATTAAACTGATTTTTATTTCTATTTTTTTGCTACAGCCACATTCACTTATACAGGATGATGATCTACATGACAGTTCAGCAATCACGTGGCCACATGGGAATCCAAGTCATGCATCAGGTGGGCCCCACCAGTTTGCATGTGACCTGGCCCAAAAATCAAGAGTCTACACATCAGGAGGGCCACACGTGCACAGAAACAATGGACAGGCATATAAAAGATGCCAATGTGGACAAATGCCAATGGTGCATGTACATGGGACAGAAGCTATGGAGTGAAAAAAAAATGCTAATGGTCGATATTCATGTGGGGACCAGACTAATTTTTGAGACAATCCAGACTGGGCCCACCTGACACACTGCAAAACAATCCCACAGACATGAACCACGTAGAAGTGAGACTTAATCGAGAAGAGTTATAATAATTTACAGACAATGAATAGTATATATGCAACAGGAAATTAAATACCTGTACTCTACTAAAGCTAGTCAATTGCCTGATATGGAGAAAGCCTGAACCATTCGACCATATAAACATAAGAGGGCAGCAGATTAGAATTTTTGACATTGGCCTGTATTCCAATTCCAAGAAGAAATCACAGTCAATATCAATTAGTATATCCCAATTTTGCACAATGATACTGCCATAAATCTTAACAGCAGACATCAGAACAAAGACCAGTACTTTGAGTGCAAGTCTCATGTTGCGTACGCTATTTGTAGTGTAGTGTATGGTATGCAGCATGTGGCATATAGCCGATGTAGCATATGCAACAGTTAAGATTTTGGCTCTATACATTGGTGTTGAGCACCAATTGGAAGACGGTAGTGACTCATCCTCCGCACACATTGCACTATAGCACAGCTATCCAGGCCATTCAAACTGTGAGTCATATCGTGGGTAGGCCAAATTTTTGGGGCATCCCATCATCACAGTGAATGTTTTTTTTGCTGTTTTTTGTACTTATTTTTTTACTATTTATTATATTTTTCTCATTCTTTTAATTAAAAAATAGAAGTACCTTGTAGCTTATGCTACACGCTATAGATGGCTGAATGCTACGTTATATGCTACATGCTATTTAAAACACTGACCAAGACATCAGCAAAACAATTTCTAGAATGGTGAACACATACCTGGCGGACCATCTGGATGCTTATTTGAACATTCTGGAATAAGCCTTTCTCTCCTGATCACGCCTATCAGCAATCTGTAACCCATTTCAAGCTTTCATAACCATGTGAAGAACTAATGTACAGTACCATAATGTTTTGCAATTGGGATAGAACATCCGACCTTCTTCCTTGCAGCAGCAAGCTCCTTCTTTATACTTCCTGAAAAAAAATGGCATAAATTAAGGCAAGTGCAGAAATAAATAGTTTAGAATTAGCAGGTGTATAACAACAGCATATTAAAGTAGAGTGCCTCTGGAGTTTTATGTGATCCTGTATACCAATCAAACCGAAGGGGAAATTTTGTAGGATAACTTTTTTTAAGCAATTCTATAGGATCTCTATAAGACCAGCCATGCTCTATGGGTCAGAATGCACAACACATTTATAAGATGTACGTAGCTGAAATGAGGTGGTTGGGATGGGTTTGAGGTGAGATGAGGAAAGATGGATTTAGAAATGAATGCTTTCAAGAAAACTTAGAAGTAGCACCAATAAGTAATAAGATTGGGCAAAGTAGACTTAGATAGTTTCACAATGTGCAACGGACCAAGAACTGTGCCGTTTAGGAGTGAGTCAGTTCAAGAAGAAGACCCTAAAAGGGCAAGTAGATGACCCAAAAGGACATGGGTGGAGATTATAAGAAAAGAATTGATGACCTATGGTTCAACTGAGGACATGGTCCTTGATAGAGTGGAATGGCATAACAGGATTTGTACAGCTGACTCCAATTAGTTGGGACAAGTCTTCGAAGATGAAGATGGTGATAACAATAGCATTTTGAAACAAATATCAAACAACTGACCATCATTTGGCTCCAACTCTAATGCTTTCTTGAAGCTCTCCACTGCAGCATCTACATCATTAAGTGCCATGTATACCTGATGATAAAAACAATATATAAGCATCATGAACTCCCAATTGAAACATCTGAAACATGTTTGAACAATATAACATTAAAAAAGAAAAGGTCATATCTATTCCATTCAATTCAAATAGATGTCTCGCACATTCCCATAAACAAACCAAATTCATGAAGCCTCTAAAAAACTACAGGGTGTTAGCAGACATGCACACGCATTCATGCTGCACTGGAATTACAAAGAGAATCCTGAAAGCACCTTGGGAGAAATAACGTCAGTTACAAACCATCATCCCCCACAACCCCATGGAGAGAACTTTGGCAATCAGCTTGTAAAGACCACCACCCAATTTGCCAGTATAAAATCCTTCACCCACCTCACTCTTTAGGAATGCGATGGTACTAAACAATGGAACCTTTATTAATATGCCGACTTCATGAAACTCATAACCACCTTGATAAACTCAAACTGACCACATCCCAGCATATTGAACAAAAAGGGATAGTATTTACAGTGAAATCTGCAGCGAGTTTGCTAAATATTTGAAGCAAGAGTTCCATTACCATACAACCATCAAAGGATTCAAGTCTGAAGATACTATTATGTAAGATGCATGTCAAAAACTTCCATTGCAGTAGCTTTTTATCAAATAAGAATCCATGTATCCCACTCAGATATTTGTTAGTCAAAGTGGATGTTCCTATTTCTTTTGATAGGTAACAACAATTTCATTAAGATCCAAAGACAAGTACAAAAATAGATGTAACTATCAACTGTTTGTAAGTTTTGCATGTATAATAATGTTACTCTGAAAGGCACTGAGTAACCATGAACTAGACCTGGCATTCAGAGTACAAGAATTCAATTAAGTGGTAGGTTCCTGTCTACTTAGGAGATACTAACCTGACCCTGGCGAAACAAGGCTTTGACATTACCCTCTCCTTCACGCATTGCAAAGTCTGTGTCCAATAATGCGCCTTTTAAATCTCCTAATTTCAACTTACAAGCCTAGACAATACATCAAGTATTAGACAGTAAGATACGCAAGGCCCCTAACACAGAGATACAGTATATAATAGTAAATTAGCATCCTGCAGGTAAGCCAAAGCATGTGCACAAAAACACACACAACATGAAAACAGCACAAAGTTTAAAGACAACCAAAACTCCAGTTTGGAACATCCAATACTAGCTTTTGGAAGCACATCAAGTAGATAAAACATCATGCATGATGCAATCTCAGTTGCGCGAGGCAAGAGCAAAAGCAAAGTTGAGGCAAGGGGGTGTGTGTGTGTGTGCGCGCACGCGTGCTAATACCAATGGTTCCCAAAAGTTCGGGAATTGAAAGAGCCTAGGAACCACCAGCATAAAATAATACACACTGGTCCACATGTATGTGGGGTCTGTGAGTGTGTGCGCGCGTGCTAAATATAGAAATATTATACAGGGTGATTTCATATAGGATGTCTAGATTTTAAAATGATAAAAATAATATTCAAATAGAAGGAAGTTGGATAGGCCAAAAGGTTGATTAGGTTAAAGATGACTTGGCGGAATCAAATTGGTAGTTAGCAGAAGGTCATAGGAGAGCTAGAAAGATTGGAAGTGGGAGATGGAGTAGGGAAGGGGATGAGGATGGTAGCAAGATTCCACAGGAGCAGCAGCAAAAGGTTCCTACAAGGCTGCAACTAGAGATTTATCAACATTTTAGGTGGCATGAGCAACTATATTCATGTCCTAAAATGTTCACTTGTTTACTACCATATGATGTATTAAAGAGATTTTCCTGTCAATATTTGAAAACCATGACAAGAAAATGTGTTCCCACAAAAGGAGCTTTTATAATATAATAAAGGAGATTAACACAGTAGTGCAGGAAGAACCCAAATAAGGTAAGAGTGCCGCCTCTCTACAATACACAAGAGAAGGTTATTTATCAATCAGGGCCATCCATTTAGTATGCTCTATAATGGATGGCTTATGTTCAAAAAACACTTTTATTACACAGTTTTATCCATTAATTTTCTTTGGAGGCTACCAAGCAGACGGACACTGACTGTTTGACCGCTAATGATTGTAACTATTTCTTTGGAGGCTACCGAGCAGACGGATAGGATCATCTGATCTATATGCATATTTTAGACCATTTTTCATCAGCAGTAGAAGAAACTTGATGGATAGTCCCAATTCATATATCGACTTTCCTCGTGCGCTGGTCAGAAGGGTCAACCTCAATCATCTGCCTTAACTAAGGTTGTAAAGAGAAGTGGGCGACGTGAGCTTGGGCTGTGCTTCGGAAATACCAGCATGCTTAGTTTTGGTTCAGATATAAAAGCCAATCTTGAGATTGGACAAGGCCTAGACATTGCTATCTTATGATGGATTGAATATGGGTTGACCCCAGCCATTCCCACTAACCATCTAGATTTAGGAAATGAAGTGAGACAATTAAGATTCTTGAAAACTAGGTGACACTGAGAAGTTGATGAATTCAAGAGAGACGGGGTAGAGACTTCGAAAAGAAAATTAGAGGTTGTAGAGGTTTTTCTAGGAAAGTCGATCCGAGAGAGAGAGAGAGAGAGAGAGAGAGAGAGAGAGAGAGTTTGATGCAAGGGAAAGAAGAGTGGAAGAGAGGCAATTGCAACTTGATCTCTCTCTAACATGAGTTCAAAACACATTACATCCAAACTTCTTTGATTCCTATTATCCAGAGTAGAACACCCCTTACCGCTATTTCAGATCCATTGTCTCTTATTTTCAGACATTTTAACATTCTTCAAAGTATTTTCAGAAACTAGTTTGACATGGACAGTTTCCAAGTAACTCAACTGCATCAACTTGCTCACACCTTAAGGCAAGTTCTGAATTGATTTTGAGATTTTTAATATTGTTCACAAGACGCATCTACTGACAAAGAATTCCTCAATTCCACCTAGTGGTCGATGGGAAAATGCTTACAGAGCTATTTGTAAATATCTGTGACTTCGTCTTCCTCAAATGAGAACTCTTCTCTGCACAACCGCAGAAATTACAAATCAAGCAGGAATAGAGACAGTCATCTGTAACAAAGCTAGTCACCGCAAATGGTTAAACCAGAAAAAGAACGAATGGAGAGATTCAATAGATCACCCTCATCAATCTCTTCTTTCTCCCAGCAAACATCCAAGTAGCGCAATGCTTTCCGATACTTTTTAAGAGCCGTTTTAAAATCTTGTTTCTGCAAACAGCCATGGTAAATAAAATAAATAAACCAAGTAGAATGACAGCCAACGATAGCAAACAGATAAAGATAGATCCAGTATTAAAGCCAGAGTAATCTTCACTGAAAGATATTATATAAGATATTATATGGTGATCAATCAGGAGGAATTGTGTTCGTCTTGTTCAACCCAGCAATGGTAAAGGCAGGACCACCTTTCAGTAACTCTATTGATATGATAACCCAGCCAATGATGAGATGAGCCATCCACTAATCTCATTCTCAAGTATTTGATAGTAATAGGTCTCTGACAAAAATGGAAAATTACAACCAATGGTCCACATTTAAAGGGGAAGAAATCAACAACAGTGATCATCTGATGGGAAAGATTTTGGATTATCAGCCATCCACCACGGGGCCCACCATATGAACATTTGGCCGGCAGGAAGGTGGGTACCACCAGTACATTCCTCGGGACAATTAAATCTCAATCAAGAATCATATATTACATCTTTAAATGAATGAAAGTAGACCATGATGGTCATGGCATTTGTTGGTCAAATATCAATTCAGGGTGAAATACCATGCAGTATGTAAAAGAAAGAATAACTATAGGTTCTTGGTGGCCAAGTTGGAAATAGGAGATAAAAAAATGCCATTCTGCCCAACAACTGTACATCCTGAGGTGAAGAGCCTAGCAAGCTTCATCATGGATGGAAGATTCCCAAAATGCTCCCCAATGCCACTGATAACTGTATTGGTCGATTTGTAAGCCATCAACTGAATGAGTAGAATGAATCGTCTGATCAGGGAAATATTGAAGCACAGCTCATCCCATGGTGGGTCCTAAAAGATATATGGCATGGTTCCACATGCACCACTGCTGGGGAGCAAAACCTGTGTTTCATTGAGCATCATAGAAAACTCCCATATTGGGAAAATATTAAACAAAAATGAAAGGTAACACCAACACCACGGATCAGTCCAGTATTGCAAAACAGAATCTCACAAGGTTAAAAGCTCAAGACTGAGAGTTCCATAGTTCACCTTGTATTGATCATTCCCTAAAGCTTTGATTGACTCTACAGCATTCATCCACCAAGATATCTCAGCCGACTTCTCATCTAGATCAGCAGGCCAATCAGGATATGTATCACCATCGTTGAAGAAATTGGTAATGCCATCATCTTCACCTTCAGGAATTTCCCCACAGTCTACAATCACAACATCAACTGTGGGACAATCACCAGGCTCAGTGGGGGTGTGCTCAATGGAACGAACGACCCCCATGCCTTTAATTATTTTCCCAAACACAACATGTTTACCATCAAGATGTGATGTCCGGGTGGTGGTAATAAAGAATTGAGACCCATTGGTATTAGGTCCAGAATTAGCCATCGATAGCATTCCTTTCCTTTCATGTTTCAACTCAAAATTCTCATCCTCAAATTTCAACCCATAAATGGATTCTCCCCCGGTGCCATCTCCGGCAGATATGTCGCCACCTTGTATCATAAAACCTTTAATAACCCGGTGAAAACGGACGCCCTGAAATGAAAGTTTTGTTCTTAATAGCAAGCTAAGTAAGACAAAACCCGAAACAAGTTCTAAACTAGAAGAAAGGAAACATGATTGATAATGAGCAAAATGCAGCCCCAACAAATGAATTTCTTACTTCCAGCCTTATCCATGTATGAACCTACAGAAAAATATTGAAATTTCTAAACCGCTAACTTTTAAGATGATTGATCTACCCTGGGCTCACAAGTTGAATTGAAACCATGAGCTAAAATAGATGGTGGATACAATTCTGAGTTGGGAAGCTCTTCCTAAGATGTCCATACTGAATAAATTTGTGGACAACAGTATGTTGTGCTCGTCATTTTATCCGTCATCATCTAAGCCTTATCCCAACTATTTGGGGTCAGCTACACAAATTGTGTTCCACCATTTGTCAAGATTAATGATAGAAGTAGTGCTGGAAGTTTGATACCTGCTGCCATCCTGATGTGAATATCCTTATCGACGGGCCGGATGGCATATAAGCATCACAGTGGACCCTAGCAAGGTTTCAATGGTGGGCATTTCCATCCCACAGTCTCTTCTGGTCTGGCCCACTTGGGTTCTAAATCTGATTGATTTTCAGTCTCAAGTCCTAACATAATATGGCAAAAATGATGAACCGAGTGGATGTCACAGTGAGCCCCACATAACATTTTGTTACATCGGCTACGGAATTGGATTCGTCTTTTTAACTGTGACAGCTCAAAAACACATTATCTGCATGCTTTTTGGGTAATCTTGTATTCATAGTAACATTCACACATTGGGACCACCTTTGTGGTTTATGTGGAATCAAAACTGTTCAAATACTCTACTACCTAATCTCCACCATAAATACCAAGTATCATCTTGATCCAAAATTCAGGTCAGAAACACCACAAGGAGAAATATTAGGATGGGATGCCCAATATTAGTTATGTGTAGGGGGCACACCATAGTGTTTATAAGCCATTCAATCCATTCCTCTAATTCCCCTCATCAGGATGAAAGAATTAGCCAAAAATCACATTATTCCGACAGTCAGGTGGGCCATAGCACGTAAATTTAGAGGTTTTAGGTGGGATTTTATGGGGTGGCCCACCAGAGCATTGAATCAACCCGAATTTTGGAAGCAAGGCCAAACAAGTTGTGCATAGGTGGAAAACGTGGATTTCATGCACACGGAGCTGTTTATCCTATTCTAGTGAAAGTAACCCCAATAGTTACCTAGGCAAGGTTGCAAAGTGCCTTTTTATTCACTATTACCATTTTTTTGAAAACGGTGTAGTCTACATATATAATTAGTTTTCTAGAACTTTTTTCTTCAAAATTTGACTTGCATAGAAATCTTCGGAAAAAATAAATAAAAATTCAAGAGTGGCGACCAAACAGGGCCTTAGTATTTCCATATGATCATCAGCAATGTTGCCTAAACTGCCAACATCTTGTGTTCTTTTGTTCCAAATTATGTGATACGGATTGTGTGTCATTTGTGATCCAAATCGCTCATCTTACCAGCCCGAAATTATGGTCTGCACTCTTATTATTGATTACATATTTACATTCTAATTAAAATTTATATTTGGATTTACTCTTTGATTTATGCGATATCAAACATAATAACATATACAAGATGCTAAGCATGAAAGATTTGTATTGGTGACATTCGTTATTTCATATAGAACTGTGGTACAGATGATGCCAGAAAGAGTGGAAAAGAATGAAAATCTCGCTGCTGATCAATTTGTGATACGTGAATGGGAGAAAAATCCAGTTCATTTTTTTATATTATGTATACTCGGTTGTATTTCCCAGGGCGACCCGCATAATCCTACAGTCCTATGCTAACCGTACCATGTAACTGATCCCATACCATGTACCAAATTAACCCTCGATCTGGGTAACAGTGATCACAAGTATCAACAGGTCTTCAGTTTGAATAGGCAGTCGGGACCATGGTTTGATGATCCAGACAACCAAGCTCGCCCCACCATGGATGGACCGTCCCTGAAAATCTCGAAGATAAAAGTCCTAGGTTTTCAGTTGAATGTGGACTTTTGCTTAACCTTTGCTTAGTTGTCTATTTGTGGGCCACCAATCTAGGGATTGTGAGTGTCCAGCCAGAATGCTTTTTGTAGCAAGCTCCATTTATGCAGGGGCCCACTGCTAATCAGATCAACGACATTGATCAACAAGCCAAGGGATCCACTTGTATGGACTAGTGGATTATGACATTGTAAACACTGTAAATATAATATCCCATCCTTTATTCACCTTAGATTGTTCTGTAATCAAATATTGTTATGTATTATTGATGAAGGAATTATATGATCCTCAACCCAAGGATGTCCAGACAGTATCCTCAAGTTTTCAGTTTGTACAAGTGGGGCCCATGGTTCAGCAAACCAAAGCATAGGTCTATTGCACCCGATCCTGGATGGACCTGCCCCAAAAAACACCCAAATTAAAAGATCCTAGCTACCAATCGCGGGCCTTTTTCATGTCAATGTGGAACTATTGTCTATTTGCAGGCGACAAACAGGAAGGTTAGGATTGTCCTATCATTGAGATTTTGGGGCCATGGCCTATCAAACCAATGTTTTAGGTCAACCAACCTTGGTCCCACGTGTACAAACTGACAGCTCGAGTATGCCATGCATTTCCTCAGGTCGAGTATCATATAATTCCCTTTCAAGTCCCATACCAAATCCAAGATTGAATCTGACATTGAAATCTGGAAAAAAAATGCAAAAAATTAAAAGAAAATATTTTCCTCGAAATCGCATAATTTCCAAAATGATTTGAGGAAAAAGGACAGCAAAAACCACGCCGTGGTATTTCAAAAATCCGAAAGGCATTGCAGTCAGATAGAGAGAGAGAGAGAGATGCCTTGTAATGGAGAGGAACGCCAGTGTTAGGGCCAATGCCCTTCTCGCCCGTACAAAGAGCTCTGAAGTTTTCGGCCGTTTTGGGGACCACGTCGCTGTAGAGCTCCACCACTATCCGCCCCTCCAACTCCCCTCCTATGCTGATGTCGAAAAAGCACCGTCGGTTCCCCATCTCTCTCTCTCTCTCTCTCTCTCTCTCTCTCTGTAACTACGCTTCTTTGAATCCCGTTCTGTCGAGAACGGAAAACAAAACCCTAATCCCGCTGCTGACCAGTGTTCAAATCAAAAGCCTCGTATTTATGACGGGCTGTCGCTAACTTGCGCCGAGGGGACTTTGTTGTAACCGACCCACTTTGCTTCTGGCGGAGGTTTGCTCGAATTTGATTCGTAGCAACTTTAACCTTTTGAAGCTGGGCCGTCTTCGAATGATCCAAACCGTTTAAAGGATAAATCTCGATGTGGGTATGAAAGTAAAATTTCTCAAATTTGACTTTCTTAGCCATTGGAAATTTGGCTCTATTGCTTTAAAAATGGACGGTTAACATTACCTTTGTGTTATAAAATAGATAATATACTCAATCTGATAAATTTTTGTACTATACCCAATCCAATCGAAGCCCTATCACATGATAGGTTTGGATTATTGAAAAGAAACCTATCCTAATGGCTAAAGTTCGGACATATCAGAATTGCAAGCAAACCTCTTCTGTGACGAGTGATGACGCTCTGGAAGACGTACAGCTTTCGTTCAAGCTGATATTTGTGTAGATCGCAATGCGTACCAAGTAACTCATTACGCTCTTATTGTAGTAAACTTTGTTTACTGAGTAAACTTCGCTGGGCCCACCATGAATATACGTGTTTTATCCAAGCTATCCATCGATTTTTCCATCTCATTTTAGGGGTTGATCCCAAAAAATGAAGCATATCTAAAGCTCAAGTGAACCATACCAAAGGAAACAGTGGGAGTAAAGATTTCCACCATTGAAACCTTTTAAGGGCCCACAGTGATGTTTATTTTTTATCCAACCGGTTCATAAGATTACAGGGATGTGAGTGAAGGGAAAACACAAATATAAGCTTGATCCAAAACTTTTGCCACTCCCAATCATTTTTCAACTGTAGTGTTTTACTTATGGGCTGAACTCCTAAAATTATATGTTAAAAGCGATGGATGAAGTTGATAAAATACATAAATCAAGGTGGGCTCCACATAATTTACTCAGTATGCAATTTGCTTACATATTTGTGTCATACATTCATTCATGTCTTTGTGACCTTACTAATAGGTTTGATAGTAAATAAACATCTGGTAGCCTTTAATAACTCCTCTTATTTTGTGGAAAGTCCTTATATATTAGAAAAAAGGGATAGGATTACAAATAGAGAGGAAAAAAAAAAGGCGAAGACGAAGTTTGCCGAGAGAGCAGACTCCACTAGACTTCAGGAAAGAATAAATCACAATCCTTAAGACCTGCTATTTGCACAACCCATTCTAATAATAAACGTTTTGCCTTGCTTGCTATAACCAATTCTGAATTAAAGGTGTTCCTGAAGCATCTCTTGTTTTTTTCTTCCCAAGCTAACCACCAAATAGCAATAATGGCCATTCTCCTTAATCGAGTCTTCTGCTTACCTAAGCTAACCCTATGCCAAGCTTTAAGGAGATGGGACACGGAACCAGGAAAGCACCACATGATGTTGAAGCGCGTAGGGAGTTCTGACCAAATATGAGTGATAAAATGGCAGAAAAAGAGCAGATGATCAATCAATTCTTGGTTCTTCAGGTAGCAAAGGCAGACATTCACAAGAGGCATCCCCCTCTTTCTCAAGTTATCCATTGTGAGAATCCTCTTATTTTCGATTAACCACCTGAAGGAAGCATATTTAGGAGAACTGAGTATTTCCAGAGATAGCAAGATGGACATGGTCAACTATAGGAGTCAGCTCCTAATCTAACATAGATTAGAGCGATCTAACTAAGAAGGAAGAGGATTTATCCAACCTCCATAAAATACTATCAGGATTCTGACAATCTGGCATGGCCTTGTATATACGATCAAGGAGCCCCACATACTCGTTGACCTCCCAATCGTGGAGGTTTCTCCTGCAAACCACGTTCCTCACTATCTTCGAGGCCGAGGTAGAGAAGCATTCAGCTACAGTGATAGTTGGATCAAGGGCAGCTTCTCCCACCCAAATATCTTCCCAAAATATGATGTTATTGCCCTTTCCCGGGATAAAACCGATACTAGAGAGCACTTCCTTCTTCAATGATAGGATTCCTTTCCAAAGAGCCGAGGACCTGTAGAAAGGGGAATCTTTGGTCCACCATCCACCAATAGACCTACCGTATTTGCCTTTGATAATCTTAGTCCATATAATATCACCTTCAAAACCGAGCCTCAAAATCCACTTCCCAATGAGAGCCTTATTCATATTTTTGAGGTCTTTTATCCCCACTCTGCCTGCTTGAGTCTGCTTACAAACCTGATTCCACTTAATAAGATGAAACCTTTTCATATCTTTATTGTCATGCCAAATAAAATCATGTCTTAACTTTTCAAGATAGCCAAAACAGAGGCCAGATATCTAAAGAGAGACATATAATATAATGGCAGGTTAGAGAGGGCTGCCTTAATGAGAGTGAGGCGGCCTCCCAGAGAAATGTATCCACATTTCCATCTGGCTAGATAAGATTCAAATCTATTAATCACCTTATCCCATAGGGATTTTTGAGGAGAGCCCAAACAAAGAGGGAGACCGATAAAAGAGACCAGGAGTGAAACCGAAGAGCACCTAAAGGATTCTACAAATTTATTAACCTCCTCCTCTTTCAAGTTGACCCCGAACATCTCGGATTTTGCCATGTTAACCCTTAAACCCGAAACAGCTTCAAAGCATCGAATCGTAGTGCGCAAATTATCTACCTTGACTGGATCGGCTTCACTAAAAATCAAAGTGTCATCTGCATACTGGATATGAGATATTGGGGTTGGCATACCTCTCATTTGATGCCACCAATGATCCCTGCCTCCTGACCAGTCTGGACAAAGCCTCCCCCACTATGAGGAAGAGGAAAGGGGACAGTGGGTCACCCTAGAGAATGCCTTTTGAGCTTTTGAAGAAGCCTTTCGAGGACCCGTTAATCAGAATAGAGAAAAAGACCAACCTACACACTCTCTAGTCCAACCCTTCCATTTCGCTCCAAAGCCCATACACCTCAATATGTATTGCAAGAACTCTCAATCCACATGGTCATAAGTCTTTTCAATGTCCAACTTACAAAAAATTGTCCTCAACCCATCTTTGTGACTATAATCTAGACATTCATTTGCAATAAGAGCACAATCAATAAATTGTCTTCCCATAATAAATGCACTCTGATGCCCATAAATGAGCTTACCGATAACTTTCTTCAACTAGGAGGCCCAGACTTTTGCCAAAATTTTATACGGGCCACCAATCAGGCTAATAGGTCTTAAATCTTTAAAAGAAGCCGCACCGGGAACTTTTGGGATTATAGCTATGAAGGAAGCCTCCAAACCTTTTGGTAGTCTGCCCCTATCATGAAACTCCTTAAAGAACTGCATAACATCATCTTTGATCACATCCCAGAAGGTAGGGAAAAAACAAATAGGAAAACCATCTGGCCCTAGCGCCATGTCTCTTCCTAAATAACTGCATAACATCATCTTTGATCACATCAACTTCGTTTTCTTTGAATTATGCCCTAAAATGATCCAACAAAAGGCATGGAGGACTTGATGTAAGACACATACATCACCATGTGCCCAATGATCCACCCACATTAGCGGGATCCACCGAAGCCATGCCCGCCTGAGAACTTTATCTCTGTGGAGTACCTTTTTCTCCGATTGGACTCGATAGTAACCACGGTGATGTGGTGTATGTGTTTTATCCATTCTTGCTCATTTTAAGCTATGAACCCAACAATGATTTACATCTGAATCTTAAGTGGACGATGCGACGGGAAGTGGTGGTTATAGCAATGCCTACTATTGAAATATTCCTTGGCCCATAGCAAGACATTTGCCATCCAACCTGTTTATAAAGGAAGTGGACTAGGTAAGACCCTATATCTACTAAAGCGGTGGGCTCCTAACTATGAGTGTAACACCTACAATTTTTATTTTTATTTTAAGTTTGAATTTAAATTGAGAGAGATTTTCTCTCAACCCGTTTCCATTCTTATTCTCTTTGTCTATATTTAAGTCTATCTTTGTATATCTTAAACTTCTAATGGACTTTTTTTTAAAAGGAAAAGTGTTGCATTAATTGTTTTAATTCAACTACACTTGATACCAAAAGATACTTTACATATAATTAGTAAGCGGAGATAGAGAGTTTGTGAATATATATATATATATATATATTTTTATATATTTGTAATTTAATATTTGATCAGAGCAGCACAGTAGACGGTTTGAATTATACTCATGTCTCGTGCATGCTTGAATAAGAAATATCTTTTTACGTCATCACCATAACATATAAAGTTAATAAAGATAAAACATTGGTTTACCTTATATCTCTCAAGTGATGGTACATGAGAATAAGCGTTGCAACCAAATATATGCAACCATGAGTAGTCAGCATTATAACTAGTCCACAATTCTTCAGAAATTTTACGGTCTATTAGCATGGACGATGATCTATTCACTAGGTAATAAGATGTATTCACGGCATCAGTTCATAACTCATTACACAATCTAATATTACTCAACATACTTTGGGCTCTCTTCAAGAGAGTCTGATGCATACATTTTGTTATACCATTTTTTTAAGGTATGTGTCTTGTTGTATTATGCCTTATAATTCTCTCATTTTTACAAATTTAGTTGAATTTCTTTGAAGTGAATTCAATTCCATTGTCTGTCCTTAGAATATTCGGCTTCTACCTTATCTGCTTCTCAACCCATTGCCTTTCACACATTCAATGCGGTAAATAGATTGAATTTATTTTTGGGGAAATAAATTCATGTTTTATTTAGTAGTCATTTATAAACGAGACAAAGAACGATGACCCCCTGGTGAAAATAATAGGTGATGGGCCTGAATGCACGTACTCAAGTACTCATTTACATACTTTTCTGTTTTAAAAGCTAGCCGAAATTGTTTATCATTTATAAGATGTTCACATGTATAAAAATCAACGCTTTAAAAAATATGAATTAAATTACAATCAGAAAGTACATTCATACCGCGCTCACCCATGTGGCCCAGAGATGCGTACCACAAACATGCCAATGTGGACTCTAGAGTCACTATTAACAGATTTTCATTAATTTTTATTTAATATGTTTAAGTTTCGCAGCCTGAAATTCTCTGAACATGAACATGAACATGCAAGTCTACTGAAATGAAAGAGGTCGATATATATATATATATATATATATATATATATATATATATATATATATATATATAAGTCAAAAGAGGCAGCCATAATTATTTAATTACCATTCAGTCCAATGGAAATGTCTAAAAGAATAGGGCTGAGTCCACAACTCAGCGATCTAAATCCTATCTACTAGGCCGACGGGGAACCATCCATCAGCTGAAAGTAAGAGAACTCGTCATCTTCCTCGAGGCTCGCATCACCATGCTCCACGAAATCTGTATCACCTGCATCTATGAACGGGTCTGGTTGCACCGTCCCAGAGTGGGAGTGAGTGATCAACTCAGTGGGTGCTATTAGTCTTAAGTTGCAACAAGCATCAATTATAATAAGAATTTAATAAAAAGTAATCAATCATAAATATCTATCTAGTCTTGTTAATGTGCATGTATGCAGGATGATATGATGTATGCCTTCGCCACAACACTCCCTCGTGCGACACCATCTAACGATCGCCAATGCCAACACTCCCTCAGTGCGACCTCGACTGCCGAGTCACCAACCTAGCTAATGTCATGCAATGATGATGTTAACCGAATTCTTAGTTAAGTCCATTCATCCAGCAGATTTGGAAATCTGATACACCCCACGTATCAAATGCCCTGAACTAGTTGCGAGGCCAAGACCCCCAATGTGTGAGGTCGAGACCCCGCGATCCTTGACCCTATCGGATTTTTCCCATTCCCGACTTCAAGCACATGGGGGTCTGAATGTGGGGTCACTCGCGGTCACTATGGGAAGGCGCGTCACCCCAGCGTAGGCCGACGGCTCGGACATAGTGTCTCATTCCACCATGCCGGCTCATGAGTCTTAGTTGAATATTCCATCCGGTATCGATGGGCTACAACAGTGGCGGGGTGTTCCAGTTTCCATACATATGTGAGCAAACAAAGTTAACAAACTAGGTGAGTCAGCCAGTGGACTAAACCGCATGAGCCCAGGCAAGTATGTGGCGGAACGACATCAGGTACAAGCGACCCATGTAGCCTAACTACTGCTGCCCACAAGTACTCGTCCAAACCCATGGGTTTAGCCTCAAGGTGGTCCTACCAACGGAACTACCTTCGCTCTCCTTATGTTCCTGACCAACCCAAGGGTAGGAATAGTGACTCATAACATGCCAACTACCAATGTAACATCAAACATATTCAACACCATGTTCTCATGTTGCTCAACATACAATTCAAATTTCTCTAGCAAGCAAACTATTAATATCATGAATCAAGAGTGTATGTGTTTTGTGTGGGTTAGTGAGGAAGCTAAGCACTTCCTATACCTAATAGAACCAAATTACACAAGAGTTAATGGATCATATATGCTATGAGGTAATATCATATGAGAACCAAATAAGACAAGTACATGCAATCATCCATTCAAACCAAATCATACAAAAGGCAACAACATTCCATAACCATTCCATGTGAATCGATAAGATCAAGGGTAGGGTCTTCTCTAGGTTCGTCTAGATTCTCCAAATGCATTATCCAAGCAAGCAAAATCACTAAACTCATACTAAAATTGGTGCTAGGCCACTTAAGAACAATAGTCTGCACCTATGGATCGTTGAGATCTTGGAAAACGACCTAGAAGTGCCAAACTCGATGTTCATCGGCCGGAATCCTAAGACAATGCACTTGCATGTTAGGATTTCATACAAATCCGAGCTCATTCAAAGGATTACAAAAAAGGATGGGTGCTTACCTCCCCAATCGGATGAAAATCGCTTGTGTTGTGGATGTGGGATTTCTTGAGGAAAGGGAAGAGGGGTTTCTATATCTCACCTCCCTTGGGCCCACCTTTCTCTCCCTTCTTCCTTCTCTCCTTCTCTCTTTCTCCTCTTTTCTCCTCTTTTCTCCTCTTTCTCTCTTTCTCTCTTTCTTTTCTCTAGGGCAAATTCGTATGGGGAGAGGGGTGCCCCAAATGAGGCCCTTTTATAATGCCAGATTTGGTGACAATGGCCCCAAGTGTTGGGTTTTTACTATACTAGACCTATGAGAGGGTCTTTCTAGCCTCTAGGGCCCACTATGGGGTGTATAAGTCAATATACACTGTAGGATAGCTAGCCCTAATGATGATCTACGTATGGATATGATCGGCCCGCCATTTGGATGCGCCGATCGACAGATATGATAAGAAGTCTGTTCAACGGTCACCGATAGTCGATCAGGGCCGCGGCTATACGGATATGAGCAGGAAAATATCCTTACTCCATGGGTAAAGTTTGGTCGCAAACCGACGGTCCGAAATCCTCAACTTTGCATAAGAGTGGACGACTCAATTCACTTAAGTTCCAACTCCTTCCTTTAGGGTATTTGCACTTCTCATGCACTCGTCCTTTGGCTCAAGTTGACCGGTTCTAGACCGTACTCAGGTCCGATTCCCGCGATGGTCATCAAGCCCAATGAGACGGACATTATTCTATAGTTTTGGAACTAGTGGTCCACCAACGAGCGGTCTAGAGCTTGTTTGGATAACCGGGGCAGTTCTGGTGGCCCTCTGACCATGAAACTTATAGGATAGGTGCTCCATGGCCCGATGAAGGGCCATGCAAAATTTGAGAATGATCAGATATGGGGTTTGGTCACACGGGTCTGATTCGGGATCAACGGTCATCGTACCACGATCGGGACCCAGATTTTATGGGCGGGCGTAGAATAATACATTAGACCTTTAACATAAATTTAGAAGAAATCCAACGGCTGAAATGCCTGAAATCTCAGTTTTATTTACACGTGCCAAATTTCAATTTTGGCATTGGTGGCGCATCGCAAGTGCCGATTCCACTTACAGGTGTCCACCTGGGTGCGTGGCTCGCGATGGTTCCCAACCCGGTGAGATCTATGCTCCCTTAAATTTTTATAAATTTCGACCTTCGTGTCGTGGTATAGCCGCAGGCATTGAGTGTAAACGACCATCGACTTGGAGGCTGCACCAGGTTCATCAGGACCGTCGGCCTATTCAATTGGCCTAATCTTGGTCTAATTTATTTGTGGGACCTCACTACGAGTGTCTTAAATGAACGGTCCTATGACAAATCCTACGTGGATGCCTAGGACACTGTTCTGGTTGGGCGGGACGTTACATAATTAACCGGACTTGTGCGCTTCTTCACTGGTACACCCTGTATAAACTAACATTGAATGCTAATGGTCATTAAGTAATATTTAGGTTAATTAATAGAAAAATTTTCAAGGTTTTTTAGAAATCTAAAACAGTGAAAATCCGAGACGTTACAATCTACCCCCTTAAAAACAATTTCATCCCCGAAATTGCCTAAGGGTAATAAATTAAAAATATTATCATTTCGTTTTAAGTTTTATTGATTTCGAGTTTATATGTGTGGTAGGGTGCATATTAACTACACTAGCCTTGCTTATTATATTCTACCCCCCTTAAAAGTTTTCACCATTGAGATTTGAAAACAAATGTTAAAATCATTTTTATCGTACTAAGTGTTTGATGATAAAGTTTACTTAAGGGTGGTATATTCTAGTATTTCTGATTGGGCTAATACGGAAAACAGTTGTGGTAGGCTTTGATCCAATACGTCGATTGTCCGTCTGACCAGGGCAGACAACTCGTTGTATCCCTTTCTAATCCTGATGGATCCTGGTTTTCTGCTCGGTCAAAGCAGTGAGTCTATTAGTAGTCGCCCAGGATTGAGAATTGGGTCAAGCCGCGAATGCTTCGTAAGTGTATACTTCCGTAATTCTGTAGTCCGATCAATTTAAATGTTTAGGGAACAGCCATTATTGGAAGGTTTCAATATCCTATTTATAAGGTTGTCCTTTGAGTCTTGGTCAGAGAGTTCTCATTTTAATTCTTGTCTAACTTAGTGATTTAAATATCCCACGATGCTTATGGTCAAATGATTATCTTAAAAGGTTTCTAGTAGTATAAAATCTTATATGTATATCACCATTTCGATCTCATGTCTAGTGGGTTAGGAGCAGACCGCACTTCAGTTTCCAAAACTTCAAGAGGGAAGGATGAATCGAAAGTTATAAGGTATTTTAGCGGTTTGGAGTTCTAATACGCTAATAAGGACGCAGTAAGGCAATCATACATACAAGCATTCACAAGGCAACAAGAAAATTTCAAGGCAATCCATACATTCATATTGGATTCAAAGTGCCATTAGTATGGCCAGTTACATCCTACAGTATGGATTTCAGCATAGATATTCCAAACGTAAGGGAAATACAACCTAGTCAAGCAAAAGTTCTAATTATCCTTCAATACATGGAAATAGTCCTAACTGACTCAAAACAAACTACTAATTATCCGTGTGTTAAGCTTCTATTCTTCTGGGTCAGACGAGGGTGGGGGTGCTTCTTCCCCATGAGGGAAAGAATCACCGAAATGGAGAAGAAGGAGGCAACAGTTGCTAGGAATGCCACTTCCCTCGGCAAGGAAAATGTTTTTGGAAAAATGAAATGGGTTTAGTGTTGGATTTGTGAAGGGGGTTTAAGATGGGTTGTTGGAGATGGGTTTGAAGTAGATCTAGAATGAGAGAGTTCTCTCTAGGGTTTAGAAGGGATGGTGACCCTAGAAAGGCCGCGGGAATGAAAAGAGGAAGAACATCATCTCCTCAATGTGGTATGAATCTTGATTACATAAGAAAATAAGAAAACTTACAATATTTTAGTGAAGTCTGCATCGAATATGAACTTAGAAAGAATTAAACAATCAAACTCAACCCTATTCAAGAGTCAAAGTTCAACAGTACTAGAAACTATTTGAAGTAGAAAAATATACTAAAAATAATCTAATTTTAATCATACAAGACGATTTCTATCATAGTTAGAAGTAATTTTTAAAAAGAAACAAAATACTAAAACTCAAATATGGAAAAAAATACACTTGGTTCATTGGCAACCCACAGGGCATCAATCTTCATCTGTTAACTGATGTTATGGATATACCAGAAATTTCAAGGAGGCTATTCCATGAAACTAGGCATTTTGGCACATTTTGTAGGTTAAGAGGTTCCTACGTGTATAGAAAATTCTAGAGTGGTAAAAGAATGTATTGTAGAGACTACGTAGGATTATCTAGATGGTTTCTAAAGTTTTCTCAGCCGCAGGATGACATCGTAAGCCTTATCTTAACTATCCATGTAAGGTAGCTAAAAGGATCTTAGGTCTACATAAGGAAGACGGGTCCTCATTTGTAACTAACCAAATAAACCTCATTCTTCAGTTCTAGTATAACAAATTCGCTTACCTTGAAGGCTCTCTTATGTTACTCTCCTCTCCAAAATAGCGTGACTACACTATGGTGGTAGGCTGACTCATTCGCAATGAGGGTGTGTGCGAATGCTTCATAGTCTGCACTTAGGGAAGTACTTGAGATATGACACACTAGGATCCAGGAGCTGGCCATGGCGGAGCCTCACATTGACTACCCTCGCATCTTGACATGGTCCCATCTAGTACTAAACCCAACACAACTATTACATGCACACCTCAAATGGTAAAGCCGAGCAAGCAAATTAGGCGATAGAGTCAAACGAGCTATATCATGTATATACAAATATATATTTTAAATCTCACTTTCTTTACAATAGGCTTTAATCAACGAAGTATAATTAACCCCATTCGGCAAAATACCCTTCTCACCCATTAACAGCAAAATGTCTGATGCAACTTCTGTCTTACCCAACTCACACCATCCATCAATCAATGAATTACAAGTAACCACATTTTGGCTCAAACCCCTTATCTTCTACACTTGCAACAAACTCAGTTGGCCTATGCATCATCCCATTCTTAAAGCAAACATTCACCATCGTTGTAAAGGTGAAAAGATCAGGCATGATCCCAACTCAAATTATCTGATCATACACATGAATCGCTACACGGGCTTCACGGCTCCTAACCAAATCATTGAAGAGACTGTTACAGGATCTCAAAATAGGCCTCAACCACACCTCCCCATATTATGGAACATGTAGAGTGCATTCTTTGACATGACATTTTCCACATATACCTCAAAAATGTTTTTAGTGGTGGGAGTTCAGTCCTCACTGTGTGGTTCACTTCAGCCGTCTATTTGTTTGGCTCATACCCTAAAATAATTCGGAAAAACTGAATGAACGGCATGGATACAATCCATATATGACATTGGCCCCACGAAGCCCTTGGATTTGAGAGAGGTGAGTGGAATAGGGAGGAAATGGGTTGGGATTTGGAAGCCTAAGGGCTTGTTTGGTTAGTGGAATTGAATGGTGTTGAATTGTATTAGATGGGATTAACATCATTATTTCACAATGATTGCATGTCTGGAAATACCATGGTATTGCAGCCATCTAATCCCATGTTTGGGATATAAAAAAAAAATTGCCACGAAAAACACCGGATTAAGCTAAATCATGTTTGGTGGACCATGAAATTTGTAATCAGCAAACCAAATTCACAACGGATGTCGTTCATTTGTACACGTATATAATCAGAATGTCACATGTAAATGGTGCATATGGATGGATGGCATGGTTTAACGCATGCCTCAATGTAGGGCCTACATGTGTAGTAGATTTCAAAATCCATGGAATTCATGCATGGGATCAAATGCAATTTCATGGAACTAAATGCAATTCCATCCCACCTAATCTTACCCTTTCCATCCTCTTCAATGTTGGATGTAATTACACAGACCAAATGCAATTTCATCCCACCTAATCCTATTAAATACCATGTGCTAAACACCCCCTAAGGGCCTAAACATGTTTCTGTATATTGTCATCTTAATCTTATGGGCGTGGGCTATGAGCAAATCACACTTTGCTTTCGTTGATTTCGGGTAAAGGAAGAATCAAAAGTTTTAAGATATCTCAGAAATTTGGAGGGCTGATGACGCTATGAACGATGCAAAAAGGGAAAGAAGAAAAAGTTTTAGGAACTCATAATGTTTTAGCGAAGTTTGCATCGAATACGTACTTAAAAGATCTTAAGTAATAAAATCCAATCCTTCTAAGGAGTTGTAATCCAACCATGTTAGAAACTACTTTGAATATATATATATATACTAAAAATAATCTGATTTAATTATACAGGACGATTCTTGGCTCAGCCCGCGTCCTCGCGAGCCGGTCCTTTCTTTCCCATGAGGGAAAGGATCACCAGGAGGAAAAGAAGGAGGCAATGGTTGCAAGAAAGGTCATCTTTCTTGGCTAGAGGTGGATTGAATATGAGGAAGAGATTTTGACAAGGGGCTTGAAATTGAGTTTTAGGAAAGGGTTTGGGGAATGGCCTTTAGAAATGAGTTTTTGTGAACGATTCTTAGGAGTGAGTTTTAGAAGCAGGTTCGAGAAAGGGGTTTTAAGAATGGTTTTGGAGATAGGTTTTGGAAAATAGGATTTGAGAAGATGCAAATTTGAGAGAGTGGGTAGTGAGATTTGAGAAAAGTTGAAGAAATGGAGAAGGAGAAGAGAATTTTTTTTTTTTAATGGGTTTTGAGAGTGACTGAGCGAATGGAGTGGGACTTGGGAATGAAGTGTGATGTTGGGTTTTGGGGAATGTATGTTGGAATTGGGTTTGGGTTGGATATGAGAGTTAGTTGGAGAGAGTAGGTTTGATGTTGGCTTTGTGAATGAGATTTTGTGGATGGACTTAAGAACGGGGTTGAGAGAAAAAAATGGTTAAGAAAGAGTTTGAGAAGGTGTTTTGGAGATGAGGAAGAGGAGATGGAGAGTTTGTAGGGGAAGAAGATGGATTTTGAAGAGATGGGTTTGAGGATGGGAGAGCGAGGATGATGGAGTGGGAGTAGAGGGAAACGAGCTCTACACATCCCTAATTTTTGTAACATTTCTTATACTTTTAGTAACTGAATTATTTTTAAAAATTTTATGATGATTTATTATTAAGTTTAAAGCCATCCTATAAAATTTCATCAAATTTGTAATTGTAGATAAATTATTAAAATTCTAGGAGTAAAAGCTGTCTGAAATTAATAACTTTTGGATAGTTGGAAGAACATCTTAATTTCAAATATATTATAATTTTTATTTTATTTTATTCTTATTTTTATATAAAACTAGACTGATCAAGCTTCAATATGGATTTTGAATCACCTAAATCGGAGTTGTAATGAAGGAGATATGAATTTTTGAAGTCGAACGACTTTTGCAGAAAATTCCGTCGTGGCCACGCCAGCTGGGCGTGGCGACACCGATCCACTGGAAGTGTGGGCGTGGGGAGGCCCGGTGGGGGTGGGCACGCCGTCATTTGGGCGTGGGCACGCCGGGCTCGGGTGTGGTCAACTTGCGAAGGCCGCACGCCGGGGTCCTGCTTGTGGCTCCTAGTTTTTCGATTTTCCGGGCGTCGGTAAAGCCCCCAGGAAAGTACTATATATGATTTTGGGGTAGGAGAAGCCAATATACGCAATGAATCTAGTAGTTTCATGAGATTCCTATTATTTAAGGGTTAAAATCCAATTTATTTCCATTTTTACTATTTTCAGTAAATTTTCATTTACCCTTAGATTTCAATCCCCGATTGGGTCGGAACTGTCGAGTTTGTCCTGGTATTCGCTCATTTGGTCTAGGACGATGGTTTCGACCTTCTGATCACTCAATTTTCGGCTCGTTCCTATCAATAAGCCGATAAACTATAAGATGCTCAGGCCCAATTTCTAGCGACGCTACATTCTTTCGCTCCCTGATCCTAACTCGTTGGAAGTCTTACCTTCCATCTAAGATTTGTTGATTCAGATGTCTATGGTGGTTCCTATTGTTCTAAGTCCCTGTTGCATTTTCTATTGCGTATCCTCTCAAGTCAGCGGATGCGTTAGTAAGTTCATGACCCATGGCCCAATGAATTCCAAACTATTGCTCTAATACCATCTTGTAACGCCCTAAAAATTGAGGGTCGTACACACACTCGACTCCCAAGTTTCCAGGTATCACTTATAACCGATTTTTTAATAATTCAGCTTGAACTAGCTGAGTTTGATCAATTTTGATTCAACTAAACTCAGAACTCGAGCTCGAATATATATATATATATATATATATATATATATATATATATATATATATATATATATATATATATATATATATATCAAGTCCAAAACATAAATGGGTCGCACAACGTGTTGCCCAACAAAATCACAAAAGAAATATCATGTCCAAAAGAATAGGGCTGAGTCCACAACTCAGCGATCTAAATCCTGTCTACTAGGCCGACGGGAAACCATCCATCAGCTGAAAGTAAGAGAACTCGTCCTCCTCCTCGAGGCTCGCATCACCAGGCTCCACGAAATCTATATCACCTGCATCTATGAACGGGTCTGGTTGGTGTTTTAAAACACCGTCCCAGAGTGGGAGTGAGTGATCAACTCAGTGGGTGTTATTAGTCTTAAGTTGCAACAAGCATCAATTATAATAAGAATTTAATGAACAACAATCAATCATAAACATCTATCTAGTCTTGTTAATGCGTATGCATGCAGGATGATATGATGTATGCCCTCGCCACAACACTCCCTCGTGCGACACCATCTAACGATTGCCAATGCCAATACTCCCTCAGTGTGACCTCGACTGCCGAGTCGCTAACCTAGCTAATGCCATGCAATGATAATGTTAACCGGGTTCTTAGTTAAGTCCATTCATCCAGCAGATTTGGGAATCTGATACACCCTATATATCAAATACTCTGAACTAGTTGCGAGGCCAAGGCCCCCAATGTGTGAGGTCGAAATCCCGAGATCCTTGACCCCGTCGGGTTTCCCCCATCCCCGACTTCAAGCACATGGGGGTGCTGAATGTGGGGTCGCCCGCGGTCACTACGGGGAGGAGCATCACCCCAGCGTAGGCCGACAGCTCGGACACAGTGTCCCATTCCACCATGCTCGACTCTCAAGACTGTAGATCAATATTTCATCCGGTATCGATGGGCTACAACGGTGGTGGGGTGTTCCGGTTTCCATACATATGTGAGCAAACAAGGTTAACAAACTGCACGAGCCCAGGCAAGTATGTGGCTGAACGACATCGGGTACAAGCGACCCATGTAGCCTAACTACTGCAGCCCACACGTACTCATCCAAACCCATGGGTTTAGCCTCAAGGTGGTCCTACCAACGGAACCACCTTCGCTCTCCTCATGTTCCTGACCAACCCAAGGGTAGGAAAAGTGACTCATAGCATGCCAACTACCAATATAACATCAAACATATTCAACACCATGTTCTCATGTTGCTCAACATACAATTCAAATTTCTCTAGTAAGCAAACTATTAATATTATGAATAAAGTGTATGTGTTTTGTGTGGGTTAGTGAGGAAGCTAAGCACTTCCTATACTTAATAGAACCAAATTACACAAGAGTTAATGAATCATACATGCTATGAGGCAACATCATGTGAGAACCAAACAAGACAAGTACATGTAATCATCCATTCAAACCAAATCATACGAAAGGCAACAACATTCCATAACTATTTCATGTGAATCGATAGGATCAAGGGTATGGTCTTCCCTAAGTTTGTCTAAATTCTTCAAATGCATCATCCAAGCAAGCAAAATCATTAAACTCATACTAAAATTGGTGCTAGGCCACCTAAGAACAATAGTCTGCACCTATGGATCGTTAAGATCTTGGAAACGACCTAGGAGGATGGATTTGGGGTCGATCGGCTGGATTCCCTAAAACAATGCACTTGCATGTTAGGATTTCATACAAATCCTAGCTCAACACAAAAGATTACAAAAAGGATGGATGCTTACCTCCCCAATCGAATGAAAATCACTTGTATTTGTAGATGTGGGATTTCTTGAGCAAAGGAAAGAGGGGTTTCTAGATCTCACCTCCCTTGGGCCTACCTTTCACTCCCTTCTTCCTTCTCTCCTTCTTTCTTTCTCCTCTTTTCTCCTCTTTCTCTCTTTCTCTCTTTCTTTTCTCTAGGGCAAATTCGTATGGGAGAGGGGTGCCCCAAATGAGACCCTTTTATAATGCCAGATTTGGTGACAATGGCCCCAAGTGTTGGGTTTTTACTATACTAGACCTATGAGAGGGTCTTTCTAGCCTCTAGGGCCCACTATGGGGTGTACAAGTCGATATACACCGTAGGATAGTTAGCCCTAATGATGATCTACGTATGTATATGATCGGCCCACCATTTGGATGCGCCGATCGACAGATATGATTAGAAGTCTGTTCAATGGTCACCGATAGTCGATCGGGGCCGCGGCTATACGGATATGAGCAGAAAAATATCCTTACTCCATGGGTAAAGTTTGGTCGCAAACCGACGGTCCGAAATCCTCAACTTTGCATAAGAGTGGACGACTCAATTCACTTAAGTTCCAACTCCTTCCTTTAGGGTATTTGCACTTCTCATGCACTCGTCCTTCAGCTCAAGTTGACCGGTTCTAGACCGTACCCAGGTCCGATTCCCGCGATGGACGTCAAGCCCAATGAGACGGACATTATTCTATAGTTTTGGAACTAGTGGTCCACCAACGAGCGGTCTAGAGCTTGTTTGGATAACCGGGGCAGTTCTGGTGGCCCTCTGACCATGAAACTTATAGGATAGGTGCTCCATGGCCCGATGAAGGGCCATGCAAAATTTAGGGATGATCAGATATGGGGTTTGGTCGCACGGGTCTGATTCGCGATCAACGGTCACCGTGCCACGATCGGGACCCAGATTTTGTGGGCGGGCGTAGAAAAATACATTAGACCCTCATCGTAAATTATGAAGAAATCCGACGGTTGAAATGTCTTACATTTCAGTTTTATTTACACGTGCCATATTCCAATTTTGGCATTGGTGAGGCGCATCTGGCAAGTGCCAGATTTCACTTCTGGGTGTCCACTGGGTCCGTGGTCCGCGATGGTCCCCAAACCCAGTGAGATCTATGCTCCCTTGAATTTTTATAATTTTCTGACCTTCCCGTGTCGCGGTATAGCCCGCACGGGCTGTCTCTAAGTGTTAACGGCCATCTGACTTGGAGGCCCACACCAGGTTCTATCAGGACCCGTCTGACCTATTCGATTGGGCTAATCTTGGTCTAATTTATTTGTGATACCTCACTACGAGTGGCTTAAATGAACGGTCCTGTGGTAAATCCTACGTGAACGCCCCAGGACACTGTTCTGTTTGGACGGGACGTTACACTAATTAATCGGACTTGTGCGGTTCTTTACTAGTACACTCTTGTATAAACTAACATTGAGTGTTAATGGTCATTAAGTGATATTATAAATTAATTAATAGAAAAATTTTCAAGGATTTTTGGAAATCTAAAACAGTGAAGCTCACCCATGTGGCCCAGAGATGCGTACCACAAACATGCCAATGTGGACTCTACTGAAGATGTTACAACTTCACTTGATACGACATTTTCCGGTTAGCTCATAAAGATTCATATTCCATCGAGCTTTCGTCACCATGAGTGTCCATTTTCAAACTTCAAGGACCCAATCAAAACTAACAAACTTACACTCAAAGTTTATCTGATGCCCCCAAAGAGATCAAATTATTCATGAAATTAGGAACTTATCTCACATCTGTTAAGATATACTCTATCTCATCGAACATCATGATGTGCATTGAACCGATTCTAACAACCTCACAGGCAATGTTATTGCTCATAATATACATGTTCACCGTTGCATTCGTTGTAATTGGTGAACCAATCTCACTGAAAAGTCACGTAGTAGAAGGCCCGTGTATTTAAAACTCACTCGTTACTAAAATACTTGGATTTGTATACGGTGAGAACATCACCACCATCTGCTTCCCCCCTGGATTCAACTGTTACCTTCTCTCGACGTATCATCAGGTTTTTCTCCATTTCGAGCCTTAAGATTTCAACAATTATTATTTTTGTTTTGTCATGTCACAATTCCAGCACTTCATTTTGCCATTCTCTTTCAATTTGGATTTAGATCGAAAATTCCTATTATCCCATTCAAAATTCCTTCCCCTGACAACCAACACATTTGTAGAGGTACCATTGTCGCTATATTTCCTTCTCAATTGCTTCTCGTGAAGAGTTGACATGACAATTTCAACATTGATTATATCATGACCATGGATTAGAGTGTCTACAAGATTCATATAAGACGGTGGAAACAAATTCAGCTGAATCAAGACTTAATCTTCGTCTCCGATATTAACATCTATATTTGTCGGTTTATAGAGTAATTTGTTGAATGTGTTCATGTGTTCATTGATACCAGGTTCCTTTATCATATTAAGATTGTATAATTATTTCTTAAGATATAAATGACTGCTTAATGATTTATTACAAACTATCAAGTTTCGTCCATGCATCTCCAGCGGCCTTTTGATATATGATATTTCAGATAACGCTGTCCGCTGGATACAATTAGATAAAGGTTGTAGTCCTCTCATCAAGTTCATCCCACCCTTCATCACTCATAGATGTAAGATAATTTGACTTAGCAAAGAGAGTGTGTTGAAATACTTGTTGAACTAAAAGGTCGATCATCTTTATCTCTCATTATTCAAAAATATTTCTAGAGGTGAAATTCTCCATTTTACACTTCACATTAGACCATTTTCGTCGACATGTAATTTACATTAGAATTCGAAACCCAAATGCTAGTTATGACACTACTTATTTGGAACTATAGAAGTAAACCCAAATTCAATCCTTCAGGATCGAGCCTCATCTCTAGAAGCCTTAAAAAGGTCTTAGCAAACCATCATCATGTCCCAATTCCAATTACACAAGATATATCTACTATCATAAGCATAATAGGAAACAAATTGTGTACTTACGTGATTTTGTGTGCACCATTAATCTCTGTATCAATTGATTAACACCATTCGAGCTCCCTTTAATTGATCAAGCAAACCATAGCTTAAGTGACCGAACTAGTCAAAAAATTGTTCAGATAGCAAATAAGATTATTATTTCTCTAATACTGTCAACCTATTGATCCAAAGAAGGTAAAAACAGTCTAAGGAGCAATCTATCTAATCCTATAGAGGTTCGATCAATCGACCAAGGATAGATAGATATCACCTGTACTGACTGTCCATTTGGTCTAATTCAACTGGCTGCCTTGAAAAACGCATACCGATGGGATTGACCCAAACCATCCAGTCATTGGTAGGCAAAAATGCATGTACGATATCATCTTAACGGGATATGTCCAGCCATGGATGTTTTGGATGACCCGGCTTACGTGGATTTCACATTGTAGGAGGAACAAAAAACAGACCTAACGTAAATGCCAACTAGACCAAATGCAGCCGTGTGCATGTGGAAGATTTACATGTGATTAGCCCACCGCACGATTACTCTTAATTAAATATTAATAGGTTTTAAGCTGTTTTTAATGTTTGTTTACAAGTGATTAGCCCACCTTGTGATTTCTCTTCATTAAATATTAATAGGTTTTAAGCTGTTTTTAATGTTTGTTTGCTTTGGAGAAGCCCTACCAGGGCCATAAAAAAATGCTATTACTTGAATTTGAATACAAGAATACGCGACTGTTCTGTAAAAGGTCAGTCCTGCCCAACTCAATAACGTGAACTAGAAGCGTTGATTCATTCCGTTTTCACTTTTCTTCCGTTGATCAAAAGAAATGAGAGCCGCAAACATGATGGTATGCCAGATCAAGGTGTCCATAAGGTTGGGCTCGATCTGGCCCGTTCTTCACAGCAGGACAGGCAGGCTACGTCTGCACGTTGAACGTGGATCCTCCTCTGCCAGTAGTTTTAACCGTACATCTTTTTATCTCCTCCATCCATAAAAACAAACGGGCGAAGTGGATCAAACAAATACATTCACAGCGGGCCCAACTGAGTTTACTCGGTACAATTAGAGCATACTGAGTAAACTTGGCGGGTCTCACAGTCATTCATGCATTTTATCTACTCCGTCCACACATTTTAGCGGATAAGTTTAGATTGTTATTCTAAAAATTAAGCATATGTAAAGTTCAAATGGACCACACCACCGAAAACAGTGTGAATTAAACTTCTCCCATTGAAAATTTTGTGGGGGCCACAGAAGTTTTAGATCAATCTCATATTTGTCTTTTCACTTCATCCATGTCTTTTTTATATTATGAACAGGTTGGATGACAAATAAACATCACTGTGGGCCGTAGAAATGTTTCAACGGTGGAAATCATTATTCCCATGGTTTCCTGTGATATGGTACACTCGAGCTTTACATATACCTCGATTTTGGACTCAACTACTTAAATGATCTAAAAAAATGAATGGACGGAGTGGATAAGACAAATACATTCACGGTGGGCCCAACTGAGTTTACTCAGTACCATAAGAGCATACTGAGTTACTCGGTAGGCAATCCGATTTCTCCCGAATCCATTGCTCCAAACCGTTACCAAGGTGGGCCACAGCCCATGCACCCAAAAATCCACCAGTTGCTTTTTTTTAGTAAAAGACCAATCATCAATGTCCCACGATATGCAACATCGTTAACATCCAATGGAAATTTTCAAATATTGTGTGGCGAAGCTCTCCCATTGTCGGGAACCTTTGGTATACTGCCATCGAAAGTGTTGCCTGTTATACTGATGGTTTGGATCGTTGGATCATGGGACCGCACCCGCAAATTTAAGTCCAAAACCCACTACAGAACGCTCTTACAGATAAAATCTCAAAACTTACTATCGTAGTTCACCACCGGTACACATGGCACCTGTATGAAATCCAGATCATCCAAAAAAAAAAAAATGGAATTGGGGATGGAGCTTAGGAAACAAATTGCTGGTAAGATGACAAGCATCACCTGATTTTACCCTGGGAATTTGTAATGCTTGCTGTTTTACTTTTAACCATATAGCTGATGGCCATCATATGTGATCGGGGTCCTGCATGATTATATTTAGAGGGCCAAACGCTCAGCTGCGCACCACTTCTCACAGGCTGTCGTAAGAACCTTTTTTGGAAAGAATCATGCGTGATGTTAGCTCAAAATTTGAATGGTCCACATGATGCAGCACTCCATAAAATCCCCGGGACCTAAATTTTATCATGATCCAAAACTTTTGTGGGCCATTATAAAAGAAAACAGTTTCCTCCCTTGATTTTCATCTCTATTTTTTCTGTGGCCCACTAGAGTTTTCGATCATAGTGAAAATTAGTACCCGACATTTTATGGGCACCGCATCACATGGACCATTCAGATTTTTGGCCCATGACACGTGTGCATCATAGGTTATTAATAGATAACTTTAAAAATTTTCAAAGGTAGAAAAGTATCTTTATTTTTTTAGATTTTTTTTGTTTGTTTGTTTATTGGGTAAATTGAAATTAAGTTTATATTTGGTGAGAGGTCCCGACTCATTATAAAGATGGGCCGAAGTTAGAGGTGATGAGAAACTTACTGAAATTTTATTATTGGTTTTTTACAAATATTATCAAAGATTGCCATGGAGATCCAGTTCAGTGTATGATTTTCAACATAAATTTTTAGCAAAAAATATTACTTAAACTAAAAAAATTTGATGAAATAAAAAAATTTCAAAGGCTACAAAAATATTTTTACCTTTTTAGATTTTTTTTTTTTTTTTTTAAAAAAAAAAAATTTGTTCCATGGGTGATCACGACCACTATTGGTTTTTATTGAATTAAGGTTTAAATTTGGAAAGAGATCCCTACATAGAATGAAGATGGGTGAAACTCATGGGTGATGAGAAACTTATTAGAACTTTATTATTGTTTTTTTTTTAAAAATATTATCAAAGATTGCAATGGATCTCCATTTCAATGCATGATTCTATGTTTATGGATGATTTTCGTGTATTGACATGAATTTTTAATAAAAATTAATATTTAATTGAATTATTTTTATGAAATGCTAATTTTTCTAATTTCATATCGATTCTTTTATATATTTTTTCATTGTAAATTGATACAAAATTTTATGTATTAATGAGTGTTGGTTGTTTCTCTAATTCACTACAGTTTTTATGTATCCATATTGTATTGTTTATAAAATGAATTTGTATTATATATAGTTTTATTATTATTATTATTATTTTTTGTACTAATTGTGTACATGTATAAATATATATTTTTCAACATCTCTGGAAATTTCATTGAAAATTTTACACCTTTCCTAACGTTGTCCCAATGTTTTGAAAATTATACCTTTTACGAGCATCTGTAATAATGGTGCATGTTTTCGTGTCCACGTGATTTCTTTGGTTTTAGTTGAAAATACATTGTATGGCCACATTTAGCTAATCGATTCTCTTTTGTTGTTACTTAACACACATTATTGACTTGTGACTACTTTTATGAAAGAAAATAAGGCTTATAACATATGTTATGGAGACAAATAAGGTTTACTAAAAAAAAAATTAAAAAAAGGGAAAAGGATAATATAAGGAATTGTTACTGAGAATTGTTATTACATGTATCATAACAGCAACTACAGTGGATGTCATGGCCATTGTCATGTAAAAACTAGGCAAGTGAGGATTTCTCAATTTCTAATTGATACTTACCTTGATAGATAATTACACATATAGATGTTTTTGGAATAAGAAAAGTAGCTGTATACAATACAACTATTACAAAAGATGTTTCCACATAAATGGAAATGGAAAATACTCGATGGTGATAGAGAGGAATAAAGGAAGCACATCCCTGGAAGAGATATCTAAGATGTTTACAACAATTGATCGTTGCTATATGAAATAGTCGTCGAGCCTATGCGTGTACATGTGACTATCTTTAAGATATTTTGCGCCCATCGATATGATGAACTAATGCAGAAGGTGGAAATGCACCAATCTTTTAGGATACAACTCCCTAGCAAACGATTCTCTAAGGCATGCACTAATTGCGAAAAATTACAACACCAACACCACCTTCTCTTTACCCTATAAATAATTGAAAAAAAAAAAAAAATCCAATCTCATAAACATGAACGAGAAAATCGCATAAAAAATAAGTATTTTTTCCATTTTTTTTATTTTTTTTCAAAATTATGCAAAACCCTAACCCTGACCCCTTACAAAGGATCCTATCACGATGTCTCAATTAAAAGACTTGTTAAGAGGAAAAGGTCACGACATTTAGACATGTTCCATAGCATAGTCATGTCTCGGCGGTTTTGCACTATGGAAATGATCTTATCAAGTGGGCTATATCCAACAACCGCGATGGAAATAATGGATAAAGACGTTTTTAAATATGGGCAAGACCTAACTCGTCAATACTCAACTCAAAGAGCCCATTCAGGCTAGTCAGGATCCGATTGCACCCCTGTGCAAACAAGTATACAAGGGCATGCACGTGCGCACATGCCTAGTTTCCCCATTGGGCCAAACTTGTGCACACATATAGACTTGAGCATACTAAAACATACTTCGCAAAAGTTTATGGAGTGCAGATACTCATAAACACTTTTGCACCTCCTATTTTATTTGATATGGGACTAGAGAAACTCACCAAAATATAATAAACCAAACAAAGACACTTGCACTTAGGACTTTGTTTTTGTTGAAATACACATAACAACCCCCCCCCCCCCCCCACTTATTTCAAATAAGATAATTTTAGGTTTTTAAAAAAATTTATTGTGCATAAATGATGGTGACAAAATATCTTGGACCTTATTCAGTGAATTGTGTTTGAACTACAATAAATTAACGAATCGTGTCCTAAATTTCTTTTTATTTTTAAGTACACCGTAAACAAAACATACATGGTAGTTATGAAATTTTCGAAGGTGTTTTAAAGCTGCATGTTACGACCATGTGCATTATCCCAATTTCATAAGTACTGTAGAAAAATTGCCCAATTCTCATATAAAGTAGGCTCATTTTCACACTTACATATACGAGTCCACAAAGGGTGTCTCTCTAACGTCCATCGCCCCACCTTAAAACAAGGCTATAAACTCATTAATGGATTTATGCAGCCTCAATATATTACGAATAATCGTATCACTAATATCATATAGAGGGACAGATAGATAATTCCTCTTAAAATGTAATGTAGTTCTACCATGGAATCGCATATAAACTTAAATTTTTATATAAAACTTAGTTATTGGGATATCCAGTCCTTATGTTGGGTTACCATTTTTAGTAATTCATCTTTATATGGGCTTAAGTCATACCTCCTTCGATATTTTATAGACACTCTCTCTAGTTAGAGTTTTAGTTAAAATATTCATAATATCTATATTGGATCTTACAAAGTTTAGAGTGATTACACTAATTTTTTAATAGTTATCTCACATAACTATATTTTAGACGAACTTGTTTAGATTTTTCACCATGACATAACGAAGCAATGCACAATATACAAGCAAAAAAGTAAAAGTGTTATTCAATTCAACATTTAACTTAAACACACTATGATCATTATTAGCATAACTTTTACTAACAAATGAGTCATTATTGGTTATTATTATTTGGTCCGACTCAGTAGCCTACCTTAAACTCACTTTGTTCAAAATATATCCCGGAACAATGCTTGTGCACATGCTTGGCACATGAGGAACATTAACAAAAGTATTGGTTTTGACCGAGATGAACACAAAATCAACCTTACCCTGTCCAATAACATTTGCTATGACAACATTCCCCATTTGGAATTTTATGACAGAAGGAACCTTCTTCTAATTCTAAAACCACGTGCAATCGCAACACATGTGTGCACTACCATTGATGTTGATCCATCAATCGTCACATGATTCAGTGCAAATCATGTTGACTTTCACGAGTGTGGGCCATGACATTAGATTCCTCGATCAATTTTACTTATGGTACAAGAGTTGTTTAAAAAAATAATAATTTAAAATACTCTTGCAAAGGCAATCTGGTTTGTCACACATATAGCAACTAGATTATTTATTATGATCACCATTTTTATATTTCTTGATCTTATGTTTGGATTTTTTAAACTTGTTTTTGTTCGGTTTCAGGTCAGTGGATATGGCCTTTTATTTATGTTTATTTTGGTTATAGTTTTCCTCAACCGTTAGAACCTTAGATACATCAACTTTCTCATTTTTAAAACCCTCTAAGTGGGTAGCAGTTCATCAATAACAACACTTACTTGGAATTATGCATCTAACATGATTCATTCAGACACAGTTCATCAGCTATGAGACTAGACTCGTTTGTTTTGATGCACAACTAATTTAGCATAAACCAATTGGAACTTGAAGTATCAACTAACAACATATTTTTCCACACTCCCACTTCAGTCATATACTTTTTCACTAAAGTCTTTCAAATCTCAGCAAAGGTATCATTGTTGTAATACAAATTATATAATTGGTTCGACACGATACACAAAATATGGCCTTTACAGAGACGATCGTCCTCATCCCATTTTTAATGAAGTACATTTAGTTTTGATTCGAGTAGATCTGATGGTCAAGGTTGATTGATAATGTATGCCACTTTAAGAGTGGTGAGGTAGAAGAATATCTATTGTTTTCACCATTTTAAGTGTTGGCCATTATAATGTTGAGGCTGGACTGATTTATCATTTGAATATTTTAAAGTTGTGGGATGCAAAAATATCAAAATTGTCATTTATACATCAACGAAAATAGAAACATTCGACCATAATAAAGAGGAATAAAAGAACGCCGCACATGGAATTGAGATTCGAGATGCTTGCAGTAACTGATTGTTGATATATGAAACACCCACTGAGTCAAGGCGTATATCTGTCGCTATCTTTAATATAGTCTACATCCCTTGATATGTTAAACTAGTATATAAGGTGACCAATGTGACTTCTCTAAGGATAAACTCCCCAACAAACGATTCTCCATGGCGTGCTCTGGCTGCGGGGAATCCAACACCAATACCACAAACACATAAGACATCACATTCTCTTGGCCCAAGAAACAATCGAGAAAACTGATCTCATAAATACAAAGGAGAAAATCACATAAATAAAAAAGGATTTTTTTCCCCTGTTTTCTCTTTTTCAAGAGGAAATGGTTGCGGTATTTAGATATGCTCAACAATGAAGGCACATTTACATTCAATGACCGCGAAAAAAATAAAAAAACATATAAAGGTGTTTGGGCCCATCTAGGGCCGATTACACTCATGCACATGAATATACAGCGGTGTGCGCATGTACACACACTCAATTAAAGGTTTTTGGGCCAAGTTTTTTCGTCGGGCTAGATTTGTGCAAGCATATAGGCCTGAGCATGGTTCAACACACTCCATAAAGAGTCAATAAATTTCAAAGGCTTTCATAAACCCATCTGTATATCCTATTCTATCCAACATGCGAATGAAGAAACTTATTAAAACACAAAAAACCAAGTAAAAATATTTTTACTTTCAACGCTTTGTTTTGAATGAAATACACGTCATCAAAGATGAGAAAAAGAGTCTGACGGGGAAAGAGTAAGATGTACATAGAGTCCTAGATAATTTTAATAATGACCACAGTGAGGAAATCATTGTATAAATATTGTTGTCACTTAGGCATCAGAAGACCTGGCAACTCAGATTGACTCGCTCATCCATGAGTTGAGTTCGAGTGGGTGTTGGCGGTGGTTGGGGGGTTGCAACTTGAGTTACCCAACCTCATCAGGGTGAGTTGGTGGTGGTGGGAGTCGGGGGATGCAACTAAGGTTAGCCAAATCCCACCAAGAGTTTCCAAATACGAGTCAGACCCGGATAAGTCCTATCCAAGCCTTAAAACCATGCTCGCAAAAGCAAGCCTAATTCAGTAGCCCACGTCAACTCAAAAGTCAGCACGTGCAGCCCACTATCACATCGAAGCTCGTCATCCATCCAGCTGCACTCCGAACATCGGGAACGGATTGGCTACTTCCCTGACACCAGCCATTGGCTGATGGTCGGTGCTCTGTGGGGCCCACCATGATGTATGTGTGTCATCCATGCCGTCCATCTATTTTTATATATCATTTTATGATATGGTAGAAAAAATAAAGTATATCTCAATCTCAATTGGACCACATTACAGGAAACAGTGTTGAATGAATTTTGACCATTAAAAACGTTTTGGGCATAAAAGTTTTGGATCAAACTGATATTTGTTGTTTCCCTTCATCTGGGTCTTTATGACCAAATAAACAGATTGGATGTCAAATGAACAGTACAGTGGGCCTTAGGAGGATTTTAATTGTGAATATCCATTCATCATTTTTTGTCCTGTGGTGTGGCTCACCTAAGATTTATATCCCTATCATTTTTTATATCAAGCCCTAAAATGATCTGTAAAAATGGATGAACGGAATAGATGAAACACCTACATCATGGTGGGGCCCACAGAGCACCGACCACCAGCCACGGGACTGGTGTCAGGGGTAATAGCCAATCCTTTCCCCCGAACATCTCAGTTAACGGACATCTGGCACAAAGGGTCCTCTCTATTTGAATCTCAACCACCAATTCCGGACACGGAGGGCCCATTGACTCATCAAAACAATTCTGCTCAGCTAACTCCACGAAGCGGATGTTTCCAACCTCTCAGATGGGCCACGTGGTCTCGCAACGTCCCACGAGTTTTGGCTTCTTTCTATTTTGGAGGCCCCAAGACAAGGAGGCATTTAGACACGATATCAGCAAGTCTACCCATCGAAAAACATGAGGACGCGAGCGAAGCGACACGTTCAAGTACGTGTTTATCTCTGGAACCAAAAAAGAAAAAAAAGGGAAATGAGCTGAAATATGTGAGAGACCCGAATACACGTGTATCCATCGGTGGGGTTCCCTACATTTAGGGTTCGTGTTTCAAGATCCAAACCGTTGATTCGTTAGAACTCACTGTGGATGGATTATTCAAGCAATGTCTCCTGAATCTGACAATCCCGTCCACGTATCCCTTTTCCCAACCGCCTATTTGCAGCCCGTCGCACGGTTGGAATTCTTCCACCTCCGAATCTCCTTGTGCATACGACTAGATCGAGGATAATGATCACGGGCCATGAAATCATGAACCCCACTTGCAAATCATCGAGCCGAGGATCTCAGGGTACTCGAGAGGGTGGGATTTGAGAGAAGAGGGCGGGAGAAAAGGTGAAAAGAGTTAAAAGACACCGATATATATAATAAACACGGAAAAAAGGAAAAAGAAAAAAACGGAAAAAAAGAGCTTAGTAACATCCGCAAGGAAGAGGTGAAAGAAACATCTGGCTGCAGTTTCTCGTCATCTTGAGATAAAAGAGCGAGAGAGAGAGAGAGTGTGGTTTTCCTCGATCTGCTTTTGTCTCATTTACCCCTTCCATTTTTCTCTAAATTTCCATTTCACTCTTCGAATCCGTCATTGAGAATCCTCTTCAGAGATATAGGTTTTCGATGAGATAGAAAAAGAAAAGAAAAGAAGGAAAAATAAGAAGAAAAATGGCAGAGCAGAAGAACAGATGGAACTGGGAGATCCCAGGATTCGAGCCCAGGAAGCTGTCTGAGCACGAAGATCAGAACCCCCCTCCGTTGCTCCGCAGGTACTCGATTTCGGCCACGACAGTTGCATCAGCTGCATTGCCGCATTCGGAGCTTTCGAACCATGCTCTCTCCGCCAAGATTCAGAAATTGAAGGAGCAAGTCAAGGTACCAACAACATCCCTTTCATTTCCCATCATTTCTTCCTCTTTTCTATCTGCGATTTGGTGAAATTTCACTGATGCTTACTTCAAACCATATGCTGCCTAGGCGCAAAAGGATAACTACCATTGGAGTAACGTAAGAAACAACGCCGCAAATTCATTACTATCTACCCTTTTCTTACCATAGAGTATTCTAATTTTCTATAACATTGATATATTTTGGGCCATTTCGGTTGTCCACTTGATTATTAATAATAATAATTATTATTACTGCCGAGCACCGAATTGCTAATAGAAATAAGGAATAGATTTTGGGCACACAGCATGCACCGAGAGTTGGTCCTCCACATATGTCTTGCACCATCTAAAGACGGTGGACAGGAGTCCAAGTGGTTTTTTGAAATCTTGTTTTGAAATACATGTCGTATTCTGGCCCCCTGGTTTTGTTTCATGCTGTGTGCCAGGATCAGGGCCGTAGAAATACAATCAGGCAACATTTGAGGAACCCTGCATACTGTTTTAAACTCCTGTCTGGTATGGATATGCATTGGAATTCTCTCCTTGAAGGTACACCACTGAGGTACCAACATTGTAATGTTAGAAGGATACGATGCTGAATTGGGGTATATTTATGGTTTTACAGAACGTATTGTTCAATGCATACTATACGCATCATATTTCAGGAGTTTGATACGTGCTCTAGTGAATAGTTTTTAGACCATGCTACTGGTTTTGTAAGGATTACTTGAGAGTTAGGGTATCTGCATGGGAGCATTGTTCTACATCAATATGGCTTTTTTTTCCCCCTTATTCTTTTTTTTTTTTTCTTGTTTTTTGTGCATCTCACAACTTTGTGGTGTGAATTTGATAGCATGCAAGAAAAGATTACATGGACCTCAGACAGGAGGCCAGCGATCTACAAGAGTACTCTAATGCAAAACTTGATCGAGTTACACGCTATCTGGGTGTTCTTGCAGATAAGGCCCAGAAGCTAGGTAAGGCAGACAACAATGTTTGATGCACCATAGACATCATTTTCGCTGTTTCAAGTCTTATTAGTTAAAATGCATGAATGACATACTTTTCCTCCCCTTTCTCAATACTTGGTGTAAATTGGTCTTGTGCAATGGAAGGAAAAGTAACCAGGTCTAATTAAAAATTTGATACATTTTCAGATCAAGCCGCCCTTGAAACTGAGGCCAGAATTTCCCCGTTGATCAATGAGAAGAAAAGGTTATTCAATGACTTGTTGACAGCCAAAGGTACTATTTTGCAAACTTTCTGCTTGAAATCTGATAGCTGTCTTCCAGTTTTCACATAAATGTATTTATTTGTTTGCCATGGAGTGTTTGCAATTAAGCTTTTCAAAGCCGCTGTGGTGTTTTTCCATTTGAAAAGTCAATTGAAAATTTCAGGAAACATTAAGGTATATTGCCGCGTGAGGCCCTTATTTGAAGATGAGGGTCCATCCGTCGTTGAGTTTCCTGATCACTTCACCATTCGTGTAAACACCGGTGCTGATTCTATAACCAATCCTAAGAAGGATTTTGAGTTCGATAGGGTGTACGGACCGCATGTTGGACAAGGTAAGCAAACGTAAGTTTGTTCTTATTAGCTCTTTGATTACTTGGATTTTGAAAGTGGCTCCCAGTTTTTCTTTCTAAACAACATTGTCATTGGACGCAAATCATGACTCTGTCTGGAGATGTTTTCTTGGAAGTTGTTATCTGATCTTCTGATACTTCATACATGCAGGAGAACTTTTCCATGATGTGCAACCATTTGTACAGTCGGCTCTTGATGGATACAACGTGTCTGTGTTTGCATATGGACAAACTCGTGCTGGAAAGACACACACCATGGTCTCTCTCTCTCTCTCTCTCTCTCTCTCTCTCTCTTTGGGCACATGCGTGTGTGACACTTTCCAAAGACTTGTCCTTTCTGCTTTGGCATGCTTCTTATTTCTCTTTCTTGGGTCTGCAAATGCAACAAGAGCCTGTTTGGATAGCAGGAAACAAAAAGAAAAGAAAATTGTAATGATTGTCCAATTCTGAATTCTTAAGATTTTTTATAAGCATGGATTCCATTTTCAGGGTCTTGTTTGGATAACAAGTGGAAATCGATACAAAGTTCTCACAACAGGCCCCTCGTATTTTGTCCGTGAGAATTTGACTTTGGTGTTAGTGATTGTTTTTTGAAATCCAATGTTTTATTTGCTATCCAAACATAGTGAAATGTTCCATCATGGGAAAATCCATCCATTTTCTTTTCTTTTCTTTTCTTTTCCCATTATCCAAACAGGCCCTAAATTTTTATGGTGATCTAATATGTTCAAACTATATTCTAAACCTTTCTTATGATCAAGAGTGGATATGCACTATTGAGTATTGACAATGGTTGGAAATGAATAGCTTATTTTTAATGGGAAAAATATTTGCTTGGTTATCTTTTTCTATCAGCTTGGGTCTTTACTTCTTCATTAAATTTGAATAGATATCCCTTTCTTGGAGCTTTTAACTACTCTATGTTTCTACACGTTTGTGATTTTCAATTCTTTCATAACCAAGGTCCCTCTTGGCCATGTTGCCATTTTCACGCGCTGCCAGTTTTGAGAAATTGCCATGCAACTAACGTTTGTAGAGTCCATACTCTTCAGCTAATCTTGGCAGCAATTAACTTACTCATTTTAACTTTAATCCTTTTACCTTTGTATATTTGAACACGTGATAAGTCGTGATCATTAATATTTGGCCTCTTAAGTTGTTGCTTACGTTCTCCTTTCGCAGGAAGGCTCTAGTCATGACCGTGGTTTATATGTGAGGAGTTTTGAGGAGCTTTTTGACTTATCCAACTCAGATACAACGTCTACTTCCCAATTTAATTTTTATGTCACGGTCTTTGAGCTCTACAATGAACAGGTTTTCTTAGACATTTCTCTCTCTCTCTCTCTCAATGCTCAAATGTTTCCTTTATTTACCATGAACATGCTCTATTAATTGTGTGCATGCGAGTTGTTAGAATCCTAGTAGCATTTTTCATGTGAAGCACTGTTGATTTTTCTGCTTGTTTGTTTTGGTGCATATTTTGTTGAGATCTAAAGTTATTGTCATCTGCTGATGGTGTTCTCTGCTCCTTGTTTTGTACAGGTTCGAGATTTGCTCTCCCTGTCTGCAAACAATCTATCAAAAGTTCGCCTAGGACCCCCAGATTCTTTTGTAGAATTGGTGCAAGAGAGAGTTGAGAATCCACTCGACTTCTCTAGAGTTGTAAAAGTGGGGCTTCAGAATCGGGGGACAAACATTTCAAAATTCAATGTCTCTCATCTGTAAGATCTTAATCTGATATTCCAACATTGGGCAGTCTTGGACCCTTGGTACACACGACCTGTAACATCTACATCTTTGGTGTCCATACTATTTATACTCCTGCCACTAATATTATTACTTCTTCTACTTTTATTTTAATTTTCAGTTCAGTGTCTTAACTTTCCTTGTGAATAATACTCTATTCATTACTTTAAAATCTGATAAATTTAAGCTCATCTCAAAACTGCAGCTGTGCCTCTTTAATCTTCAATTAACGTTAGATCAATTTTACTGTCATTATTTAAATTTTTTATCATATAATTGTCTAACTATTGCTCTTGCTTATGGAAAATTCAGGGTCACTACAATTCATATACATTATAGCAATTGGGTCACTCGAGAAAACTTGTATAGCAAGCTTTCTCTTGTGGACTTAGCTGGAAGTGAAGGTTTGATTGAGGAAGATGCTAGTGGGGAGCATGTTACCGACCTACTTCATGTGATGAAATCGCTATCTGCGTAAGTATTGTGATTCTTGAGCATTCCTTTTTCCACAATTTGGCATATTCGGTAATTATGTGATTATGCATATTGTTAGAAGCGATATTGAGAATCCTCTGATTCTTGATCATTTCTTAACTTCAAAGCCTCTTTATTATTATTATTATTATTATTATTATTATTATTATTATTATTTATTTATTTATTTTTATTTATTTATTTATTTTTCTATCATCTAGAAAAACTGTTTTTTGAGACAGTAGATGACTGAGTATTGAAAAGTTCGGCGTGTTACAATCTACCCCCATTAAAATAATTTCGTTCTCGAAATTCAATCACTTCTACCATGTATACGGGTGAAGATATTCCAATTCACGGTGTCTAAGCTTTCCTTGTGTTCCTCGTGAGGTAGATTTGTGTGTACAAGTGTGGATAAGACACTACATGAATTCAGGTTGTTACAATCTACCCCCCTTAAAATAAATCTCGCCCCCGAGATTTGAGAACGTATGTATCAATTGTCAAGAGTTATGTTCGTAACTCGATAAGGTCAATAATTCACAAATCTTTAATACGTTAAGACAATTGATAATGAATGATTCTTGAAACACAATAACAAGATTCGGGACGCCTTTCTTAGTTAACACATATGCTAGGGAATTCACATCCCTTGAAACTTATCCAAAAGATGTGTACCGTGAGGATACGCTAGCCACCACCTCATAATCCCAGTAACAATGGAAACATGCTTCCACAGAGTCAAACTCTTGCTTGCCACCCAAGCAATAGCATTCTCAGGGCGGACCTCTACAATTAATGAACCTCAAAATGACCATCGAAGGCAATTTATCTAGCATTGGTCTCTAGTAGCTGCACATTATTTGAATCACCATACCCTGTTGGCTTGGAGAAAACAAAACAAATAGCCATGTTCTTGCTCTTAAGCTTGGCATCCGCCTCAAAAGGACAATAGCAATGTTCCTTTGGAGCAATGACAATTTTCCTTTGGAGCAATGACAATTTTTTTGTGAACTGGAACAAGAAGCATTTTGATCATTTGACTGCTCACCGAGTTTTCACCCACCTTCAAGTTAAACTTCTATACAGATTAAATTTCAAATTTAGTCATATGGGTTTGCTTGTTGTTGTGGCAACCACCTTGCATTCGCATTGCTTAGAATCACAATTCATTTAGAGAATCTGCCACATTTCCCCCAATTCTTCCCAAATATTCCTTGTATCGGGATTAATTGCCTTGCTGAATTATTCCCAAATCATAATTTTGTAGCAGGTCCCATTTTGAACCCATGCTCTGACTTCTGCTTTATGATTCTTGATAACAATTTGCAATAGACCATACCTGCACCTAAATCCCTTCTCACATCCCCTCATGCTATGTTTGACTAAGAAAAGTATCCTTAACACAATATCTTATCACCTACATAGGTTTCTGGAATGTAGTCATCCCTCACAATTAATATTCGTCTAAAACAAATTCAAAAGGAACCCTTGCACAACTCCGTTGATGGGATCATTAGTTTCATAAGTAATATCCCTTTGAAAAGCAAATCTTTAGATCTCCCATGTATTATCCGAGGCTGCTTTCCAAAACCAGTGGATCTCCCAAAGTATTATGAAATCGAAACAACAAAATCTTGCTAAAGCAACTCTCTTTTTGTGTTTTTTGTTTCTTGTGGAAACCTGCTAATTGAGGTATCTTTGGATGATGTCACCCATAGGCACAAAAATCTTTCTTTCAGGTAATGCGGGTTTGCTTTTGATTTCTCAAATGCTGCATATCAGTCCTAAATCCAGCATCATGGAACTCCAATAGTACTTGGGTTTTGAACTTTATTTCTACTGGTCATCTAGAATTCAAAGTGAGCCATGCCATCTGGGCTGCAACTAGTGATTCTTTCAGCGCATAACAATATTGTTGGAGAAGTATTTTTACATGATTATACTTAGGTACAAAAAATTTTTGGTTTACCTGATCCCCACACTTGCGTTATCTTAAGAATTTGAGTTTTACGGTGCTAGTTCCTGCATTCGTCGTAACTAGAACTTGTCTGAGAAAAGTCACATATGACTGCAATGATCCTAGGCTTTGGCACCAATTTGTGTACATTGGCATTTCTGGAAAGCACTGGGTTGTCAATGGGCTGCCTGGGCCAAGCAAACTCAAACTGGCCCAATAGGTCTGGCAAGACCAGTTCAAAAAATCGAGGCTGGAGGTTTGGAAGACACTTTAGTTTCACACAACCATTACTTTGTGTGGCATGATTTTGGCCGAAAATCTGGCATGACATGGAACATTAGATGAAGCGGCATCAAACATGCCAAACTTAAAAAAAGGCCGTGTATAAAATGCAGGATTTAAAACCCCCTTATTGGTTCCAAATGTTCCATGGGAAGATGTATGGATTTCGTGCTTGGATTGCCAGGTACTCAAAAGTGGTATGGCTTTTGTTTTTGTAGTTCCTGATAATTTCTCTAAGACAGCACGCTTCATCCCATGTAGAAGGATGATGCGTTGCTAATCTTTAGTTTTGGGGGGTGGGTAGGCATCAAGGCATGCCTAAGTTGATTACTTCTGACCAAGACACTAAATTTCTTAGTCACTTTTTTGGAGGGGTTTATGGAAGAAACTTAGGACTGGTTTACTTTGTAGTAGCACCTATCATCCTCTAGGGGATGGTCAAACCGAAGTTGTGAACTGAATTCTAAGCAATCCACTTTGAAGCCTAGTGGGAATGAGCACTAAGCAATGTGATGTGGTGCTTCCCCATGCCGAGTTCTGATATAACTCCATGGTGAACACTTCACTTGAGATTGTGGATGAGTGTGGCCCACCGCATTATCCTGCTCTTGTACCTTTGCCAAATTCAGGCAATACAAGCAAAGAAGCTGAAGGAGAGATTCTCCCACTTAGTGAGTATTGCTCAAAAATTGAAGGAGAGATTCTCCCACTTGGTTAGTATTGCTCAAAAATTGAAGGAGAGATTCTCCCACTTAGTGAGTATTGCTCAAGAGGCTAATATAGTGGTTGTAAGATGTTTCTTGATCCATGGAAACTTAGTGATATGGGACCCTCCTTGTAGAAGAAACTTATCTGAGGTTGAGTTGGTGGAGTTTTTGAGTCTTCTGGAGCTGTTAAGTAAGGTTCGACTAGTGACTTGACAAAGTGATACAATGAGGTGGTTAGATGAAAAATCCAGAGTCTTCTCTGTCAAATCGGCATATAAAAGACTTAAAGTTGAGGAGCCATACAGCTTTCGTTTGGAAATATGGAGCTCTACGGAAGGTAGCAGCATTGGAATGGCTAGTGGGCAGGAACAAGGTGCTAACAGTCGATAACTTATGCAAGAGAGGGATGTCCCAAATGTACGTCTTTTGTTTTATAAAGCTGAAGAATCGGTGAACCATTTATTCATTCACTGTGAATTCGCAGTAAAGATATGGGCGGACATCATTGGTAAGCTTGGGTTCAATTGGGTAATGCTGGGCTCAATTGAAGCTTTTTTCACATCTTGGCATGGCGGAGGCAAAGGGGATCTAGGAAAGCAAGTTTCGCGTCTGTCTCCCTGTTGGGATTTGGGTCTAATGGCTGGAAAGAAACAGCCGATGCTTTTGAAATCGTAAAAAGTCTTCAGTGGAGGTCTGTAAATGGAGTTGTAAACGTAGTTTTCTGGTTTTTTTTTTTTCTTTTTCTGTTCAATGGGTTGTATTCTTTAGGTTTTTGCCTTTTTTCAATAAACTTGTCACTGTTCAAAAAAAAAAAAAAACCATATCCGTTATGTAATGGCCGTTGCGGCACATCATGGTTGGAAGACCTTCAAAGAAGAAGAATTTGTATGAGCATACTTTAAGAAAGAAAGGTTTCTGATAGGTACCTACAAGCTACATCAAGTTGAAAGAGAAGAAGGTAAGACCATGTTGAATCTTGGAGAAAATCAATGATAACTCCTAGATGATTGATTCCACCAGGTATATGCATTCACCCCATTTCAACTTGTAAGCCTTTTTGGAGTATTTTGGTGAATCGAATGCAAACTTGGGACTTGGGAGAGAGTTCGCTCCAACATTGGGAGGATGATGTAGCACATGTGGAGGCATGCCCTTTGGATTGATGGTCTTCCATGTGCCTAGCCAAGTGGACCCCATTTTGATACCAACAAGTTCAAAAGTCAAATGGCTTTTTAAATTTGAATTTGCATGTAATAATTTTGTTGACCATCGAATGCACTAGGAAAATGTGTGTTTCTTGGAAATTCCTCATCTCCTTGGAGTGGAGCAATTTAGAGTTCCCAAGGGAGGTAGTAGTCTAAGACTTTGAGGCATTTAATGATGTAATTGAAAGTTTTAGTAAGAGTAAATGGTTGTAGTTGAAAGTTGTAATAGGAGTAAATGGTTAGCGTAATCAAATGATAAATTGGTGATAGGGTAATTGCATAAAAATGAGTGATGGTAGGATCTCTTGAAGTATTGTAAATTATATCTCCTTTAGTTGGAGTAAAACTTCTCTTTTGGTAGAGCATTGCCCTCACTGTGATACACTTTTATCTTCCTCCTTGATCCTCATGTTCTTCTCTTCTCCATCACTTACTTTTGGATTCAATTTGTAATTATTAACTTCTGAAAGTTGTGCACATTTACTACTGTCTTAAACATGTGTGGTTTGAAGTTATGTCTCTGAAGAAACTGCGACAAAGAGGGAAACTCTTGATACTGGGTGTTTCCACTTTCTTCTACTTTACAATTATGCTGCCTTGGTTTTCAGATAGCACCTTTTCTAGTTTACATTGCATTAATTTAGGCATGCCTTTTTTATCCCTTCTTATTCTCTTCATGCTCTTCTGGACTGTATGTTAGTACTTGGCACACGTGTTTCCTATATTAGTTCATTAGTTGTCAACAATTCATAGCCGTCTTCTGCTACGTTCTTACTACTTTTGCTTTTTTGTAGTTTGGGAGATGTTTTAACTTCCTTGAATTCGAAGAAGGAGATCGTACCTTATGAAAACTCAAGGCTTACAAAAATACTCACGGACTCCCTAGGTAATCATTACCATTTTTTTAATAAATTGAATCTACTCCGACATTTACTTTCTGGCCATCATATTGATAGATTGATTTATGAGTTACTAATTGTGAGTTTAATGAATGGTGGTGACCAATGACCATACTGATCACCATGATGATTATGCTGATGACAACACAGTGATGGCAAAAGTAATAGTTGTGAAGTAGTAATGTTAGACAACATCTTCAGTTCGCCATGCATGATACACTTGTTAAATGAAAAAACTGTTTTCTAACATGTCATTGGGGATATATTATTACATATGGCATTATAACCTTAGGAACCCTATTCTTCCATCTACATCTTGTTCGAGCTTCTCATGAATCTTCGCTCAGGGAGCTGTGCTGCTGATTCTGTATCTCTTCTTGTGATGGTTCAAGTCTGTCTTGACAGCAAATTCACTCTTCTTTTTCAACAGATTTGCTTACTACTGTATGTGCTTTCATGAATTAATCTCTACACAACCCATGGATGCGCAACTACCAATCATGGTCTACTGTAACGGCCGTTACGCAAAGGTAACGGTGGCAACCGCTACATGTTATGGGGTTGTAGCAGCCATTATGGAAAAAATGACCCGAAACAGCCTCGTTACGGCCCGTTACGTCCCCCCTAAAGTCCATTAGGGGGCTGATACAGGTTTTTCATTTTTCATTTTTTCAATAAAAAGAGACTGTAACGCTGTTACAGACCATATCGTAAAGGTAATGGTGGTGGCTGTTACGGCCACCATTACCGTTATGGAATACCTTGCTACCTATAGTTTTACGAGTTAGCATTGACTACTTGATGAATTCTGTCTCTAATAATGTCAACAACTAATAACTCCTTCAGAGTCTTCATAAATCTACATGTGTATTAAAACATGCAAATGTAGTTTGCTGTTAGTTCATAATTATTCCAATTTCCTACCATTGGAAGGATGTGTATTCAAAACCAATATGATACATCATGATCACCGTTCCGAAAAAAAACATCATAATCACAGCCTCGTCCCATCTCTTTGTCATATGTTTTATTAATCCCTTTTCTCCTATCATTCAAGTAATAATATGAATGTTGATTTAACAAATTAGAAGATTCTTATTATTAATGGCCTATATTAATCTATTACATACTATATGATTGTATAAAGTTTGAGCATACATGATAATCCCTATTTGATCCTAGCCTCCGGATTTCTAAAAATTTTACATACTGTGATTATAAAATTTTTAAGTATACACGACAATCCGTATTTGATCCTAAGCTTCTTGGCATTATCACTCCTCTTGTTCTTCTTCCTGCTGAATCCTGACTTGTAGGCAAAAATACTAGAGACATGTATGCTGATACATATACGTAAAGTTGCAAACTATATTTAGTTATATGGGAAAATCCAAGGCCTTTATGCCTTAGGACTTGGGAGTGTGGCATGGAATGATCATATATTAATCATTTTCTTCTTTGGAATGATTTTTTTTTTTTTTTTTCCTTTTTTTGAAAGATACCATGGAATGAACATGACTCCACTTTATTAGCTTTGAGGGTTGGTTCACATTGTTCTTTGGACACAGCATTGTGGAGGGGTTAGCCCTTGATGAAAATTGTGCTGCTCAGATATGAAGTGATTTCCTACCTGTGACTGTTACTTTAGTCATATATTTTATCCATACTGCTGTATCTGTGCTCTACCTTGAATTATTCAATAAACATAGGATATAGGGAACACAAGGTTCACAATATGGGGTGCTACATATTGTGTTTTAAAACACTATACTGGTATGTTTTTATACTTATCAGTTATATGGCACTATGTTGGTCGAAATTCACACTGATATGGTTGATATTTAGTGTGTTGCCAATACACACTCATCATCACCATCAGCTAAGCCTCAACTAATTGGGCCCAGCCACATGAATCATATTCTGCCATTCCACTCTATCAATGGGCCATAACTTCTGTTAGACTATAGGTCATTAAGTCTTTTCTTACTACCTCCACTCACATCCTTTTGGGCCTTCCCCTTGCCCTTTAAGAGCCTTCGGATTGTACCAAACCTAACTGGCACAGTTCTTGGTCTCCGTTTTACTGAATGACCAAACCATCTAAGTCTGCTTTCCCTTATTTTGTTACCTATTGGCGCTACTCCTAAATTCCCTCAAATGCATTTATTTCTTGTTCTATCCTTGTCTTGCCACTAATCCATCTCAACATCCTCATTTCAGCTACACTCATCCCATGGACATATTGTTCCTCAACTGCCCAACATTCCGTCCTATAAAGCATGGCCGGTCTTATAGCCATCCTATAAAATTTCCCTTTCAGTTTGAATGTTATGTGATGACCACATAAAACTCCAAAGCCTAGACACACTGATGTATATTGATTTTAGGGACAGCTGAAACATGCTTCTGTACCAGCATTTTGGACTTTGAGGAGATATGCTGTGAGCTTGGCAAAAGTGAAACATGAGAGGAGGATGTAGTTTGGTTGTGATACAAACCGAGTCACTGCCGCATATTGGTTTTGGGGCAGCTGATACATCTTGAGTACCAATATTTTGTACCTTGAGGGGAGATGCTATTAGCTTGATAAAAATGTAATGAGAGGAGGATACAGTTTGGCTTGACAAATGGTGTGACTTAGTCATATGGAATTTCTCAGATCTCTCCCCTCATTGGTCATATGGAATTTCACAGATCTCTCCCCTCATTGAGGTGTTTTGGGTTCCGCCTTGCACGAGGAATCTAGCCGATGAAGAGTTTGAGGAATTTGTTAGACTGCTGTCTGTTCTTTCTCATGTGAGGCCGGTGTTATCTGTTCCGGATTTCTTGCTGTGGCAGAAAGAGAAATCTGGAAAATTTTCGGTCAGATCCTTTTATAGGAGTCTGGAGGGGAATGATAGCAGGGGCAGGATAAGCCCGATGGTCCATGTTTGGTGATATGGTGCTCCTTCTAAGGTGACGGCTTTTGCGTGGTTAGTAGGGTGCAACAATGTCTTCATAGTCGATAATCTCAGGAAATGGAAGATGATTCTTCTGAATGTTTGTGTGATGTGCTTTCAAGATGGGGAGTCGGTGGATCACCTATTCATTCACTGCGAGTTTGCAAGGCAGTTGTTGTTTTTCAACATTTTTGGAGTGTTGTGGGTCTTGCCAAGTTCAATTGCTCAATTTTTCCTCTTATGGCACGAAGGAATGTATACAAGCGCAGGTAAAAAAGTTTGGCGTCTCACGATGTTGGCTGGGCTTTGGTTCCTATGGAAGAAAAAGGAAAAATAGGTGTTTTAGGAATCGGGCAGGTTGGGTAGAGGTCTTCAAGCTAGCAAAAATGCATGTTATTGATTGGGCGGTGGCCTCGAAGGGTGTTTTTCGATTCTCGGAAAATTGGGCTGAGTTGTAAGCCTTTGCGGGCTGTTGTATGGTTTTTGTCCTTGTTTTTTCCAGCTTCAACCTTTCTAATTATATATATATATATATATATATATATATATATATATATTCTCATCGCTTCGAAAAAAAAAAAAAAAAAAGATTGATTGAACCATTAGTAATTCGGAGTGTGAAGTGCAAGTAAATCAATTCCCTATTTGGTACCTCAGGCACATTCTATATTGTGTTTTTGACCTATTTTTCCAGATGGTAGTGGAGTCTAAATTCTATTACAAATGAACTTTCTAAACATGGGCACTTCAGATCCTTTTGTGTGGCGTGTGCACGTGTATTTACGTGGATTAGGAAACAGTCTTTCATGATTGTGCTTTGCTTGATGCCATCAGACTGTTTTTTATTTCTTTTTTTATTTTATTTATGGAGTCAATTTTGTTCATTTGCCAGGTCAGTAATTTTTTTCATTCTATGAATTTTATTTAATTACATCTGAAATATCAGAATGAGTTTAGCTTTTGCACATTTGTGGAGTTCTGTTATAAGTGGCTGTGAGTTGCAATATTATATATATATATATATATATATATATATATATATATATATATATATATTTCAATAGATTTTTCTAAAGATTTGATTATCGATGATATCCAGACCCCTCGAATCCACTGGGACACTTGTCTCATGCTAGACACGTGACATGACATGTCTATGGGTATGGGATCTGTGTTGGACATGGATCATCAAACATTTTGTATCTCTATTTTGAAGGGTAGGCAAACATTTTATATTAAAATTAAACATATCTAAAGTAATAACTAATAACAATGCATTTTAAGGATATTTAAAAATAAAAACATTAAAGTATTACATTTATAGTTGTGTTCTATTGCCCTGAGATTTTGGACTATTGTACCTCACGCCTGCTTGTTCACCCAGGCAGATTCTGGTAACTTGCTAAAGGGCATTCTGTACACCTCCAAGCAAATTTGTAAAATAAAAAATTTCTCCTTTTTTTTTTTTTGTTTTTGCAGGTGGAAGCTCTAAGACATTGCTGATTGTCAATATCTGTCCAAATGCTTTAAACTTAGCAGACACATTGTCCTCCCTTAATTTTGCTGCCAGAGCTCGGAATTCTGAACTTAGTCTTGGAAATCGAGATACAATTAAGAAATGGAGAGATGTGGTAAATTCCATTGCAATCTATTGTTTTTCTGAGGCTTGAGACTCGAGAGTAGTGTTTCTGCCTTTATTTTTTGCCATTTCTTATATTTAGTTATAAACATGTTTCCGGAGTGACTAAAGTAAATTCACAAATTTTTTTTTTTCAAAATTGTTATCCTTGATGTGTTCTGAAGGCAAATGATTCACGCAAGGAGTTGTACGAGAAAGAGAAGGAGATCCATGATCTAAAGCAAGAGGTTTTGGGACTGAAGCAAGCACTAAAAGATGGCAATGATCAGTGCATCCTGCTCTTCAATGAAGTCCAAAAGGCCTGGAAAGTTTCCTTTACACTGCAGGCAGATTTGAAGGTCTTTTAACTTAATTTTTTTTTTTCCCTCTACATTTTCTTTTTTCCTTCTATTTCTCAACAAAGCTGGCAATACGATATGAAGCTTTTCACCAACTTTTAAAAACTTTTGACTGGACTTGGAATTGTAAGGCTTAGTCTAGCTTATCAAATTGGTTGTTTGTTCATTTTCTTAATTCTGTCTTTTGATGTTTTCCTTCTATATAATCTTATAACAAGAGAAACTCACAAAAGGTGTTAAAAAAAAAATCCTTTTAGGACTTGGACTAATTTATTTCCTACTTGATTAAACAATTGAGTCTCTCACCTAGCTTGGGATCTGAGTTTGAAGTGTACCACTCTCCTGATGCAGTGTAGCCCTGGTCCATGGGCATTCGGTGAGGCGGTGGCCTCGATGCCTACCAAAAAAAAGAAGAAGAAGAAAGATCATAAGTCCTAGCTGTTTGAATCGGCTGGGTGAGTTTGTGTTGGAGAATCACCGTGCCTTTAAAAAAAGAAAAAGAAAATAAGAGTGATAGACAATTGTTCTTACCTCGATAATGTCATGCTCCCATTGGTTATCCAACATGGATTTTCTTATGAGTGAGATGGGCAGCTATGTCATGGTAATCTATCCTTTTCTCAATATTAGTGATTCATTGTTGTTGTCGTTGCCTTTGCTGTTGCCGTTGCCCTCATCATCGTCATGGCCTTGTTATTGAACTTTTGCCATGCAATCATGATAATTTCTATCTGTGCAAAATTTTAGTAACTTACAGAATACTGGCACACTAGAACAATCTTAATTGCAATATACCACATGTACACCACCAACATCGTAGCGTTGTCCCAGGTTTTTTTTTTTGGGATGAGCAAATTTGGGTAGGCTTGATGGTTCCTGTTTTGCTAATCACCTGAAAAAGGATTTCTTGTTATTGCTTGGTGAAGGTTTCATCAACTGGCTCCCTACCTGGCATCAATGCTCCTTTACATGGGCTAGGGACATGCTGGTTCATCACTATTAGGTTGAGTTTTGTGCATTACACGGGTATTCCATAATGGTAACAGTGGCCATAACGGTCACCACCGTTTCCTTTACGATATGGGTCATAACGGTTGTTACACAGCCCTAATGACCATTAAGGTCTCTTTCCCTCTCTCTGTTTATTTATTTATTTTATTTTATTTTTTTATATTGAAAGAAAAACCCCAAAAAACCTGTATTTGCCCCGTAACGTTGAAAATAATATGAAAAACCTATATTTGTCCTGTAACAGACCATTACGGGGCTTTTATGGCCTTTACAGGGGGTGTAACAGGCTGTTAACGGCGGTTACATGTCAATTTTTTTTTACATGTAATTGTTACAACAATTACGACCCCGTAACGGGTAATGATTGCCACCGTTAGCTTTGCGTAACGGCACACCATAATACATAAAATACTTTATTTATCCTTTAAATGTAACCAATGGTTTCAAGTTAATTTCATGGGTTCAACACCGCCTAACCACTTAAAAAGTATAGCATACTGTTATATATTGCATACTTTTGTATTTTTATGATCTTGTATTGGGAATTGCATATTGAATCTGATGTAGGACATGAAATTTAAATATGATATGCAAGATTTCAAGCTTTAGATCATACTAATTTAGAAACAATCACAGAAATTCCACATCCCACGTAAGATCAAGCATTCAACAAGGGGAATCTACGAGGGTCCAAGCCTACACATGTTAGAGCTGGATCAATTAAAAATTATAGACCAAACAATGCTTAAAGGAGAGTAGATTCATCCACACATGCAAAGGATTATTCCCCAATCCAAGGGATTCACATGTTTCAATTCGGGAAAACTTAGGGTTGTAAAACTGGAATAAAACTTGGGATTTAGGATTATCTAGGGTTAGGGTTAGGGAAATGAGGCGAGAGGAGTGAAATAGAAGAGAGGCGAACTCGAGATGTACCACACGTGTGGACAGTGGCTGGGTCCAGACGCACGTGCATGGGATTTTGCCCACACGTGTGGGGCCCACGAACCCAAAAAAGGGCAGCTTGGGTCTGGTTGGCCAGGGGTGGGCCACACGCACTAAATCTCAGGCCAATCGGACGTCTGGTCTGTGCAAGGTGCTCCGCCGAAGTTTCAGCCCTCCTGCAGGGCTTGATTCTGCAAATCTGCTGTAGAGGAATGATTGACTGCAAAAAGGGGGTGGATTTGAAGCGTGGATGGTTGTGGGAGATGATGAATATTGAGGGTAGATGTGGTGATTTAGGATGGGTGTGGCTTCGCACCACGACAGTTAGCTCTTCGAAGAAGGGAGGGTTTCGCACCCAATTGGATTTCCACAACTCAAAGAATTAGAGAAGCAGGAAAACGTAGAATTTTATTCATAATCTTCAATGATAAAAAACCTACAAGGGGTTGCCTATTTATAAGAAAACCCTATACCCCAAAAGCCGCACCGTGTGCGGACACTATTACTTAGAGACGAAGTAACAAAAATAACAACTAATCAAAGCAATCTAAACCGTTCATGATGTTCCTAATAACGATAATAAGCAAAACTCAAAGTCCTAGATCATCCTCTATCTCCTCTCTGGGTGTGGGAATGGTAGATATGGAAGGTAGAGGCTGGGAAGAAGGGTCGGGAAGAGGCCATGGATCAAGGGAAGGGTTTGGGGAATTAGGATAGTTAGGCGAAAGGCTGGACAATGTATCAGGGGTCCTTTAAAAAGCAACTAGATTCTCCAGATTGAATGTGAAACTAATTCCCATGGAAGGTGGAAGATCTACCACATGCGCATTGAGACCGTTTCGTTTTATAATTTTGAATGGTCCAGCATTACGCGCATGTAATTTACGAACGGCTCCCTGAGGGTACCGCTCTGGCCTGATGCGGACCATCACAGAGTCCCCTACATTGAATTTCTTGAAACGTTTATACTGGTCTGCAGAGAGTATGTAATGTTCATTACTAGTAGTGATCTTTCGCCTGATTTCCTGATGCAATGAATGAATGTGATGTGCAAAGGACTCTGCAGACTTTGATGGCCTATGGGATAGGGACATAGGGACAAAATCAATAGGCTTCCTAGGAACAACATTACACCAAAGTGTGGCTTTATATGATCCAAACTGAATAGGAATAAAACAACGGTGCGAGACTGGACTGAAAGTTTCATCAACCCAAGACACTGTATAAGGTTGAGGATGGGCTTCAAGCTTTAAGCCCAAATGGCTCACAGTGCCAGTTGATGCCATGTTGGTACAACTACCACTATCCACGATCATCTTGCAGCTCTTATCACCACATTTTGCGTCAGTATAGAAGATCGTGTTGCGACGCCAATCGTCAGTATTCTTTGCTTGTGTAAAGGTGCAACGCAGAACTGCGAGGGTTGCAGACTCTTGTGCTTCCCGTTCCTCATCACTAGTGGTTTCAGTTGACTCATATTCTTCCTCTTCGCCGTCACTCTCTGGGGGCACTACTTCTACTTGCCCATTAATAAGGAATGCCTTGGTGTATTCTTTCGTGCCACACTGGTGGGCAAAGTGACCAAACCCCTGACATCTAAAACACCTAGTCGCCTCACTTTTGCGCGAACTAGACCTGACAACCTCTTTACCCTTATCATCCTTGGGCCTAGACTGAGAACCACTGGAAGGCTTGTATTGATATCTAGTGCTAGACTTAGCCCCAGAAGGGGTGGCCTTAGCGCCAGAATCACGAAACTCAAACTGCCTTCCCATAGATGCTTTGAGGTATTGCTCGACCTCCAACACTACTTGATACATCTGTTCAAGAGTGTTTATGTCCTTGACGAGCAACTCTCTCTTAATGTCAGAACGGAGGCCCGTCTTAAATCAAGCAAGAGTGAGTACGGGATCCTCATCAATTTCACACCGGGTCAAGTACTCTTCTAACTTCTCAATGTATTTAGACACTTATGGAACGTTGTCGAAGAGACTGCCATTCTTCAACAACCTCAAGTGATAAGAGAAAGGGAGATACTTTTCCTTAGGAGTTTCTTTCATTTCTCCCCAATGGACTATTCAGGGTTCCCTCGACCTTTCTTTCTTTCGCTCTACAGTAGCCCAAAACTTCTTAGCTTGGCCCACAAGCTTCATCTTGGTGAATCGGACCCGACGAGCATCTGACATGTTATACCACTCACAATAGTGGTCCATATCCGCCAATCAATTTAGAAAAGCCTTAGGGTCCAAGTGGCCATCAAACGTAGGAGCCTTTACTCAACTCCCTTGAGGAGTTGCGCATCTGGGTCATAATAATCATGATGCCCCTTGCGGTGTGGGTGCACGGGTACGCGTCCATGACTAATTTCTTGGCCACTTCCATTCCTTGGTCTATCCTCCTAACCACCTGCCTGAGATTGAGCATCTTCCCCATTAGTGGGGTTTACTCGGGTGGAAGTCTCTAATTGGGTAACGCGCACATTAAGTTGTTCAAAGCGTTGGTCAATACATTGTTTCAAATGCCTACCCAAAGACTCAAACTGCTGGGTTATATTGTTCATTGATTCTTACAATTGCTCCATGTTTAGCGTAAGGTGCAAGCCAAAACTATGACCAGTACGTGTGGGCATACAACTACTCACTCAACTCAAAGACTTTCTAACACAATTATATACGCCTAAATGGGACTAAATGATCCTATAGGACTATATGAGGGAAACTACATAATGCTACTAAAATTCCAGCAACCTAATTGCCTAAATAGCCTGTCAATAGAAAATTCAGCCAAGAAATTTGGAGATTTTTTGACAACAGAAAATTCAGCAGCCCATATTGTGAATGATGGGTCCTAAACAGCCCTATAGGATGAGACTTTTTGCAAAATAGACACACAAACTAAACCCTAAACATGCAATGCATTCCCCTACGAGAAACCTAAGCTCTGATACCAAATTTGATGCAGGACATGAAATTTAAATATGATATGCAAGATTTTAGGCTTAAGATCATACTAATTTAGAAACAATCATAGAAATTCCACATCCCACATAAGATCAAGCATTCAACAAGGGGAATCTATGAGGGTCCAAGCTTACACATGTTAGGGCTGGATTAATTAAAAATTATACACCAAACAATGCTCAAAGGAGAGTAGATTCATCCACACATGCAAAGGATTATTCCCCAATCTAAGGGATTCACAGGTTTTAATTCGGGAAAACTTAGGGTTGCAAAAGTGAAATAGAACTTGAGATTTAGGATTATCTAGGGTTAGGGTTAGGGAAATAAGGTGAGAGAAGAGTGAAATAGAGGAGAGAGACGAACCCGAGATGTACCACACGTGTGGACAACGGCTGGGTCCAGACGCACGTGCGTGGGATTTTGCCCGCACGTGTGTGGGGCCCATAGACCCAAAAAAGGGCAGCTTGAGTCTGGTCGGCCAGGGGTGGGCCACACACTCACCAAATCTCAGGCCGATCAGACGTCTGGTCTGTGCAAGGTGCTCCGCCGAAGTTTCAGCCCTCCTGCAGGGCCTGATTCTGCAAATTTGCTGTAGATGAAGGATTAGCTGCAAAAAGGGGGTGAATTTGAAGCGTGGATGGTTGTGGGAGATGATGAATATTGAGGGTAGGAGATGGGGCGATTTAGGATGAGTGTGACTTTGCACCACGGCAGTTAGCCCTTCGAAGAAAGGAGAGTTTCGCACCCAATTGGATTTCTACAACTCAGAGAATTAGAGAATCAGGAAAACACAATTTTATTCATAATCTTCAATGATAAAAAACCTGCAAGGGATTGCTTATTTATAAGAAAACCCTATACCCCAAAAGCCGCGCTATGTGCGCACACTATTACTTAGAGACGAAGTAACAAAAATAACAACTAATCAAAGCAATCTAATCGTTCATGATGTTCCTAATAGCGATAAGAAACAAAACTCAAAAGTCCTAGATCATATAGGGTAGTGGGCCACGATCATGAGATCCAATGGTGGGATCCACATAATGATTGGGTCCACTCCAAGAAACTATAGTACAACGCTCTAACTAGGAGGCCCTCCATGGATGTCGTCATCGATCCAGATCGATGGTGGGGTCCTCCTCCTTGCGCACGTGCGTAGGGGGGGCGTGCGTGTGTGCGAGATGTCCCCATCAGAATCATAATGTGGGACCTTTAGCATTGCTGGTTTACTTCATGTCACTTTTCCGTTGTCATATCGATGTATTTAATTGCTTGTAGAAGTGGCAAAATAAATATTTATGGTAGGAATAGAGGATAATCACAAATACCTTTTGGTGGATTGCAAGGGTGCAAGCCAAAATGGGGGAGTGGGTATGAAATTGCTGAACCTTGTGAATCAAGTGCTGCTTGGGAAGCGACTGGAGATTTGGTGAGGCTGAGGACATGCTTTGGAATGTCTTATTGAGAAAATATGGTGTGCGGTATGATTTGAGGGGAACCTCTATTAGGTCAAGGTATTGGAGCTTCTTGGTATGGAAAGCCATTCAAAATGTTGAATCGTATTAAGAATAAAAAAGGTTGCATCATATTAAGAATAAAAACAGGTTGAATCATAGTTTGGAGAGTTTGGAGAGTTATCTCTTTGAGATTGCGAATGGCATTTATGTTCTCTTTTGAGAGGGGTGGTTGAGTGGCTGTTATGCTTGATCATTGAATTCAGTTACATGCTTGCTCCAATAAATGGGTGGTGCTTAGGAAGTTGCCTCCAGCTTTTAGGAGGGACTTTAGAGTTGAGGAGATTGAGGAACTGGTTAGTCAATGGGAATATTGTCGGGCATTCTCGTGGTTTTAGATATTTACATTGCATCTGTATCGATTGTATCATAACTGTATTACTCACCTCTGTTACACGATATAGTGAACTGTTCTAACTAGAAAAGGGGCTGCACGACCAATACGAGCTGTATTGCTGCTGATAGAGCCCCCTTTCAAAAATTTGTCTTATTTTTCTCTTGTTTTTTTTTTCCCCATCTTTCGACCATGGAAGAAGCTTATAAACTCACTTTAACTTAGATCTTGTCTTAATTCGGGGATCAAAACACAAGTTTTGAGTGGGATTTGACGAATTAAAGTTAAGTGGATCATTTTTGGGAAAAATCAAAAGGGATAAATAATCACTTATTTTTCATCATTTTTTTTGTTGTATTTCAATGTATTGGGCCCTAGTGCACCAAATCATGGTTGACTTATGTTCCATTAGGATCTCTAATATATATATATATATATATATATATATATACATATTTTCTAATGTTCCACTAAGGCCGATTTGGTTAACATTCGGCTGGTAAAGCCAATAGAGTACATTCTTGTCAAAGAATGGTATGGTACACCATTGAATATAATGTTAAACAAATATGATATAGTTTGGTGTTTTATATTTTTTCAATAATTTCCAAAATTTTTGGGCAAAAAAGGGCCCATTTGTGGGCCCCTATATACTGTTCGATATGCTGTGTATTACATCGTTTTTGGGCTTTGCGGATGTGCCCACCCATACTGATCTTTAAATCCTTGGGCGTTCTACCTAGTAAAAAATGAGATGGATAAGAGCGTTCCGAGGTGGAATACCTTGGGTCATTTGCTGTTAGATCCTTTTTAAGTGCACTTGTTGGCCGAAGAGAGTGAAATGGCTTCATCAACTTTAGTGTAGTCAGCTAACAAGCCTTTGGGGGTGACCAATATATCCCCCATCGAGGTTGGCAGGCTACTGTGCTGGTAGTGGGGTAGAACCTTGTCCCACATCGGAAGCGCCGTCTAGAGTTATGGTGGTTATATGTAGAGGTTCTCCCTTTACCGGTGTGACGTGTTTTAAATCCGTGAGCTTCGGCAAAACAGACAATATCACAATGGTGAGGCGGGTCGTGACAAATGGTATCAGAGCCGAGGACGGCTCTGCCCTCGGTGGGGGATATTATGACACAATATTGTGGCACATGTGGGTGGACGCTGAGTGGGCGGGGTCTGAAAAGGACCTGGGCAAGCAACCAGTGGTTGGCAGGCTACTGTGCTGGCAGTGGGGTGGAACCTTGTTCCACATCGGAAGCGCCGTCTAGAGTTGTGGTGGTTATATGTGGAGGCTCTCCCATAACCGGTGTGACGCGTTTTAAATCCGTGAGCTTCAGCAAAGCAGACAATATCACAATGGTGGGGAGGGTCGTTACAAATGATATCAGAGCCGAGGACGGCTTTGCCCTCGGTGGGGGATATTGTGACACAATACTGTGGCACATGTGGGCGGACGCTGAGTGGGCGGGGTCTGAAAAAAAGACCTGGGCAAGCTACTAGTGGTTGGCAGGCTACTGTGTTGGTAGTGGGGTGGAACCTTATCCCACATCGGAAGCGCCGTCTAAGTCGTGGTGATTATATGTGAAGGCTTTCCCTTAACCGGTGTGACGTGTTTTAAATTCGTGAGCTTCGGCAAAGCGGATAATATCACAATACTGGGGCGGGTCATTACAGTTTTAGGCTCTGCGCTTTTAATAAAATCTTTAACGACAATGAAAATCATACTGTCGTTATACATTATAAATGCTTATTCAATTGCATTGGTTTATGTGCTATGATATCTGGATACTTGATGTGTTTGTGGTATCCATTTCATACCTGATGTTTGATAGATCATTATTCTTTTTTTAATAGAAACATATCTATATTTGTCCCGTTTTGTATTTCATTTACATCTCCATACAAAAGTCAACCTCGTATTTCATGCGTTAAATTTTACTATGGTGCGAAGCTTTGGTTCTATGGGGCTCCCCTTAAAGTTGTGGCTTTCGCATGGCTGGCTGGGAGAAACCGAATCTTGACCATTGACAACCTCAAAGAAAGAGGTCCTTTCATTCCAAATGCTTGCTCCCTTTGCTTGAGGGTGGAGGAGTCAGTAGCCACCTTTTCATTCATTGCTTCTTCTCTAGGATTGTCTAGTCGGGTATTCTTCAATTGGCCAATGTCTATTGGGTGATGCCTCGTTTGATAGACTCTTTGTATTGAACTTGGCATTTTGGAGGGGGTTGTTTTTGTAGGATCTCAAAATGGAGGGCTGCAATGTTAGCTGTACTTTGGTCGATCTTGTTAGAAAGAAACAGTCGCTGTTTTTGTAATGCTAGGGGTTATCCGAAGGGGTGTCTAATAGGGTGGAGTTGTATATAAGGGAATGGATTCCCTGATTGTAGGGTGGTGTTTGTTTTGTTGTTTGGTGCTTTCTTTGTTTCCAGTTTTTGTTGTCTTACTGTTTCCTGGCCGCTGGTCTTAATAAAATCTTCATCTTTCAAAAAAAAAAAAAAAGGTTCTAGATTACCAGGGGGTTTGTACTACAGGGGTGTCATCCATGTGCTTTTTAGGTCCTTCACATGTTGGGGAGGCTGCTGATTCCTAGGCTAAGACTTCTAGGAAGGCTTTGGAATATTCTCTTGGAGTTCCTCTGTGGAGGATGATTGTTGAAGTGGAATCTAAGAATGCAATTTCGTGGGCCTCTTCGGCCATCTGCCTAATTCTGAGCCTTGGAAAACTCAAATATGTTTTTAATGAAATTTCCCTTATTGCCTTCAAGTTGAACATTTCATTTGCCCATGTGGCGAGAGAGGTTAATGAGATTCTTGCTAAGATTGTGTTAACCATGAGGTCCTTCGTAGTGGGAACTCCTTCCCGCTTTAATTTCCTCTCAACAAAATCTGTGTGTGTGTGTGTGTGTGTGTGTGTGTGTGTGTGTGTGTGTGTGAAAAGAAAACAAGTATTTATGCAATATCACAGAACACCTTTTTCTGCTCATAAATATGGACTGCATACACATCGAGGCACGTATAGGCATGGGATTTTATGTCGTTGGATGGGAGAGATGGATAGAGAGACTGGTCACCATTGGTCAAGGGAAATAAAACTTATACATAACAATGACCTTTCAGTGAAGAAGTGAAGATATCTCCACTTTAGAATTTAAATAGAGATTGGCCTGGTGCACATTCTATCCATATTCTGATTATTAATTGGTGTGGCATTTTTCAACGTGGGACTAACCTTGTCATCTTTATCATTTTGTTGCAGTCGGAAAATATAATGCTGGCAGATAAACAAAAAATTGAGAAAGAGCAGAATGCTCAGCTTAGGAATCAAGTTGCTCAACTTTTGCAACTGGAGCAAGATCAGAAAATGCAAATACAGGAACAGGATCTGACAATTCAGGCCCTGCAGGTAGGAACTTTAGTTTTAGTACTTACGCTTTTAGATATTAGATCCTGATGCATTACTTCTGAAATATCTTACACAATTTACTGTTAATATTTATTAATGTGCGTGGTTTAAATTTTATATTACCTGTTCTGAGTGTGGCATGTTTGCTTTTCATGGCTGGACAGATGTTCTTAAACACCCATTCTTAGCATTCATGCTCTAGTCTCAGATGTCGTAGTTATCCTAGGGCGTTTGTCATTCATCTATGGGAAAACCTTATTGTGATTATGGATTGTTTAATTATTACTTCAAAAACTCCAATGTTGCAAACCACCGTTTTTGGAAATGATATTATTGGTAATTTGAATGGAGCATTTTGAAGGTTATCTTTAGTAAACGCTGGTGGCTATGCCCAACATACTTAGTAATTTGCTTCAACGTACCTATGCTGTATATTACTATATTTCCAGCTTCCTGAAATTTCATTACTTTCATTTTATATGATTGCTTGTTGGGTATCTAAAGTAATGATTTCAAATTGCAGTAGCTCTATTCAAAGTGGTGGCATAGTTTTAGGTATGCTTTTCTTCGAAGTGTCAAAGACTCAAAATCTGCATATCACTAGCATATGATTGGTTTCACTGTTCAACAATAAAATATTAAGAAACATTAAGAAGTTCATTTACTTGAAAGTCATGCAAATGTAATTCATGCTCTGCTATTACCGGGTGCAATGTTTATCAAATCACGATTATTGTACCATATTGAGTTCATTAATTTTTGATAATGATCGAACCAACTCCTTGAACCCTCCACCTCAAAGTTTCTAAAGTCGTTTTACATGATCCAGCTAAGGTGAGTAGCATTGAGTTTGCAGGAAAGATGGTTTTATAGTGTATATATATTGTTCATGGGTCCATGTGTTGCTTATGATTATGCTTATGCGGAGTTCCATTCTTTTTTGCATTAGGGCTTCATTGTATTTATAAGAAGAGGAGAGGAGGTGCCGCACATGATATTGCTCTCATTTTCTTTCCATCCATCTCTCATTTCCTCTCTCTACCTTTTTTTAAAAAAAAAAAAAAAAATCACGGAAGCCTCATTAACATAGTATCAGAGCAAAGATTGGTGTAAGATCCTATATGATCAAACACACATAGATATGCCAAGTAATCGTATTTTGAAATGATTTTCAACATTCCAAATTTTTTTTTTTTTTTTTGGATGGTTATGCTTTTCAACATATTTAACAACAACTAAGGCAAGACATCATTCATTTATATAAATTTAGACATCTTGTAGTTATCAAGTGATATTTGGACTTTCTGGGAGTAAGATATGGGAAGTGTGTCTAGCTCTGGCATAATGTTCGTAGATTAAAAAATGACACAAAAAAATAAAAAAGGAAAAAAAACAAATATACAATGATCAATTAAGAAGTTTTCCCAGCACAACAACTGTACTTGCAATGCACCTTTTGGGGCTCTACAACATTCACTAGCAAGCACCATCATCTATGAGAGATGCCCCTAAGAGAAAACCTTGCATAAAGGCCTTATATATAAATCTCTATTCCCTAATTCTAATAATAAAATATATCTAAACTACCCTTAAATGTGTTGGAACATTTATTTGTTATGTAGGGGTTTAGCTGTAAATATGCGAAGTAGAGTCTTATGTGTAATTTTATATTTATTAGGGGGTCATGATGTAATTTGTAAATGGGGGAAACCTTACATATAAACAGAATCAGAAAAAGAGGGGGCTCACGTTTTGAGCTCTATCTCAACTTTTCCTCCTCTTTCATCTCTCTCTCTCTCTCTCTCTCTCTCTCTCTACAACTTATACAAAAACTACTAAATGTATACACAATTCAATATTGCTAGGCTGCGCTTAGTCATCTTTTCTGAGTTGTCTATTTAAACGTTCTACAGGAGTTTCCAAACAAAAAGTAGACCCCAAGATAACCATCCATATCCCTTTTCTTTCTCAAAATACCCAATAGATGGCACCATCTTGCTTATGTCATTACAACATCAACATGATATCAACATGAGCTTCCAGAAAAAAGAAGATATCAACATGATGTTATAGGCATAGTCCCTACGTCAATTGTCCTCTGATGGCACAGGCTTTACAAATCTCATGCCGATTCATGCGGCCATGATCAGCGAACTTCTCAACTTTTACCCTCTCCTCATAGATAATAAATTTTTTGTTGTAGTTATCAATAAAAAAGAGAAAAATGCATGTTAAAGATGCATAGGATGGTAGATTCACATTGGTTTCATGCCAAATATCCTAAATCCTTTCATTCTGGGTGAATCCCAAAGGAGATGGGCTTTTCCTTCATTGCCTTGGTTCCCAAACTCGAAGGAGCTGATATCCTTAGATCCTAGCTAAAACCCTGAGCACTAGGATTAGGCAAGTGCTTCCTAAAGTTATTTCCTCCTTTTAGAGTGATTTTATCTTTGGGAGACGAATTCTGGATTGTGCTCTGCTGACTCAGGAATGCATTGATACTTAACATCATGAAGGAAAAGATGGCATCATTTGTAAACTAGATTAGGAAAAGGCTTATGATCGGGTACGCTGGAAATTCTTGGATTACATGCTGGGTAGGTTGGGCTTGGGGGAAACTTGGAGGAAATGGATTTCTCGCGTCTCCCCAACCAAGTTCCATTTTGATTAATGGGGCTCCCTCTTAGGGGCTGAGGCAGGGGGATCCCTTATCTCCTTTCCTCTTTATTGTTGTTTCTGAGGCTTTTAGTAGAATGCTTTCCAAGGGGCAGGAAACGGGGTTTTTCAGAGGTTCTTAGTGGACAACTTTCCCCTAAAGATCAATCATCTTCAATTTGTGTACGATACGCTGATATTCCGCGAACCATCTGAAACGGCTATAATCTGTCTTGCCATGGCCATATGCTGGTTCGAGGTTGTCTTTGGTCTTAAGATTAACTGAGCTAAAAGTGAATTCCTTGACATTCATATATTGGGTGAGGATCTTTCAGCACTGGCAAGTGTGTTTGGTTGTCGCGTGGGGTCTTTTCCCTCTAGATACTTAGGGCTTCCGCTGTGTATTGGTAGGCCTGTGTTACACCTTTGGGATAAGGTGCTGGAAAGCTTTATCCTCCTGGAAAGGTAATCTCCTTTCTTTGGGAGGCAGAATTAATATGATTAAATCCTCCCTATCGAGTATGCCACTTTATTTCATGTCTTTATTCTGCTGCCCTAAATCGGTTTTGTATAAGATAGACAATCTCAGGAGATCTTTTCTATGGCAAGGTGGATCCCCCATCTCCAAATTCCTTCTCCGTAGATGGGATGAAGTCTGTAAACATGTCTCTGAAGGTGGTGTAGGTATTAAGTGGATGGACTCCGTTAATTCTGCACTGTTAGGTAAGTGGATTTGGTGCTTTGTTTATGAGGAAGATACCCTTTGGAAAAAGGTTGTTACTGTGAAGTATGGCGTAGAGTATAGGTCTTCTTACCTCTGGAGGGAAGAAGATACGCCAGCTGCCTCAGTTTTCCCCAATCTCTCCTTTGTTGTGGGGAACGGAAAAAGAATCAGATTCTGGCTCAACACTTGTTGTGGTCCCTCGCCCCTCAAAGGCTCATTCCCGTCTTTAACTTCACTTTATCCTAATCCTAACGTTCTTGTTTCCAATTGTTTCTCCTTTTCCAGAGCTGATGGAGTTTGGTTTCTCTTTTTCGGAGGGACATTAAGGATGGTGAATAGACTGATCTTCTTCTTCTGCTCTCTTCTTTGCAGAAGATCGCTTTCGTCGCTGACACTCTGGGCTCCACAAGCAGGGCTCACCTATAGAACCCTTGAACAATTTCAACCCCTCTAGCAATGCCTTTGCCTCCAGTTGTTTGGGTCCTCTACTCCAATTGGATTGGAGTAGGCAAATTTAACTATATCATCCTTGAGAACAAATACAACTCGGATGCTGTAGTTTGTTTTGTTTTTTGATGTGCTTGTTAAGAAATGTTTTTCATCAAGTTTGTGGACGGGCCAATCTTATGCTGTAAAACTGGTTACCAACTAATCCCTAAGAATAAATATCAAGGGATTGATTGGAAACCATTTTATTTCAATTCAAAAGAACATGTTTGTGGATGGTAATTTATTTCAGAACACACCAGAGATTGATTTTTCTTTCTGAGATGAAAGTTCCACATGGACTGGATAACAACTTAACCTGAAAATTGTGAAAGTTGACTTGCTGTTCTTTATTCTTAACATGATAGTTCATTATTCTTTCTTCATTCTACCTATTAGAAAATAATTTTACTTTATTTATTTATTTATTTATGCAGGCCAAAGTCAGGAGTGTTGAATCACAACTTAACGAAGCCATCCATTCTAGTGATGCTAGGTCAACTCTTGGGTCAGAATCTGGGTCTAATGGGGTTCTGTCAACGCCCAAGGCAACAGCAGACAGCAATGATTCTTCAGCTGTTACAAAAAAACTTGAAGAAGAACTCTCAAAGCGGGATGCACTTATTGAGGTATGCTGTATATATTGATGTTTTTAAACCCAGACCGACCTCGACCTGTTTCTGTTGGTGGTTCGTCCAAACAGGTCCAACCAACTGGCTAACTGGTTCAACCAGTAACACGCTAAACGAATAAAATGATACGACATAAGCAACTGGATGCTGGTCGAAAAGTTGGTAGTGTTTTGTTTGATAAAGTTGATCATTGGATTGAATCCCATTCTGAGCTGGTCCAATTGTCCGGTCCAGTTGATCCATTCATTATCAGTCAACAATTTTTTTTTGGTTATGATCGTGTCTTATTTATTAGTATATTAATCTTTTGGATTTCTCAGGTCATATAGTGATGTACTTCAATAAATATCACTTGTTGAGCTATTTGCAGCATTATTATTTTTTTCAAAAATAAATAAATTTATGAAGGTACTCTCTACAGCATTATTATAAACTTGAATCTGGTAGATATTCTGGGAGAAGACAAGGTGTTAGTTGTCTAAAGTTGTTTAACTTGAAATGTCACAGGATTCGACTTATTAAAGCATTTGTGTTAAAAAAGATTACCACATTTAGTAACATGTGCTTGAAATAGTTTTCCACCAGAATGAGGTTTCAAGGTTTTGATGCTCTTGACAGTGGCAAGCCTAAAGTTACCCACATTATCATTTACATACAGCTGAAATAAATGGATGTTATCAGTTGGTAGAGGAGGTTAGGGGAAAGTACCAGGCTCCAATGGCTGGCGTATGGCATTATTTCTTAGGCCCTCCTCCAATGATTTTGGTTGGCTTATCAGAAGGGTTAAGGTTTTAACCATCCATCAATTAAGGAGCAGAAAGATGATCATCACCAATGTGTGTATTCTGTCTTTGTAATGAGGAATCACTGGATCATTTCTTTATGCATTGTGCTTTTTCGGGGGCTGGTGAATGTTCGTAGATCTCTTTGTGGTGACTCGGATGATGTTGGTGAAAATTGAAGCCCTTTTCAAGGTATGGCACTGGGTACTTTGTGAAAGAGAAGTTCTTGTGGCTTCTTGTGTTGTTGGCTGGACCACAGTTTTCACACCAGCACTTGGCTTGGGACTTTCAGCCCTCGGGCGAAGTTGATCCATTTCGTACCAAGTAACTAAGTGGACTAGGAGGGTCAAGAAAAAAAATATTTATTTGTTTATTAGATTTTTTATTAGGATTTTCCATTTTAAAAGATTTTTGGCCATCCCACCCCCATGGTGAAACCCATAACAAGATTTTGGGTTAGGATCATCCTCCAACCTAAAAGATTATTTTGCATCCATTGTGATGGTGAGACCCATTATTTTCAGCACTACTATGGCACCACCACCACCAACAGCATTGTCATTATCATCTTCTTTGGCTTTTGGGCGTCTACCATCTGTGGTGAGGTCCATTAGATCTAGATATTTGGGCATGCATTGTTAATTGTTATGATCATCTTCTTCTTCGTCCTCTTGTTATACCCACCACCAAAGTGCCCTTTCGCTAACTTGCCTGACTCGTTGAAAGTTGAAACCAAATCCGAGTCAAACTGAATCTTGAGTCGCAGACAAACCAGGATTCACCTAGTTTTCCCCACCCAGTAACCAGGCCCTTGATTTGGCTGTGTTGACTCCAGTGATTCTCAGGTTAATCTGCTTGGTTTGAAAAGTGTGGGCTGGACTATGGCCAATTTAGAACGAGCGCTGCAACTGAACATTTTGCAACAAATCTGAATAACAAATCTAGTTCTTCCAGAGATAAGTGGCCGTGGAAGCTTGATTCCACAGGGAAATTCATGATAAAGTATTTCTATTGGTTCCTTCTTTGGGGTGAAATGTGTATTATCGTGCTGCCACCGGGCTACCATTTGGTGTTTCCTGGGCTCTCCGAGGGTGATTGCTTTTGGGCAGCTAGAGGCTAAGAATAAAATTCTAGCCAGTGAGCATCCCCACACGATAGGAATATGTTGATCCCAAATGGTTGGATCATGTGCCTTAAAAAATGTGGAGACTGGTGATCATCTCTTCATTCGTTGTGAGATTGTTTCTACATTCTAGAGGAAGTTCTTGGCCCATTTTGATATGTGCTGGGTCATGCCCCAAGTGGTTGGTGGGGTGGTGTTTGCCTGGAGTTGGGGTTCCAAGGGCAACATGAAAAGATGAATGTGGGGTCCATCCTTACTGACTGTGATCTGATATTTATGGAAAGAATGTAACAATCATACTTTGAATAACAGATGTGGTACCATGGAGGCAGTATTCCAAAAGGCCAGGGTTGAGTTATTTCCTGATCTCAGGGACTTAAATCATTTTGTGGTCTGGAATTGAGATGAGCCCTTAGGAGTTGGGTCAATATGATATATGCGTTACTTCTGTTTGCTTTTGATAAATTTACGTCACCACTCCCAAAAACAATGAGCTTTTTTATTTTTATTTTTATACTAGGCAGCTGGTTTGAAGGTCTTTGCTGGGTATAGCATGGACCAAATCAAGGATTGTAGGGGGGCCGTGGCATTGCCTATAATGGATTTGATGACCTCTCATCGTCGATAGCTTTTGAGTCACTGTCCTTGTTTGTTTCCTTTTCTGCTTTAATAAAATTTTGGCCTAACCATTAAAAAAATAAAATAAAATTTCAGTCACTATACAGAAAAGGAACAGGTGTTGCGTGGAACAAATATATAACTTTCCACTCATAGTTAATGCGAATCAATGATTTCTAGTTTCATTGCACGTGTAGAATTGGGGTAGAAGGAACACTGCGTTGAAAATTATCATGCATGGTTGGTCTGACAGTTATGCAAGGTGACAAGTGCATGGATGAGGAGATTTATTTGATAAATTTCTTATTGTGCGTTAAGTAGGTTTCTGCGGCCTACGCCTAAGCTCAAGTCTTTCTATTTGATTCAATTGAATTATTTTTCTGTAATGGCTTTCTATTTATCGACGTTCTTCATCTGGATGATTCACTTAACCAAATGCTATTTCTGGCACGATGGTTATCCATAGGATGCTGCTTTCCATCCTAGGGTCCCATACAACCATGCTAAGAGGAGCCACTTTTTGGTTCTGTTAGTTAATTTTTGAATTCTGCATGTGAAATTTGTGATGTATATCTTTCATTTATTTTCAGTCTTTGGCTTAACTTGATGTATTTTCCTCAGAGGTTGCATGAAGAAAATGAGAAGCTATTTGACAGACTGACAGAGAAAGTTTCGTTAAGCGGATCACCCCAGGTCATCCTCTTCACTCGAATATATATGCTCCGCCATTACCTTCATATTACATTTACTGAAGGCTATGCTATTTAGGGTTACCCAAGGATTTGTTGTACTTTAAGGTGAATTTGGAAGTTTGTTAGTTCCCAAGGCTTCCTTCACAAAAACTTAATTAAAAAAAAAAATAAAAGAAAAGAAAAGAAAAAAGAAAAGAAGGGTGACATGATTCACTAGAGCCAAACCTTTGGTGATATTATTGAAATAACTTGTGATACAAGCATTACGTAGAATTTACATAGTCGAAAATATTGGTGATACATTGGCGATATTGATGCATTGGCAATACAAGCAATACCTAGAATTTATATAGTTGAAAATATTGGTGATTACATTAGCGATATTGATGCGTTGGTGATACTTAGTGATACATTGCTAATACTTGAAATTTCTGATATTACCACCATTATTGGTATTGCTACCAGTGTTATCGGTATCACCGAGTTGGAGATAAAGATAATCTCAGAGATATTTTGATAATATCGGAGATAATTCAAACACTGGTTGGGAACCTTCTTGTGCACTTTTTACCTAGGACGCGCATAATCAGAGAATGGAATCCTGCTTAAAACAATTTCCATTTCCCATTCCATCCCAGACACCAGGAGCCCCACCAAATTCCAAATGCCACCTTAGCCATCTCTATAGGTAACTGAAGAAGTTTATTCAAGCTAAAAGCTAAAACAACTACAAATTATAGGAGAGAGCAACAATGATCCTATATAAATCTACTGTTGCAAAATGCCTCCTTGGCAAGGCCCTTGGAACTCTCATTCGTCATTTGCCCTTTCCATAAGTTCCATAAAATATCCCTTCATTTTCAATGTCAAGTCTCTAATCTTGTCAACTATAAGAGGAAAATCTCCACACTCACTCCAAGCCCATTCAATAGTGCCTTAGATTCATGGTGTGTAAGCGTGCACGTGTGTTTAAATACACATCAATGGATGGTAAAATTAATGCACACATCCCAACGTGTCACATATGTGGCATCTGATGGGGTCTACACTCAAACTCCAAGCCCATTGAACCTTTCAAAAAAAAAAACACAACCTCCAAGCCCGTCGAGTAGCACTCATGGTATGCATGAGCATGCTTGTGTGTTTAAATAGATATCAACGGACGGTAAGGTTAATGCACATGTCCAAATGTGTCGCATGCAGGGTGTCCCATATCGGTTACGTATCGGTCATAATGGCCGATACGTATCGGTAATGGTGGTACCCGTTACGCGATTCGGGGCTGTATCGGCCGTTCCCCTTTTTTGTACCCGTATCAGCCGATACGGGCCCGTTACGGGCGTAACAGCCGTTACTGACCGGGCAAAAAAAAAAGGAAAAAAAATACATACCTTTTCTTTCTTTCTTCTTCCTCTTCTTCTTCTTCTCGGACTACTGTGGCTGCGGCTACAGCTTCTTCTTTGTCTTCTTCTTCTTCTTCTTCTTCTTCTTCTCTCTCTCTCTCTCCTTTCCCTCTTTTCTTTTTGGTTTCCCTCTCTCTTCTTTTTCCTTTCCGGCATCGAAAACGGAATGGACCGCATGGCTGTGAGCTGTGGCCCTATTGCGGCTTCGGCCGTAGCTTCTTTCTTCTTCTTCTTCCTCTCTCTCTCTCTCCCTCTTCTTTCCCTCTTTTCTTTTCGGTTTCCCTCTCTCTTCTTTTTCATTTCTAGCGTCGAAATCGGAATGGACTGCGTGGTTGTTTCATAGCCAGGCACTTACTGTTATTTTTTTTTTTTTTGTGTTCTGCGGTGCACGCTGAACAGTGCACTTGCACTGTTTTGTTACATGGTCCGCTGTAATGTTTATTTTCCATCTAACCTGTTAAGTAGGTTACACTGACGTGGATGAAGGGAAAACACACATGTCAGCTTGATCTAAAACTTTTGTAGCCCCCAATAAATTTTTAATGGTGGACGTTTAATTATTGTTGTTTCTTATGCTGCGGTTCACCTGAGCTTTGGATCTGCCTCATTTTTGGGCTCATGCCCTAAAATTATTTGGCAAAATGGATGGACGGTGTGGATATAACACATTCATCATGGTGGGGCCCAAAAAGCTTTGACACTCGTGTGCTACACTTCACAATCCGAGTCCCGCCTAATTCGGGCCCTTAAAAAATTGTACAGAAGACATGTATTAACTTAAAATTTACCAATTAAATTATGAACTATAGATGCTAACTCACAATGCCAAAATCAAATTGTTTGAATAGTTATAATTGTTAATTTGTGGACGCTTATTTTTTTAAAATAGGGCCTTTTGATTTTTTTCATGATTCACTATCCAATAAATGTCCACCAATTTATAGGTGGGATAATGCCAATAAATTGCATGAATTTGAGGCTGATTTGGGGCATGGATTAGTCCTCCAAGTCAGCCCCAAATTGGCAACGCCATCTATCTGAATTTAATTTCATTTTTTTAAAAAACTATTGGGAGAAACGATATCAAATTGTTAAGTATATAAATTATATATTTAGAAAATTAAATATATGAATTTTGTAGTCAAATTTAGGTTATCTGGTTCATAAATTCATCAGACAGTCCGATACAACTTCTCACCAAAGAGTGGACCGTTACACCACCATAAACATGTTCCAATTTATAAATGAATGCATATTTGGAATGCTTAGAATATTCCGGATTTAATCCATATTTTTTCATATTTTTTTGGCAAAAAAAAATATTTGCGCCGTTACGAGCCGTTACGCCCCCGTATCGCCGTTACGCCCCCGTATCCGTATCGGTTTCGGAGGGCACCGTTACGCCAACCGATACCGATACGGGACACCTTGGTCGCATGTGCGAGATTTGATGAGGTCTAAAAGGTCAGTCCCATCTTGGAGAGCAACTAGCACAAAAAGTGTTCATGTGTTTTCTCAAATACATCTTAATGGAAGGCAAGGTCACCACATATGATACATGTGGGACCAATGCTTTAAAAGTTGGTTTTGAAGTGTAACTTGTCTGGGTATTGACCGAGTCGCATCATTGACATCGAGAAAAAACCAGGAAAAAAAAGAAGCAAAAATTTGAGAAAAATATGGAAAATTTAGAAAAATAAAAAATAAAAACACAAATAATCAAATTAAACTTACATTCTGTTAGCCACACAAATTTAAACACACATTGAGAGAAATTTAGGTGCTGACATATTTTAACCTAAATCTATAATAATTAGCCAACACATGGAACTAGAAGCTAGAATTTACAAAATATAGATTAATCAAACAACCCAAGCAGGCTGACATGATGACATAAGTCCAAAATGCATAGACAACTTGATTAAATTATACAGTTTCAGAATGCCTATTTATTCGTTGTGTCAATCAATACCAAATGGAGTTACATGCTGACTGTAACCCATCTCCATCTCCATCTATGTTTGATACGGATGAGGATAATGTCCTCACCCATATCTAAGATTATATCAATGTAGCCATTCCTGCTTCTGTCACCTTGAAACTTATACTGTGACTGAGAGGCTTCTCTCGGTATAGACTCAATATCCATACTAAGGCTAGCCCATACTCTGGCTATTGGGAGTGTTGCTCTTAGGGTAGGTCCAGATCCATAAGGGCCATAGCCATAGTCTCCTCCATACCCCCGTTCATAACTAGGTTAAGCCTTGCGCCCGTATGCCATTTTCTTAACCGGTGTTCTCGATCCTGTGGCTGCACTGCTACTTCCATGTCCATTTGGGCCAGAATTAGGCTATTCATCTTATTTACCAAGCTCATTTGCATAGGTTTACCCTCAATCACCACATTGACCCCCTTCCTAATCATATACGTGGATGCCTTTAGCCAGGTTAGTGCCAACAACCTCACTTCCATCATCATTTGTGTGAGCACTGCAACTGCTACTAGCACCATGTGGATATATTTTTTTTGAATGATGATGATACATTAAAAAGGCTGAAGCCAAAGGAGACGTCCTATATAAAAAATACAACCCCACCCAACAGAACTCCCCCAAATGGAAAGGTAGAGAAGATTTAAAAATCTAGGCTTCCACCCAATCCTTGATATTAAGAATTGCCCTATTGAAACTTGCACCGGCTCACTCATTTTGTTGTTGAAGCAACGCTGGTTCCTTTCCAACCACAAAGCCCATAAAGTCACTAATAAACTTAAACGCCACCGCCTTTTCCCTTCTTTTCCTATCCTCTCTCCATGCCAAGTTATGAGAAACTCGTCAATCGTCTTCGGGAACACCCAAAGAACCCCGAAAAATTATAGAAGAAGATACCACACCTCCTTGGCAAATACGCAATGGATGAATAGATGATCCGTAGATTCTGCATCTTTGAAGCACATCAAGCAAACATTTGGGAGATAACATGTTTCGCTTACAAAGGTTGTCTATTGTTGCACTTTGTTTCCGCCTAGTAGCCAACCAAAAGCCACCACCTTCATAGGAGCACCGTAATGCCAAAGGGATGCCATTGCCGCAATGTTAGAATGATCCTCACCCGAGCACAAGAACCAATACAAGGATCTCACCAAGAAAGAACCTATCTTCAGCTTACACCATCTCAAGGAATCCGATTCTGATAAAGTGGGGAAATCTTCGATAACATTTCAAGCAAAAGAACCATCTCTTCAAATTCCCTATCGGAAATATTCCTCCTAAAAATAGGGCTCCATGGAATCATTTGCGATTGCCATCGCTTTTGTTGTGATGTAGAAATTGGTATATCTATGTCATCTAAGTTCATGTTCGAATTGTTGAAAAAACTCAGACTGTTCAGAGTAGGCTATTCTCTTTTGACAGCCATTCACTTAACGGATCATCCTCCTCAAATATATAATCCAAATTCATTGAATCATAGAACTTAAACTTCTTGTTCATTACTCTTGCTTGATTTATGTCCCGCAATTTGAAATTGTAGTGGACGAAAACAAATTTCTCCTTCTTTTTAGACTTAACCATTTCTTGGCTTTGTGCCAAGGAGAAAGAATGTCTATACTTTATCTCATAGCCTGAGGAAGAGGCAATCGGGTTCAAGATCCTCAAGGCGATTTTTTCTTTTTTCAAATTTGGAACAACCTCACGTTGGTGTCCACCATTATGCTGAAATTTGAAATACTTTAGTTATCTTGAAAACAATCAATGTTATATTACTATTTAACACTTAAATTTGAAGTGCTAATATTACCTAATTCAAATTCTTTGTGAGATACCCTAGCTTCTCTGAAAACGTTCTAACTGAATTTGTGAACACTTTAATCTAATATCATGGCAGTGTTATGTAAATGTTATATATAATTATATAAGTGCGCATTCTAGAATCTAAAGCCCAAATCCATATATCCATTATTTGGAGGTGGTATTGAGTTGAAAACCACCAATATACATCAATAGACACCCCCCCCAAGATTCGAAAAGCCCCAAAAATGGGTTTTTGTTTGGAAACTTCAGATCACCAAAACCCAAGATTTGGAAATGTTTTCCTTGTGCAGCAATTGAGTCCCATGCTTTGTTGATCACTTTTTTTTTTTTTCCTGGGGGGTGGGGGTGTGAATATGCTTGTTTTGTTTAGAAGTTGTGATTAACGAGATTGTGGTGATTTCTAATTGTCTTCTATTGCAACCATTTTTGATGTAGATATCTAGTCCCTCTGCTAAAGGACTGGTGACTCCTCATTCTCAAGAGCTGAGCAGGTATGCAATTGTTTCTGCTTCTTGTGGTGTTTTTAGTGCATTCATAATTTCTAAGGTTGCTTTTTTTGTGGTAATGTATTGGCAAGCAATTCCTAAGGGATTTTTTCTGAGGTTACATTTTTGGTGGTAATGTATTGGCAGGCAATTCTTAAAGTACTTCTTTTGGGTGATGTGTTTGCAGGACCGAAAGTACCAAAGGGCATTCCCCTGATGTTCTTCCATTGATGTCAGCCCCTGATAAGAATGAAGGCACAGTAGCTCTAGTGAAGTCAGGTCCTGAGAAAGTAAAGACAACCCCTGCAGGAGAATATCTCACTTCTGCACTAACGGAATTTGATCCTGAACAATATGACAGTCTTGCCACCATTGCTGATGGAGCAAACAAGCTGTTGATGCTGGTATGCACATGGAATTACTCGAGTTAATGAACATGGATATTAGATTAGTAATCTGATATATTTATTGTACTCGTTTCTGTAATCTATATGTTAAGTTGGTTGAAAGGAAAGTAAGTTTCCTTGAGGATTCTTTTTGCCCTCAAGCTTTTGTAGAAGAATACAAGTTGGTTGAGGTCTTAAGGTAGGTTGGCCTTTATTTAATGTCAAACCCTTAGGTGTGGAAGCCATTTTCTATCCTAGGTGATGGTCTCACTCCTACTCATTGCCTCACATTTGCGTTCCCTCTCCCACTTCATACACTCCCACTTCATATATTAGAAAAATCCTATCATTATTCGCTTTGTATATGATTTGAATTAAATACCAAAATCACAGCAGAAGTCGCAAAAATCTATATTTCAAAACCCAGACAGGATCCCATTTTTCGTGGCTGTTTGGTTCAGACTACCTAGTCCAACTGGTCTGATGCACAGTGGTCTCTTTCAGCCGGGAAACTGTTTAATTTAAGATCATAAAAAAATATAGGAAATTAACAAGTTATATGCTCTTAGCACAGTGGTTGGAGCCTTTGATTCAAAGTGGAAGTCATAGGTTCAAGCTTTGGCTGATGTAGTTGCACTTTTTGTTACAAAATGGCTACCCGCTCAACTCAACTAACCGAGTATTATAGGCCCAGCCTGTTTTTGTCGCTGTTCTGGTCCAAACTTGCTTGGACCGTCCAGTTCAGTCCGGTTTTGAAACACTGATAAAAATTGTTGTCAGGAAACCTTTTTCTCCTTGCAGATGATTATGCTTTGTGCTTTGTCTCTCTCGCCAGTCTTTCCGATATCTTGGTGAAATGCTATAGCATTGAATATGATGATGTTTCTCCTGCATGTTTGTAGCATTGTTTCTCAGCCTAATGCTATGGGTGTGACCAATGAGTTCCCAGAAACTAATGTATCCGTATTCTATAGATCTCTTATACATGATACATCAATGAATTGTAAATTTCATCCTCATGCTGTCCCCATTTCATCTGCATGCCGTATCTAAGTATCAAAGATTGTAAAAAATGCCTGAATCTCCTCATAAAGATGTACATATCACATATGTATTATTGATGAGAGGATGTCTATCATAACAGTATTATGCATAGTTTTAAGTATCAGTTACGATATGACTGTACCTATCATATTGCAATTGTATCGGCCACATTACATGATATGGGGTCAGTCATTCCATTATGAAGAAAATGGGCCATATCGGCACCTAGATGGGACTGATGCTGCCAATACAGCCATAAAGGCCACATTTTGGAAGTTATATTTTCAACTCTCTCTCTCTCTCTCTCACTTCTTTCTTCATTTCAATCATGGAGTAAGCTTAGAAACTATTTTTAGACTAGATTTTGAGGTTCAAAACACAAGGTCTAAGTGAGGTTCACCGAATCGAAGTAGAGTGAACCATTTTAAGAAATGTTGAAAGAAGGGATAAAACCACCACTTTTGTTTCATTTTTTAATCCTTTTATTTATTTATTTAAAATTTGTATTTGTGTAATGGGCTCTAGTCCACCAAATCATGCTTGATTTGTGTTCGATTAGGGCTGATTTGGTTGACTTTCAGAAGGTCAAGCTGACAGACAACATTCTTATCAAAGAATGTCCGATACACCATTGTATACATGTTAAAAACACACAAAGACCCACACAAAAATGATAGATTCCAATACGGGTCTGATACGTACGCCCCACATTGTATCTTTTTTGGGACTAGCATATACAGATTCCAATATGTGTATCGTAGTTTGGTATAAAGAGTTGCAGGTTTATTCCTAACCATGGATAAGTGGGAGTTAACTTGTTTGCTGTGACTAGCGAGTGCCTTGATTTGGGGGCTACGCTCTTGTGGGGCAATACTTGTCTTGTACTAGTGTCACGCTTCTCTCTCTCTCGTTGGCGGTTGCTGCTTTTTTTACCAACTATTCTCTTATTATTTTGAGAAGAACATTGATTGCATAAATATAGTTTTTTAGTAACTGATTTTATCCTCTAATTATAATCCATTAGATTTTGGCAAGGATGATATATTGATGTGACAACTACATCTTCTCTAACACTGTACTATTGTGCCACTGAATGATATGTTGTGCGATTATCATATTACTTCAACTGGGTACAGAATTCTAATCGAATGATACTTATTGTGTTATGTAGACTGAATTAATCCTAGTGGGGTTATATGGTTAGAATGTGTGGAAACTTTAGGAGTTATTTGTGATTTCTATAAAATCCTAACCCTCTATTACCTTGATGAGTTAGCTCTCTTTTCTTATTCTCTCATCATTAGCGCATCTCTTGAAAAATAAGTTTTCCATTTGCTTCTGATGTTGAAATAGAGAATTCTCATTGAATATTCAAATTGCTCGCCACTTCTGTCACTACATGCTGATTCACGTTGTATCTACTGGCAACATGAACTGGAATTAGTTGGTTCACATTGTTGCAGGATCCTTCTAGCTAGATGCTGTTACCTCTTGGAATCCCCGCTTCAGCCTCTCGCTCTTGCTCCCGCTTCCTATCTGTTTACTTTTTTACATTTTGAAAGAGACACTTCTCCACTCCCGCACCTGAATTGGTTGCCACTTCCCTTCATGCTTCATGCAACTATAGGTTCAAAACAAGTGCTTTTGCATATCTTGCCAAATGTTGTACATGAGCAATTCTCAGTGCAACTTGTGCATTTTTTTTTTGTTCCTAATGCATGGACAAATATTCATTTTTGACTTAAAAAAATTCTTATGATTTAGTCCATAACAATTTTTGCGCCCTCCTCGTCCCCCTAGCGGTTAGAAAGTGGCACTATGAAAGAGCATGAGATGGTGGATTAAAGGAAATAGTTTAAGTATATCTTGTCAATGATATATGCTCACTTGCCTTCCATTTTTCAGCGTTCGTAATCCAGGATATGATAGGGCAGGATGTGTTATAGACTTGTAGGTTTTCAATTGCTTGAAAGATAACTATGGAGTTGTTTTATTTCATTCTGGTCGTCTTTTAACATGAGTATTTTTCCTTATGCCATTTATTCTAAAAGGAACCACTCAATACCAATGTTGCAGGTTTTGGCTGCAGTCATTAAAGCAGGTGCTGCACGAGAGCATGAAATACTTGCTGAAATTCGAGATGCTGTTTTCTCATTTATCCGTAAAATGGAACCTAGGAGGGTAATGGATACCATGCTTGTCTCTCGTGTTAGGATTCTGTATATAAGATCTTTGCTAGCTAGATCACCAGAACTTCAATCCATCAAGGTAAGAAGCTGAACATGCTACTCTTTGTTTTCTTTTACTTTTTTTTCTCTTTCTTTCTTTCCATTTATTTATTTATTACTTTTGTTATGTCTGTGTCTACTCATACTAGGTTTTGTGGAGGTGAATGCTGATCGTTCTGTCATGTTATAGGTTTCTCCAGTTGAACGTTTTCTAGAGAAGACTAATACAGGCCGTAGTAGAAGTTCCAGCCGTGGTAATAGCCCTGGCCGTTCTCCAGTACATTATGATCCCAGTGGGAGGAATGCTCTGGTCGATGAGCACGTTCATGGATTTAAAGTGAATATAAAACAAGAAAAGAAGTCCAAATTTTCGTCAATTGTCTTGAAACTTCGAGGGATTGATCAGGTAAAATTACCATGGCCTTTTTGTTTGGATACTGATTGGTCTTTGCCTGTGTTTTACTTGATCTTCATTTTTGGAGTGAATGGGTCACAGAAGTTTATTTATGAGATTGCATGATTTAAAATGCGCAGGAGATATGGAGGCAACATGTAACTGGTGGAAAGCTCAGGGAGATAACTGAGGAAGCTAAAAGTTTTGCAGTAGGAAACAAGGCGCTTGCTGCTCTCTTTGTTCATACTCCAGCTGGTGAGCTGCAACGTCAAATCAGATCCTGGCTCGCGGAGAATTTTGAATTTCTTTCTGTCACCGGTGGTGATGCTATAGGGGGAACAACTGGGCAGTTAGAACTTCTTTCAACTGCAATCATGGATGGATGGATGGCTGGTCTTGGTGCAGCACAACCTCCCAGTACAGATGCTTTAGGCCAGCTTTTGTCTGAGTATGCTAAGCGGGTTTATACATCTCAGTTGCAACACCTGAAGGTACTTCCGTGAAATTGTTAAAATTTTATCGTCCAAGTTTACTCTTCTGAACAGGCAGATCCTTGCCTTCAAGTTTCAACACATGGTTCTGGTGTTTTATTTATTTGTCTTAGGCTGGCACAGCTAGTTATATTGATTTGTTACAATAATCTATGCTACAAAGAATGTTCCTCTAGTTACATCTGATTGTCATAATTGAAATTGTGTTTTTTTAAGCGATATGACTATAAGCTTGATCACAATAAGAGATCACCTTAGTATCTGCCACTCATCTTTCTCATATTTAAGCCTAAATAACCTAGACAGACACATTTGTTAATGTTGGACACAGACATGGGGTATCAGAAATGGGTACCCAGAAAGACCCATCACGTTAACATGTGCTTGCAGTTATAAGGTTAAACATTATTATTACCCAAATATCACTTCAGGAAAGCATAAAACTTAGAAAAACATACCCAGGTAGACAAAATGCATTAGTACCATCAAAATGTGTATGGGATATGGTAAAAGGAAATAAAAAAGTGATAAAGGGCCTGTTTCGTAAAACTTAATTTCAGTGCTTATCACTGAAACAAGCTATTTTCAGTGATTTTCCCTAATTCTGTTTGTTTGGTAAATCCAAGAAATTAAGTGCTTAATTTGGATTTGGATTTTCACTGAAAAAATAGGTTTTTTTTTTTTTTTTTTTTTTTAAAGCTTTTCTCCCTTGACTTGACACTAAACACGGAATGCGGTAAGTGATTTTGAGTGATATATTTTTTTTTTTCCTGAATGACAACTCTGCCATTTTCGAAGTAACTTCCGGTCCATTCTTTCTAATTGTGTAGGTTAGAAGATGTGTTGATGTGGCAATGTTCTTTGGGCCTCATCATAATGTATGTGTTATATCCACACCGTCCATCTATTTCACTAGACCATTTTAGGGCATGAGCCAAAAAATGAGGAAGATCCAAAGCTCAAGTGGACCACACCATAGAAAGATGTGGGGGCTATGATGCCCACCGCTGAAACCTTCCTAGGGCCCACCATGATGTCTATTTGCCATCCAATCTATTCATAAGGTCACACAGACTTGGATGAAAGGAAAAACAGTTATCAGCTTGATCCAAAACTTCCATGGCCCCAAGAAGTTTTCAATTGTAGCCATTTGTCCAGTTAAGCTTTGGATCTGCCTCATTTTTTGGATCATGACCTAAAATAATCTAAAAAAATGGATGGACGGTGTGGATCTAATGCATACATCATGGTGGGGCTTATAGAACTTTGCCACATCAACATGATATTGGCCTTTGGTGCCGTGTTCTATACTAGGCAATCCATTATGACATGAGCAGTTTTAAGTTTTACTTGGTAATACGTTAGTGGGTGCTGCCCTAACTGTTGGGCCCACCTTGATGTACATGTTGTATGCCCAAGCTGTCCATCAGTTTTTCTAGATCATTCTTGGGTATTCTTAAAAATGAAGCAGATTCAAATCTCAGGTGGACCACACCACAGGAAAACAACGGTGATTGAACGCCCACCATTAAAAACTTCATAGGGCCCACTGTAATGTTTATTTTCCATCCAATCTGTTGATTAGGTCACACATACAGGGATGAAGGGAAAACACAAATATGAGCTTCATCCAAAACTTTTGTTACCCCTAAGAAGTTTTTAATGGTGGGCATTCAATAATCGTAGTTTCTTATGGAGCGGTCCACCTGAGATTTGGATTTGTCTCATTTTTGGGCTCGTGCCCTAAAATAAGCTGGCAAAATGGTAGGATGGCGTGGATTTCACCCGCATCAAATTGGGCCATGTCATTTTTTTGATAGCCTACCTATGCAATGCTGGCGGGGATTGCATATACACATAGGTTACGGTGCACTATTGATACAGGACAATTAACCACTTGCTCTAAAAGCTCGAGGTAATAGAACATGGCGAATTAATCCCTTTATCTCATAGCGCAGGCCCCAAATCTATGGATTAGGTCCTTGGCCGAACCCTCATCATGGACCCCAAATCCATGGGTTTCGCCTCACACGAGCCACTTGCCTCACACGTGCCCCAAATCCATGGGTTCCGCAGGCTGCCCACCCTGAGTGTGTGCCCCTGCATCCTACAGGCCACCCCACTTGAGCCTAGTGTGAAAGTGCCCCCATATTAACTATGGCCCCACATGATGTATGTGTTTTATCCACCATGATTTATGTGTTTTATCCATGGGTTCCGCAGGCCGCCCACTCTGAGTGTGCCCCTGCATCCTACAGGCCACCCCACTTGAGCCCAGTGTGAAAATGCCCCCACATTAACTATGGCCCCACATGATGTATGTGTTTTATCCACCATGACTTATGTGTTTTATCCATGCTATCCATCCATTTTTCCAAATTATTTAGGGCATGAGCCCAAAAAAGAGGCCTATCCAAATCTTAGGTGGACCACAACATAGGAAAAGTGGTGATTGAACAATGCATTAAAAACTTCCTAGGTTCCATTGTAAAGTTTATTTCCATCCAACTTGTCGAGTAGGCCAGACAGACATGGATGAAGGGAAAACACAAATATCAGCTTGATCCAAAACTTTTGTGGCCCCTAAGAAATTTTTAATGGTGCGTGTTCAATTACCATTGTTTCTTACGGTGTGGTCATAGGAGATTCCGATCTACCTCATTTTTGTGCTTGTGCCATAAAGTAAGTTGGCACAATGGTGTGCTGGCGTGGATTTCACACATACATCAATGTGGGACACTTCACTTTTAGAAGGATTCTCCTATATGCGTCTGACTTTGGCCCGTTTGGTGGATATTTGGGAAGGGACTGGCATGCCTTTTAGGCCCATGGGATGAGCTTCGGCCATAATGTAAAAGCCCGAATAATTTTGGGCCAAGCTTGGGCTATCCTTGTCTCGGGCTATATATCTTCAATATATATTATATTATAGAGAAGTACTAATGTGGGATGATGGGAACTATCCTAGGATGCAAGATGAGAGATCAATTACACATTAATTTCAACAATCAATCATGTAAAATCAAACATATCCTCATAATAGATTCGAAAATTCAGATTTATAACATGAATATCCTAGGTTTACACATACGCGGTGCGTGAAAATATAAAATAGTTCAAGAGTGGCCCACTTGGAAGTGGGGACTTTCAATCTAGCGTGGGTAGTGCAATAACCACGTGGATAGATAATGATGCAACCAAAATTCTGGTTTTGGAAGAGTTTCCCAAAAATAAAAATAAAAAAATTCAGATTTTGATTAGGGTTTTGGATTCATGGATGGAAATTTTAAGAATGAGGTTTTTAGGGATTCAAAGGATCTAGGGTTTAGAAGGTTGTAATGGAAAGGAAAAGAAGAAGAAGAATACTTTTTGAAAAAAAGAGAGGAAGGATGTAAGAGGAAGAATACCTTTCGAAGAAGACGAAGATGAATGATCTACCTTGGGGAATCCACCACTAAATAAGCTTTTACCCTTCCACAATTCAATTCGAAGGGAGAGTTTCTCATAAACCCTAAAACACAAGGAGGAAAATTCCTTCACACAAGAGAGCTTTTCTCTTTTTCTTTCTTCTCAATAACACCATTAGGGTTGGAATTCCACCTCCCATGTGCTTTTATAATAAAAAATTTGGAATTAAAAATTCAGCATAATTACAACTACGCCACTCATTTAAGTGAAGTGGCCCATTATCCAAAATAAGAAAAATAAAGCATTTATTATCAATATCAACCATCAAATAAATCCTAAAAATAACAAAAAAAATAAATAAATAAAGAAAATAAGATCAGATTCCAAAGGCCCTAGATCAAGAAGATCTGGTGGCCCGATGGTTTGATCAACAAGTTCCAACGGTCGGATTGATACGAAATAGAAATCGTATGACTAAAATTATCTCCTAAGCAACCCACATGCACCATTCCAAAGTGGGGTCTTCCTGATGCACGTCCAATGCATGTGGGGTCTTCAAAATGGCCTGGCGGGCCCCATCTAGAACTCGTATCTCATCAACAAAGAAAGTTGCGCTGATGTGTGTGGTCGTCTCCGTCTCTAGTACACCCAAGTAGGTCCTCCGATGTCTCCATCAAGTACTCCAGTACAAGTTATAGTGCACCTTGTACAGGTGAGCCCACCGATTCCATGATCAACAATACTGTCAACATGGGGTCTGCTGTGGATGGACCATGCAAAAAGAAGAAGAAAAGATGAGCCTAACCTTCAAATCGGCCTTTATCAATTAAATGTGAGATGTTGTGTTTCTCCTATTAACTATCCAATTCAAGGATACCATTCAAATGGTTATGATAGAAAGGGATATGTTTGAGAGATGTATGTGGATTGGACATAGGTGTGCCAAATTTTGTGCAATGGCGATAACAGGTTTCGTCTCATACTCTACACAAGATAGAAATTGAGACAATAGGGGCAAATATGACAAGTTGCCAATTTTCAGACATTTGTGGTTTGTGTTTACCAAACAGATTTTTGTGAAAAAAGTTCTTATTTTCAGATATCAGGACTTTTTTTCAGACAAATTACCAAACATATATTTCAGTACTTATGAGTACTAAAATTCAGCACTTTAAGTTTTCAGCACTTCAATTAATTTTCAGACCCTAATTTTCAGTTTACCAAACAGCACCAAACTGCTTTAAAAAAAAAAAAAACTATTTTTATTCATTTTCATCTGCTTACAATTTTAATAGACCATGTAACAGTTAAAGAGAAGCTCTACATTTAACTCGCTATAAGCATTACGTGCTTAGTCATAGATTTACTTCATAGTTCCTGCAGCAGTTCTCTGTTTTCTTATTGAGAATCTAGTGAAGTCACATTGTCCTAGCATTCATTTCATGGTGGTTTCCAGGGAATATTTTAGTGGTGAAGTTCTTTGACCTAATTTACTTCTGTGAAACTTCTGCTAGGGGCACTTAATAAGATGACAGAAATGGAATGGCTAGGCCCCCCATGCTGCCAGCTTACCATCAATAGGGTGGTAGCTGGATGGCTTATTTGTTGCACTTGAATTGATGCTTGAAGTGCTTGCATCGAAAGCACATGTTTTTTGCACTTGGCACCTATTGTGGAATTGAGCCTTTTCCATGCACGTCTCACATTGTCATTTGCAGAGAAGTTGCACACCTTATAATATTTCCCCTTTAAAATCAGTACCAGAAGCAGTCATACCTTTGTTTTTTTTTAAAAAAAAAAATAATAATAATAAAAATTAAATGTGTGCTTATAAGGATGCTTCTAATTTTGCCTGAATTAAGAAAGCGCGTGTACCTTTCTTTGATTTTCTGGTCTTTGATTAGGATATTGCAGGCACCTTGGCAACGGAGGAGGCAGAAGACTCGGTGCAAGTAAATAAGCTGCGTTCTGCTCTTGAGTCTGTTGACCACAAGAGAAGGAAGGTAGCCATCTTCTCCACATAAAATAGAAAAAAATATGAATAGCATTCCTCACGTGTTATTTCATCCCAACTTTTTCTTTCTTGTGTGGCTGAAAGTTGCTCTAACTAAGTCTGAATGTCATAAAGAATCTTTGTCCTCATTTTGATACAGTACAAAATGCATTTTCTTTTATGTCTTTGAAGTAGCCTAAGGTGTGGCTCTAGGAAGTGCAGAGCTGATTAACAATAAAAACTTCCGTAACATTTTTTATTGATTGAGAATTGCTTGTGCAAAACTAAACATGTTTGGTAAACATACATGAAAAAATAAAAATAAAAATTAGCCAACCATGTTAATGCATTGGCCCAAGAATCAGGTCGGCAAACCAATCAGGTGAGCATGCTTATGAAACAGATGTACGGCTTAGAAAAAAACTTGCTCAAACTTTTATAAGCCATCCACTTGTTTCTAACATCATGGCCCACCTGATTAGTGCACTGGCCTGAATTTTTGGACGAGAACATCTTGACGGTTGGACCCGTCTGATGGATTGCTTTGATATTGCATTTCTACCATGGTAGCACGTGTGATGTGGTGTAGACAGTATGCCTGGTACATGCATGGGCTTATCAAACCTCTATAGAGCTTTGCCACTGTGTGCGTGGAATCGGATTTGGAAAGATCCTACAAAAGGGTAAAACCTTGATATTCTAGCAATATGATGGATGATATGCACGCACTTGGAAATTGCTTAGAAATTGCAGACAAAACAATTTTCAAAGCTTATTTGACCACTTGACTATCGGATTGGGGACTCTCCAAAGATTCTATTTCAACCAGCAAGTGTCCACAAATCAGAGGTTAAGATTGTTCAACCAATCTGATTTTGGGGCTGTGACTTAGACAATGAGTTTCACAATTTGATTAGTTATTTGAGTTGATGTATGCCACTTGTGCAATTTCTTTGTGCATGTGTATCAACTATCAAGCGTGATACCTTGCCAAAGTACCAAATAACTCCCCTACAAAAAGAGCCATATTATTTCACAAAAGGAGTGGGTCCTCATTTGAGGTGATAGAAAATGTGTCCACATATCAGGTGGATGGCACATGTATCGGAGATTCAGGCCATTCATCATATGGTACGCTGTGAATGTGCCATGAACCAAAAATGATGATAACCTGTTGATCATGCAGATTAAACTTGTATGAGAAAAATGGGCAGTTAGAAAAAAGGTCCAACAGTCGAGATCTGAATATGCATGTTTCCCTCACTCGATGAGTATGCTACCATGATTTTGGTATCTGACATGTTCATAGTAGGTCCTACCTCATGAATGGCCTTGATCTCTGATATGTGTGCTGTAAGCACGGATTTCCTACATGTGTTCCACCCCCTCACATGAGGGTCTGCACGTATAGTGAAAAAACTGTATTGGAAATGTCTCCAAGTCGCTAAAAGAGCAATTTTGTCATTAATTGTTTTTAACGATCACTTAATGCAGCCCCTAACCAAAGATGTTTAATTGTTAACTAAATGGTTTTATGAATATATAATCACCCCAAACTGCTTCTTTAATCAACACCAAATGGACCCTTGAGAGTAGCTCTGATAGGGGAGATGAGATGATGCAGATATCTTTGAGATTGCTCAGCTATGTACTATGAAAATTCGAGACGGCCCCAAAGTGGGGAACTTTGATTACGGTTGATTATGGTTCTAGGTGGTTAGAAAGGATATTACATTTGTTCCCTTACCAAGTATGTGGCCTTAGATAGTAATGATTGGCAAAGCTGAATGTGTAAAGCTGACCCAACTAACTGTAAAACTCTATGATGACAACAATGGCAATGTTCTCCTGCTATTTCTTAGTTTGCTCTTACTCTTGAATGTCTGTATTGTTCAAAGATAACATTTTGACATCATGTATCAGATTAGCATCATCTTAACACCTTGACAATCTATCTCGCAGCAGTCAATGCTTGTTGGTAACCTGTTGTTTGCCTTGTAAACAGAAGAAGTGATCACACAACTCTCTTATTGAATAGTATACAAGTCTGTTTTTCTTGGTCAGTCTCTTTTGCACGAGTAACGATGTCTCTCTCTTAGGGCCTGTTTGTTTTCCAAATTCACAGTAAATGAGCAATTATTACTTTTTCTACCTGATTGGAAAAGAGGAAATGAGGTTGTAATTTCACGTCAAAAACCGTGGCGCAAAACAGTGTCATCTTACCAAAATTATGGTGGTAAATTTTGTGGGGCCCATCGCTATACATGTGTCTGATCCACGCGGACCATATGTTATACGTGCTCACTTTAGGGCATGAGCCAAAAAATGAGGCAGATACAAAGCTCAAGTGGTCCACACCACAGAAAACACGAGGAATTGAACGCCTGCTGTTGAAATTTTAAATGAGCCTAGGGCCCACAGGGATGTATACCTTCCAGTCAACCTGTTCATAACGTCACACAGATATGGATGAAGGGAAAACAAAAACAATAAGCTTGATGTAAAACTTTCGTGGCCCCAAAGAAAAAAAATGAGCAGTAAGCATTCATTTCCCCCTGTTTCTTGTGGTGTGGTCCACCTGAGCTTTGGATCTGTCTCATTTTTGGGCTCATGCCCTAAAATGAGAGGGAAACTGAATGGACGGTGTGGATTCAGATCATACATAACAGTGTTCCCCACATATTTTGGTGGAAAAAATCTCCGCCTTCTCTATTCCAGTGCAAGAGCTTTTCAAAGAAGATTCCTGTCAACGTCAGGTCATTGTCAAGAGGTGGCTACTGGGTGTAAATACATGTGTAAATAATAATTACCCATTTACATTGCATTTACCGTGGGATTTGAAAAACAAACTGGCCCTTAATTGCACGAAGCGGGGGCATGTTAAGTTGCAACTTTGGCTATTGAGAGAGGTGATGCTTTAAAAAAAAGAACCAAGTCATGAAACACAACCATCCACGAGAGTCTATAAATTTGTAAAACAATGCTTTGAATTTTGAAACATGTTTTAATATTATTATTAGTTTGAAAATTGGTTTATATGCAATCTGACTCGTGAAACGTTGAATTTTCTAAATTTGATAACAAGTTCATAAATTCGATAATCAACCAGCTAATACTGTATAGAATTGGTCTGGAGGAAGATGATATTGATTGGACATGGTAGACATGCTATTAGCTTCTTCTTCTTTTTTTTTTTTTTCCAGAAGTAACGATTTATTAAAAGAGAAAAAACAAACAAAGAAGTTCTGCTGAGATGGCAGAACCAGGATTACAAGCCTAAAAACAAAAGATTACAGCCCTTAAGACTAGAAACATTGGCCACCCATTTGATAAGAAGTTTTTTAGCCTGAGAACCCACTGCTTGAGCTGAAGATTGAGTGTTGTTGAAGCATCGGTCGTTCCTTTCCGTCCAAACAGCCCACCAAATAGCGAGGATTGCCATTCTCCAAATATGCGATTTGGTCTTCCCTAATTTAAACCCATGCCAGTACGATGTTAAGGAAGAGGCGGTCTCAGGAATACACCCGCAGACATCAAATCTTTTGAAAAAATCCAATAGAATGTGAGAAATGAACGCACAGTGGACCAGCAAATGGTCGGCCGTCTCTTCATCATTCATGCAGCAAAGGCAGATATTAGCAAGTTGCATGCCTCGCTTCTTCAAGTTGGCAACCGTTAGAATTCGATTCCTAGCCGCTAGCCAGCCGAAACAGATAAATTTGGGGGGAGCCTGGTACTTCCAAATAAAAGGGTGCGCCGATGGAGCTGGGGTTGTGGAGGGAGAAAGGAGAGAGTAAAGCGACCTCACGGAGAAAAGGCTAGATTTATCCCCCTTCCACAATAATTTATCTGGCTCATTCCGGATCGGCGACACCATTGAGAGGCAATTGAGAAGATCGGCGTATTCCCCCACCTCCCAATCGTTCAGATTCCTAGTGCAACTTATTTCCCATGCTAAGCCGGAATCGGTCTGAGAGAAGAAACAGTGAATCGGGCTAGCTTTGATAACAACAATGTGGTAGATGTTATGGAATCTATTTTTGAGAGCCGTTTCGCCGAGCCAGTGATCCTCTCAAAATCTAATTGCTGCTTCGTTCCTGAGTTGATACTCGATATTTTGCACCACCGACTTTTTTGCACGTAAAATTCCTTTCCAGATAGAGGAAGCTCTGTAACGCGAAGAATCTTTAGTCCACCAACTGCCAGGCGACGACCCATATTTTCCTTTGATCACCAAGTTCCATAGAGCGTCTGTCTCTATTCCCAACCTCCAAGACCATTTGCCAAGGAGGGCACGATTCATCACCTTTAGGCTCCTAATGCTTGCTCCACCATCCTTGAAGTGAGAGCAAACTTCTTTCTAGTCCAACAGATGGATTTTTTTTCTGATTCTCCTTGTCACTCCAAAGGAAGTCTCCTCTCAAATTATCTATTTTATCTAGAACATGAGAAGGACACTTAAACAAGGACATAAAATAGATGGGGATATTGGACAGCGCTGCCTTAATAAGAGTGAGCCTTCCCCTAATAGACAGATAGCGGCCCTTCAATGTGGCGAGCATTTTGTGAAATTTCTCTACCACTCTGTCCCACATGGGCTTCGGATGGGGGCCTAACGTAAGCGGGAGGCCCACGAACATACTTGGGAAGGAAGCAGGCGAGCAGCCGAAGATGTTTGCATAAGAGGATAAGTCGTCATCAGAGCAATTGACGCCGATGACTCGGGATTTGGCCATATTGATTCTTAAACCTGAGACCGCCTCGAAGCATCTTAAGGTGGTCTGCAGATTTTCCAAAGAAACTAAGTCTGCCTCCATCGTGATTAGGGTATCGTCAGCGAATTGTATGTGTGAGATTGACGAATTTACTCCTGGTATCGATACTCCTTTGAAGAGACCGGCACATTCACCTTTAATGAGCATTTGGGACAAGGCTTCTCCAATCATGAGGAATAAGAGCGGAGAGAGGGGATCGCCTTGGCGTAGCCCTCTAGAGCTTTGGAAAAAACCTTTGGGAGTGCCGTTTAGAAGGACCGAAAAATGGGCCGATTCGACGCAAGCTTTGATCCACCGTTTCCACTTATCACCGAAACCCATCCGATCGAGCATATAGTATAAAAAGTCCCAATCAGAATGATCATACGCCTTTTCAATATGCAATTTGAGAAAAATATATTTATTCCCCGACCTGTGGCAAGAATGAAGGATTTCGTTAGTAATCAAAGCACCATCGATGATTTGTCTTCCCTTGATAAAGGCATTCTGATATTTGGAAATGAGTTTGTCCATGACTGACGATAGTCTGGAGGATAGGATTTTAGCCAGGATTTTATAGGGGCTGCCAATGAGGCTGATGGGCCCGAACTCAGTAAACAAAGAAGCGCCGAACACTTTGGGAAGGAGTGCAATAAAAGAAGCACCTAAACCTTTAGACAACTTGCTCCTGGAGTAGAATTCATGTAAAAAATTCATAATATCGCAACAAACCGTGTCCCAAAAGGTTTGGAAGAAGCTCGTGGGGTATCCATCGGGGCCTGGGGATTTGTCTCCACCCATCGCGCTGATAGTCGCTAAGGTTTCTTCCTTAGAGAAAGGAATTTCCAACAGATCCGCTTCAGCGATTTGAAGGGAGTGGAATGGAATACCATCAAGTTGAGGTCTATTCCAGCCCTCCGCAGTGTAGATGGAACTGAAGTGAGTGACTGCGCAAGCAGCGATTTCATCCTTATCATCGATCTGTCTTCCATCAACTGAAACATTGATGATGGCGTTGGCCTGAGCTTTCATACTAGCAATGTTGTGAAAATACTTCGTGTTTCTGTCGCCCTAGCAATCCATTTTGCCCTCACTTTCAACTTCTAAGAAATTTCATCTTCAAGAGCCCTGGGGGATATGTCCTGGATAATCTGGATGCGTCTGGATAGGATACGTAGAGGAATTTCGGTGCTGTCGATATTAGAGTCTATTAGCTGCAATTCCGAAAAGAGAGCTTTGGTTTCTTGATCTCTCTTTCGAAGCTCCTCTTCCTTCTAGATTTTTATTTTTTCCTTCAAAAGTCTAAGCATGCATAGCAAACTGTGACCAGCAAAACCGGCAACTTGAAAGGACGACCACCACTCCTCAATTCTCTGTTTGAAGCCATCAATCGCAAGCCAGGCGGAATTGAATTTGAACGGTTTCGGGCCCCAGTTATCGCCGTCCCACGATAAAAGAATCAAACAGTGGTCGAAAGTCAATCTGGGGAGAGCAATCTGGCTAATAGATGGAAACGCATCGATCCATTCTGTGGACAGGGGAAACCTGTCAAGCCTGGATTGAATTGGAGTTCGGCGCCCATTAGTCCATGTAAATTTGGCGCCAGAGAGAGGGAGATCGACCAGCTCCTGTTGCTGGATCCAGTCCGAGAAGGCGAGCATGGCCGGGTTTGCTCTCCTCTTTCGGGAATGTTCCTCTGTGAATCGGATCACGTTGAAGTCTCCCACAAAATAGTAGGGACCTAAAAATGATTGTCTGATAGCTGTCAACTCATCCCAGAAATTCTACCTAACAGAATCATCATTAGGACCACAAACAACAATGATAAGACAACGAAAATTGGATGACTTATCTTGGAGGATGATTGCTGCCGAATAAATGCCCGTAACCGAATGCTGCAAGTCCCACTGAGTTGATTTCCAGGCAATAAGAATGCCTCCTGAAGAGCCATCAGCGTCCCGAGTCACGAATTTGGCGTCGTTGGCATCCCATAATGTACCCAGGAGTCTATCAGAGAAAATAGGGACTTTGGTTTCCTGAAGGCATAAGATGTCCGGGTTCTTACGCCTGATGGATTCCTTGATGAGGCTCCGCTTCTGCTTGGAGCCCACCCCACGAACATTCCAGGAAAAGATTTTCATTGAGAAACCACTCTGCCTTGAGCACCCTTTCTTTTGCTTCTAGAGGTAGACGTGGGAGATGTCACTGACTGAGATTGCAGATTGAAGAGCTCCCTGTTGGAGAAGGAACGATTCGGTTGTTTAATCGGATTCTTGGTCGGAGGAAGAGGTCTTCCTCTGTCTTTAATGTATTGGAACAGGCCAATATAGTCTTCTGTCCTGTCGCCGAAAGATAAGCCTAGAGATCGACCGACAGCATCCCTGATCCACCTCGTGTTTTGCATTTTATCAAAAATTTCCTCACAACTTTTGCCCTCTGTGGATAACAACGAGTTGTCTATCTGTTGATGGGAGGGTTCTGCTCTCATCTGGAGTGGTTCAGCGATGATGATCTCACTAGGACACTCCTCTTGGAACAGAGTCAGAGGTCCCAGGTCTGCCCAATCCCGTCTCTTGGATGCTGAGGTGGAAGGAGATGAAGGGCAGGACGAAGCGCCTTGTGATTCTGAAATAACTCTCCGAAAAATCCCCGCGGGATTGACTGTCTTCCATAGGCGTCGGATGGATATGATGAGATGAAGGGGGTAAATATTGAGATGGGCTTTTAGTGGGGGTATGAAGTGGTATCGAAGGATTGGGATACGATAGGCGGAGGACTGGGTTTGAGAGGAACTGATTTGACTACTGTGAGAGTGGGCCATTTGCTATGAGGAAGGCGGATTCGGGTCGAAAACAGACTCGGATCCACTGACCCGATTTCGTTTAGGGATGTGAGTCTCGGAGAAGCTGTGTGGGCATCCACATGAACGGATCTAATGCAATCTTCAGAAATAGCAGAGGATACGTGACGTCCGGAGGAGATCGAAGAGTTGTCATCATGAAGGCTTTCGGGAAGTGGAATGGAGGCATGTTGCGTGGCTGCCTCTCCTTCGTCGGATCCTCCAATCGTAGGAGGGTCGTAGATTTCGATCCACCTGTTGCTAACTCCGGAAGGCGCCCGAACTTCTCTCCCACGGAATGAGAACCGTCAGCAATACGGAATGAGAGAGGTCTCGGGGAGCTGCCATGTGGCTCGGAGGACGACATCATTCTATCATGACAGACTGCGGTAGCAGGCGATTTGAAAGCACCCTACTTCGGTGCTCCGCCGGTACATGGAGACAGTGCTCCATCTTCTCTGTTGTGTTCCTGGAATTGCTTCGGTGAGAAGCGGCCGATGTCTCTGGCACTCCAAACATCACCCCACCTGAGATGATTGGAATGAGGATCTTCCTTTTGGACCGGAAGTAATACTTTTCGATTATCCGCCTTAACATGTATGTGGTCGGGAAGGGGGGTTCCTTTCTTCCTTCGGACTCTAGCTCTGATAACGCCAAGCGCTACCCCTAGCTGAGTTTTTGAATCCATTTCCAGAATAAAACCCAGAGTGGATGCTGCCGATATAAGGAATTCGTCATACCAAAATTCCAACGGAACATCCCATATGAGAACCCATATATTTTCTTTACCGAAAATGGAAAATTCCTCCCATGGCATGATATTAGCAATCGGACCGGATTTGTGAATATTCCCCACTGTCGAAAGAAAATCGCGGGTAAGGCCTGGACATACTTTAACTCAAAGAGCATTAGAACTGATGGGTTTAAGATCGGAATTCCCGTATTGAAATCCAGTTTTTTCTTTGATCCAGTCCCTGATGATGGGAATAGACGCTCCCTCATTCGTGATGATGACTGCGGAATTGGCCAGTTGTGCTCTGTTTTTCTCAAACTTAACTTGATCTATAGTAAGGGTGCCGACTGATACATCTTCTCCATCTGCTTTGGCAGACTGCTGAGACGAGTTGAAGATGGGTTCCTCTAACGTTGGAGAAGAAGAGGAAGGATCTTTGGGGGTGCTATTACCGTTTACTAGAGCATCTTTGAAGGAGTGGCATGGAGCAGGAACATAGATAGTACCGGCTGTAGTGGGAGTAGAGTTTTGCTGTTGGGAATTCGCAATGGGGTTAGGCTTAGGAGCTGAGTGTCTACGGATGGGAGGATTGGGAAGTGTTTCAGGGCCATATCTAGCTCTTTGGACTAATAGTTTCCTGCCATCGAAGCTATCGCCATGGAGCATATCCACCGCTCTTGCCAACTCTATTTCGCTACTCATGCGGATTAACACGAAACCACGATATTTGCCGCTATTTCTATCTCTGGGCATTACCACATCCATGACTGCACCCGCTCGGCCGAATACTTTTTCAAGATTAATGGGATACCATCCTTGCGGGTAGCCTTTAATGAAAATGGTAGGATAATGGGCATATTTACTGCGACTATTACCTGCCGGGACCTGATTACGTCTTCTAGGCAGAACCTTAGTCCACTCCCCTTCCTCATGATCAATCGGGAGGTGTCGATTACTGGGCAGTTTTTCCTTGCCATTAGCTCTGGTGGTGCTGGTTGTCATAATATTCTCATGCTATTAGCTATTTTTAGGTGCCAGAGGTGATATTGGAGTGAGATTCCTAAGTGGGACTGAAACCTTGGTTGAAAGTTCTTGTAAGGTGTGGAGTATCTGATTCTAGTACGAAATAAATTGCAATAGATGTGCAAATGTCAAGTGAATGCATGTTAATCTATGACAAATGCCACGTAATCATTACTTATTTGCTAATTTATTTCACATAAACAATTACATCCTTGACAACATTGATTTAGTGGGCATGATGTTTTGGGTTTTTCATCTGGAGAGCAAAGGCATTTCTTGCATCCTTCTGGATGATATTTGGACTTCCAGTACCTCCATATCTTGAATAGTATGAACTATTTTCGTTTGTCATGATTGCCTCATTTCATAAACTGGGAAACTTGAAAGATAGTTTGAGTCTGAATACTGACCATGATCAAAGGTCCAGCCGTTATTGTTATTGATGTTTGACCAAATAAGTTTGATGGCTAGAGGAACTTGTTATGAAGGTTATAGCTTATGAACCCTTGTTGTCATTTAAGAAATGATCTGCAAAGTTGCTTTAACGGTCAATCAACGATCCTAAGCTAGATGAAAGTGCCATCTTCGCCTTTTGGTTTGGATCCCCATTTTGTTGAGTTTCCAACTTTGGTTTGGAAATTTTAGATAATTGCTTCAACAATTCTGCAGACTGTGACAAGCATGTGTTTCTATCATTCTAAGGTTATGTTCCACATGTTTCTGGATATTATCTTATTTTGCCCAACTTGAGTAGGGACCTTATTTCTTTTTTACATTGTGATAAGATTTTGCAACAAATGCGAAGTGATATTGCCTTGCTGACAAAAGAAGAAGGTGGTTCACCTATCCGCAATCCTTCTACTGCAGCTGAAGATGCACGGCTGGCATCTCTCATATCCCTTGATGGCATCTTGAAACAAGTCAAGGTCTGCTGCTCTTTAACTCAATATTTGAATCTATCTTCATTAAATGGCAGGATTAATGTTCAAGTGAATGTCTGAAAACTTCACCCATTTCTTTATGTTCACAGGATATAATGAGGCAAGTATCTCAAGACTCACTGACCAAAACCAAGAAGAGAACATTGCTTGCCTCTCTTGATGAACTCTCGGAACGGATGCCTTCACTTCTAGGCATTGACCATCCATGTGCCCAGAGGCAGATAGCAGATGCTCGAACTGCAGTAGAGGTATGTTCCCTTTTCTTTTAAGAGCAACGAAACGTTTTGTTAAGAGAGCGCCGAGATGGCACAAGAACCAATTACAACTGAAGCAAAAAAGGAAAAATTACAATCTTCTAAAGATTTGATATAAGAAACTTCGCTTTGGAGGCGACCTCCTCTGTCTTGAAGGACTCATACTTAGCAATACATCGCTGATACCTAGAATTTCTGATACTACCAATGTTATCGGTATCGCTAGTGTTATCAGTATCGCCGAGCTAGAGATAAGGATAATAACAGGAATATTTTGATAATATCGGGGATATTTCGAACAATGCCCTCACTGCATCTTAGAACAACTATTGTGCACTACCTGCAAACGGGATTTTGTGAACCATTGAAGTCTAGAGGATGCAGCGCTAAACAAGGTCGGTGAACACAATCAAACTTACGCAGATGTCGATATGAAATTACAGTTGTAGTTTGTCATGGGAACTTACACAGTCTATAATTAACAACAGGTTATTTATTCATTTATTTATTTTTGTGCACCCATCCCTCTGTATTCATGACTAATTAGAGCTGAAACTGATATGTGTGAACATGGTTTTTTTTTAAAAAAAACTTCAATTTTGCAATTGGCAAAATCCAAAAAGTCGATAGCTGTGAACCCCTGTAGGTAGCCACTGTTTGTTCGCTCATTCTTCTTATATATATATATATATATATAATGACTTTATTGAATAAAAACAAATGAGTTTTGCATTCAAGGGTCTGAGATTGCATTAGAATAGCCACTCTTGACATTAGCATAGGCCACACTTTTGCTTTGGTTCATACTTTCGACCTTTCAGAAGCTTGGCCCTGGCTGGGGGTGCAACTCGGGCGGGTTGGGTTGAATTGAGGGTCATCCTGAGCCTGACCTCAAGAGGAACCAATCTGCAACCCGACCAGATCCGAATTCCAACCCAAGGTGACCAAGCTGACAATGACCCAACTTCCTCTGTACTTGATCCAACTTGACCTGACAAAAGTATGCATGATAAGTATTCCTAACCCGACCTAACCTGACCCAAGGACATTGACAATCCAACCTAACCTGACCCAAACTCAGGTTGGGTCATTCGGGTTCGGGTCAAGCCGAGCCCAAGTCGAGTGGTCCTAGCCTTGGTGCATCTCCGGCTCAATTAGATTTTCTAAAAAGTTTTTGGGAACTGAGCAGCATATCTTTCTCCATTTAGTCGCAGAAACTCTTTTGGCATGGTGACAGAGATGTAACACTTTTGATACTGTTCAGTACTCATTGGCATCAGTCCTAATTTGCCACTGTGTGATGAACATGCAGGCTGTTCCTGAAAAAGAGGATCCTATGCAAGTGGAAGGGCGAACTCTCCAACAATCCACAGATTGGGCATCTGGTGGGGAGACTGAAGTGGCGCAGTGGAATGTGCTGCAGTTCAACACAGGTTCGACTACTCCGTTCATCATCAAATGCGGAGCAAACTCCAATTCTGAGCTGGTCATCAAAGCAGACACACGAGTGCAGGAACCGAAAGGGGGTGAGATCATACGGGTTGTTCCGAGGCCACATGTCCTTGCCAACATGAGCTTGGAGGAGATGAAGCAGGTGTTTAGCCAGCTCCCTGAGGCTCTAAGCTTGTTGGCTCTGGCAAGGACTGCTGATGGGACACGGGCCCGGTACTCAAGGCTATACAGGACTTTGGCAATGAAAGTGCCATCGCTGCGGGATGTCATTGGCGAGCTCGAAAAAGGGGGAGCACTGAAAGATGTGAGATCATGAATGTAGTGGGTATTTTGGTAAATAGCCATGCATGTTGTTTTGTAAAACAGGTTTTTTCTTTCTCCAATGTATCAGGGGGGTTTGTTGATATTGTTTTTCCAATGTATCTGTATTTTGTCTTTACAGGGTTACGTTCCCATTACTTCAAGGTGATGCACCCACCCATTTCAATGATGAATTGACAGATATACCCCTTATGATTCACTTTTTGACAGTTGCGAATGTTTTGCTATTGGATATGAGTGATGCTCTTGTTACGTTCAGGTGTGATGATTTCGAGTATTAAGAATAACACAAGCCCTTTATTTAATGTGCGGTTATCAAGACGGGCAACCTTTGGAAACCTAAAGAGGTCTGCTGCAAATATTCCATGCATGATCTGCACAATTCAGATCGTGGGGCCTGGTGTGGACTCGGCATAGTTTGGAAATTGGACTGATTGCATGTCTTTGACAGCTAGAGGGTTGATGGTATATGAAAAGAGGTCCATGGAACGCTGCTGCATTGATGTCCATGTTCACCTGTTTTGAGGAATGTATTCAATCAGCTTTATTATCTTTTGTTGTGGGCCTGGATAAAAAAAAGCGGCTTTATCTCTGCAGAACCTTGATTGTGACGCAGTGCAATTCCCTTGAGTCATCTTCCTTTCATATGCTGCTTAGGGTGAATGCTTTGTCTCCATCAGTCAAATCTCCCCCAGGATTGAGAATTCATTGTGAAGGAATCCGAGGAGGCAGGTATGATTTGTAACTTTCACTATTCTACTGAGAAACATTCTCATGAAAATCTATACTCTGATGTTGCTTGATTTCATGACAGGAAATGCTACGGCGAGCTGCATTCGTCAAGAAAAGAACTCCATATCCGATCATGTCCGCCTAAGCAAACACTGCTACTGGAGGTTTCACACACGCATGCACGGATAATGGTGAGGCCCACAGAGCTCAACCTCATGGGAAGTTCCCATGATTTGGACCTCATAATACCATTTACCAATATATTTATATATTTATCTCTGGCCAAAATGGATTCCATTGGCATGACTAGCATTTTTCCCATGCGTGCAAATCCGTTAGAAATTTGGTAACTCATTCATGATTTTCTTTAACTTTTGATTTTTTGCCAAGGAAATGATAACTTCTGGGCCTTTATTGATATACGCCCACACCTAACTTTTCTATTTCTACCTTGGGGATTGAACATGGTTGAAAGACTGGCACTTTGGATCCACACGTTCGGCTCTGATTGGAGTTGCGACTTGCTGTAGTCGGGGTGTCCTGAGGGGTAAATAGTGTCAAACCGAATCGGGTTTCACAGAGTCCGAGTCAATTCATCTCAGTCGCACCCAACTGAGTCCGAGACAAATAACAGCACTGTGTTAGTTCAATTCCCGAAAGGAGAAATGGGCGTTCTAAAACGCTTTGGCTAATTTGATCCAACGAAGGAAATGCATTGCACGTCACACGACGGGTCCCATTCTTGAACCTTTTCTTGGGAGAGAACCGATGACATACACACAAGGTACAACAGCTTGTGGTACCATACCATCTTTACCGCCAACATGTGTGGGATGTCAGTGCTATGAAAGTGGCAGGACCCACAATGAGATCCCTTGGCAAAAAGCCCAGGCCATCCACTCATCAGGTGGGCCACACTGCTGGAAGCAATGGAAAATGATTGTCTGACTCAACATACAGGTGTGGACCCACCAAGTCGCCACATTTTACCGTGTCTTAGTCATCCATACGGTTTATTTGGTAGGCTACATGCATTTTTATTTTTTATTTTTGAATGTGAATGGCGGGCTAAAGCATTCATATGCACCACGAGGTCGGTAGTGTGTTGACGTGGCAAAGTTCCGTGGGCTTACAATAATGTACGAGTCATATCCACACCCTCCATCCATTTTTCCAGACCATTTTAGGGCATAAACCCAAAAATGAGTCAGATCCAAAGCTCAGGTCGACCACAACACAGAAAAGAGTGGGGACAATAACATCCACCACTAAAACCTTCCTACGGTCCACCATAATGTTTATTTGCAATCCAATTTATTCATAAGTGTACGGTGACCTGGATTTAAGGAAAAAACACCAATTCCAGCTTGATCTAAAACTTCTTGGCACACAACAAGATTTAAATTGTGGACGTTCAATCTTCAGCACTTGAGCTTTGTATCTAACTCATTTTACGGCTCATGCCCCAAAATGATCTAGAAAAATGGATGGATGGTCATGGTGGGTACCACAGAACTTTGCCACGTCAACGCAGTGTCGACCTCGGTGCAAGTCCCCGAAGAGACGGTTGGATATAAAATGGTCGGCGTTAGGACTTAGGAGGTGGTCCCGAAAAGTAACTGCAGCAAGCATATGCCGAAGGCAGTTGCTCGAGTGTACTTCTACATGGCATCTGCCTCACACGCCAGCAAAAAATCAGAGACGCTTATTAGGGAAATCGAGACTGTATATTTATACCATGTCTAAAACTTGGGCCAATTTGATCATGAGGTGGGACACTGAATCTACGTAGAATATGGATCGTTGGTCAATTTCTGTTCACGGCTCAGATCTTGCACATGCACTCCTTTCCAGCATCCATCTGCTGCAGTAGCTAACTATCATAGCGCTATCATAGCCCTAATTTTTTCTATTTCACGTAATTTTTTACCATATATGCAACCATCCATCCGCTTTTCTTTTTTCTTTTTTTAATCCAAACAAACCTATCTTAATAATATAGACTTTTACCTGTATGGCTAAATCAATAAAGATAAAAATACTTCTAATTTTTTAACTACTTTTACCTAAAAGCTAGAAATAATACCTCTACCTTTTCAACTACTTTTACCCGAAAGCTAGAAGTATTTTCGTCCAAAACCTCTTCTGTACCTGAAAAATCTAATTTCGTAATATAAATTTCCGACCGTTCAGGGGAAAAAAAAAAACCGCATGAAAGATAAATGTCTACCGTGCTAATTTTTTCTACTGCCGGTATGACGACTTGTTTAATACTCTGGCATAGCGTGATGGTTGATACTCATGCACAAATAATGGGAGAGGATTGGGTGTTACCCAGGTAACACCCGTGAGGCAAGCCTTGATAATATGTTACATATCAATGCTCTACATAAGTATTTCCAGCCCATTTAAGAAAGTGGTCCCAAAATTTAATCAGATCCAAATCTCAGGTGGATTACACCACAGGAAATAGTAATGATTAAACATTCGCCATTAAAAACTGTCAAGGGACCACTGAAACAAAAGTCTATGACATTATCTTCCATATAATTCATGAATAAGGTGAGACAAACTTGAATGGAGTGAAAATATTAATTTTAATGGCCATTGACTACTGGAGATTTTGATCTGCCTAAATTTTGGAACAAACTTACGAAATGAAATGAGCTCAGAAAAAGGATGGAGATATTCATGGCCCCACACGGCTAGAATAACACCCGGTAATAGCAAATCCACTCCCACAAATAATTGTACACGTGCAATACTCACGTTAGACTGTTTCAAAAAATATAAAAATTAAAAAAATGTTACCGTTCCAATAATAAGACCCACTTAGATGGGGTATGTTTAGGCGAACCCAATTTCTTTGTTTCAAAACCATTCATTTGATGTCCACCCATCATCTAACGGCCTATGCAGAGTGGGGGCCACCATTAGCTGAGGTAGATTCTACTTAGACGGGGTATACAACTCCTGTGTACCGTCAGGGCAGGGCTCTGTGGGGCCCACCGTGATGTAAGTGTTTTATCCACGCCGTTCATCACTTTTCTCGTATCATTTTAAGGTATAACCTTAAAATTAAGCAGGTCCACAGCTCCAGTCGACCATACCAAAGGAAGCTGCAGTTATAATGACATCCACCGTTGAAACCTTTCTAACAGCTACCGTGATGTTTTTTTAACCATCTAACCTATTCATAAGGTCATGTAGATGTGTGGATGAAGTGAAAAAACAAATATCAGCTTATCCGAAGCTTCTCCAGCTCACAAGAGGTTTTTAATGGTGGATGTTCAATCCCCACTTTGTAGTCCACTTAAGCCCTCTACCTTCTCAGATTTTGGCTCATACCTTAAAATGATTTGATAAAAACGACAAACGGCGTGGATAAAACACTTACATCACGGTGGGCCCCACAGCGCCCTGTCTAGACGGGGGTTGGACGCAAGCCGTGCGTATGGCAGTGTATCGAAGTTCCTTACCCTTTCAGGCCAACTGATCTAGCTGACAAGGGACTCGGGTCTCGCACCCGGCGGCACGTGTGACGAGCGAGTCTAGTTGGATTTCACGCTCACGAGTGACAGATGGCAGGCAGTGTCCGACTTAAAGAACACAGGTGCAACAGAGGATCTGACCTCTTTGAGCGAAAAACTTTATGCTCCGGCGGAGTATGATAGATGATACGCAGTCACTCAGAACTGGTACCCGATATGCGTTACCTTGCCGATTAGATGATATACAATGGGCGGTCAAATTCAACAGCTGAAATGGACGGCCTTAAAAAATAAGTTTTATTGTATGCCACGTGAGCAAATGCAAGTGCCTGCGTATCATCCATCACACTCTCTCAAATAACTCCTTTAAAATTACGCCTGTGAGAGACTGACTTTCCTCCACCATTTTCTCCTCTCACAGGGGGGAGAGAGAGAGATTGAGAGAGAGAGAGAGAGAGAGAGAGGAAAGGAAATGGAGAAGATCAGCAGCCGAGCTGAAGCAGAACGCTCACTCGGCGTGGCCGAGAAGCTTCTCACGGCCAGAGATCTCATCGGCAGTAAGAACTTCGCCCTACGGGCACACCAGTCCGACCCCACCCTCAACGGCGCAGATCAGATCCTCGCCATCATCGACGTTCTCCTCGCCTCCCAGAAGCGCATAAACAACCACATGGACTGGTACGCCATCCTCCAACTCGATCCCCATTCTGTTCCTGACCTCGCGGATGCCATGAAAACGCAATACCACAAGCTCATCCGCCTCTTACATCCTGACAAGAACCGATCTATCGGCGCTGACAACGCCTTCAAGCTCGTTGTCGATGCTTGGGCCGTCCTGTCGGACCCTGCCAGACGGGCCCTCTACGATAAGGAGCTGAACATTGCGTCGAATTCGACCTCCAGTGGTTTGAAGAATTCAAGGCGGTACCAAACACGAAAGGCTTCTGCACAAGACCCAGATGCTAGATTCTGGACCTCGTGCCCGTACTGTTGTAATCTCTATGAATATGCAAAGGAGTACGAGAACTGTAGGCTCCGATGTCAGAAATGCCAACGTGGGTTCCATGCGGAGCCAATTCCGAAACTTCCGCCCATCGTGCCTGGAATGGAAGCCTATTACTGTTCTTGGGGTTTCTTCCCTTTGGGCATTTGGGGCCCCAATTCAAGCTTAGGGTTTGAAGGATTCCCTTCTTTTATGCCTAATTTGGGAAGCGGGCAGAACATGGGTTTTCCTTCTTGGAAGCCTTTCTTTCCAATGTTCCCCGGTGGATCTCAGCTGGGGGAAATGTGGAATGCGACTGCAGCAAATAAGACGGCGGGCCCACAAGGGGGTTCATTGAACAATCCAGATTGGATTGAGGAATCAGCTGGGGAGAGTAGGAAGAAGACGAGGAATGTACCGCCCCCAAAGGTGAATATGGACGCTGGCGAACCTTTACTTGCAGTGCCCATCAGCATGCGGCCCCCAAAGAAGAAAAAAGCAGTGAAGAAAGCTAAGAAGCAAACAGTCAGGAAGGTGAAATCTGAGAAGCTAGGAGAAGTGCCGGCCCAAGAACCAGTGTGGGAACCGGTTGGTGGTGATGAAACGAACGTAGAAACACAAAATCATGTAGAAGACCCTGCAATGGGTGTTGGCAGTTCTGAGGGACTTGGGGAATCTCAAGCTGCAACTGAGAAAGCTGGGGAACCCGAGAAAGTTGGGGAACCGGTGCCGCCGCAAGATGTTAGTGTGGAACCAGATCCTGTAGATATTCCTAGTCTACTGAAGCTTTTAGGCGTGAAGGATGAAGAAATGGACATGACATTCAGTGACATGGGTGCTTGGGAAAAGTAGAACACCCCTTCATGTCGTTATGTTTATTGGGTTTGGAGAGAACCCAAGTTTTTGTTGTAACACGGTGCTTTGTACTCGAAGTTTTAATTTAATGTATGACCTGCAGCAATGAGATCTGAGCTCACATGTGTGGTCTTTTTCTATATGAGTAGTTGTTTTGTGGCTAGAAGGATCATAGATCAACATTTAAGAACTCCATGAGCATCTCAAAATCATTGATGGGAAGGCAGGGCCAACATGGTGAGTTTTGAAACTGCTAGCTATTTACTGTAATTTTTAGTTGAACCTGGGAGAGATTGGTGAGTCAAGTTTTTTACACAAAGTCTGAGTTTTGTTGACAAAAGGTCGGTCCACCAGCCATCCCAGGTGAGTATGCTGAGTTTTGATCAAAATCTTAGTTTTCGAACAATTGATTGATGTTATTCTTGATGTATGTATATATGACCACAACCATTCCTTGTTATGGTAGCTCATTTACTTTGAAACCTGATTCTAACTTGAATTTTGTTTTAGTTTTTTGAAATTATTAATTCATGACCCTTACCATGCTTATATGAATTTGTGACGGTTAATACAAGGTGCATGATTATTTGTTGCATTTGTGCTTCTTGGATATTCTGAAGCCATCTCGCAAGCATACTCATCCTAATGTCACGGTCTATTTGTTTTGTGCAGCTAGAATAATGCATGGTGCAACAATGCCCAGAAAATACAAATTAGAGGATAAGGCCTCATAATTATTTTTTTGTCTCCTTCGACTTCAAAGGAAGCTGGCGAGTGCGTGTACAAACAAACAAAACGCAACCAACCTCCCCACACCAACCGAACACCTGATATGTTTTATACGCCTTCAAATCTTTAGAACTTCACTTGCGACTTATTTCACCATTCTGCTTTCATTACAAAATGAGAATTATAGTGACCGTTTTTTTTTTTTTGGTGGGGGGGTTGGGGGTAATTTTCGTTACTTTCAACTTGATTTTTTTGTGAGAAAGTTCCAAAAAAACCTTTACTGGTAAGAAAACTAAGACTCTGTTTTCTTTTGTTCTTTCTTTGTTTCTTTCTTTCTTTTGAAGGGTAATGATTTTATTATAAAAGAAGAATAAAGGACAGAGCCAAGTCGGAATCCATCAACGATCTTTTGGCAGGGCTTGGGAAGGAATACTTGCTGCTTTCAAAGCCTATAAAAAGACGAATCTTTAGTACCTGCACCCCCTCTCCCATAAGACTTGCCTCATCCCAATTCAACAGATAAAACTTCTGCTTCTCTTATGCTCCCTGCCATAAAAAATCACGCTTTAGCCTCTCCAACCTGTCTAGCATGTGGATGTGTAGGGGAAGGTCTCCACCAAGGTCTTAATCAACAACGGGTGGCCCCGGCTTGTGAAGACAGGGAAGGTCTCTACCAAGGTCTTAATCAACAACGGGCGACCCTGGCTTATGAAGACACCAATGGTTGAATCCTCTAATTGTTGGAATGTGACAGAGAATTCATAATTGAGCTAAAAATTCTGAAAATGATAGAGATCTGCGGAGTCAAAAAGTTAACATTTGAAATGGTTGATATCAATAAATTATTTCACCCTCTACTCAAATATTTTTTTGGGGTATACTCTCGTCCAATTCTTTGCAATTTGGGTGTTGAGATCTCACCAACTTGATAATCGACTTGCACCATCCCTTCTGCTCTTTTTCTTGCCTCTAGAAGAAGAACCCACCCCATGGTTAATAGAAGACACGATACTTTTTTAGTTCTCTCCTCCCTTCTGCTGCTTTGTGTATCTGTCTCTAATTGGTTACCTAAGCCTTCTGGTTTCCCCTTTCTTCCACAAATTGAAACAGGACAATAAAGTCTTCCTCGCAATCCCTGAAGGAAACTCTGACCATCTTACTGATGTGCCCAATTGCCTCCTTGATCCAACATATATCCCTAGCCATATATATGACCTGCTTACCCCCGAATAGGTGAAGCAATCTCATTCAGGGCTATCTTCTTAACACTCCTAGCCTTCTCGCATCTAGCCATTCAGAAACATCTCCTGCATTTCCAGGACTCTCCAATAATCTGATCTCCATGATTAATTCTGCTTCCTTGGCCTTTCACTTCCAAACCTTGATTGTACAACGTCATAGGTCTCGCGATAGGGAGTTCCTTCTCTCGAACTTGCCTTCCTCTGAGCTTGGGTGAAGATGACCAAGGAAGCATGTGCTCTTGAAGCCACACAGGATCCTTCCTCATCTCTTTGCTGGTGAGCTCCAGACCAGGAAGTCTATCAAGGGGGAGAGACTTGTTGCCCGTTTCAAATAAAGGAGGTCTTGCACATGCTCGGACTATAAGAGACTCATCCACACAAATTTCGTAGCAGGTTAGTTCCACACAAGCAAATTCAGTTGCATGTGACTGGGACGTGTCACCAGGTCCGGGTTGTATTTTGCTCTCTGCACTGTCAATCTCCTTCCTTCAAATCAACTATCAGTCAACGTAGCAGCTGCCAGGCTCACCTCCTCTACCCTCTCCATTCTCACAAAAGCAAACCTACGTATTACAGCAGACCCCCTCATCCAAGGTGTGAGCACCTCCTTCACCTTCCCATTTCTATCAAAGATCTTGAGAAGATGCATTTCCAACCACTTCTTTGGAAAGTTCTCAATGTACAAGGTTGGGAGTTCTACCAAAGCACGGTTCTCTCAACCAGCTATACTCACTCCTGCTGATTTCCCCTTCCTCTTGGCCTGAACCCGACTCCCTCTCGTACCACTATCCCCTTTTTTCTGAAAGATTCTCACAACTATCACCATTGCCAGTAGTTTCCAGAATCCCTTGTCGCCGTTAAAAACATGCATTTGTCATCGTCTCAAGTTCCCTGTGTTGTTCATCTCAACCTCTCATTCGGTGTTGAACAGCTAAGGCCCTGTTTGGACGCATGAAATACGGTGGCTTAATCGGTATTAGGAGGGATGAAATTTGCTAATCCATGATGTGACGGCTTCAGAGCTGTTTGGATGGCCGACGTCTCTCCACGTCTTAAGAGGGACTGGCGTGTGCAGTGGAGTCGGTGGAATGTGAAATCCCACCGAGAAACGCCCTATCGCGAGGTAGAATTCATCAAGCAAGAAGAAACGAAGCTTTCTCCGGTGCCGTGTGAAACAATAGCCAATGTATCAAAATCTCTCCCATTCTCCCTCTTTTTATTTCTGCTCTGTTGGAGTATCTTCTCTACGCGATCAGCTCTTCTCAACAGAAGTGAAATCTTTTTGTACAAAAAGGCGACAGAAAGCTAAATACATTTATAATTTTACAAAATTCTCCAATGGCTCTTTTCCCTCATTGCCATTTTTCAGGTCCTTTTCGCCTTTCAAATCCATGGCTCAGGATAGTACCATGAAAGGCTCGGAGCCTGTTCTTCTTCAAAGAAATTGCAATGCTCATCTCCTCCAGTTAGGAGATTATTCTCTTCCATCTTCATCATCTGATGATACGCCTTTTGGGTGTTTGAAGCAATGCGAGGATGGTTCAAGAATTGAAGATAATTGATTGAAGAATGGGAAGAAGATGCACAGTCGAATCTGAGAATCGACGGAACAGGATGTTCATTTGGATGAAGAATTTCACAGGAGATAGCACTGTGTGGGACGTTATCTTCGTTTAAGATCGCGCTCGAATCATTGTCCGACGATCCATCTTTGAAGTCGCTAAACATCATGAGCCCGCCAACACAATGCTCATGGCTCTGATCAATATCGTCCTCCATCTTGCTCTGTTCCAATACCCTGCTTTTGGATTCAGATCGAATGATTTCCTGTTTCTCACGGCAGCCGTTCTCTACGTTCTTCACTCCGGAGAAAGCTTTGTCTTCTTCTTGCTCCCTGGTCGCCTGGAAACACGAGACATGCGTGAGAGATCTAAGCCGCTCATCATGCAGTCCTGTCTGTGCGCAATGATCATCAAGTGGACCACAGTTATAAACGGAATCACAATTTCTGTGAACAGACCATTCATCCCAATGCCGATACCATGCAATCAACGGCTCGGATCTCCACATTGGGTGAAGATGGAGGATGCATGTGACGGCACTATGTGAAATCCACTTCAATCCAATGGGTAATCCAAACAAACCCATATGGGATAACACATCGGATGATTGCAATCTCATGAAACCCAAACAGGGCATGTGTTGTGCATGGGATAAATGAGAACACGCAATGCAGCCGACCATCCACTGCAACTCATAAATGCAGTGGCGGCCGTAATTCCATCCTTCCTATTCCACCGTATTGCACGCGCCCAAACAGGGCGTAAGATATTTGATCTCAACCTCTTGTGGAATCTCATTCTGTTTTCTTTCCATTGGTGTTTCTCTTCTGTCTTCTTTTACATGTAGTTTCTCAGTTAAATTTCTACTGCTGGACTGCTGGCAGAACTTTCTTCTAAGAGGCTCTTGGCACTTCAACTAACCAGCACTTACGTGCTTCGTGCTTCCTTTATTATCCAAGACTTGCAAATGATTTATGTAAATTTGTTAAGACAATTTTTAGTTAGTTAATTCTCATTAGGATCTTTCTATTGTAATTTTGTTTTGGCTCTTTGTTGCATTCTTTGCCTTCGGGCAAAGGAGCCAAGGTGGGTTTCACCAGTAGTAGAACCTTAGGCAATGCAGGCAAATATTGGGGAAACATGGGGAAAATGGTGGAATATTTCAATGAAACTTCAGGAGATGCTAAAATACACATATTTGCATGTTTAGGAATAAAAAAATTTTGCAAAAAGAATGCATACATGATAAGTTTCCATTTAATGAGAGCCTAAAAGTATGTGATGTAGTAAGAAATCAGTGCAACCATCCCATCTATCCATCCAACCATCCAACCTTCCATTCAAACATCCATTGATATTTCAAAATAATCACAACATAAGATATTTCGCCGAGAAATCGTTGACAACCGGAAAGGAAATGAAAGATAGTGGTCTCAATATCGTCCACATTGTGATAATGATAATATCGCAATATTATCATCGACCATTTAAACATTGCATACAGCCATGCACCCATAAAGGAAATTTGAAGTGATTTTTTTTTAAAAAAAATAAACAAATTTTTTTTGGCGATATCGATACATTGGTGATATTCTCGAAATATCGTGATACACTGGCGACACTTGGTATTTACATAGTTAAAAATATTAGTGATACACTGGCGATACAAGTGACACCTGGAATTTACACAGTCGAGAATATCACCGATACTTAGCGATACATCGCTGGTACCTGAACTTTCTAATACTACAAGTGTTATCAGTATCGCCAAGCCAGAGATACAGATAATATCAGGGATATTTCCATAATATCGAGGACACTCTGAACAATGGGTTCATCAACCAACAAATTGGCAGTTAGAAGGCACACAGTTAAACCATTGGGGAAAGAAAGAGCAATAGGTATATGCTTACATGGATTGCTAAGCTGGTCACATCCTGTTTTGCTTTAGATATGTGCCATTGTACCTACCATGCATGCTTATGAGCCTCCCTAGCCTTTCTTATTCATGGTTAATTGAATCGTCGTTGTAAACGCTTTAAGGTTACTCACTTTAGAAATGATCAGATACAGCAGCTGTATCATAAGTTTATGATAGATCCATTTTTTTCCTACCAAATGGCCACACATTTGGAATCACCATCCGCACAAAAGGTTGGACACACGATTTTCACCTGATATGAAAATCAGAGGGATCCTTGTGTAGAGCAGGACACGGCATCAATATTAATAGACGGCCGATGATATGACTTAATGTACTGGTCTGGCCCACTCAATAAGTGGAAATGGACTGATGTTCATACCATTTGATCATTAAGTTTTGGCCACCAGGAAAATAAAATGTTAAAAGGCAGCTTGTCTGATTATTTCTCATGTCACATATGCATGATGATGCACTGGAGATCATTCCTCTTTAAATAGTTAGTGATGACTTAGAAGGCACTATCATAAATTATGAGTAGAGAAATCGATTTCCATTGCCAATATTTTGCTCATAAAGCTTAGATATCTATTTCCATTTTCAATATTTTGCTCAAAAACCTTGGATATTGATTTCTTTCAAAAAAAATGTTAAATGTAGATTTCTAATGTTATGAGAATAGTTCTTATCATGTGACCGTTGACCTTCTAACATTTCCATAGAAAATTGAACTCCAAACCAAACAATAGAATTACTCCTATTTAGATAAAGAGAATCCTATTTGACCACTGATGTAGGACCAATGCATGAACTCAAATAATATAAGAGATCAATCAGCAAAATTAAATTAATTGATGAAAATCACAAAGCTTGCTACCATCATCATAAATACCAAAATTCTAAAAGGATATCATGCATAGTTTAAGCCTAGGTTGTTAAACATCATCCTATAAGACCATTAAATATGGGAAACTATGATCTAATGGATGTAGAAACATCTACATAGCATGAAGTTAAGCTCATTTTAAAGAGGATAGTCTAATACTACCTAGGGTGAGATTCGGGTTTAGGGAGATTGGGAAAAACTTGGAAATAGGGTTAATAGGGTAAATTAGATTAATGGGTTAAAGGGCTTAGGTATTAGGAGAAAGGAATTAGGATTTTGGATGTAGGGAATGTAGGGATTTGGGTTTGATTGAAAGTTTTGAAGATATGGGGTTTGGTAATTTGGGGAAATTGGAATATTTGAGATTTTAAGGCTTAGGGTTAGGGTTTGGACAAGAGAAGATAGGGATTTGTTGTATGGGTAGTGGAAGGCCAAAGGAAAAAGTGTGGGATTGTATGACCAGCCCTAAGGGTTCACATGCGTGGGCTAGGTAGGGTTGGGTTTTGGATTTTTATGGTTCGGCTTGTCGAGAAAGGTATAAAGGAGGAGAATCGGAAGGTTATTGATGGATTTGGAGAAAGGGGAAAGAAAGAAAAGAAGAAACTTTTGAAGAAATACCTTGATTGTTGATGAAGAAATGTGACTGTGGGGATAGAAGGAAGCATCACACTTTTGTTGTTGAAGATAGGCCTCTCACTGATCTTCGTTCCAAGTCACGTGGAAAACATCATTGAATCACATGAAGATCAAGGAGAAAACAAGAGAGTTCTCTTTTTTTAATCAAAAAAGCAAGCACTGTCACCTCCCCCCATATACTTCAAGGCTTTTCCAAAATTACAAATTAAACCTTGTTTAATGACTTTTGACCAAAATAACCTTAAGTCTAATGAAAAATCAAATAAAATCGTTCATAAGGTGTCCAAAGCATAAATCAATCATAAACTAAATTCTAAAACTTTTTTTTTTTTTTTTGAGAAATAATTCTAAAACATTATTATGTCTTATGATGACAAGAATGGTCCATGATCAACGGCCCGATCGCCACGTCCCTTAAATCCAATAGTCCAAATCACTCCCTAAAGCAACCCATGTGCATCTTCCCAGTGTGGGGTCTTCCAGATCCTTGCACATGCACATGGGGTCTCTAACATGAACATGGGTACTCGCCTAGCCTAGCCACAGAGAAATCGGTGTCGTCCGCCTCCTCTGATACATATGCAAAGGTTTACGTGATATGATGTTCTCATCAACTACTTTCTATGGGCCAAGTCCAAGTTATTCCAATGGAAGCTAGCGGATCTAATGGACAAATCAATGCCCTTCGGGAAAATTGTGAAATATCTCTCGCAGGTTCCAAGAGAGGCAAATGGTGGGGCAGACGGCTATGCAAAGAGAAGTGCCTCTAGCAGAGCTTTCAATTTGAAGATAGGGCTGACTGAATCCCCATGGTGTCATTCCGAGTCTTTTGGCATTTTCATTTCCCCACTTGTGGTTATAGAGTTGTTGCTTGCCTCTATTGTAATGTTTGTGAGTTTTTAATCAATTATATTTCATTCATCAAAGAGGGAGGAAAGGTGGAAGAGAGTCCAAAATATGAAAATGGAAAAACCCTATATAATCCTTAGGAAATAGAAAATTGTGGAATCCAACAGTAATCCGTTGCTTGTTTACGAGCATTCTTTTCCAGGGTCAAACAGCGAGACCTATCACTCATAACTGTGGAAATCTACATTTAACGTTTTTTTTTTGGCCAGGCGGTTGAAGGGATGGTTTTACTCATTTTTTAGGAAAAGCTAGGAAAAGAAAATAAATCTTCCAACCCCATCCTCCCCCCCCCCCTCTCTCTCTCTCTCTCTCTGGCTTCACAAACAAATGAAACCATCACATCAGGGGATTTTGTATTCTTTCCATGGTGTTCCACCTTCCTGAACAGGTAGATCCTGCAGTTTTCCATTTCCCTAAGATTCTATAGGCATTTTCTGTGTCCATGTTTTGAGTTCTCTCTATAAAAACAGGCCAGGTTTTTGTTGTGTATGGCTATGCTGCCCAGGTCCTTTGCTTTGTCTATTGGAGATGCTCAGTGATAAAGTGAGGAGAATGAATGGTATTAAATAAGGTAATTCGCTAATATGCTCTTTTTTCTTCTTCTTTTTGAAAGATCTAATATGCCATCTTTGGCATCATATTTTTTCCCTGTAAATGCCTTTGGGACTTGCACTTTTTTGCATGTATTGATATCTACTGGTGTTGCAGTTTTCTCATGTTTGTAACTAGTCAATTCCCTGCTATGATCTTAAATATGTACCTGTCTTGCCAGGTATGCCTCCTTGGTGAAGGTGTCCTGTGAGTAGCTCGCTTGGCAAAATGATTTTATTGGTATAAACAGTAAGCCCCTCTGAAATGCTTTTTGGAAAGATTCTTAGATATTAACATTCAGGTGACTTCAGATGTTTATCCTTTGCGTGCTTCCGATCCATTTGAGAGAGAAACTAGAACACACTCGCTGCATCTTGTGTTTTCCCGACCCTCGATGGTAGCTGAGGCTAGGCTTGTATTTTTGAAAGAATTATAGGCTTTATTTTTACTGTTCCAATGTTTTTAGATCCAAGGTCCTTTCTTTTGGACTAGAAAAGAAATTCACAAATTACACCCTCATGGTCATGGGGAAGGATTATTTCTTTCAGGAATTCAGTTACATGATGAAACAGTCAAATCTCTCTCACATAGGATGTATTGTTAGGCTGTACGAACAAGGCAATTTTTGGGCTATGCCGAAGGAAACAGCAACCTATTCTGTTCAGCTGCACAACTGCAAGGTCTGTTCAGCCTTTTTATGCTACACCTTATTAGGAATGATCTGCTTTTTCTTGTTTTACTTCTTTTTTCTGTGCAGTGCATTTATGGAGTATGGCGGATTAGTATTTATCAATTTGTTCTTTTCTTTTCCCCTTTCTGTGGTGAATGTGTTAGCAATACATTCACTACTTTTGTTTTCTAAAACACACCACCCGACTAAAAAAAAAAAAGAATATAGAACCACATGTTCTAAAGAAAGAAGGCCAATTACAAAAAAAAATGAGTACAAAAGATACATATGCCACATAACACATCCACAAATGTGAATCACAAATGTAGGGAAATCCAAGCTGTGTATTAGGGTATCATAATTTATCACTAGTCTCAATGTACTAGGCGTCGTGGCAAACACGAAAAGCCATGTGAATTTAAGGGGTAGGAGTCGAGTGAGGTGGAGAGAGGGAGATGATGGTGGGCAATGGGATTTCAGGTAGTGGTGCTACTCGGTATTTTAAGTATTGACGATATTGACCAATATATCCCATGCTACATCTTGTATCCCACGTGCGATACAAAACTCGCTAGTAGTGGGATATATCTCACATGTTCGATTCGGTGAATATTTTTTATTTTCAATCCTTTTTTTTATTATATGTAACCTGATCTAGTGATTCTTCTTTTACTTTTGAATGTATTGCTTCTGTTTTCACACATCTTCTTACATTTGTAAATTATATGAATAGATTTTGAATATACTTTCATCAGTTCAGTTAGACAACACATAGATTAGGATCCCATATCAAGAAAACCTGTTATGTGTACTTGTTTTGTGTAATATTTTGATTTATAAGTGTGTATTGATGTCTTTTATAACAATCACTGAAGTTCATTGAAAAAATTGACCAATTTCCCACGTTTCCAACAACAACAATGCATTACGTGATACAACCAATATACCCCATGTGATAACCAATACATATTTGTATCCTAAGGCTGCAATACATAACGCGATACCGATTTTTTGAACACTGGTGGTACTTCAACCTTAGGAATGGTAGGGATGGTGGGCAATTTAGGCTTGGGATAAGTGGGCACCTCAGGCAAAGGTGCTAATGTTGGCTTAGGAAAAGTCAGCACCTCAGGCAAAGGAAATGATGGGTAGGCACCTCAGGCAAAGGAGGCATTGTGGGCTTTGTGAGGGTAGTTACCTTAGCCAAAGGAGGCAAGGTGAGCTTCGGCAATGTTGGCACCTCAGCCAATGGAGGCAATCTGGGCTTTGGTGATGTCGACGCCTCCATCAAATGGGCCAGTGTGGGCTTTGGCACCTCAGGCAGAAGAGGCTAGTGGGTTTCAGGCAGAGGCAGTAAGGTGGGCTTCAGCAATGTCGGCACCTCAGGCAGTGTAGGCAATGTGGGCTTCAGCACCTTAGGCAGAGGAGGAAAGCTGGGCTTTGGCAATGTTGGCACCTCAGGCAAAAGAAGCACAAGTGGGTTCCAGGAAATGGTGGCAACGTGGGTGTAGGAAGATCCGGAATAGTGGACAATGTTAGCTCTGTCTTCCCACCTAGAAATTTTTAACTCAACGGAGAGTTCTTCAGGTAGTATGAGGCAACTACAACAGCGTAGAGGGAGTGCGAGTCGTTTATAGAAGGGAATACATTGAAAGGGATTGACATTTGTCTTTGGTGGGTGTTGATTTAGAGTTCACGTGAGTTCGGGAAAGCATCCGGGTTAGGTGATAATGTGTTGTTAGTTCAACTTCTCTCTCTCTCACACACACACACACAAACACACACACACACACACACACACACACACACACACACCTGAAAATTTTCAATGGTGTGGTAGCTTAGGAAAGTATGGCATAACAAGTAATTAAAGGGAAGCTACTTACTTTTGATGCAAGTCTATGAACTTGTCAATGGTGTAACGTGAACCACATTGAGGAGTTGAGGTTATCCCAGCCACACACGTGGTGCGTCTGCCAATAAACTAGCAGCGAGAAGATGGACAGTCAAAAAAAATGAGAGAAGGGAGAGCAATGACCCGCATGGATAGCAGGGTAGTTATCATCATTAGATAACTACCCTGCATCTCCTACAATCCTCCCTTAGCTTTTCTTATTAATGGTTAGCTGAGTTGTAATAAATGCACTAGGATTACTCACTCCAGAAATATGATAAGATGCAGCAGTTGTATCATAGGATTATCACACAACCATTCTTTTTCCCAACAACTAGGGCTGTCAACAGGTCATGTTCGGGTAGCGTACGGGTCCAAGGGTACTCATACTCGGCCAGATTGTGCCCTGTGTCCTGTCGGGTCGGGTCCCAATGGTCTGGTACTCTATTTTGAGAATCCAGACATGGAACCAGGTGGGGTTGTGGTAGAGCTCGGGTTTGGTTCCGGTTCGCAGAATCACATTTTATTTTTTTTCAAACGATCTCAACATCCAGTTAGCACAATCAAGGTATCTGGACATGATATCATCTGACATGAAGAATAGCGCTACTGACAAGCACGATGCACTGTGTAATCTGTGCTGTTCATCAGGTGGTTCCCAAAATTGAAGCACGTGCAAAGCTCAAGTGGACCACACGGAAACAGTGAATCGAACGCCTGCCGTTGAAAAAACCTGGTGGCCACAGAAATTTTGGATCAATCTGATATTTGTGTTTTCCCTTCATCCATGTCTGTCTTAACTTATGAACAGGTTAGATGACAAATAAACATCATTGTGGGACCCTAGGAAGGTTTCAATGGTGGACATCATTATTCCCACGTTTCCTGTGGTGTGGTCTACTTGAGCTTTGGATATTATTTAATTTTTGGATCATGCCCTAAAATGATATGGAAAAACGGATATACGGCGTGTGTAAGACGTGCATCGATGGTGGGCCCCACAAAGTTTACTCAGTGCGCAATCCCACTTCCTTGACGGGGATGTATTCTCATGGTGGGGTCCACGTAGTAAACGGACCTTTGCAGCGGCGCTGAATGTACACGGTGGGGTCCACGTGACGAAGGGCTATTTGCAAGGAAAACATACCTTGGAGAGCATTGCTGATCGCCGCAGATTAGAGATGCCATGATGGCCGCGAGAGAGGCCCGCCTCTGTCACTGCACTCCAAGTGATGGACGCTGGTGGTTGATGTTGACTGGTGTTGATGGAAGGCGGTGGCGGAACTGCGGAAGAGAACCAACGTGAATGACTTCTGTACGCGTGTAGTGGGATTGAAATAGGGAAGCCGAAGAGCCGCGAGAGGCAGCGGAACCGTCACACCCAATCTGTGGGGCCCACCATGTTGTACGTGTAACATCCACTCCGTTCATCAGGTGAGAACCCATATGTTCACCGTACATCCAAAACATAGCCTGATACAATACTCTGTAGCACCATAGCACTGGGAACTTATATGAAGTTGCGCCTAAAACCTCTCAAGTTCTTGCAATGTGGCCTGCCTAGGTTTTCAAACAGGCTGATTTTTGTATTTTTTTTTTTTTCATCCATCCTGGTAGGGCACACCTGATGAACGGGTTTGATGAAATATACACACCATGGGTGACCGTACACAAACGTATGGTTGGCATTGCATGCCCATTGTTCCCTGTGGCGTGGCCCGCATAAGTTGTGGATCTGGCTGAATTCTGGATTGGGGACGGAGACATACTTTCTTTGAAACCTTCTTGGGGCCCACTGAAGTTTTGGATCAGGGCTGATATTTGGTTTTGCCCTGTCATCCTGGTGGGACTCACCTTATGAACGGGTTGGAATATAACATCGTAGTGGGGCCCAGGAAGGTTTCAATGGTGGGTATGTCCCATCCCCACTGTTCGCTGTTGGAAGGTTTCAATGGTAGGTGTTCCCATCCCCACTGTTCCCTGTGGTGTGGCCCACTGGAGTTTTGACTTGGTTTGATTTTATGGCACAAGAAGGTGGACGGAGCATGTCATACACAGCACGTCCCATATGTAGAAAATGTACGGTGAGCGTTGATGACCTGCTGTGAAAATCAGGACGATACACTCGTAACCATTTCTTTCTTAGCTACGTGTTGATTGGGACAATATCATCCATGTGACATGTTTAAAAAATGAAATTGATTGAATAGGGGTGCACATGGAACAAGTAGGACCGGTGAACCGGACCGACCAAAACTGGTTAGTTCAGTTCAGTTCTCGGTTTAGGGTTATGCAAACCAAACCGGACCGCGAACTGAACCATACAACCGAACCATGGAACCAGACCCCTTAGTTAATAAATATTTGAATTTTATTTTTAAAAAATATATATATAAAACTATACCATTTATCAAATGGATCACAACACAAACAAACATTGGCAGCAAGATCATTTTGAAAACCCATAAGGGTCATAAAAACAAACCATGACAAGATTACTCTATGTGAAAAATTTTAGTAGAAGAACTTGGGCTGAATTATTAAAAAAAAAAAGAAGAAGAAAGAAATCATGCAATTGGGCTTGATTATAAAAAGCTCGGAACCATAAAACTGAACTGAATTCGAACTGGTTTTTTACGGTCTAGTTCTAATTTGGTTATTGGGTGCAAACTGTCCGGTTCTGGTTCTAATTTTCCTGGAACCGTTGAGAATGATTAGGTTCTGGTTTCACCCCATAACTGTACTGAACCGAACCGTGTACACCCCTAGCGCCGAAAAGACTATTGTATGATAGAGTTATATTTCCGCAGGCCATGCCACAAGATGATGTGTGGATCTGGTCCACCCATACTCTGGCATTGAAGGATGGCCTATAATTTAAATTAAAACCCATTAGACAATCCTACCCACTATTTTCTCTATAGTTTATATATTGATTGTTAACTGTTGTTGTCATAACCGAAGGTATGCCCCTTGATGGGGTTGAATGGTATAACAGAATTCATAAGCTTACCCTAATTAATTGGGGCACCTGATTGAAGTCCCAGTTCATATGCCCCCTATAATGTGTGCGCCCAGTAGGCAGCCTTATCATGTTCCACTGCAACCGTCTCTACCATATAACTGATCTTTAGCTAACAAGTTATGAGGCTGGATTCTTTACAACGGTTGTAGAAAAAATTACTCTTGTGCAGCCTACTGTAGCATGTCCATGGAATTCAATCTATTCAAAAAGGGTCACCCAACATGAAAGTGAGATGTACCAGTAAATAAATAAAACCACTCTTAACTATCATGTGCAGCACCATATGAATTGAGATGTGTCTCAGACGTTCAACGGGAGACCTGCCCTAGATTTTCAACCATCTCTATCTAAGACCAATGAGAGATGTGCCCTATGTTTTCACTGATCTCCATTTCCTCCATCACGTGTGTGTGTGGAGTTGTGCATTATCACAACCCTACAGTGTGGGCTGACGTGAAAGTTCTTACCCTTCAAGAGAAATTGATAAGGAGAGGCTTCCTGGCTTCCTACATTTGAAGTTTATATTTTCTCTCTCTAGTTTGAAAGATCATCTTTGACAATAGTTGGGATTTTCTCATCGTGCATTTGGCTAAGTAAAATTAAATTCATTATTTTAATTTTGGTTATATAAATCTAAGATTATCAAAGATTCTAATCTTTAAATTTAAAATAAAATTTAAAAAATTTGAAAAACTTCAAAATCTGATATCTTTTCAAATATTTCCAACATTGGCTTGATTTAGAAATCCTATCATCATGATGTGCTGGCTGGATGCTGTGTTAAAAACTTAAAATAGTAACACCAAAATTATTACGGGATTAACCATTTTTACGAGCCCATATGACTTTTAGTTCACACAAGCACAAAGTTCAATGGACCTTTAAGGAGTACTTTTGCCATTTCATGAAATAGTGGCTTTTATGGTAAGTGATGCAGGGGAGGACGTGAGGTCGAGCACCGTCTTCCTCAGGAGGATAATTATTCCGAATGCATGGAACTTCTCCGGACTCCTTATAGAGACTTCTTGAATCCACCAGAAAAGAAAGCATAAAATAGAAATAAATTCTAATAAATTTGAAATTGATTGATGAATAATTAATGATTATATAATGTGTGTCCTTACATTATTAATGTAGAATTTCAGTAAAGATTGATAGGTTGTACGCTCCATAACGATTCCCGGATCAAAAGTTATGGTTAATTTACCGTCCATCTTCTTTTGGCTCAACCATGCTGGGAACGTATATGTGATACGTCTTGCATCAGTAACTTAGGTAGGAGTTAAGATGAGTTATTATTTTATAAAATGAAAAGGAGTTTTCTCTACAATATACACAAATGTATTATAATTGATCACATTGAACATTGTGATCTTTTATTACTGAACCATGTACCGTGAGCTTACAGTTTGGACGGTTCTAGCTGAGCTGCATATGGATCACATCTAGATCACGCTCCGTCAGATATCAGAATTTGCGAGTACTCGGTCTCAAAACGTTTTCCAGGGGAACCGATTCTCTTATCCGTTTCAACTTTCAAATAGCGAACCACGTTCTCTAATGTCCGATTGGCCTCCAATCAGACGGTTAGGAATCGAAACACAGCAACGGTCCATGTCCAGCTGAAAAAGTCGGGTACTTAGTTTTGGACGCGGATTGTCGTACTACCCCCGCCCGTCCCTAGCTCCGAACGGGCAGTTCTGTAGGCGGGCCCACCGTGATGTATCTGTACATCCAAGCCGTCAATCCCTTTTCTCAGATTAGTATTTTTTTTTATCACGGGGGCCTGTTTGGGCGGTGGGATTAGAAGGGATTGGTTTTGTGCCAATTCCACTCCATGAATGGGAAGAATGGAAAAAGTTGGAATTGCATTGGGTCCCATGCCAATCTCACTCAATGTTAGCAAGTTGTGTTGGTCCCACCATGATGTGTGGGCTATATCCACACCGTCCACCCATTTATCGTGACTATTTTAGAGCATGGGCCAAAAAATCAGTTAAATCTAAAGCACAAGTGGACCCCACCATAGAAAGCAACGGGAATTGAATACTTACTGTTGAAAACTTCTTTGGGGCCACATAAGTTTTGAATCTAACTCATTTTTAGGCCAATGCCATAAAATGAAATTACAAAACAAATGAACGGTTTAGATATAACACATGTGTGTTATTCTAGTAATTTCAAATAATGATGGGTATATCCATTCGACGTACCACTGTATTATCAATAAAGCATGGCATTAATCTTATCCCATGCGAACAGGGGACAATCCCTGTCATGGATAATAATTATGTTTTTTAGAATCCCATCCCACCCAATCCCTTCTAATCCCACTGCCCAAACCGGCCCTTAGTTTTTTGTGTTCCAATCCACGAGGGTTGGTGAGCAAGATCAACGGTCTTAATCACCGATGCCATACGCGTCACTGATACAAACTAATAAATACACGAGGATACCAAACGTTTACTCTTCTCGAGATCCCACAGTTCCAATCGAATTCGGGCGCGGATTAGATACTGACAGGGTCAGTATCCAAATTGCTACTGAAGTGACGTCACTAAGCGTTGTAGACCCCACCATGATGCATGTGTTGTATCTATACCGTCCATCCATTTGGAGAGATGGTTTTATAGAATGATAAAAATAATGAGATAGATCTAAAGTTCAGGTGGACCCCACCATAGAAAAAAGTGGGACAGTGACATCCACCGTTCAAAACTTCTTAGGGGCCACAGAAGTTTCCGATGAAGCTTATATTTTTGTTTTCACTTCATATATGTCTATGTTAACTTATGAATAGGTTGGATCTAAAAACTACATCATGGTGGGCTCTGTAAATGTTTCAACGGTGGGTGTGACTGATCCCACGGTTTTCTGTGGTGGGTCGACTTAAATTAATATTTATCTCATTCTTTTTCTCATGCCATAAAACCATCTCTACAAATGTTTGGACGGTATGGATACAACACACACATCATGGTGGGGTCCACAGAGCTTGGTGACGTCACTTCAGTAGCGTTTTGGCTACTGACCTTGTCAGTATCTAATCCGCGCCCATCGAATTCGGTTTGCCTCTGACCCGACACTGGATGGAGCGAGTCGCCGCTCAGTGGCGCCCACATGCTGAGTGCTCCGATGATCGGAGCCGTCCATGATTTGGACCATCACTGTCTGAAAAGTCGATTTTAAGCACGTGGACCCTAGTGGATGTCGACACCCGCTGGTCTTGGATTGCAAGGGAGGCAAAAGCAACTCATTCCAATGAGAAAGTGAGAGGTGGGAGAGAAGTCGCGCGCATATGAATCCACATATAAACGATGGGCGGGAAGCAAAAGCAACGCCTCCACCTTTGATTGAGAGGCCTGGTCCGATCTTCCCCAGCTCCTTTTTCCCATCTGCATCTCGGTACTCTCTCTCTCTCTCTCTCTCTCTCTCTCTCTCTCTCTCTCTCTCTCTCCTGTTATTTTCTCGAGTAGAAATGTCGAAATTGCAGTGGTATGTATCGGTCTCTTTTCTTCTCCTCTTCTCCCTCTTTTTTTTTTTTTTGTAATTTTTCTTAAATTTTTTTACATGCATTTGAATTCATTTTGGAGTTGTGTATTTAAGAATGATAAATGAGATGGATTTTGTGTATTGATTGATATTGAAAGAGAGAACCATTTAAAGAGTTTGAAAGATTTTGAGGCTACTGTTAGAGAGCAAACCAAGTAGTTTAATAGAATTGGGGATTTTTAGATGGATGCGCTAGTTTTGGCTTTTGATGCAGGAGAATATTCTTGACCCTAGGGTTATGTTGGGTTTGAGTAGAGGAGAAGCATTTTCCACAAGCTAATGAAAAGGCCTCCTAACCACTTGATATCTAACATGTCTCACATGCGTGAGATCCAGGCTATTTATCTTGCGGGTGCATTTTTTTGCATGCTCGGGCCAAAATTGGACTATTTCACTCTTCATGTGTGCCAAACTTGAGGAAAATGGATCATTATGAGAATAAAGGTCAATGGTCCATATTTGATGCGTGTGTGGCATAAGTGATGAATGGACGAGCCTAATTTTTGGTCCAGGTAGCTGATGCAACCAAACGGCCGTGCAAGCTGCTCCATCAAAGATCTGAAGAATCCAACCATTCAGGTTGTCTTGATTCAAGATCTGGACTAGATCTATATTCTATAGTCACCGTTGTTGCCATCATCACCATCATCTAAGCCTTGTCCCAATTAATTGGGGGAATAGATCTAAAGTCTAATGATAAATCTAATGAGATCGACGGTCAATTTGCACCGTGGGGTCATGGGATCAATCAAATATATATATATATATATATATATATATATGGTACTATGGGGTCGACCTCATAGGAACTTTCCATGCGGTCGAGCTGTGTGGGCCCTGCCATGATGTGTGTCAAACATCTACCCCATCAGTTAGATGCACCATTCCATGGTAGCCCATAGGCTTAAAAATCAAGTCAATCCATGACTTGGGTGGGCCACACTACAGACAACAGTTGAGAGGGGTTACCCTCCCATTAAAACATTCATAATCATTTATTGGGCCCACTGAAGTGTGGTTCACAAATTCAGCCCATCTATTGTGTGTCCCACTTGGATGAGGGGTCAGACCAAGTTTCAGGCACATCCAAAACTCAAGTGGGCACCACCAAGTGCTTTTATGTATTTTAGGCATGTCTTCACATGGTTTCAGATGGTATGGCCCACCTGAGTTCTTTATATGGCTGATTTTTGGGATATCCTATAACCTCAAGGGGACCCATCAAATGTACGGCATTGATGTTCGGCACACATCACAGTGGGGCCCACACAACTCGACCTCATGGGAAGTTCCCATGAGGTCGACCTCATAGTATCATTTCCCACACACACACATATATAGTCATAAGGTTAGATTGAGTGTTTAACAAGTCTCCTTTTGTATTTTCATCACTCCTTTGGTGGGCTACTTTTGGAGCACCAAACGATGTAAAAATGACATGAAATTGGTCCAGTTTGATTGCCTATTGAGTTAGCTCTCAAAGGATCTCGATATCATGCAATTTTGATGCCGTTTGAGTGAATTTTGTCCAATTTACACAAGGCCCATATGGTGGTGACAGGATTTTGAGGGCATTTTGGTCATTTCCTATTATATTAGGATTTTCTTTAGTTGTCATATTCTATATAAAAGAGCCTGTTATTTAAAACAGTTGATTATGATATTATGGGGTTCCTTTGGTTAGATTTGGTGAAAGAGAAAAGGGGTTGTGATTTCTACTCTAGCATTTCACTAGTGGATTGCTGGGTTCTTTCCTGCAATCTTGTTTTTCTTTCTTCGATCAATTTCCATCTCGTTTCAGACTGCGTTAAGAATGCTCACAGTGAACCACGATTGATTAATGGCTTGGATCTCGCACACATGTGGAATGTTGGCATGTGTATTGTGAACTCCTCGTCCATCTCTCACAAGCATGTACACTTCTCTCACAAGCATGTACACCTAGCATTTGTCAAATGTAAAAGGCATATGAGAGGGCTTTTCTCTTTGGAACCTGTGGAGGGGTTCTCTGTTGTTCTTGCAGGGTGGAGAGGCTATGGAGAGTGTTTTATATAGAAGAAATTCTTCCCATGTTTGCAAGGTGGAGAAAAGAGGTGGGATTGCATGATGGAGAGAAAAGCTGAAAGTCTTGTTGCAAGATGCAGAGAAGAGATGGGATTGCAAGATGGAGAGGAATGTCAAAGTTCTTTTTGTAAGGCGTAGAGAATAAATGTGATTGTAGGATGGAAAAAGGAGTTGAGGTTCTTGTTGCAAGGCTGAGAGGATACATGAGGGTTTTTCTCCTCCTTGCTTCACATGACGCATGAGGGTGTTTATGGCGCACCTAATGGATTGTGGATGTGGGCTACCCTATTGTACACCCTGCCTAGCTTCTTTTGATCCTATAATTCTTTTTCCTTCTTTTCCTTTTTTGGTCTCTCTCATCCCTCTTATGCTGAAAATCTTTTAAGAAATATAAGGTTTTTTTTTTTTGGTGGTGTTGGGCCTTTGTAATGGTCCATGCATGAGAAGGGGATGAAGTGTTCGTGATAATCACCTCGCATATGTGGGACATGTGGACTAGTTATTCTTTTCAAGTGTGGGGTGGCATATGTACAAGTTGGGTATTTGTGTATAGTGAAAGGTCAGCTCGTGTTTGTATAAGCTTGTGGTATTTATTCTAATCCATTTTTTTTTAGTGGAGATGAAGAGTGATTCGAGAACTGGATTCGTAAATCCATATGATTTTTTTAGGTGTCAAAATATCCTCTATTAAACTAAATGGAACAAACTATATTTAGTGGTCTGAATCCATCCAAGTGTTTTTAATTACCAAGGAAAAATTAAAATATTTGATGAGCGAGAAGCTTGATGAGTTAGTACATTTGATTAATGGGTCGGGGAGAATACTCAAATAATGACATGGTTGTGGAATAATATGAAACCATCTATTAGCGCGAATGTAATATTTTTGGATATTACAAAGTAGTTGTAAGATGCATTACGAGAGATGTATTTATTCAACAAAAATATTTCTAGTACATATCAATTATTTGAAGAAATACTTGAGCTTTAACAAGGAGATAAATTATTGGGTGAATATTGTTTAAAACTTGAAGGAATATGTGAGGAGCTGAATGTGTATCAAACCCTTACTACTGATTTAAAGAAGTAACGTCAACAACCAGAGAAGTTTTGTGCAACCACTTTTTTATCTGGTTTGAAATATGAATATAAACTGGTTTATATACAGATATGTTATCTTTGAACGATGTATCATGCATATGCTTGCCTCTAATATAAATTGGTTTATATACAAATGTGCTATCTTTGAATGAGGTATATGCTTGCCTCTAATGTGTATATCTTGACTCTACAAGCGGAGCCAATGATAGATGTGCTTTAAGATCTTTTAGTAGTTGAGGCTGAAGTGGTGATTGTGGTGATAGATGTAATCAAGGTAGTCATGGTGAAGTGGGAGGAGGTTATGGTAGATGTTGTGGACTTGGAAGTGCATCCATTGTGGGCTTACAAATCATTCTGTAAAAAATTATTGAATCTCCATAGAAAGCCAACATAAGCTAATCAATTGTTCCAAAAAAATAAAAATAAAAAAATAAAAAAAAGCCAACGTGGGCTAATCAGACATCTCACATTGGAGAGAGCAGTGGACCTTATCCGGTTAGTTTTGCTGTACAAATTAACAACCACATGTCTTGCGAAACAGTTATGCTTACTTAAGAAGAGTATTCCAAATTATTGAAAAGTCTATAGAGTTTGTTTGTTTGTGCTACTTGCACAGCTACTTTCACTCCTACGATTACATCTGTGACCTCGGGGTTGGCTTGTTTAGGATCGAAGTTCCTTGCTCCATAGGTCATATACTCCGGAGCATCTGACCATATGGCAAATGCGTCCAGCGCGTTGCCTTTATCAATAGTGTTAACAGGTGTGCAAACTGCGCAAAACAATTTATGGGTTGAAGCAGTCACCATGTGCATGGTTTGAAAATTTTAGTAAAATTGTGTTGAACTAGGGCTTTGTTCGAAGTCATGCTGATCATTCCGTCTTTTTATGAAAATACACCCCATGTCTTATTGTGTTAGTGGTTTATGTTGATGATATTATTGTTAGTTGTTACAAGAGGTGGCAATAGGGGGATTAAGGAGCTTAAGAAACAACTTCAAAGGCATTTTCTCACAAAAGATCTTGGTCAACTTCGTTACTTTCTTAGTATCTGAAATTGCTAGATCCAATAAAGGAATTTATGTCTCAATAGAAATACGTTTTGGATTTGCTCACAGAAACAAGTCTTCTTGTTACTAAGCCAATTGATATACCAATTGATCCGAATTACAAACTTGTTGGTAATCAAGGATATATAGTTGAAGATCCAAGGAGGTATAAAAGATTGATTTGGAAACTTATGTATTTAACTATCACTCGGTCAAACTTATCTTATGTTGTGAGTGTGGTGATCCAGTTTATGAGCCCTTGGATGGTACCTCACATGGATTTAGTTATTTAGGTTCTGCGTTATTGATGCAAGACAACTAACCACTTGCTTTAAAAGCTCGAACTGATAGAGAGTGGCGAATCAATCCCCCCACTTCACATGGGTTCTGCTTCACACGAGCCACCCACCCCGAGTGTGTCCCTGCATCCTACAGGCTACCTCACTTGAGCTAGGTGTGAAAATGCCCTTGCATTAATCACCTCCGGTGAGAAGTCTCGGACACAAGACCTCCCGCTCTAATACCAATTTGATGCAGGAGAATTAGCCACTTGCTCTAAAAGCTCGAACTGATAAAGAGTGGCGAATCAATCCCTTTATCTCATAGCCTAGGCCCCACATCACATGGGTTAGGACCTCAATTGAACCCCCTTGTGGGCCTTACTTCACACGTGTTTCGCTTCACATGGGCCACTCACCTTGAGTGTGTCCCCGCATCCCACAGGCTACCCCACTCGAGCCCGGTGTGAAAATGCTCTTGCGTTAATCACTCTCGGTGAGGAGTCTCGAACACGAGACCTCCTGCTCTGATACCACTTTGATGCAGGACAATTAGCCACATGCTTTAAAAACTCAAGTTGATAGAGAGTGGCGAATCAATCCCTTTATCTCATAGCCCAAGCCCCACATCGCATGGGTTAGGACGTTGACCGAACCCCCTCGTGGGCCCCACTTTACATGAGTTCCGCTTCACATGGGCTACCTATCTCGAGTGTGTCCTCACATCCCACATGCTACCTCAATTAAGCTCAGTGTGAAAATGCCCCTGCATTAGATATCTTAAAGGAGCACGAGGACAAGGAATTCTGTACATACAAACAATCATCTTTAGATCATATGGTATTTTGATGCAAACCAGGTAGGTTTTTTAATAGATAGGCGGTCTACTATTAGGTATTGCATGCTTGTGAGAGGAAATTTAGTCGTGTGGAATAGTAGGAACCAGAGTGTTGTAGCCTAATCAATTACTGAATTAGAATGTAGAACAATGGCTTATACGACTTGTGAGTTAATGTGGATCAAGAAATTATTGCAGAAAATGGGGTTTGCAGTTAATCTACATATGTGGTTGTTTTGTGATAATCAAACAACATTCCACATTGCAAGCAATTTGGTCTATCATGAAAGAGCTAAACATATTGAAGTCAACCGTCACTTTATACATGAGAAGGTTTCTGGTGATTAAATCTCTACAGCATATGTCCGAATCAACTTTCTGATGTATTCAGAAGGCCCATCATCACAATCAGCCTACACATATAATCCAAGCTTGGCATCAACAAGAAAAGTGGGAATTTTCCTTTGTTTGCATTTTTTGCCTTCTACTTCTACGTTATGCAACACTAGTGAAAGATACAGAATTGGAGTAGATTAAACTGAGGGTACGTACCGGATTAAGCTCCAAATTCTTCCAAAATTGCCACATGCTAAATTAATACAACAGATGGACTGTTTATATGTGAAATCAGCCTACTAGTATGCGCAAGTAAAAAAATTTGAAATTGATTGAAGAGGAGCTATGGATATAAATCCAAATATGTTCTTGTCTTAATCAACTAAAGAGTAATGCAGCACATTCTGAAGAGGGATAGAAGCAACACATGTTCAAAATTAGGGCCTTTAATGCTAAAGTAACTTTATTCGAGTCAAATAATCATCAAGTATTTGTGAAAGAGTCTTTATAGGAAACCCTAATATAATTTGGCCATCCATTATTTGTAATCCTAACCATCTATTTCAATAGAATATTAAAAATAGCTAAAATATCCTTGATTCCCATCACAAATATATATGCTTTCAATGTTCATTTTGGATATCTTTTGGTAGTTACATGTCACACCTGATGATTGTCTTATAGTGCCTACTACCTCGATGTTTGTGCTTTGAGCTGTTCTTTTGTTAACTAGTGCTAAATTACGTCTCTGTTGATTGGTTTGATAGTTCTGAGAATAATGTACACTTTAGGTTGATTTTTCTTCCTCTTCTTTAAACTATATGACAATTGGTGATTATTTCTTTCTGAACTTATTTAACATTTTCATTCTTCTACCAGATTTAAGTGAAAATCTATTTATTGGTTCAATAATGTATTTTCACTTTTCAGTTCAGGGAGGGTGATGTTTGCAGCACTTACTGTTGGGTGTAGGAAGTTGTCACATCAGCTGTTTTGAAGTGCAAATTCAAATATGGAAGTAAAACACCTCAAAAATGTTGGAAATCATGTTGGCAAGGATAGTGAGGCAGCCACGAAAGGTGGGGATGACAAATTGAGGAAGGAGTTCACATTGGGGGATATTGTATGGATTAAGATCTATGACTCTTCATGGTGGCCTGCACAGGTATGCAAAAGTTCTTTCCAGGTTGATAACTTTGTGATTCTTCTATCGCTTGTCATGATCTGATGATATCATTAAATGGGGAAGGATAAAAAAATAGTGGTAGGAACATCTACTGCAAAGGTGCAGTCCTTACAAGGTTTCCTTCACTTCTGTAGCCATTTAGCAATTGAACCATATGAAAATGCTAAAAAAAATTGTGGAATTTTTTTTCTTCTCATGGACATTTTCATCATTTTCAATGCTTAAGGATAGTTGGAAAAGCGTGTGTGGACATGGAAAAACATAGTGACCATCCAATTATTATTTCTCTTTGCACTATTGATATTTGGATTCTTTTTTGGGGGGTTGTTTGATTATGCTGCAGAAAACCCCGGTTCATTTGACAACAATCACCTCGTATGTTGTGTTAGAGAATTCTGATTGTGGATAAAGCCAATGATTACTTTGTAGGATGGTTTTCTGTTTATGTGAAAACGATTTCTTTCCCACACGGATTCCTCATATCCAAACACACCCTGAAAGACAAATGAATAAAGGAGAAATACGTAATGATTTATACCTTTGATGCGCGCGCGCACGCACACATATTTATGTATGAGAAATCCTCACACACAACTAGTTGGACCATTCAAATTAGTCCAACTAGCTTGCATTAAATAGCAAAAATCCCTCTCTTTAGCCTAATTCCCCCTCATAAGAGACTGTGACATCAAGCCTTACATAGCTATGATGGGAATACATGTCATAGATCCAAACCATTCATCAAATAGAGTCCATTAATTAACTTTTATATGTAAAAAAGTAGTAAATGGTCATCATCACTAGAGCCACACATGCTAGTTGAATCTGGACAGTTGGAATGGATTTCTAACATCCCACTTTTCTTGTAGAAGAGTATCCTACTATTGATCATAGAAAAATAATATTTTATACTTTGTACATACTTACAAAGTACCTTACCTAATTAACGAACCAATTTCTTACACATGGTGCATCGCACGAATACATCATATGTGTACAACTTCTACAATTATCCCATTTTTTAAAAAACAGGCCTCAACTCCTCTCTCTCTCTCTCTCTCTCTCTCTCTCTCTCTCTTCATTATGCCCTCTCTCCTCATTTATGCTCTCCTTCTCCCTGTATGCTGGGAAACCAGGGGATTGCCTACAAAAGCAAGGTGGGGCTTGCTGTGATGTTTGCGATAAATCTAGGCTGTCCGTCAGTTTTTCTAGATCAGGTTACGACATAGGCCCAAAATTTAGTCAGATCCAAAACTCTGAGTGGACCGCAAGACAGAAAAAGGTGAGCATAAAATGTCCACCGTTGAAACATTTTTGGGGTCATGAAAGCTCTTGATCAGGCTAATATTTTTGCATTTTTAGTTCATCCTAGTTGGAATGACCTTATGAACAGTATGGATGGCAAATAAACATCATCGTGGACCCCCGGGAGGTTTCAATGGAAGGCATTCCCCCACCCGCTTTTTTCAGTCGTGCAACCCACATGAGTTTTGGATCTACCTCTTTTTTTGGCCCATTTCCCAGCATGATCTAGCAAAATGTGGGCCCCACCTAGCTTTTGGTCTGGAAGTTCCAACTGAAGGCTTTGGCAGGCATTCCCTCTCTTTAGCTACATATAATTCTCCCTCATAAGAGACTGTGACATCAAGCCTTACATAGCTATGATGGGAATACACATCGTAGATCCAAACCGTTCATCAAATAGAGTCCATTAATTAACTTTTATATATAAAAAAGTGGTAAATGGTCATCATCACTAGAGCCACACAAGCCAATTGAATCTGGACAGTTGGAATGGATTCCTAACATCCCACTTTTCTTGTAGAAGAGTATCCTACTATCGATCATAGAAAAATAATATTTTATACTCTGCGCATACTTACAAAGTACCCTACTAATTAACGAACCAAATTTCTTACACATGGTGCATCGCACGAATACATCATATGTGTACTACTTCTACAATTATCCCATTTTTTAAAAAACAGGCCTCAACTCTCTCTCTCTCTCTCTCTCTCTCTCTCTCTCTCTCTTCATTATGCCGTCTCTCCTCATTTATGCTCTCCTTCTCCCTGTATGTTGGGAAACCAGGGGATTGCCTATGAAAGCAAGGTGGGGCTTGCCGTGATGTTTGTGATAAATCTAGGATGTCCATCAGTTTTTCTAGATCAGGTTATGACATAGGCCCAAAATTTAGTTAGATTCAAAACTCTGAGTGAGCCGCACGACAGAAAAAGGTGAGCATAAAATGTCCACCGTTGAAACATTCTTGGGGCCATGGAAGCTCTTGATTAGGCTAATATTTTTGCATTTTTAGTTCATCGTAGTTGGAATGACCTTATGAACAGTATGGATGGCATATAAACATCATCGTGGACCCCCAGGAGGTATCAATGGAAGGCATTCCCCTATCCACTTTTTTCAGTCGTGCAACCCACATGAGTTTTGGTTCTACCCCTTTTTTTGGCCCATTTCCTAACATGATCTAGCAAAATGTGGGCCCCACCTAGCTTCTGGTCTGGAAGTTCCAACTGAAGGCTTTGGCAGGCATTCCTCGTCCATTGGAAACTGGAGTTTTAGCCCAGTGGGGCTCGGATTCGGCGGTGACTCCTCTAGTACCGGCATAGGTACTGTTCGGTAATCGGCAGGCCTCATCATGGTGCAAGTATTTGATCCAAGTCGTCCATTCATTTTTATACCTCATGGTAGGGCATGTGCCCAAAAGTGAGATAGATACAAATCCCAGGTGGACCAAACCACAAGAAATAGGGGTGATTGAATGCTCATCATTGAGAACTTCATATGCCCCACTATAATGCTTATTTGCCATCCAACCTGCTGATTAGGTCACACAAGTTTGAATGAAAGGAAAACACAAATATCAGCTTCATCTGGAACTTTTGTGGCCCCTAGGAAGTTTCCAATGGTGGGCGTTCAATCACCACTACTTTTTTACAGTTTGGTCCCTCTGAGATTTGGATGTGCCTCATTATTTTATCTTATGCTACAAAATGAGATGGATGGTGTGGATGAAACACATGAATCATGGTGGGGCCCATAGAGGACCGATCAGCACCAACTGATACTGGGAAACACAGTGCTGTAAAAAACACTTTATGAGAAGGTCTCAAGAACAGGAGGATGGACTAGAATCTAAGGTCCAACTAGTCGACAACGCCCAACTGTTCATGTGTATATGACATCCAACCCGTCTAATAGATTGGCCGTCATGAGCATCACCTTTTGAAAACTGTAATAGTCACTCATTGAGTGGGTCAGACATGTTTTGCTATTTGAAATGTTTGAATGATATTTTAAATGGTGTGAACTATTTGATGTGGAGATATTACTGAGCATTTAAATAATGATCCAAATAGTGGGAGCCAACCTGTTGAAAGGGTTGGATTTCACATGCACTTCATACTTTGTAAGTTGTCATGTGATGGAGTGTAGCTTTTCATCCAACTAGTTGAATTTAAAAGCTCCTTTTGGGGAATGTAATCTCAAACGGAACACCATCAGCAAAAGGAACAAGTGGGAGATTGAAGCCAAGCATTGATTTTTTGACAGGCCCACCGTGATTGATATATAGTTCCAATCTGACCATTAGATGTGTAATCTCATCCTAGGCCTTGGGTAAAAAAAAATTAGATTGCTTGGTGATTCAAGTAGGCTATTGTAATTGAACAGTTGAAAGTCTACTTCAACCATCAGATGTCATGACAAAACTTATGCTTGGGGCCCAACAATCAGGCTCATTTGTGATGCAAGTGGGCCACACCTCTCTCTCTCTCTCTCTCTCTCTCTCTCTCTCTATATATATATATATATATATATATATATATATATATATATATATTCCTACTGCCAAACAGACCATTAATTGGCTTGAATACCAGTACTTTTTTGTGTTTATAGCTTTGACCACTGATATTGTAGAAAATATTCGTTGGATGCATTTCCCCCCTTTTGTTAGGTTGTAGACGAGAACACCATAGGTGGGGGTGAAAAGATCGAGAAGAAAATGGAGGGTGGAGTTCTCACTCGACTCTATGGAAGCTATGAGTAGTCAGTTGTCTTGTCTTGACTCGACTGTTTTATGTTTGCATTCATTGCTTCGTATGTATGTAATGCTTATTGGATTTTGTTCTTTTTTTGTTTTTTGTTTTTTTTTTGGCAGCTTGTATGTGGACCCCATGAAATACCACTCTGAGTTTGAGAATGTGGGTGCAAATAATAGCACATTGTTTTTAAGCAGTTAGTTATCCTTTTTTCCCCCCTTTTCTCTTTTTTCAAATCATCTCTAGTTTCTTTATTTGTTTTATTGCTGGGTTTTTTTTTTTTTTTTTTTTAAAGCTAATCGTTCTATATCTTTTTATTTTTTTATTTTTTATTTTTTATTTTAATTATTGGCCATTCTATATGTTTAAATTGTCAGGTTCTTAAGCAAAATAACTGTAGTGTCAAAGAGATTCTAAATAAAGCTTTGGAGCAGGTAATATTTTGTTGCCTGTCAGCGACAAGTTTCATGAGGCCCTCTTTTGTCTCTCAGGAAACAATCTTGTGAGGAAAAAGCTGATAGTTTATTCAATGATGTCGGGTAATGCCTATAGGATCTTTCTCAAATCAAATCTGGTGCTAAATCAAAGAGGAAAGCTTCTACACGTAAAGGTTAGCCAATCATTTCACCTACCAGAGTTCAGATGTTTTGTTTTGGCTTAACCAAATTTACTCTTTGCCTCTCCGCTGCTCCCTTCTTTCTACACACTGCATTTTTGGTTCATGTGAACATGTTTTTGTGGTTTATTGTTGGTATTCCGCTTATTTAGCAGTGGCAAGAGCTATTTTCTTTCGCAATAGACTTTATCAGTGCTTCTTGGAAATGATTCATCTACTATGATATATCACCGAAAGAATTCTAACCAGTGCTGTCATATGCGATCACATAAGTGATTATGTGACGCATACCATGGCTCAAATATCTTAAGCCGTGGAATCATGGCATACTTTAGTATGCTATGGCATAATGGCCAACAGTCAAATTTCTTGTAGATTGTAATAAGTTGTAAGTTATAACTTGTATTATATGCATCAACTCATCAAGATTCAAGTTATCAATATAATTTCTATATTTGTAGTCTTCAATAATTAATTCTTTCTCAGTGTAACTTGTTGATTATTTAAATTTGTTTTGTTATATATAATATAATATAACTCAACATATAGATGGTAATAGTCAAACTACAATGAAATAGGCAAATAAATCTAATCCAATCATTTACAATAATTATACATAGTTTTTCTTAACTTTTTAGATTTTTTTTTTTCTATTTTTTACATTTTTTTTAAATAAAAAAAAAAACCCATCAACCTGAGCAATCGCTTATGCAACTATGCGATGGCATGAGCGATTAGCCCAGGCTGATGGCTTATGCGATTTGACAACATCGATTCTAACCACACACAAGCATTTGATTGTTAAACTTCGTTATGCCTTGCTTCCGAGTGATGATTACTGTGAGTCGGTAGTCTCGGTACAATGTAAAGCTACCCATTTTCAATCAGGATACTGGCAACTATTCTTCTGTAATGCATCACTTTTTTCTTGAACCATTCAACCTACTGTATAAAATGTTTTGCAGACCTTTATGCATGGCTTGCTACATGGATGTGTGTCCTTATGTAAATGACCATGATTGAACATTTATTTGTAGGTTATTGGATGAGATCTAGCCTCTCTAGGACAGGCAAATATGTGTGTAGATCAAGAGCACTATAAAATATCAGATCCAAAAGCAAACAGGAGAGCTAAAGATGTATACCTACTTACCTTCAAAGAGAAACACAAAGAAGAAGATCCATAGCCACTAGTAGGGGTGCATATGGGATGGGTTGTGTCATGTCGAGGGGGTCCCAGACCCAGCCCATTTAATAATCGGGTCAGAATTTTGGTCCCAGACCCAACCCATTAAAACTTGAGCTGCTCCAAGTCATAAAAAACCAAACCATTTATTTAATTGATCAGGTCTGGGCCGGGTATAAAAATTACAAGTGGGTTGCACACAAATAATGTTCCAATGTGATTACCTCCCTAATCTTTCACTTTCCCTAGGTAGTATTAGTTAATCAACCAAATGCTTAGATTTTCCTATACTTATCTTAATTAACTACTTTTCCTAGGTTTGGGTTGTGTTTGGGCCTGGGTTGGGTCCATTTTATTATTAGCCCAAATTGGATTGATTTAGAAAACAAGTCCAGGTTTGGTTTATTTCGAGAGGTCCTGTGATGCAGGACAATTAACCACTTACTCTAAAAGCTCGAACTGTTAGAGCACACCGAATTAATCCCTTTACCTCATAACCTAGGCCCCACATCTCATGGGTTAGGACCTCGGCCGAACCTCCCTCGTGGGCTCCAAATCACATGGGTACCACCTCACACGGGCTGCCCATCCCAAGTGTGTCCCCGTATCCCACAGGCTACCCCACTCGAGCCCGGTATGAAATGTGCATTAATCGCCCCTGGTGAGGAGTCTCTAACACGAGACCTCCCCCGTGGGCCCTGCCCACCCCAAGTGTGCCCCTGCATCCTACAGGCGACCCCACTCAAGCCCGGTGTGAAAATGCTCCTGCATTATCCTGGACCTGGATCCATTTAGTAATTCAAGTTGAATTCTTGCACCTAGACCCATTAATTGCTAGCTCGGGTCTAATGGCTACAATCCACTTGTGTGTGTGCGCATGTGTGTAGTGCAAGGTGTTCTATAACAATAACGTGTGTAGTGCAAGGTGTTCCATAATGGTAACGGCGGTTGTAATGTCCACCACCGTTACTGTTATGATATGGGCCGTAAAGGCCGTTACAACTCTTTTTAAATTTTTTATTTATTTATTTTATTTTTATAAAGAATTGTTACAGGACCGTTACGGGCCGTTATGGCCATTTCGGCCTGTAACTCATAACGGTTATGACCGTTACCGTTACATAACCGATTTTGAATACCTTGGTGTAGTGGAAGTGTATGCTCTCTTGTTAAGACCAAAGAGCATTCCTTCATTGCGATCCTTGTTTGACGTGCCAACTGAACCATTTGTGCATACTCATGTACTGATGTGAGAACCCTACAAATGGCCAAGTCCTAGTCCATCGCTGGTATAGCTGTCATATGGTACCATGGTGACTTTCCTGATGTGCTTCCCAAGCTCCAAGCCCATCACTAGTCACGAACACTTTCCTGATGAAGTTTAATGGAAGGATGGTCTAGCTTGATTATTGGACCGTCCAAGTGTCCAAATCAATAATTAAACTGTAGATATATGTTACAAATGGTTGTATATGATCATTCGTCTTGAAGATAGCTATTCTAGATGCGTTGACATCTTTCTGAGGAAATATTGGTTAGAAAATGACCCTTTACTTGTACAGGTTATCAAGAAAACCCTCTACGCATCTGTTTTACACATGGGGTACAGGAATCACATGTGAGCAAATTTGTTATGGTTCCTGATAATACAACAAAGTCTTTTCCCTGCTTTTCTAGAACAGTTAGTGAACTTTGCCATGTTGAGTGTGGAAGTTTTTACATGGGAAAAAACCACTAAAAAGGGAATGAGTTTCCAACACAAAGAGCCTCATAGCTTAACCCTCTACTGGCACATTGACATGCCATTTGCCTCTTTCTATTTGCGCAAACAAAATGTTTAGCCTAGAGCTTGTATGTCAAATATCTTTGAAAACAAGTTTTAGTCTCCAAGCTCTTGCAATTTGTTGTAGTCATCAATGAGGCTACGTTCCTAAAGCCCCCTTTGACTATGGCAGGGAGAATTACTATGAGAAAAACCTCGGAAATTCCCCAAGGATCCTGGCATCAGCTCTTAGCCTTCCATGCAACGCATTGTGCTTTTAGACAGTCTGGCTGCTTTATGGAATATGTGCTTGGATACAAAATTGATGTGTTTTGTCCTTTCTAAACTACTCACATTGTAGCCTTGTGTAACTCCCATTTTGTCATTCTTGAAATTTCTTGACCTTTTATAGCACTTGCTTTTGAGACTTCAAGATCAGGTGCTTTTGCATTGAAGTCATGGATAATATTTTTATAAACTACTAGAGCTTCGTGATTGATGAAAATTGGATCTTTATGCACAAAAAGCTATAGTTGAAGCTTCTAGAGATAAAATGCCTAAGCAAGATAGGATTGAGACAACTCAGGCAATGGGTTCTTTAGGAAAACTGCAGGATGGAGTAAAGAGTAATCTCTTGGAGGCAAAGGCTAGAGATGAATCATGCAAGGACAAAATATCAGTGCAAGATGGAGTTAAGAAAAAGAAGAAAGCAGATGGCCAAGACTCTGTGAGTGTCGTTCCTATTTTATTATTTGTGTTCCTAATAAGCTTGTCACTCGCAGTAATATAGCTCATTGAGGTTGGGCTAGACTACTATACATGTTTTCTACCTCTTGAAAGGTGTTGTTTTGTCTGCTGCACATGTGGTGTACATATATGTCAATCCAGACCAGGTAAAACATGGCTCCATTGGTGGTGGTGCATATCCTAAAATTCACTTATCTGATGATCAGAACCAACCAATTGCTGGCCATCAAATGGGTTGTTAAAAGAAGAAGAACAAGAAGAAGAAAAAGAAAAATGAAAAGACAATTTCAGCAGTTCAAATTCAGTGTCATTACCAGATGAATAACATTGTTTGATCAGTGTAATTTTCAGGGTCTTCTCCATCTACAGTGCAGCCCACAATTTAGATAGTCTATATCAACCCTGTTGGCCGTGTTTGAGGTGGATGAGTTACCACCCTTTAAGAAATGGTGGAAAATGTACCAGTTTCTTAGCTCATTGAGGTTACTAGACTTGTTATTGCTAGGGAACTCATGCATGAAAATGCCAACAGGATATGCATGCTGGTAGAAAGAGAAAGCAAAGAGATCCCTCTGCAGAAAATGGTGTTAGTGTTGCCTCGAAAGCAGGTCGCCCAGGCTCTGTGAGTGTGGTTTCTGTTACATTATCCCATTAAAAAAATCAAATGCCATCATGGTTGGGGTTACATAATTTAATTGAGATAGTTTAGACATTTTATCAGCTAGTGGGCTCATTCGTCAAATGGCAGGATGTGCTTTTGTCGGTGAGAGTGAAGAAAAGAAATCTCTCCAAGGAAAGCACTCCAGGTGAAGCCTTGAAGAAGCCAAAGGAACGTAGTGTTGGGAAAAACCACAAGACAAATGGCCTGGATCCTATATGTTCCCACTCAAATATTCCATGTCCCTCAATAAGCTAATGTTCTGGACTGTTGTAGCATATGACAAATGCATGCTTGCGAGCGCCCATCCGCAAACACCAAACACAAGCACCCTGCCAATGTGGCACACAAGTGTGAAATCTGGGCTGTCCACAAATCAGGTCGCAGATCCCATGGGAAGGTTTCTGTTGCCCAAAAATCAGGTTGGGATGCTCATCAACCGGGGCACATGTATGTTGAAAATATGTGGCCCACTTGAAGGGTGGTGGACAAGCCTGTATGTTGGGTTGAACACCTTCGCTGCTGGACTTGATGAATGGCCCAACTCTCTCACACAAACACCATGTTGGCACGGGTGTTGCGCTATTGTTTGTCTGCTGGTAGTGTTCCTTTTAGACTTATTCAAATCTAACTTAAGACTTGCTATTAGCTTAGAAATTCCTTTGTAATATGGCAGGATGGGGTACAGAGGTCCACCACGGAAGCTGCTGTGGTTGACGTCTTGAAAACCCCAAAACAAGGGGATAGGAAAGACAAAAAAACAATCAGCAGCCCAATCTCTGTGAGTTTTTGCGTTCTTTTCACAATGCGTGCATTTCATTCATTTCGCTTTGTACTAGTACATTGAGATAATTCCAACCTGCTAACAGGCAACCAACTCATTAAAGTGCTCACAAGATATGAGCGCAAGGCGAATGCGAGTGATGCAGAGCCTTGGCTTGATTGCCCCATGCGGGTCCCCATTTCAAAGAGTTGGGCTCTGCAAGGTTGCATTGAGTCCATGATTCCCACCACAAACTTTTTTGTCGGTTTTGCATGTTCTTGGGTTCCATCGATTTTGTTCTAGGGTTGCTGAGTTCAGCGACTAACCCATTTGATGCCGATCGAAACAAAGCAAAGGGGGTAGTTTAGTGCGTCTCTCCCATGCTAGTGATGTTGTTGTTGAAGAGAGCAGCCGACTTCGGAATGCAATGGCTGCATGGACCATGACATTTCACAGACTGGTTTCTAGCAAGACGGGTGTTGTTGTTTGGATAGCAAGCTGAATCCTATATATTTCATTAGATAAGGATATATGTAATGACTACTTCGTGGAATCTTTGGTTTTAAATACATGTGGGAATGGCAGAAAATGACACTTCAAGCAAGGATGCATAGTTTGTTTGGACCACAAGATGTGGTGCATCTGAGACCCACATGTGATCTAGACTGATATATCCTAACGCTTCGATTGGCTGTTGCTTGTTCATTGATTACGATGGTGTGGCCCACCTGATAGAACATCCTGATTTTTTTTCTCAGGTGATCTTCATGGTGGGGCGTACCATTTTCACAGTAGTGGTGTCCTACACAAGTGGCATGTTGAGTACCACATGAGTTATGGTACCTTGCCGGTAGGTGATCAGTCTAATAGAAAAAACTTGTCTAAACTAAATTCAAAACTTCCTGTTCATCGGATGGTCCTGATTTTGTGACATGGCATCTCTACGGCTTGGATGGGCTGATTAGCGACTCTTTTCTGATACACGAGAGTTTCCTAGAATACATCCTAGACGTTGCTATTATGATAGGTATGACTTTAGCCTTTAGATCTGCGGTCATGTTTCAATTATCCAAACCGCGTATATGATGGTCCTCACCCTAGGTAGTGAGTAACAAAAAAATAAAATAAAATATGAGTTAGAATCTTCCAACCCATTGATAATTTGACTTCCATTGAATATGGACCGTCGCTTTAACCTTCGAATAATCCAACGGTTGAAGCGCTTTTTAAAGTGCACCCTAGCGACTGCATTCACAAGACAACTTACCAATTCGAATTGCCTGACTATATTACGTATAGAGGGCGTTACCTGTGAGCGGATTAGGTGCGGCCCCGACAGTCGGGCCCACCTTGATGTAGGTGTAGTATATCCACACCGTCCATACGTTTTTCTAGATTATTTTACGGCATGAGACCAAAAATGAAGCAGATCCAAATCTCAGGTGGACCACACTACAGGAAATAATGGCACAACATTATTTTTATTTGCCATCCAACCTGTTGTTAATGTCACGCAGACTTGGATAAGGGGGGAAAAAACAAATACCAGCTTTATCCAAAACTTTCGTGGCCCACAAGTACCGTTTCTTAGTGTGATCCACCTGAGATTTGAATCTACTTCAGTTTTAGTCTCATGCCCTAATATGATCTTGAAAAACGGATGGACTGTGTAGATATGCTACACATACATCAAGGTGAGACTCCACCTCACCCAAGAAGGTGCGGCCCTCACCGTAGGGCCTACCTTGATGTAGATTTAGTATATCCACACTGTCCATCTGATTTTTCAGATCATTTTAAGTTATCATCCCAAAAATGAAGCGGATCCAATAATCAGTTGGACCAGACCATAGGAAACAGTGTTGATTGAATGGCCTGTGGCCATGATGTATGTGTTTTATCTCGGCCGTCCATCCGTTTTTCCAACTCGTTTTAGGGAATTAGATCGATATTGAAGCATATGCAAAGCTCAAGTGGACCGCACTATAGAAAACAGGATAATGCCGTCCCTTCCTAGGGCCCAGAGTGATGTTTATTTGTCATCCAACCTGTTCATAAGGTCACATAGACCTGGATGAAGGGAAAACATGATCCAAAACTTCTGTGGTTCCCATGAATTTTCAATGGTAGGCATTCCATTCCAACTTCTTTTTTTGTGGTGTGGTCCACTTGATCTTTCGATATGAATCAATTTTGGGCTAATTTCATAAAATGAGCTGAAAAAAAGGATGGACAGCGTGGATAAAACACATACATTACGATGGGCCCCAGAGAGTCTTCAAGAGAGTCTTCACACCATGGTGAAGGGTGGGGAGCGCCTAACTACAAAACACAATCCGCGCCCAGTTCAACCAAAGTACGAAGGAGACTCGACAAATGGAATTTTGCTTTATGGGACTGAAAATTATTAAGTCATGACCCTTTATGTCTTCACTGAGAGAGTACCAAATAGATACACATGCATGTGACATTAAATACGTGGCACATACATACCTTAATCCAAACCGTCCAAATAGTGGGCTCCATCGTATCTGTGAGATAACAACAACAAATATGATCGTAACTGCTCGGTCGGTCTCACAAATGAATGGTAGAAATGAAAATCGCCACCAGCAAGAATTCAAGAAACAAGCGTCTACTAAGGTACAAATTTCCAGCAAACGTTATTTTGAGGCTGACCCTGGTATTAATTGGGCCACACGATTTAGACGGTAAGGATTGATGTAGATGTATTCCACGTGATCATGGCCGCTTTCAATGCGCATGGAATGGTTTGAATTTTTTAGCAACAGCTGTAACATTCTGGAGACGAGAAAGAAAATGCTGAAAAGGAGAGTCACGGAGCCTTTTTCAACTTTCACTATATCCAATGACCAAGCAGGGTAAGCCGTGGGGGTCCCAATCAGTGTGGGCCCCACGATATGTAGGGTAGGAAATGGACAACGACATAAAAGGCCTCCCCCCACGTAAGGCAGCTTCGATTTCTTTTGGCAGAAGGTGTCCACGGAACGAGACATTGCTGTCTTTGGGACTTGGAGAGGGTGGGTGATGTGGGTCCCATCCATCCGTACACCCAAGCTCTTCCGGGCGCACCATATTGTATGTGTGAAATTCACCCCGTCAAACAGGTGATAACCCTTGTGTTCACCGTACATACAAAAGATGAGCCTGATAAAAGACACGGATGGCCACACTCATGTGGACAATGTAAAATTTGTTGATTGAGTGACTTCAATCTGACGTAAATACAGGGATTATGATGTATGGATAGCAGCTTTGATTAAATTGAGAAAATTTTGATTTTTTTACTTAGTTCTCTGGATACTTTTGGGCATGTTCAATTAAATTGAACAAGTGTTGATCTATCAATGGTTCGCGTTAATTTTGCATAAGCGTGTGGTTTTGCTTTTTATTTTGTAAGAAAGTTATAATATGTTTAATACGTGATTGGGGTATGATTATTAGGGTATGAATCATATTATGCTGGAGAGAGCTAGATTATGAAAAGGGATTTGCTTGTAAAAGCGAGGGTTTCAAACCTGCAAGTTATTTGTATCTTGTTACTCCTTGTTTACGGTGGATTCATTATCACTCAGTATTGTGGTTTTTTTTTTTTGCAAAGGGTTTTTCACGGGAAATCTTTATGTGCTTTGTAATTGTTTGAACATAAGAAATTTGCGCCTAAAACATCTAAATCCGTGTCTTGTGGCCCGTCTGAGTTTCATATTTGGCTGACTTTTGTATCTTTTTTGTGAGTCACACCTCATGGATGGGTTTGATGAAGTATACACATCACTGGCACCCACACAAACCTATGATTGGTGTCTCTTCTCGATCATTTCCCATGGTGTGGCTCATTAGAGTTGTCGATATTATTGATTTTGGGCTTCAGGACCTATCATCAAGGAACACACCCTTATGCGTTGGAGTGGATTTCACATGTATACAACATGGTGGAATCTCACCAAATGAAATTGAGCAAGCTTAGCCATTATGATACAGAATTTCTTGTTTACAGTAGCCATTGTCAAGATAGATACGTAGCTATATATATAAGTTTACGTTAAGGTGTAAATAAATCAAACTGAACCAAAAGTAGTACTGCATTTGAGTTTGAGTTTGATAACAAAAATAGTGGCTTAGGTTTGGGTAGTTCCTAAATCTAACTGTTTGAGTTTGGTTAGTTTAATATTTGATAAGTTTGAGTTTGGTTTATTTAGGTTTAATTAGTTATAAAAACCAAACTCAAACTCAAATTAGGGCTTGATTTGAGTTTGATTATAAATTTAATTCCAGGCCACTTATTCAAAGCTCTTTTGGCTTAAGAGTTTTATTTAAAATATGAGTTTCATACCATTTATTATATGGCACAAGCCCTCAGTGGTACACATGGATAGCCATTTATAGATAGTTAAGATCATTTAAAATTATTAAATGAATAAATATTATTTATCTGACATAAGACGTACTATTTAGATGTTCTGAATAGCTCCACACATTGCCATGTGTGAGAAGGTGTAGACACCCCCACCTAAATCACAAAGGCAGTACTACTCCAGAACTGACTAGTTGAATCTCGATAAGATTGCACCTAGATTTGCACAAATCATGCTATTTAAGCTTAATTTACAATTAGGGCTTAGATTTTATTATGATCGTTCTCTCTAAGGGTGGGGATTTTCGTGAGGTGAGAGAGTTTCTGACACTTGTAAGGGCCTGTGAAGGGATTTACAGTAGTTGTACATCGCAAGGGGTGATTGGGGTATATCTGTGATCAAAAGAGGTGAGTGTTGTATAACTTAAAGATTTTGATTATATTGAATATTTATCGATTTGTGTCGTGGCTTTTTTTCCTGATAGGGTTTTTCACATTAAATATTGTTGTGTTCTGTATGGTTATTTTATTGGTTATTCTACTTTATTGTGATTGTTATATCTTTCGCAAAGTGCATAAATTGATGGTGGTACTATATATGAATTTCTAATACTTAGGATTGATCTGAGTTTATTGGGAGGTTTAAATCCCAACAACATATGAGACTATAATCCTCTCAAGGGGATATTGCACCAAATCCATGAGTGAACCAGAAAAGATTTGTCCTAATCTCTAATAGCTTCTCTTAGACAGTTGATCTCATCACACTCAATCGAGCATATTTAATTCCATTGTTGCACGCACACAAATCCTAATAGTTGATTGTAATGCACACTTCTCTACTTTTAAGAACAATTTGGTTTTATTTTTTCAAGCTTTAGTGATCAAAATTCATTGAAAATATTAATATGTAATATGTATACCAAAAAAGATTTGTCCTAATCTCCAATAGCTTCTCTTAGACCGTTGATATTATTACACTCAATCAAGCATATTTAATTCCATTGTTGCACACACACAAATCCCAATAGTTGATTGTAATGCATATGTCTCTACTTTTAAGATCAATTTGGTTTTATTTTTCCAAACTTTAGTGATCAAAATTCATTGAAAATATTATTATGTAATATGTACACGTTTCTTTTCCAAAATAGTTCGCAATGAAATTTGACCGTCCATTCGACCCAGTGTCGTAGTTAAGTCTCATGCGCATCATCACTACCATGTGATCTTTATAATTTTTCTTTATCCAATGTTCGTTAACCTGATCTTGATTTAGTCGTTTTCCTATTGTGCTTCTGACCTAGCTGAATTTGTACACATGGCCTTAAGAATGCACATCAATGTATCGTCACATCATAACCTTACTGTGCAATGTAGAGTAATAAGGACACACGAGTTGCCTAAAGGATAAGCATACTCGCATAACGATTGGATTGGAATCGATCTATCACTCATAGGAAATTATCATAGAAAATTAATGTCCTACCGCTTGGTGTGATGGCACATTTTGATGCATGCCTAAAATAGTTGATAGAATCATAGATTCATCTAAGTAATCCCACCAAGAATTCTTCAAGTGGCTCTCATTCATCTACATATGTCCAACTTTCTTTTGCATCTTTAAGAAGCACATCTTCATCTGTACAGATCCACCCTTCTTCCTAGAGATTTTAATACATATCTTCTTCAAAATATGATTAGCTAAAAAGCATCCAACTCTATGAGTTAGCTTCACCTTCTAGAATTGAGGCCTGTGATTTGGCATGAATTTTGTACCTGTTGAACCCTAAATAGACTGATTGTGAACCCATTTCATGGTCATGGGCCATTTATTGTTAGGATTATATTTACGATCCATGGCCTCGGTGAATCGATCAATCTTCTCTCATAAATCCTGCATTAAACAATTGCATTTCCAATAAAAAATCACGAACTCTACTCCCACTAATGCTTGATTGCCGAAACATTGATTGCTGGATTGTCGTCACCCAATTCACAATGGAAGCCATGACTTAAGGAAAGGCCTCGCTCTGATACCAAATAACGTGGCAGAAGTGTGGATAAAAAGAAATTGAAGATATTGAATTCGTAAGAAGAGAGAAATATCTTTAAAATGAAAAGTAAAATTAATATTATTGATGAAAAGTCTACTTAAAAGTCCTCTAATGTGACTTATAAAAGTCTTAAACCTTAATTTTATAACCTTTTCAAAATAATAAACTTTCAAAAATAATAAATTTACTTAAAATAGTAATAATGTCCAAACTTATTGAAACTCTTCCTGATGGCTCAAAAATAACTTTTAAGCTATTACAGGACTTGTCAAACCTTAAATCACCTTAAACACTCAATGACTTACTAAAAATAGTAAATTTTAACTAAAAACCAAAAATTAACACTTAAAATAGCTTATGGTGCACGTGTTAAACCCTTAGATCGAACTTTCCAACTTGAGTTCCTTCAATCTTAACCATCCATGAGATTGACCTTGACTTTGTCCTATATCAAAATGTCCACTAAATCAGTAGTCTGAATTATCTAGTTTGCCTGATTTTGAGTAAATGACCAACATATGGTGAGTCCACTATTTAGGCAGCTCTTAGTTAAAGGCAGATGCCATGTTTCAGACTGATTTCACACCAGCTAACCTTCGTGATGCGACATGTCTCTTTCATGGCTCAGATGTCGTGCACATGTGATCCTGGTGGGCAAACCAAATCACCTGGGTCAAACGGATTGATGGTTGGGCTGGAAAAGTCACCTTGGCAAACGGTTCTTATATTGACCTTAGGCCCAATAGGCCGCCAGTTTAGTCAAAGGAGACAAATCTATTTCTGGGGGCTTTTTGGGTTCGAGAATTTTTTGAAAAGATTTTAAATTTTGAGAAAAAATATTAATAAAAAACTCTATTATAAATTAATAAATTATTTAAAACTGAGGTCTCAAGTGTAACAAGTTGGACAACAAGTTATAGTCTAACCAGTAGATAACTTCCAACCTTTCACGTGCACGCTACATCCAATCTGTTCAATACGTTGGCCCCACCATGGATTGTCTTATGCAAAAATTAGCCACATCCACTCATTGAGTGGACCTTACTTGTATTTTTATATTTTTCAATGGCTAAATGTTGTTTTCTGTGGTGTGGTCCATGTGATGAGTAGATGAGGGATGATTTTTGAATTTCATGATTGTCATGTTGGAGATAGACTACTAGAAGGGTTGGATTTCACATTGACTTAACCGGTTGGAATATATCTGATGGGTGGACTATAACTTGGGGTCCTGCAAATTGGAGTTGGACCTTCCTATAAAAATTTTACATTTATAATCATATAATGAATTAGTTATAATTTTAAATGATTTTTGTGTTATTATTGAGATAAATTTGCAAAAAAATTGAATACCTACCAACATTTTTAAAATCTCGCAATAATGTAACATTAATGGTGTTTAGTTGATTTTCATGAAAAATGTTACAAGACTTCTAATATATTGGCACTATTTATTAGTGTTTTATTCCAAACCTATCTAGTAGTTGGTCCTTACAAGGAGCCTAGCTTGCTTGGACCGTGGGATTAAATGGTATGAAATTGCATTAGATGGAATTAACATCATTTTTACGCAATGATTACATGTCTAGAAACACCATGGTAATTTTAACAGTCCAATCCCACATTTGGGATCAAATTCCTCCCTTGACATTTGGGTTGGGTTGGGTTGGGTTGGTGCTCAACCCTAGCCCAATCCAAGGTTCCTATACCTTAACCCAATCCAACCCAACCTCGGGTTGGGACTTCTCAACCCAAGCCCAACATAAGCAGGCTCGGTCAAGTGGATATATGCTAATATTTTCATTATTCCATCGGTCTATTATATTTTCAATACACATCTTTTTTTTGTACCTATGATTTTATTAATTATATATGTAGTTATTTATCGTAAAAAACTTTATTTTTTCTAAACAAACAAGCTAAAATATAAGACAACTACTCCTTTAAAAGTTATGTTGTGTAGCATGCAATCTATTTGGTGGAAGAAATCTGACATATCTTGTTAGCTTGAGTCATTGGAAGTGACGTTGATTAATAAAATGTGACGGCTTTAGAATTTCATGTGCCTTCAACATGAACTATCTGCACTTAATTATAATTTATAAGTAACTTATAACGGGTTGGGTCGGGCAACCCGAGACCTCAACCCAAGCCTGACCTAAGTTTTGTCGAGTTGGTGTTTGTATAGCCCAAGCCCGAAACCAAACCTGACACATCCTACCGGAGCCCAACCCAATGTCCAGTCGGTCAGAGGTTGGTCTGATTGAACCCGACCAACTTTCAACCCTACCTGAGAAATACACTATATTAAGTGAAGCCTGTGTTTGGTGGACCATGGAACCACATTTCACGACTGATACAAGACATATATACACATATGAAACTTAAATGTCACGTGTAAAGGGCACATATGGATGGGAGTGTGAATAAAACACATGCGTCAATGTGGGACCACATATATAGTGGATTTTGAAATCCAAAAAAATTATACAATATCTACTATTAGCTCTAGATGACACAATACCGGGATTAATCTAACCTTTCCTGTCATTGCCAAATACCAGATGAAATTTGCACGGACCAAATGCAATTCCACACCACCTAATACCACACTCCAAACAGGCAAAGAGAAAAGATTAAGGATTGTTAGATGCACCCTCATAAGAAGGATTTGATGCTTAAATTGCATTTTGAGCCAAACTGCTCTTCAAGAGATGTCGTTTGGATGCACTTTCACAACCCCCTTCGCTCACCCATTCAATAAGATATGCACCAGAAAGCCCACTCGCTGGTTAGCGGACGTTATAGACCTTTTGCAGGTTGCATCCAAACGGGCCCTGAGTGATGCAACTATCGAAATCTTTCAAAACTTTTGAAAAAATTAAAAAGCTAGCTTACTAGAAGTTTAGAACATAAATGTGAAATGATTGACCATTAAGCTATCATTCTATCATGTTATCTGTCCATGGACCCAATGGTTAGAATCGTCTGTTTTAAGTCATACTTTGCGGATTCGTGATGGAATCTATCTCTTTAAGGGTCCCATCATCCACATGCAACATGCATGCATGGCCAATTACGAATTCACTTTAACAGTGTGTGTAAAGCTATGAGAACTGGAATAAAAAGCATGCATGCACGCATTCAACGGCGTGAAATTCAATTTCTAGGGCATGAGGCCGGTTCCTCTGCCAGTCCTTTTACAATAAGCTTATTTTACAAGGGTTTCACATGAAATCAACGGTGGTGTGTTTATGTTGTCCAACCTATCAAATATGATTTTCTTATTATGAAAGTTGGATGCTTCAAAAATCAATCCTATCCAACCATCATGTGGGCGATCACGTAGGCCGATTCTAAAGGTTTTTGGTTGGCTATTCATTTTATATGGTGCGTTGGATGGGAAAGAGATTGCATTCTGACAATGCCATAGTAGCAACTTGCAATTGGACAGGGCTTTTTGGAGCCCACCATGTTGTATATGTTTTATCCATACCGTTCGATCATTTTTCCAGCTCATTTTATGGAAGGAAACCAAAAATGAGACAGATGCAAATCTCAGGTGAGCCATACCACAGGAAAAAGTGGAGACTGAATGCCTACCATTAGAAACTTCTTGGGGGCCACCGTTGTTTTGGATCAAGCTGATATTTGTGTTTTCCTTGTCTGTGTGACCTAATCAAGAGGCTAGATGGAAAATGAACATTCCAATGGGCCCTAGAAAGTTTTTAATGGTGAGAAATTCATCACCACTGTTTTCCTGTGGTGTGGTCCACCTAATATTTTGATATGCATCATTTTGGGCCCACATATTAAAATAATGATCCAAGATTGATGAATGGTGTGGATATAACACATACATCATGGTGGGGCCTACAGAGCACCATTTAAGTAGCAACTTTGCTACTACAGTGTCAGTTTGCACTCTGCCGTTGGACGGTGCATACAGGACAAGGTTGCCGCGCATGTTCGACAAAAAAGGCATAAGCAAGTGAATATTGACTTTTATAAGCAGATGACTCAGTTGTAGAGAAACCAAGCTTTGGGAATATTGAGTTAGGAAACATCAATAGTCAAAAAACATGCGGATGAATGAGGTCAAAAAAACCCACTTCATGAATTAATTAGTAAAAAATCAATAATAAGAAAACAATGTGGATGAATCTGGTCAAAAAAATCAGAGGAGGATCCAACGGTGATGGGAAACGGACCTGAAAAATCCCATCAGCAACTGCAAATGTCAAAGTAAGTGGTGGTCGCTTGCCATCACCATCAAGATTGGACAGAGTATGGTTTGTGTTGTCTGTCAGGTTGTGATTTCCCTCTATTTAAATAACTATTTCATCACAGAAGACCGTAGAAATTATTTGGACGGTCAGCCTTTGGAGGGAGTACCGTACAAGTTGAAGGTTACTCAATCATCCCTATCGTCGTGTTAGTGGGACATACCTCGCATGGCTATGGCTCAAAAGTCTTCAAGATTAAAGAATCATAGTAAGGTTTTTATGTTGTAGATATATAATTATAAATGCCTCCCTTCTATTTTATTAAAATTGTAAATACCACCCATCTATTTTTATTTTTATTTTTATTTTGTCATGACAAAGACCACCTCTCATTCTTTAAATGCTGAGCTTGTTCAAGCTGGTATGGAATTGCATCTGGTCCAATGTAAACTTCATCAGGTGTTTAGAAAAATGGAAGAATTGGATTAATCCAGCTATCAATATCATCCAGTCCTACTAAAGAAATATATGGAAATTTTTAGTACATTTTGAAAGAGTGTGAATCATTTGTGTCCAAGGCATTGAAAATTCCAGTGCCATTGCTTCTCATTGGTCCACATCATTTCCAGTGACTCAACTTTTAACATGTGAAAATTGTCTAGGTCTTACCATAATTTTTGTATTAGATACACACAGTCAATCAATTTTTCTAGATAATTCTAGAGGATGAGTCCAAAAATGAGAACATCCAAAGCTCGTGTGGACAACGCCGCACATAACAGTGGGGATTGAACAAACTACTGCTGAAACCTACCTAGGTCCAACGGCGAGGCTTATTTTCCATCTAACTTGTTCATAATTAATGTCATGCATACCTGAGTGAAGTTAAAACACAAATATTGGCTTAATCAAAGCCTTCTATGGCCCCAAGAAGCTTTCAACAGTAGCGTTAATTTTTACTGTTTCCTGTGGTATGGTCAACTTTGGCTTTGGATCTACTTTATTCTTGGGCTCATATCGTTAAATGATTTGAAAAATGAATAGGTGGTGTGGATTTAAGAAATACATCATTGTGGGCATAGAAATTTCACACAACAAGAAATTCTGTGAGTGGTGCAGGACATTAAGGGAGACAAGAAAACCAGAAGTATTGGCATGTGGAACTTTTGTAGGCCCCATCATGATGTCTGTATCAGATCCACACCATCAATCCATTTTCCATACCATTTTAAGGCATGAGACAAAAAACAAGGTAGGTCCAAAGCTCAATTGGGCCATACTACAAACAACCGTGGGAATTTGACACCCACCGTTGAAAACTTCTTGGGGCCCATAGAGGGAACTGATCAAGCTGATATTTGTATTTTCCCTTCATCTAGGTTGGCCTTATGAAGAGGTTAGATGGCAGTGGACCCCAGGGAGGTTTTAACGGTAGTCGTTCAATCACCCTTGCTTTCTATGTTGTGGTCCACTTGAACTTTGGATGTACCTCATTTTTAGGTCATGATCTAGGATCTAACACATAAATCATGATGGGATCCGGAGAATTTCCACGCGTTATAAGTTGGATTGTGTAGTACACAATCTATTTGGAAGAGGAAATCAATGTATTTTGTGACATAATGTTATTGAAGGTGACGCTGACCAACGAGAAGTGATGGAAGTAAGTTTTTTTGTGCCTTCAACATAGATAATTTGCACTCATTTTAAAATTCATTACATTTGTAGGTCCATGTATGTGTTTTATATACGTTGTCCATTCATATGCACCCTTTACATGTGGCAATTGAGTTGTATATGTATACAAATGACCCCTAACAATTGTGAAATCTAGTTCATTTATTACAATTCAATGGCCCACCAAATACAGATTCCATATGATGCAGTGTTTTTTTTCCAACTATTTGGATCCCAACTGGAAAATTGGACAATCAAGGTAACATAGTATTTTTAGGCATATAACCATTGTGCAATAATAATGTTAATTCTACTTAATGCAATTCAATACCATTTAATCCTGGCTTCCTGGTCCAGGCAAGTTGTTGCTTTTCAAATTTTGAATTATTTTGGCAGGCTTATCATATCAGAAATTCAATTTCACTTGATGGTGCTTATCCATTGACAATTGTACTTTTACCTGCACAGGGAGTCCACTGTTATTGATAAATGACATTCAATTCATCTAGACACCCAAAAAATCAATCTAATCCATTACTGGATCAGGGCTCACCGCAGAAAATAATGGATAACCACCCAAAAATCGCTATTTACACATGGTAGGCCACTTGATGGTTGGATCAATCTGACTTTTGGACTGTCCAATTTGCATGGTGGGTTGACCAAGTTGAACGTTTGGATGATATCACACACTATAGTGGGCCCATGTATCTAAAACTAGTGTGTATGAGATAAGTAACACCATCAGCCGCTCAAGGACAATGACTTTAATGGACGGTGCGTCGGTGCGTATTTTTTGGGGAGTCTGATTCAATTCTTTAAAACATAAGGGGTAATCTGTAAAAATCCAATAAAAATGAGGCGTGCATATATAAGTGTCATGTTACTGAATGGACGTAAGGGGTGATGGCGGGCCGACTTGGGCCCTTGAATGTTAGGCCCAGTTTCTAGCGGGCCGGGCTTGGCCTGCCAGGGCCAATGATGAATGGCCCGCTCTTGTTTATGTGTTGAATGTTGATTAACCCTCCATTGGCAAGCTCTAGATTATAGAATTAAGATCTTGCAATCAAATCAGGACCACAGATAATCTAACATGACCCAAATTGATGGTCCAAATCAATCAAGATGGGGCCCATGTAATTCGAACCCGTCCAAAATTTGAGGCCACGTACCACTGGGAATAGCCTAAAACCAGATTGATTGGACGACTCTACCTTGATTTTTCTTTGAAAAAAGAAGAAGAAGAGATTCTAGCTTTGATTTACTGAAGGATTGTTTCTGGGACATGTCGACTGTTTATTATTCTAGCCGTCCATTTGATGGGCAATCGTCAGACAGTCAGGATCATCCCATCAGTATGACGTTTCACTGTTCTGGTCTTCACCGAGGAACGTGATTTGTATAATCTAGATTTAGGTACACATATTCCTGATGTACGGTTGATGTGTGCATGCATACGAATTGTCATTCTCTGCCGGATGATCGAGTACGTCCTCACCTGTGAAAGCAAGTGCCTGAGCAGTCTTGTACGCTAACATGCACCTCTACGCACGCGGCATGGGAAGTGGATTGCGTCTTACCCCGCCCGGACGATAATCAGTCAGGGCAGGGCTCTGTGTGGCCCATCCTGATGTAAGGGTTTTATCCACGCCGTTCATATCTTTTTTAAGATCATTTTACGGCGTGAATAAGAAAATGAGGCAGGTCCATATCTCCAGTGGACCACACCAAATGAAGCAGTGGTGATAATGATACTCACTGTTGAAACCTTTCTAGGGGCCACCGTGATGTGTTTTTTTTTTTTTTTTAATACTATCCAACCTATTCATATGGTCATGTAGACCTGGATGAAGTGAAAATACAAATATTATCTTGATCCAAAACTTCTGCAGCTCTCAAGAAGTTTTAATGGTGGGAGTTCAATCCCTATTTTGTGGTTCACTTAAACCTTGGTTCTGCCTAAGTTTTGGGTTCACATACTAAAATGATATGAAAACATGGAAGGATGGCGTGGATAAGATCATTACATCACAGTGGGCCCTACAGATCCCTGCCCGGACGAATTATCATCCGGGCGGGGTAGAACGCAATCCGCTGACCGCGGCAGGACGGGAATTTCTACAACATTTTGGATAGCCCACGTAACAAAAAGCTCTGTAGGGCCCACCGTGATGTGCGTGGAAAATCCACTCCGTCCATCATTTGAGCCAGCCCATGTTAGTATATTAGCCTAAAATTCAGGTGAATCCCATCCAACCCATTCATATGGTGAGTCCAAGTAGGATGAAGGGAAAGACCAAATATCATCCTCATCAAACACTTTCGTAGCCTGAAAATGGTTTCAACGGTAGACGTCTTTATCGCCACTTTCCCTGTGGTGTGGCCCATTTGAGTTTTGAATGGCCTTATTTTGGAATCACATACTAACATGCGATGACAGACAAGATGGATGGAATAGATGTCATACACTCATCACGGTGGCTCCACAGCCTTTTTTTTTTTTCACAGGCTCGCATTGACACGTGAATTAGGTGGGACGCACCTTATAGATGACGTGGCGAAATTTTTAATCCTCTGCTGTTTCATGCATATCTGGCCCACTTGATATGTGGTCTGGAATAATTTAGGCCAGATAATATGCACAGTGGGGCCCATGTGATGCACGGCTCGGGGTCCCCCAAAATGCCTGGCTGTCGTTGTGGGCGCGCGTTGAGAGGTGGATTAGTGCACAACAATGCTTATTACCTGCAGGGGGTAACAATGGGCCGGGCCAGTGGTAGGTCTTGGCCCAGATTTTGCACGATTTCGGTCCAGGCCAGTGCTAGTTAAAATTATGATTTTTCATGCTTGAGCCCGGCCCATTGGCTAGGATAAATGATAGGGCTGAAAGTCAGGCAGATTCAACCTGACCAACCTGTAATCGACCCAACATTGGGTTGGGATCGAGCAAGATGTAACGGGTTTGGTCTCAAGCTTGGGTTATATAAACACCAACCTGATAAAAGTTGGGTTAGGCTCAGGTTAAGGTCTCAGGTTGCTCGGCCTAACCCAAAGTCGATGGATATATAAGATACAAATTATAATTGAAGGTAGATCGTTTGTGTTGAAGGCATAGGCAGTTCTAAGGCCGTTGGGTATCTTTAGGCAACATCATTTCTGATGACTCAAGCTAACAAGATACGCTGGATTCCTCTCACCTAAATATAAATTTTAGCTTGTTTGTTTATTAAAAATGAAATTCTTTACAATAAATAACTACATATATAATTAATAAAATCACATATATAAAAATAAGATACATATTGAAATATAATAACAAAAATATTAGTATGTATCCACCCGACTAACCTGACCGAGCCACTTAGGTTGGGCTTGGGTTGAGAATTTACCGCCTGAGGTTGGGTTGGATTGGATTGAGTTAGGGTTGAGGTATCCTACCGTGGGTTCGATAAATAATTCAGTGGAGTGGTCTTCACCAACATCTACTGCAACCTAGCTTGATTCTACAATTTACCTTTGATGACCCACAACGGAAACCATACCACCCGAGTCATCTGATCCGTTGCCTTCAAATGGTCGACAGTAATAAACAGAAGGCTATATTTACGATATCATTTTTAAATGGACAAGATGGACAGTCCGGATCCATCTATTAGTTGTGGTTTAAGTGTCCCATGCAACTAGGCACGCTATAACTTTGAATAATTTCTCAATTTTCACACGCAACGTTGTATGTAATATTTGGACACGATGCTTTCTTTCCCGCCAATGGATCACTTGCATGGAAGATCTAAGCCCTGCAAGAGATGGGCCACGATCACAGGGGAAAACTAGGGTGGTCCAGTCATCATGCAGGCTACACCATTAAAATCAATGGACAGCTTAAAGAACAGGCTAGGCTTACCAAATGATGATTGATCCGACGCTCCAGATGAGCCACGAATGTGATTCCACTGATCAAAGAGATACAATCCGATACAGCCTTTTATTTCAGGCGATTGTGTCATACGTGCGGAAAATCCAATCGAAGTAAAAAGGTAGGCCACATCAGGATCATCAGGCCAATCCACTCACTCATATACACTGAGTAATACTAATGGCCATCCATTGATTTTTAACGGTGTGTCCCAATTGATAAATGGATTGCCCTGATTTTCACACCAGGTGTCCATGATGGTGCGGCCCTCCTTTTTCCCGGATTCGATTTTATACACATGCGACATGTATGGTACATACGCTGTATTGGATCATCTCTCTAGTGAAGAACATCCGACGCGGATGGGGCAAAAAAGCAATGGCTAAGATGCTCCGATCAGCATGATTTTTAATCTAAACTGAGGACCATTCCTAATACTGCCCACGACAGCTCCGATCCAAGTTCCCATTCCACGTGTACGGTGAGAAAGCAGATAGTACGGGAGGGAGACCATGCTACTGAATGGTATGGATAGCTAGCAGAAGATTGTCGGCTGAGGATCGACCGCTCTCTCTCAAACCCATTCTCCTTCAAGAAAAGCTGGTGTAGCCGCCGTCATACGCCGGAAAATGATTGCTCCACGTTCCTCTTTTGGGAATATTCTCCCTGTTTTTCTACCCCTACCTCTGTAACTTTCATTAATTACCTTTTTACCTCGCTGTCAAATAGAGAATCGAAATCCTTCATCGTTCCCGTTCCCACCTATTTCCTCTCCTTTTCAAACTCGTTTCTCTCTCATCTCGATTTCATTACTATAAATAGAAGGATTTGCATTTGCACTTGGCCTCCGTTGCAGAATCTCTCAATCGCGTATCTTTAGTTGTGATTCTCTCTATAAAAAAGAAAGATCGCATCAGAGAAAATCCCGCATTTCCCCCTTTAAATCGCTGCATTTACTCTTTCTGGTAATTTTTTCTTCCTTCTTTTCCTTTTTTTAAAGAGTTTTTTTTTTTTTTTGAAAAATCTTCTACTCGTGTTTTTCGTTTACTTTCTCGCTTTTTGACTTCTGGACGGGTCTTTTTTTATTGGCTGATAGAGAGAGGCGGAGGAATTGAGAGAGAGAGAGATAAAGAGGAGGAAAGATGCTTCCTTTCCAGAGCTACTACGGGTTTGGGAGAGGGGAAGGTTTGTTCCCAGGGATTGGATCGATAGAGATGGACGGTGGTGGTTCGAGTCTGGGTTCAAGATCGACCGCCGAGACGAAAGCGATGGCGGCTTGTAAGAGCCACAGTGAGGCGGAAAGGAGGAGGAGAGAGCGAATCAACGGTCATCTCGCGACGCTTCGAACGCTTCTACCAAACACCACGAAAGTAAGTTTCTTGAAATGTACATGCATGCTTAATGATTCAGTGGTCTGAAGTGCACGGAAGGTTTCCCATGCAGATGGTTGCATTTGGACTTGGTAGCACTCACACCGACTATCTGAACCGTTCATTAGGTCCACTGTGCAATCTCAGCAGTTAGACCTATCCTTCGGAATGATCCTGTTTATCCATTTTCGTATGCTACTTGATTGGATGGATTGGATCATCCGATCACCTAATTGATGCTCCAGATACATGAAGTGGATGCCAACAGAGTCCAAATGCAACTGTGTGCATGGTAAGGCTTCCTGCACACTTAGCAGGAGGTGGGCCCACCATGATCATCTCCTGATATGAAAATCAAGCCTATCCATTCATTGGGCGGGCCACACCAGTACTCTCAGCTTACCATGTCCGTTCATTGATTTTCATCTTGTGTCCCCATTCCATGAAATGATGGGCGGGCCCACCTTTTTCTCCGATGGGAGATTCTGGAATGTATCGGATCATTTCTTTCTTAAAATCGCGACAGCTCACGTGCCGTACACTACGAACTGTATACGTTATTATCTCTCCGATGTTTTTATAGATGGATTTGGTACTCTGGAGTAGTACCGAATCGGTTACACCGTGAAACAATGAGATCCATTATTTTATAAACAACACAACCTGGTGGGACCATCATTTTCTGTTTTAGCTATATATTTAACAGTTGCAAATGCCTCATTGGATCACAGGCCTTCAATTTTAGACGGGCCCGCATGTAGAGATGGTGCCACGATGGCAACCGTCTATTTTCTGGGTGCTAACATATGGGGAGCGGATGAATCTTACCAGTGAATATTGAATGGATATTATCAACTGTACGTAGTTATCTCTGCAAAACAATGGTCAGGATTGTCATTCTTTCGTTATGTTTTGGATGCATCCCAGTCAAACAGTACCCATGAGATGGACGGTTCCTGAGTCGCGACACAGGCAAAAGGTTTTTACTAGACATTCCAGTTCCATCTGTACGTCATTTCCGTCATTTTCCGTCGCGTCTGCAGACAGATAAAGCGTCGTTGCTCGCGGAGGTCGTCCAACACGTCAAGGAGCTGAAACGCCACGCGGCTGATGCGGCACCGAGTAGCAGTAACAACATCTGGCCGTTCCCTGGAGAAACGGACGAGGTGACGTTGGACCCGGACCCGCGTTCGTCTCTCATAAAAGCATCCGTCTGTTGTGACGACCGGCCCGACCTGCTGTCTGATCTTAACGGTGCGATCCGCTCGCTGAGGCTACGAGCTGTGAGGGCGGAGATCACGACGGTCGGGGGACGGACCAAGAGCGTCTTCCTGATCGAAGGTAGGGGAGGAGACGACGAATGCTCGACCATCCGTCGCGCTCTCAAGGCAGTCCTCGAGAAGCGCGCCGCTGTTTCTACGACTTCTTTGTCCGCCTCGGGCGCGATGTTGCCGGGGAATAAACGGCCCCGTCTCTCACGCCAGCTCGGCGTTAGTGGTTTTTAGGGACAAGAGAATCAACGGATGATGTTTGTTGTCTACGGGTGGGATTTGGTGTGGAGATTTGGGTTTGACTAGGATGGTAGTCTACTACCCCTTTCAAACTGATGATGGCTTGTTAATGTACACTTCAGGGGATTCATGTATGGTGATCGCGCCCGTCAACGTTGTGGATGATTGAAGAATCTCAACCGTTTGATTTTATTTTTTTTCAGTGTTGACACCCTGCCTGTTTAATTTTCAACCATCCATTTCATGGCCTAACTAATTGGACCATTGGGATCGTTCAATCAGAGTGATTTTAAAACTATATTCCGTCACTTTGGACCGGCGACGCGGATTTCTTTATATATTCATCGCCTACAAATTATCAAGGAAGTCTCGCCTGCTGGAAAATTTACCTGAGTAACGTGTTAGTGGGTCTTGTTCTGACCGTCGGGTTCACCTTGATGTATGTGTTGTATATCCACACCGTCCATTAGTTTTTCCAGCTCATTGTCAGGCATAGTTGTCAAATGAAGCAGATCCAAATATCAGGTGGACCACACCATAGGAAAAGGTGGTCATTGAACGCCCACCATTAAAAGCTTCCTAAAGCCCACAGTAATACTCATCTGCCATCCGCTCATAAGGTTACGTAAACCGGGATGAAGGGTTGCTTCCTATAGGGTGGTCCACTTGATATTTGGATCTGCTTCATTCGCAGGACTTTGCCCTAAAATGAGTTGGAAAAAACTGATATTAGCCACGGATAAACACTATATATATATATATATATATATATATATATATATATATATATATATATATATATATATATATATGGTAGTGTGTTGGGCATGTCAGAGTCATACTTGGCTTTAATTGATTGAATGCCTGTGAAGTGTCAAATTAAAAATATGATTAGACTTGTAAAGGTTGATGTGGCTGTCTAGCTACCAATGTACAGTGGAAGGTTAGTCAATTTGAATGAGATATTTTAGATTTTTCTTTCAATGGCAATCATGGTATTCAATTTTATCAAAGAATGTAATAATGGATAGACAATTAACAATAAATGTTAGTTTGTGGATTTTATTGATTTAAAATTAAGACCGGTATAATCACTGGGAACATAAAATAAACAGAGAAAAAAAAAAAGAAGATAAATAACTTACGATTGTTTGTGTAAACAAACAATTAATGTAGATGGTTAACAAGATGTGATTGAAGTGATCTTTCAAGTATGCACTCAATTAATCAGGAACTCGATGACAGTGGTTGACTAATCATGGATGCATACACTACTCTGATGTGTACTGCAGTGATGATGCTAGATAGTAGCAATCTAAGATATATTAAACTCTGAACTTTTCTGTAATAGAGTTAGGCCGTGTTTGTTAACGCTGAATTTTTGCACTTAACACGGAATGGGGAAAATTTTTCGTGTTTAGTGGTGTTTGTTAATGTGTTGTTAACGCAGAAGACGGAAAGCGCTAAGTGGTTTTTCACTGAATTCTTTCTGTGATAGGAGTCTGGCTTAATGGTGAATGCTGAATGCGCTCCGTGATTTTTCATTAAACAAAAAAATTTTGCTTTCAAAAGTACCCCTTTTCAAGTTATTACGGAAAATTTTTCTTTTTAATTGTTTGCACAATACAAAATCAACCTTTAACCTGTGAAACTTCTTTATGCCCTACCATGATTTATGTGTTTGATCCACATCGTTTGTCAACTTTTTGCAAATAATTTAAGGTGTGATCCACTAAAAAAAGCAGGTCCAATGATTAATTGGACCATAAGAGAGGGATTGAACGTTCACCATTAAAAACTTCTTGAGAGCTGGAGAAGTTTCGGAGGAAGCTGATATTTGTGTTTTCACTTCATCCACGTCTACATGACCTAATGAATAGGTTGGATGGTAAAAAAAAACATCACAGTGGCCTATGTAACTTTGATCTCTTTGAACCGTTAGTACAACAGATGCGGATTGCATACTACCCCTGCCCGTCCCTAACTTCGAACGGGCAGTTCTGTGGGTGGGCCCACCGTGATGTACCTGTACATCCAAACCCTTTATCCCTTTTCTCATATTATTTTAAGGCATCAGAACAAAAATGAGTTAGATCCAACAATCAAATGGTCCACATCACAGATGACTCTTGCATTTAATCCAACTGGTGCATTTTAATGCAACCAAGATTATTATTTGGTGTGGTCCACTTGAGCGTTGTATATGCCTCATTTTTGTGATCATGCCTTAAAATAATCTGAGAAAAGGGATTAACGGTCTGGATGTACATATACATCACGGTGGGCCCGCCCACAGAACTGACCGTTCGGAGCCAGGGACGGGCGAGGGTAGTACGCAATCCGTGTCCTCGTTAAACACGAAGAGAACGGACTGGCTACTCCACTGCCACCGGCCAGTGGCTGATGGTCGGTGCTCTGTGGGCCCTACCATGATGTATTTGTTTCATCCATGCTATCCATCTATTTTTTCAGATGATTTCATGGTATGGGACAAAAAATTAGGTATATCAAAATCTCAAGTGGACCACGTTACAGGAAATAGTGTTGAATAGTGTCGACCATTAAAAACCTTTTGGGGACCATAAAAGTTTGGATCAAGTTGATTTTTGTTTTTTCCCTCCATCTGGGCCTGTATGACCTAATAAAAATATTGGATGTCAAATAAAAAGTACAGTGTGCCTTAGGAGGATTTTAATGATGTATATCCAATCATTATTGTTTTCCTATGGTGTGGTCCACCTGAGATTTATATCCCTCTAATTTTTTGGGTAAAGCACTATAATGATCTATAAAGATGGATGAACGGAAAGGATGAAACACATATATCATGGAGGGGCTAACAGAGCACCGACCACGGTGGCCGGTGGAGTAGCCGGTCCGTTTCTGTCTCGGACTGGACGCGGATTTCCTGCAAAAACCTTTCGCAGCAAGGAAATAGGATTGCTTGGGCCTACTATGAATGTATGTGGATTATCCACGCCGTCCATCCGTTTTTACATATCATTTTAGTGGTTGATTCTAAAATACAAGCATGCTCAAAGGTCAACTGGACCACACCAAAGGAAACAGTGGGAATAATGACTTCCACCGTTGAAGCCTCGCTAGGGCCGACGGTGATGTTTATTTGTCATCCAACCTGTTCATAAGATCACATAGACATGGATAAAGGGAAAACTCAAATATAAGCTTAATCCAAAAATTCTATGGGCCTGAGAAATTTTCAATGGTAGAATTTTAATTCACACTGTTTCCCGTGGTGAGGTCCACTTGAGATTTGAATATATTTCATTTTTTGGCTCAAGCCATAAAATTATTTTTTAAAATGGATGTATGGAGTAGATAAAATATGTAGATCACAGTGGACCCCACAGAGTTTACTCGCAATCCGCTTCCCCCGGCAAGTTCCTACATTGGGAATGCAGGTGGGGCCCATTAGGATGTTTATGAGAAATCCTAACCGTCCATCTGTTTTGTGAGTTCATTTTAGGATGTCCAATATGCAATAAGTAATTTCTGCCACACTTATACATGCAAATTATTAATTTTTTATCTGTTTTTATAAATAATGATATTTTAATTTTCTATTAAGTAATTTATAGTTTATTTGAATTAAATAGAATAATTTTATTTTCATTTAATAAAAAATAATTTCTTTACACTGTAAAACATTTCCAAAAAGGAAATAGGGACAAATATGTTAAATTAACATATTTCAGACATTTCAGGTGTTTGTTAACAAACAAATTATTTCAAATTTAGTACTTAATTTTCAGACTTCAGCCATAATTACTAAACAGGTTTTTTGACTTTAGATTTCATATTTAGGCTTCAGTTTTCAGATTTAGCTTCAGATTTCAGATTCAGGCTTTAGGCTTCAGATTTAACAAACGGGGCCTTAGACATAAGTGGAAGTCTTTAGTCTAAAATTAAGATAGATGGCATTGTGTTAAAGGAGAGGTTTTGTGTGATGGATCAGTTGGTATTGGAGTTTTTCACTAAGTGCTACTTTTATAGGCTTAAAGAGGTAATAGTCATGTTAAGGTTTTTACATCATGAGAGATTTAGTTAATAGGCCATGCAAATCTCATTGATTTTCCATGTAAATGTAATTAATTATATCATGTCAAGTGTACAAGAGATCACATATGCTTCAGTCTCCACATAATTGGCCTTTTGTATAGAAATATTTACTAGAGTCATCACGTTACTAGGATCTTACATTTATAGAGTTTTTTTTTTTTTTGATGGGACTATAGAACTTGATTAATGTTTGCATAGACTTATTTTAATAAGACTAGCACTTAATACCGCAGATCAATACTTTTGATAGAATTCTAACATTTAATGTTCGTATGTGTATACATCTCTTACTCCTCTTGAAGTCCATCTAGACCATGTGAGGCATGACTTTCATGTGACACCTTCCGCACTGTTTAATTTAGTTATGATTAGTCGAGTATAAACACCTGGGTAAACATTTAATTCACTCTCAAAATTTGGGGTCATTTGTGTTATTGTTACGTGAGAAGCGGATTGGCAATGACTCTATGGAACCCACCATAATATATAGGTTTTGTCCATGCTGCCCATACATTTGTCCAGATTATTTTAGGGTAAGAGCCTAAAAAATGAGTCAGATCCAAGGCTCAAGTTGACCACATCATAGGAAGCAGTGGTGATAATAACGCTTACAAACCTTCCTAAGGCCCACTGTGATGTTTATTTGCCATCCAACCTAATTATATAAGGTCACATAAACTAAACTGGTTAAAAGGAAAACACAAATATCAGCTTGATCAAACAAAACTTCCATGGCTCCCACGAAGCTTTTTATGGTGGCCATTCAATCCCTAACATTCACTCTAGCCTTGGATCTACCTCATTTTTTGCCTCATTTCAAAAATGATAGGGTGCTATGGATGGAAAACATAGATATAACTCATCAATGTGGCCCCAAGGAGCCAATGAGTTTGCCCCAACAAAAGCAGGATGCAATCTGCTTCTTATGTGGCTACTGCATTGCTTGTACATTTATTAATAGAGAGAGTTGATTATCTACCAACGCTTGTACTACCAACCAAATATCAGGAACAGAGCTTAAAAGCGCACGTGGCTATTTTAGGACATGAGCTCAAAAGAGAGGTAGATTGAGGGCTCAAGTGGACTACACCACAAGTAGGGAGTGGAGGGCTCAAGTGGACTACACGATTGGAAGCCTTTTGTTGAAAACTTATCGGGAATACAAAAGTTTTGAATCAAGCTAATATTTTTGTTTACCCTTCATCCATATACATGTAACCACCTTTATGAATAAGTCCAATAGCAAATAAAGACCATGATGGGCTAAGGAAGTTTTCAACCGCAAGATTTCAAGTCCTATTGTTTCCTATGGTGTGGTCTTGAGCCTATGCTCTGCCTCCTTCTAAGTTCATGTCCTAAAATGATATGTCAAAATAGATGGATGGTGTGGGTAAAATATACACATTAGAGTAGCCCTGCGAAGCCCCTAACAAGACCATCCATCTCTAGTTGAGTACTGGTGGGAGCAGTATCCAATCTCAGATGAGAAATGACTAGGTACTACCTCCAATGCCATCTGCTCGTCCAGCTGTGCATTCTTTTCTGCAACTTCACGTATTTGAGAAGCTCAAGCAAACCAACTACAACAGGGATTAGGTAGTGACTACCGTTGAGAATTTCTGAAGGCTTTCAATGACGCTTGTTTGTCACCCAACATACTTACTAGGTTATGAAGACGGGGTGAAGGGAAAACACAAATATCAAGTTTTTAAAAGTAGGTTTTTAATCCCCTCTGATTCCTCTGGTGGGTCCACCCGAGCTTCAGATATGCTTCAATTTTCAGCTCATGTTGTAAAATGAATTGGTAAAACAGATGAACAATGTAGATTAAAAACATATATCATGGGGCCCACATAGTCCTGACAACAGCATAGATCTTGCAGTGCAAAAGATTGGCCCATCATGAACAGCACGTGACATGAAAATCAGGACCGTCTATTCATGGGGTAGGCCATTGTCGGTTAGATGGTTGGCTTTTTATTGACGCTGAAGGTGTGACCCATATAATGTTTAGATTAGTATAGTTGTCACATCAGGTTATCCTCTGCAATGATCAAAACCTTTTTAATGGCTTGGATTTCATACCCATGTAAGAAATTGACCAGAACGAATGCTTATTAAGGTAAGCTTACGGTGCAGGAAGCAGTACCTGATCATTGGTCCAATAGGGATAGCATTGGTCCAATAGGGATAGCGTCCCAACACGAAGCTAGAGTGCATGGAAAACATCTCCACCGTTGAAAATTAATGTAATAAATTCCTAATCTAGTCAAGGTTTTAATTAGAAAGGAAAGCTTGGAAAATAAAATGGAGAGAAAATAAAAATAAAAATAAAAACTGGAGACAGCTGGAATTTTCTTTTTCTAAAATTTTCTCAACCTTGGAAAATGCTTTCCACCAGAAAAGTGAAGTCCCAATCAAAATACAAGGGCAAATGTCATTTTCTACTCAAGTACTTTCCAAGCTTCCAATGAGGACAACGAGAAAAAGGATTAAAAGACGAAAAATCAGTTTAGAAGAAAAATCACACCTTAAGAGGGCTTTTCACCACTTCTTTTTCAGCCCCCTTTCAAAGCTTCTACTGAAAGTAACAATTCTATGGAGGGAATCCCAATGGAAACATATTGGGTGGTCTTTAGGTGGGTCCCACATTGGAAGTGAGACCGACAAGAATACATGGTGGATCATGGAATCTTACAAAGCATATGATTTGGAGCTGTTGTTTTGTTTTTATTGTTCCTAGTTGCACTTGGAGACACTTGAACAGTTAAATAGATCAATCCTGACTGTCCTTTCCATGCAGCAAACATTTATTGGAAAATATGGCATGCATCGGATTATCTGATCCACAGGTAGAGCTGTATATGAGTGGAACCGAGTCGACCTTGGCATATCTCAGCTTGGCTCGGCCAATAGCTAATCCTAGCTTGAAATCAGCTCGGCTTGTTTCGATCAGTATAGCTTGGGCAAATCAAGCTGAGTTCAAGCTTTTGTGACATTTTTTCGAACAAATAAAATGCGTCTTTAATTTCTCACATAATGCAAAACAATAATAACTTTTTATAGGTATTTTATCAAATACTCGGTGAGCAAAATCAAAATCAAGATATGATGATAATTTTATAATTTAAAGTTTTTTCTTATTTATAATGATTTGTTTTGTATCCATTCCTTCCTCACCACCATTGATCTCGCGAAAAATGTACACACTTTGAAACAAGACTTCGTTGAGTCATTTCATCAAACACTTGGTGAGCAGCATCAATATCAAAATAATCGAATCACTAAGCTGATTCGATCTGAGTCAATTCGGGTTGAGGTTCAATCCAAATTGAGTTGAGCTCGAGCAAGCTTGAACTCTGGCTTAAAATTTTTTCAAGCTCCAAAAACCAACTCAACTCAGTCTAAATCCAACTTCAAACCGAGGCAAGTCGAGCTTTTCCAAGTCGAGCGAGCTGACCGACCTAACTCAGGTTTGGACCACAGGTAAGTTGGCCTTATTAGTTATAGCCATTCATTAGAGATGGATCGAGTGCTTAAGATGATTTGTTAGAAATGATTCACCCATGAAATGTATGCTGCACCTTATTAACAATCCAGATCAATCAATTGCACTACTATGCATTGGGATGAAAGAAATGGGTCTGGTCCATCCGTGGGTTGAATCGATTGACGTAACCCTACCCAAGGCTATCAGTGGGCTTAGTCAGATGACTGGACCGCACCCAAATCACGGAAAAAATTTAAAACATCTGAGCCATGAATCTCTTTGATGGAAAAATGTTCACATAGAATATTATACTGTATTGCATGTGAACTTTTCAGGTGCTTTTTCTTTTTTCAAATGTATCACTTGTGTGGAACATATGAACCATGTAAAAGGTGGTTTAAATATTAATATCATGTGATGAGAAAATCACGGCGCTAAAATCATTACGTGGGCTGCACCATAGAAAATTAATAGGTGCGTACTGACGACTTATGCAATGTACAGGTATGGCCCACCTAACAAGGGGATTGACCTAGTTTTCAACTTATGCGGTTGTGATGACACGGCCCATCTTTTTCACCAATGAAGATTCTTCAAACAATGTATGTGGACATGTCACCTCCAGAAGTAGTGATGCTCCTTTGCCACTTTTGCTGCACCACTAGCTGTTTTTAACTAAGGGTCCATTTGGATCTTGAGTTGCTTAAGATAAGTTACTTATGTTACAAGTAACTTATCTTAGTTTCTATTTACTAAGTATGTTTGGTAAATAAACTACTTAGCTTTTTCTCTCTTTAGTCTCTCCTATTTATTGGCTTCTCCTCTCTTTCACAACTAATGAAAAGTAGAAAGGTAAAAAAAATTATCTGAAGTGATTAAGTACTTGTAAGTGAAATTTTTTTTACTTATACCTAATCATAAACCAAACTTATCTGAAATAAGTTACTTATTTACTGTTGTAAGTAGAAAAAGTAACTTATTTCGTAGTATACAAACGGGCCCTAAGAAACTGAAGAGATATTGGTGCGTATTTTTCATTGATGACATGTGTTACAAATGACTTAGAATTCATGCCATTGATTTTTGTTGTACTCACTACGGATGGACCGCGGCAATAGTTCTTGGTCCATTTAATAAAATGGGTTGCCATTGATTTTTGTTGTACCCACTACTGATGTACTGCGACAATATTTATTGGCCAGTTTAATGAAATGGGTTGGGCTTTGGTTTGACTGTACCTAATCAGACACTAACATGATGTATTAAAATCCTTTTAGTGTACCAGAACCCTTTTTCTCTTTTAAAAGATCAATAAAAATTAAACAACTCTTCTACAAATTGGGGCTTTCAAGGCAGAGACTTCTTTAATGCTGTCCCTGTTGCTGGGGGCTTGTGACTTAAGAGTCTAAGACCATCCGTCTAGTGGGCCATGCCATGGAGAGGCCAACAGCTCATGAACCACAACAATGGGATGATCCTTGCCATCTCTCGTCCACACATTTTCCCTGCAAAAACTTAATGTGGAGAGGTATGTCAACGTGATGGGCCTGGGCTGGTTTCGGCCCGCATTTTAGATTGTTTGAGCTGGGCTTATTTAAAATTTTGATTTTGTCTGGCCTAAGTCCAGCCCATGGACAGGCCCAAGTGTGGAAATGTCCAATTCTAGTGTAGCGCATTTTTCTATTCTATTTATAGCCGATCGATGATTTGGTTGTAGGGACCTGATTTTTGAATAGGGGCTGCTGCATGGTCCCATTTTTTCTTTCATTTCTTTGGGTTTTATGGAATTTTACAAAAAACTATGAATTAATATGGAATTTACATTCGGATACCATTTTCAAAAGGTTTTTCAAACGGTCACTTCATTAATATATATAATTATCATTAAACTACCTTCCATGAATGTCGGGTGCGTACAAATGGTTGTATAGCTTGGGTGGGGCCCACTGAACAAATGGTTGTATGGCTTAGGTGGGCCTCACTGTGATGCTTATATAAAATCTACCCGAATCACGAGGAGTGTCACTTGCACTTGGCCAATGGCACAGAAATCTACTCCACTTGTGATTTAGGTGGATCATGTGAATTACATGTGTTTGGGCGACAGGTCTAAATCTTTTTGTGGAATCTAATGGTTGAAGTGATTTTCATATAACTATCATGGTAGAGTCTGTAGAAATCAAGAGAGGACGTCTATCTTTCAACTATTTTCTTGGGTGTGGCTGACCAGAATCATAATATGGGACTAAATTTCTAATAGTTAAGGTGGATATTATGTAAAGATGGGCTCAATCAGAATCAAGATTAGGCTTTCCTTGCAATTCGTTTTTTTTGAAAAAATAATTCCTTCAACAAATGTAAAAGAGGCTAACCCTTTATATTTTTTGGGTGTGCACTGAGATGTATACAAGGAATCCACTTCAACCATTAAATGTGTAATCCTAGTTTTGGTGTAAAGTTTTTTTTTTTTTTTTTTTTAAAAGGTAACCAGTAATTCAGGTGAGCCACATCAAAGAAAATAATTTGGGAAGAAACGTGTTCCTTAAATTTTTAGGAGCCTTACTAAGATGATTATATGAAATCCACCCTACCTATTAGATTTTATATCAAAACTTAAACATATTGCCTGAAATTAGGTCCATCCGTGATTTAGGTTAGCCATAGCAAGGAAATAATTCGAAGGGCACTCGTTGCCCTTCACATTGTTTCTAATCACCTGGTCCACCCCAAATCACAGATAAAGGTTATTTTTTAGCCCTTGGCCTAGCATAAAGTGAAACACCTGGTGATGATTTGGGTGCATTTTACATGACCCAAGTAGCGAATTCCCACATCCTATCTAAGGGACCATTAAATAAATATAATAAAAGGTACAGTTAACAAATATAATAGAAGGATAATTATCCTAAGACACTTTTTAAGAACTGTTCAAAAAAATATTAGAATGCAAGTTTCATGTTAATTTGGTATTTATTTTTTCTGAACTTTCTCCCTCTCAGGCGGTCTCCTGTTTGGCCAGGCGAGTCCCATGGGATTAGGAGGGATGGAACGGATTTTAAGGTAATGATGGTGGTGTCAGTGGATTGGTTGAAGATCCATGGGATTGCTATATCCCTGGACAAATTCTTTAGGTCTGTTTGGCACACGCGACATATCCCGGGATTTTACCTTCCAATCCGTCCAACCAAGGGATGGAATCAATTTTAAGGTAACGAATGGTGATGCCAGTGGATTTTTTTAAAATCCATGGGATTGCTTATATCCTGGGACAAGTTCACCAGGTCTGTTTGGCTCGTCATGTATATCCCGAGATATCGGGATCTCATCCGTCCAAATACCGTGGGATTAGTCGGGCCAAACATGCCCTTATCTTCCCCCGTTGCTTTAACTCTCTCATCAAGAACGTTTTCCCTATCTAAATCTAATCAATCTTGATAGTCCCCATGCTGAAGAGATGAAAAGGCAAATATAATAATCCATCCAGCCGTAGTTTGAATGTTCAAAATGATAATTCAAACTTTTTTAAGCAAAGCGGTAGTTGAACCTGAGATCTATAAAGCTCACATACAAATGTTGTGTGTGTAACATCCACTCCGTCTATCAGGTGAGCCACTCGTTATTTGACTATCAGGCCAAAAATCCAACTGATCAACAGCTAAGGTGAGCCACCATAAGAACAATATGAAGAGAAAGCTGACCATATATTTGCGTGGGATTCTTTAAGGTCTTTAGGTTTCATCCAGCACGTTCATCAGGTGAATCTCACTAAAAAAATCACAATCCAAAAATCAACCTTATCCAAAACCCAAACAGGATATTCCAAAAACCATCCTGATCCAAAACTCAGGTGGGCCACACCTACAACAGACTTCCTACTAGTTTACCACCAAATACAAGGTCACACTTCACATGCCCCTTCACATCGACTGTGGAGACGGTTGCCGTATTCATGGTAGTTAATCCAAACTCCACCAAGGTTGCCTCCTTAGGACAGCCCTTGATCAGATCAATCCAAAATCATCGTGATCTACGGCAATTTCGGCCCACCTGCTTCGTGATCTACGTCCCAAATTTCCCATAGCAAATCTCCTCACGCCAGCTGAGTCGGTCGTTAAAGCAAGAACTCCTTCGGTTTCTCCGTCGTTACCTCATCTTTCCCAACAAACCAACCGTCCGCATTCAATCCGCTTCCGCATGATTAAAACCGCAACTTCCATTTCCACGCCAGCAACACGGAAATGGCAGCCCCCTTTCCAGCTCCGTACAACGACTCCGTTTCCTACACAACCTCGGCGCATCCTATCAATTCCCTTGCGTCTCTTCCTAAAACAGCATTCGGAACACTCAAGGTCAGTCCTCTCTCTCTCTCTCGCATATCTCTTTTTCTTTTTCAAGAAGCTCGGCAAGCTAGGACTGTACAGGTGGGGCCCACAACTTACCTAAGCTGGGCCCACCATGGAATTGGACCATGCTCTTATGTCTCTCCTCTTGGGTGATCCATCATCCGATGAGAATGGACAATAGCGACGTTTGGTCCATATTTAGCGAGAGCGAAATCAGACGGTTTGGATCATCTGATGGGGGAGAATTCTTCGGTATCACCTGGTCCCAGCAAAAGTAGGCTTATATGTGTTTTGTTTATACGGGCAATGCCGAACAAATGCTTGATCTGACGTTTTGTATTTTTGTCCATTTTTTATCTGTGTATACCATTCGGTGTGCTGCAGATCTGCGGCTGGAAATCGTCGAAAATTGAGACCCATTTGAGAATCATGGGTTCTGCTGGGTGAGTGAGGTTTTTCTGTCCCCTTTTATTTTTTTGCTTGTCTCTGCAAAAATGAGTTGCTTGCGTGAAAATTCTATCGGATCTGTTAATCTCTCGTGTGGTAATTTGTGAATTTATGGTTTGTTTTGTGATGATATGGAGATATTGGTGCGTTTCTTGAAAATGGGTATCTGAATCTAGGCATTTGTGGTTTGGAGCTGGGGATCTGTTAATGGGTGCCGTTAATTCTGGAAAATTAACTTGTTACAGTGCATGCAATACCATTTAGCAAAGAATATCAACCCTAGAAAGTCCTGATCGATGCACTTTGGTTATGGATCTGGATTGTCCAATTTGTGGACAACTTAAAAAATGAGCCATAGTCCAATATGGTCTTTAGGAACTCTGAAATTTGATCTGCTTGAAATCTTGGTGAGTTGAGTGGATAGGTGACTCGTCCAAATCGACTTGCTAGTCAGTAATGGTGCATTCTAAGTAAGGAATGGCCTGGATCTTGCCCATGCATGACTTGTTCACACCTAAGCCATGAATTCCACACATCTGAGTGCATGTAGCATTCCTCTTTCTTGATTGGTGGGTTTCCTATTTCTGAGAAGGTTGTGTATGGGGTTTCTATCTCTGAGAAGGTCGATGTGTGGGTATATCTATTTTTTAAGAAGAGAGAGAGTAGGGGTTGATGTGTTACAGTCTCTAATTTTGAAAATAGCGAGTTCAGGTGCAAGGGCACCTTTTTTTTTTTTCCTAAAGGAGAGAGAGGGAGAGTGTGGATTGTCCAATCTTCACGAAAAAATCACTTGAGTTTTTTGTGCCGCATGGTTGATTCGTTGTGTCAACAAGCAATCCAAAGGGGAGCACTTTTTCAGGCAATATGACTAGGAATCTGGTCAAACCCGAGTGGATCGGCTGATCTCCAAATCTGATCAGCGAGTTTTTAAACGTTGGTCCAAAATCTTGTTGATATCGAAATTCATAACTATTTGGTCCGTTGCCAATTCTTAGGGAGAAAGGGGCATATTGATTATGGAAATTCATAACTATTTGGTCCATTGCTACTTCTTAGAGAGAAAAGGGTATATTGAATAAATGGTTGGAAGTAAACCACATACCTGTTGTGTCCCATCAGTTGGTTGGTTTGGACTAGTTGACATTGTGGACGGATTGAGAATGGAGAAAAGAGAAGAAAATTACAAGAAAAAAAAAGAGCCTGAGAGAGAGAGAGAGAGAGAGAGAGAGAGAGAGAGAGAGAGGATTAATGTCCTCACCTCTCTCAAGTCTATTAACATGTTTTCAATATTTACAAAAATGCCGTTAATAACAAAAGCAAAAATATCCATTATGTCATAAACCTAGATGGGCCTAAGAATGGGACCCATATTTTCATTCGATAGTACTCTCCCTCAAGCCGGAACATATGTATCATGAATGCCCAACTTGAGAAAAAGAGATTCAATTGAGTATGACACAAAGCCCTTGTAAATATATTTGGCAGTTGATCTTGGGACTCGACAAATGGCATGCAAATTTCATTAGTTGCAACTTTCTCTTGGATGAAGTGGCAATTAGCTCTGATGTACTTGGTTCTCTCATGATAGACACAGGGTTGTTGGCAATATAAGAGGTTGTTTGATTATTATGGTATAACTTCATAAGAACCTTAACTATAAACCCAAGTTTACCCATTAATGTTTTTAGCCAAAGAAGCTCACATGTTGCATAGGTTATTGCTTTGTATTCCTCCTCAACACTTGAATGGGCTACAACATTTTGTTTCTTACTCTTCTATGTAACAAGATCACCACCTACAAAAGTACAGTAGCCAGATTTAGAATGCCTATCATATGGAGAACTAACCCAATTTCATAAGAATATCCTTCCACTCAAAGATGGTCATTCCGCTTGTAGTGGATACCATGACCATGAACTCCCTTTAAATACCTGAAGATACAAAGCATGGCCTCCATATGAGGAATCCTCTGCTTAAGCTAACTAATCATGCAGATAGGATATGTAACATCAGGTCGAGTAATTGTTAGATAAACTAATTCCTACAAGTCAATGATATCTTCCTCGATCATCAATTAATTCACCTTGATTCACACTATCTTTCTGATTTGTATCCACGGGAGTTTTGGCAGGTTTGGCTCCTAAAATATTTGTATCTTCTAGTAGATCCATCACATACATGTACTGTCACTGCTTGGGACAATGATGTTGTCTATATATACAACCAACACAGTAGTACCTATCTCACTTTGTGAAAACATAATGGTTGGCCTGGCTACGTTTCATCCCAAACTCGAACACCACTTTACTAAACTAGTCAAACTAAGCTCTTGAAGACTGTTTCAACCTATAAATTGATTTCTTGAGATGATATACCTTATCTAACTTTCCCTTTGCAAGAAACCCAGGTGGTTGCTCTATATAAACTTCTTCAACTAGATATTCATGAAAAAGAGCATTCTTCGTAAAGTTGATATGATGGTTAATCCAAATTTAGAGTAGTGGAAATAAATAGTTGCACTGAGTGATGTTTTGCCACAGGTGAGGTCTTTGAGTAGTCAACTTCAAAGGTTTGAGAGTATCTTTCAACAACTAACCGATCTTTTAAATGATCCACTAAATCATCAGGTTTGAATTTTATTATGTACAATCATTTGCATCCAACTGTGCGCTTTCCAGGAGGTAATTCAATTAATGTCTAAATTTAATTATGATACAGTACAACCATTTCTTCTTCCATAGCTCATCTCTATCTATCAAAACTCAGAGCTTCCTAAAGAATGATGCATACAACAAAGATAAAGCAAATTGTCTAAATGATGTGGATAGATAACTGAACAAAATAAAGTTGGAAATAGGATGTTGTGTATATGAACGAATACCCTTATGAAGAGCAATGGGTAGATTACCTTCATTTGATGGTGGAGGCAAGGATTCAAAAGAATGACGATCTTCTGATGGATTGATAGAAGTCATGATCATATGTAATCCATCTCCGTCTTTGAGAGATAGGGTTATAACATTTGTATCCCTGTTTAGTACGAGAATGCTCAAGAAAGATATAATCGATAGCCCTTAATTCACGTGTACACACACCACAACAAAATTGGGTAGTAGAACATATGAATCATCATTTACTTGAGGTTACTAGAGTTTTGTTATTGAAGAAGTGTTAACTGCATGCTACTTAATAAATTGGATGCCTGAGATAAAATGCATGAATTAAATTCATGAAGTAGATATTTTTTTAGCATTATCTGAATGAAGAACGCAAACCTTAGCATTGAATTGAGCCTGTGCTTCCATATGAAATGCTTTAAAGCAAGAAAACACTTCTAATCGATCTTTTATCAAATATAGCCATGTCATATGAGAATAATCATCCACAAAAATAACAAAGTACTTGAAAACAGATAAACTAGTAAGATGAACTGGATCCAAAATATCAAAATGTACTAAATAAAATTGTTTATCACTTCTCTTGTCTAGATGGGGAAGAAAATATGCTCTATGTTTACTCAACTCACAAGCTTCACACTCTAACCTAAGCACATGTGACAACAATGTGTCTAGAATCTTCAAACTACTTAAGGATGGCCAAGCCTAGAATGCCACTGATGAGGAGAGATGTATGTCCACAATACATCTCCAAGTATTCCATGATCGAGGTAATAGAGTCCATTTGCTTCATGTCCTCAACCTCCCATTCGTCTTTAGATATAGAATTCACAATAAGAATGATAAAATGTGATAAAACAATTTAAAGACTTGGTTAGCTTTCTCACTGATAACAAACTCAAAGAAAATTTAGGAATATTAAGTACTGATGACAATAAAAGCGATGGGGCTAGGATAGGCTGTACCCAACTTGGACACACAAGTTGAGGTATCATTTACTAATGTGATAGAGATAGAGATATAGATGGCGACTGTACTAACCAAGAGCACACACTATGTTTATCAATGATATGATTGAAAGCTCATGAGTCAATGACCCAGGGTACACACTATCAAATGATGCAAGACAAGCGGTACTTGAATGCGTAAGAGTAGTTGTGGGTGATGATGCGTGGGTGGATCTATCCTTCAGAAGTTTGGCATATTATTCTTTGGACATGGTAATTGTATCACCTAAAGTACTGGGCTGAGAAGTGGAGGAGATAAGCTTGGAGACATAACACTCAGCGCCATTATCACGGGAACAAACCTAATTCGCCCAGGCAGGCTTACTAATAAGATCCCAACATGTGTCTGCTGTGTGGTTATTGAGACCACAATGAGTGCACCATCAATTGCCATGGTTAAGTTCTTTTTCCCGAATACATCTCCTTTAGGTTATCCTAGAGTTGCTTTGCTGTCTTGAAAGAGATAACATTTACATTAATATAAGGATCCATACTATTCCATAACAAAGCCCCAATTGGGGCATCCTCTAGTACCCAATCCTTGTACTCTATTTAACTTTCGTCAAGTTTGGGGGAAGTCAAATATATTAATTTCCTTTACCTGTAAGGAATACCTCTATTGATGTTGCTGCCCACTGTAAGTAATTTGCCCCATTGAGTTTAGTTAATGTAATTTAAAAGTTCATCGACTCAGGTGGAGACAAAAGATTTTTAGCTTCATTCTTGATCTTTTTAAAAACATTTCTTGGCTTTATTCTTAATATTAATTGATTAAGGAGAAATCAAACACCCAAGGAGGAACAAATATCTTTAAACTTATCTCGCGCACATTTTAGGAACCGATGTATATCAATGAAAACTATCACTTAATGGAACTTTTTGTTTCAACACATACGTTGATTCTTTGACCCTTGCAATGCTCACCTTCAACACATATTTTCGATCTCCAATCCGATCACAAATCTGGCCATAAACATACGATGCCCCACTGTTGTGCATCATGATGGATTTATATGGAAGTAGGCCTCACACACAATCATAAGACACGATTACACGGTACATCATATGGTGGTTGAGAGAGATTTGAGTAGATCAACCCCTAGCGACCTTAGATTTTTACCTCAAAACAATGAAAGAAAAAATAAAAGAGAAGAAACATTGAAGAAGAAGGAAGAGATCGATGCCTGGATCAATTTAGCTTAGATACCATGTGGACGGATTGAGAAAGGAGGAAAGAGAAGAAGAAAAAGAGATGAAAGGAGAGAGTGAGGATCAATGTTCAAATGTCCCCACCTTTCTCAAGTCTATTAACATGGTTTTCAATATTTACAAGAATGCCATCAATAACAAAAGTGAAAATACCCATCACGTCCTATACCTAGATGGGCCGAAGAATGGGCCATATAACAACCCACATTCACGTTCGATAACTGACTCATTTGAAAATCTTACTAGTTATATGCTTGTTATCGTTTGCTAAGTGGTATTAGTGGCATGTGTATCCAACCCAAAATGCATTACTGACTTGTATAGCTTCAGCTGGAACTTCAATTAAAGTATAATGTTGAAACATCCATCCATAGTGATACAATATTTTGTGATCGAGTTTTGGAATCTTGATTGTTACATTTTATTTTTCTTATTCAATTAGTTGGTTTTACTTGTTAGGTACTTGGATGAATGGAGTGTCAAGCTTGTAAGTTTTAGTGTTAGTGAATGGACTTATTGAAAAGATCTTACTGCAACGTGAAAGGCCTTTGTGAGACTTTTGGGGCTGAGTCGTCTAACCTTGGGAACTAATGGACATATTAATTGCGACCCCTTTTTCTTTATTCAATCAGTACTAAGCATCGGTTGTTGAGGTTCAAATAGGGAAGAAAGGTGATTATTTTAGTTGGGACATTCCCAACCTACAATCATAGGCTTCTGCAGTGGTATAGCAGACAATGCTTTTATGGCCTCCTTATTGCAGCACATGAGGATTGTGTGGGGGGCATAGAACTGGTCCTCTTCAACAATGTCATCTTCTTCTTTTTTCTTTGAGAATTGAAAATTTGTGTCGAAAAAAAATACAACAAAAAGGAAGACAGAAAGAACTACATGAGAACAAAGAAGAACTTCAGGAGAAACAAAGAGGAAAACTAAAAATACAACCTGCCCCGGCCATTAGGAGCCCCATTCCCTAAAAAACAAAAACACCTTGCTAACAACAACTTCTAAGGGCTGACATTTATCCCTAAAGAACTGTTCATTCCTTTCCAGCCACACAATCCATAGGGTAGCTAGTAAAGCGAGAAGCCATTTCCATTTCTCCTTAGAGCTAGGGCATCCTTCATGCGAAGACGGCAACAAAAGCTCCATAGAGTTTGGCATCACCCAACAAACTTAAAATAAGACAAAATGTTGCTCTGCACCCCTGAGATAAAAGGGCAGTGGATAAACATATGAACCATTGACTCCTCATCGTTCTTACATAAGAGGCAAATATTGGGCAAAATCAACCCTCTCTTGCGCATGTTATCAACGGTCAATATTCTATTCCTGCTTGTAAGCTAGGCACTACCTTTAGGGATGTTCAATAGGAGTATCATTTTAAGGGATGTTTCAGTTATGGTCCTTCCATGGTGTATGTCAGTATTCATTATCCCAGATCATCACAACATATGACATCTTTCATGAAGTCAACCACTGAGGAAAGAACCTTATTAGGACATCAGTTTATAAAATAATTTGGTAACCCCTGATCTTGCATTTTTTGTAATTGGGAATAGAGCTGGGCATCGAATTGAGTCGGATTGAGTTAGGGCTGTCCCGATTTTGAAATAGACCTGACTCGAACTCGACCTAACTCGGTACTGAGTCCAGCATGCCTAACCCGATCCGAGTTCAGGTTTGGCCTAAACTAACTCGGATTGAGTCTAACCCGGTCACTGGTACCGAGTCGGGTCGAGTCAACAAAGAGTCAGGTTTAGTGCGACAGGTATCTGCGGGCTGTAATCACATATCAAAACCTAGGTGCACCTGCTAGAATTGCAACCAAGGTGTCCCGTATCGGTATCGGTTGGCGTAACGGTGACCTCCAAAACCGATACGGATACGGGGGCGTAACGGTGATACGGGGGCGTAACGGCCCGTAACGGCGCAAAATTTTTTTTTTTGCCAAAAAAAATGAAAAAATATGGATTAAATCCGGAATATTCTAAGCATTCCAAATATGCATTCATTTATAAATTGGAACATGTTTATGGTGGTATAACGGTCCACTCTTTAGTGAGAAGTTGTATCGGACTGTCTGATGAATTTATGAACCAGATAACTTGAATTTGACTACAAAATTCATATATTTAATTTTTTAACTATCTACTATCAATGATAGATATATTAGAATGAATGTAATATGAAAATATCTAACATTTAGGTGTTTGCAATTATTTTTGAGGGCCAAAATTCATGCGAAAAAAAATATAAAATGGTACCCCAAATATGTAAAATGCACATTAACATGTTCTACTATGATTAACACATCATATGGCATCATTAAAACAGCAAAAGAATCATTAAAAAATGATTTTTCGAATTTTCAAAAAAATGGCCGAAAAAAATGCGTAAATAGAAAAAAATAAAAAATATATATAAAATGGCACCCCAAATATGTAAAATGCACATTAACATGTTCTACTATGATTAACACATCATATGGCATCATTAAAACAGCAAAAGAATCGTTAAAAAATGATTTTTCGAATTTTCAAAAAAAGGGCCGAAATAAATGCGTAAATAGAAAAAAATATTAAAAATATATAAAATGGCACCCCAAATCTGTAAAATGCACATTAACATGTTCTACTATGATTAACACATCATATGACATCATTAAAACAGCAAAAGAATCATTTAAAAATGGTTTTTCGAATTTTCAAAAAAGGGCCAAAATAAATGCGTAAATAGAAAAAATATTAAAAATATAAAATGGCACCCCAAATCTGTAAAATGCACATTAACATGTTCTACTATGATTAATACATCAAATGGCATGATTAAAACAGCAAAACAACCATTAAAAACTGATTTTTCAAATTTTAAAAAAGGGGCCAAAATTCATGCGTAAATAGAAAAAATATTAAAAAATTATTAAATGGCACCCCAAATCTGTAAATGCACATTAACGTATTCTACTATGATTAACACATCATATGACATGATTAAAACAGCAAAATATATTAAAAAAAGTATAAATACCTATTTTTGACGAATTTCTGAAAAATGGCCCACCGAGCTTTGATTCAAAAAAATCTATAATATAATGTGTTTTTCTATCAAATACCTAGCTAAGGTTGGTCGAAATTAGTAGTAGAAGGACTTAGAAACAGTTTGGAAGCAAGAAGTTTCAAAAAAACAGCAAAAACAGAGCTAAAAAAAAAGTTACCGTTTCGGGCCCGTTACGCCCGTATCGGTCCCGTATCGGCCGATACGGGTACAAAAAATCGAATCGGCCGTTTCGGCCCCGAAACGGGTAACGGTTCGCACCGTTACCGTTACGTATCGGCCGATACGGCCGATACGTAACCGATTTGGCATACCATGATTGCAACCTCTCCATCAACTACACGACATCTCATATATGAAACGTCCAATCTAGGTTTTTTTTTTTTTAATGTACGAGTCAGGTTTCGGATTGAGTTGAGTTAATTCCGAGTCAGATTTCGGGTTAAGTTGAGTTACTAGGTGACTCAAACTCGACTCGGTTTGAGTTCGGATTGGACGAAGTCTACTCAGTTCAGATTGACTCACCCACTCGGTTTGGGTCGAGTCGGGTCTGAACGAGTCGGACGAGTCGAGTCGTCCGGTGCCAAGCTCTAATTGGGAAAGACAAAATTGTTCTCCATATTCTCCTACAAAGCCAACTTTGCCTTTTCTTCCTCTCTCTCTCTCTCTCTCTCACTCTCTTTCTTCTTCTTCTTCTTCTTTTTTTTTAATACATTATTTATTTAAATTTATTTTTATTACTTTGGTATTCATTTGGATGTTTATGGTTTAATTGAAGATACGGTCTGTGATAGGGTGGAATGGCAAGATCGGATTCGTGTAGCTAACCCCTATTAGTTGGGAGAAGGCCTAAATGATGATGATGATGGTGGTGATTTACTCGTAACTTCAATTTGCTAATTCTTTATATGGCACATACAAATGAGAGAGTGAGATCCCTGGGGATTATGTTCGATGCATATGTTTTCTTGTGTGTTCTCACTTTTGTTGCTCGCCATTTGATTTTTTGTTCTTCTCAATGGCTCCACCAACGGTTTCTTTTGAGCGTCATGAGGTCTAAGGCAGGGCGATCCTTTACCCCCCTTCCTTTTTGTGGTGGTGACCGAAGATTTTAACAAAATATTGGAAAGGGCCTAGTCGGTTGATCAGCCCAATGGCTTTAGGGTGGAGAATGCTAGCTTCAAGATTTCACTCTCCAGTTCGCCAACAATATGATTCTTTTTCGTGGTGTAGATGTTGAGATGGTGGATAATCTTAGGATGATTGTGAGGTGTTTTGAGGTGGTGTCGGGATTTAAAAGTACATATTTTGAAGAGTGAGATGATGCATATCCATACATCCAAAGAAGAGGTGAAGAGGTTAGCGGAGGTCTTTGGGTGTCGGGCTGGGTCTTTTCCTTTATCTTGTCTTGGGCTTCCCTTACGCATTGGCAAGCCAACCAAACACTTGTGGGATAAGGTAATTGAAAGGGTTGAGAGGAAATTATTAAGGTGGAAGAGGCATCAACTTTCTCTAGGCGGAAGACTCACACTAGTTGATTCAGTATTGTCTAACTTGCCAATTTATTCTATGTCATTGTTCAAATTTCGAAGGAGGTGTTGGAGAGGTTGTATAGATTGAGACGTAATTTTTTGTGGCAAAGCGCTGATGTCAAGAAATAATTCCACCTTTTGAGGTGGGAGGAGGTGCATATGTTGTACCAAGAAGGGGGTGTAGGGATAAAAAGTTGGAGCAAACAAACCTAACTTTACTTAGGAAATGGCTTTGGAGATTTGGGGTGGAAGAAGGGAGGATGTGGAGGGAGGTAGTTGCTTGTTAATATGGTGCTCAGGAAGGAGGTTGGTAGGCAAGGACTTGTCTTTATGTGGAGCCTCTAGGGTGTGGAAAGTAGTTAGTATAGTGTTGAATATGTTTAAGGAGTGGGTCAGGTTTTCTTGCGTTGACAGGGAAGAGCATTATGGGTTGGTGAGAGGCTTCAGGAGGAGTTTTCGTCGATTGCTTCTCAAGCTTTAGATCGGGATCCCTCTATTGTGAGTTGCTTTTCCGTTTCCGGTGTTTCTATCATGTGGTCTCCCCGTTGCAGGAGGAACATGATGGATGAGGAGGTGGAATGCTCGTCTATCTTTTGGATGTTAGACAACTCACATACCTTGTATAGTTTATTTCCATAGGTAGAGGATTCTGAGTTTATTGTTTTCCTTGTATAGATGGTTGTAATCTCTATATATTCAACGCCATTGGGTTGTCTCAAATACAGAAAAGCTTTCAGCTCCTCTTGGTTTTCATGGAATCAGAGTTTCACTGATCCAAAACCGGCACCACCTGTCAGATCTGACCGCCTCTGCCCCTCTGCTCCCCTGCATTTTCTGGCCCCTCTGTTCCAGATCCAGCGCTCCTTTGTTTCGATCCAGATCCAGTGCCCCTCTGTTCCAAATCTACATTCAGCACTCTCTGTTCCACATCCAACGCCCCTCTGTTCCGATCTGTCTTTTCCCGATCCAGAGCCCATGTTGCTGTTGCTATTTCGCCAGATCCAGAAACTGCAATCCCTTGGGTATCTCCTGCTGTACGGTACTTCTAAGACTTTCTGTGCTTTCCATTACTTCAGATCAATGGACAAATCACGTACAGAGGCCCCACGTTGTAGTTTTAATGGTACCAACTATTCTCTATGAGCCATTTATTTTAAGAATTGCCTCAAAGGTCGTGGTTTGTGGGGACTACTGGATGGATCTGTTGCTATCCCCACTTCCACAGAGGCCGACAAATTAGCAGATTGAGAAATGAACAATGGACAGATTATTACTTGGATTCTCGATTCGGTCGATCGCTCCATTGCTGTTGGCCTCACACCTCATCGCACTGCTAAGGTGATGTGGGAACATCTTTAGACGATTTATCAACAGAGTAATGCGGCCTGGTTATACTGCTTGGAACAGGATCTCGTTAACCTTACTCAGGGTGATGACAATATTCAATCATTTTACTCCAAAATTGTCACAATTTAAACAGAGATGACTATGATGGATCCAACATTTCCTCATGACTTTAAAATATTCCAAACTATGCGCGAGAGTGCGCAAGTTCGTCAATTCCTTATGAAGCTACGTCCGGAATTTGAGCATTTTCGAGCTGCTCTCTTGAACCATAGCCCCACTCCTTCATTGAATTCGGTTATTAATGATTTATTGGCTGAGGAACAACGACTGAAAGTTCTCTCTTCCTTCCTCAACTCCAGGCTCATCTGATATGGTGCTTGTTGTGTCCACCACTTTACCAACACGTGGTTCTGGTTCCTTTCCTTTGACTTGTCACAAGTGCAACAAGGTGGGTCATGTTGTCCCTCAATGCAAGGAATTGTGCGCTTATTGTCGACGGACTGATCATGGTATTCAGGACTACCGTATACGTGCCTATGTATCTTCTTTCGGCCGTGGACGTAGTGATCGTGGTCGTGCTCTTTCTGCTACTGCTGCCACTATTTCTTCCGAGCCGTCTGTTAGTGATTCTGCATCTACTGTTTCTGCTGAAGGTCTTTCATCTCCGTTAACTCCTGCGATGCTCCAGCAAATCGTTCAGGCCCCTTCTGCGGCCGGTATGTTAGGTATATCCTCATCTTCTGCATGGTTCTTCGATTCGGGTGCTTCCAATCATATGACCGGTGATGTATCCCATCTTCATGACATTCATCCCTACATCGGCAATCGGGCTATTTCTACTGCGGATGGCACTAGACTACCTATTCAGTCCGTTGGATCATTGACTTTCTCTCCTTCTGCTTATCGCCAATTCACCCTTTGTGATGTGTTTCATGTCCCTAACCTCCCATCCAATTTAATTTCAGTTGGTTAACTCACATCCAATAACTGTTTAGTTATATTTATTCTACACTGTTATTTTGTACAGGATCTGGATACGGGAAAGGTACTTGGGACGGGTAGGCGGCATGGTCGTCTGTACGTGCTGGACTTTGATCCATCTGTCACTCCGGCTCGTTGTTTCTTTTCTCCATCTTCATCAGATATTGTTCGGTAAATAAATTGTGGAAACTGTAGCACTTTCGCCTGGGTCATCCGCATTCCGATCGGTTACTTCAGTTAATTTCGTCTGGCATGTTAGGGAATATCTCTCTTAATAAAAATGATTTGGATTATTCTTGTTCTTCCTGTTGTCTTTCAAAAAGTAAGTGTATTCCCTTTTCTCTAAGTACTACAAAATCATCTTCTATGTTTGAACTTGTGCATACGGATGTCTGGGGTCCTTCACCAATTATGTCTCTCTCTGGGTTACGATACTATGTTATATTCATTGATGATTTCACACGTTACACTTGGATTTACTTTCTGCAATCGAAGTCACAAGTTTTTGAAAAATTCAAGTTATTTCACTCTATGGTGGAGACTCAATTTCGAATTCCAGTTCAAACCCTCTGCTCTGACTCAGGAGGGGAATATCTCTCAACCGATTTTCGTACATTTCTTCAAGGTCATGGGATTATTCATCAGACCACCTGTTCTGATACTCTACAACAGAACGGGGTGGCTGAACGAAAAAATCGCCATATTGTTGAAACTGCCAACACCCTGATGACAATTATGAGTGTTCCTCGTTCTTTCTGGGCGGAAGCAATGTTACATTCCGTCTACTTGATTAACCGGATGCCAACCAAAGTTTTGAACAGTAAATCTCCCTACTTTGTTCTCACCGGCTTACTTCCTGCATATTCCACATTTCGTGTTTTTGGTTGTATCTGTTATGTTTACCTGACTTCACATGAACGTAACAAACTATCTTCAAAATCGGTCAAATGTATGTACTTGGGATTTTGAGAAACTCAGAAGGGTTTTCGATGTTATGATCCGGTTTCTCATCGTGTTCGGGTTTCACGACATGTAGTTTTTCTTGAACACATTGCCTTTCATTCATCTCTTCCTCCTCCGCACACTCCAAACTCTCCTGGTCTAACCGCCTTTCCAGAAATTCCGTCTGTCTCAAGTACTCTCCCTCGTCCGTTGTAGGTTTACAAATCCACCACCTATTACTCAACCCGAACCTACTGTACCTGTTGCAGATCCCGAACCTACCTCGATACGTTGTTCCGCTCGTGAACATCGAGCGCCTGATCGCTTGATATGCTCTATGTCTGCCATGAATGCTACTCTGGATACTGTTTCTATTCCTACTTCATACTCTCAGACAGCCACTCATGATTGTTGGAAGAGGCTATGACAGAAGAACTTGCGGCATTGGATGATAATCATACGTGGGACATTGTCACTCGACCTGCTGACCAATAGCTAATTGGTAGCAAATGGATTTATTCTATCAAGCTCAAGTCTGATGGATCATTGGATCGATACAAGGCTCGACTTGTCGCTCAGGGATACAAACAGGAATACGGAATTGATTATGATGAGACTTTCGCTCCCGTGGCTAAAATGAAAACTGTTCGTACTCTTCTGGCTATATCTTCTGTTTGCTCATGGCCACTTGCTCAGATGGATGTGAAAAATGCCTTTCTTCATAGGGATTTCCATGAAACCGTATATTTGAAACCTCCTCCTGGCTCTTTAATCCCTGACAATAAGGTATGTCGCCTAAAGAAAGCCCTGTACGGCCTCAAACAGGCCCCCCGTGCCAGGTTCCATCGGTTTTCTTCACAGCTCTTACAACATGGCTTTCTCTGTAGCAAGGCCGACACAAACATTTTGTTCGCACCTCTACTTCGGGCATTATTGTTCTTCTCCTTTATGTCGATGACATAATCATTACTGGAAGCGATGTAGCTGGTATCCGCTCGCTTATTAATTCTGCACTCATCCTTCAAGATGAAAGACCTCGGTCATCTAACATACTTTCTTGGACTTAAATTTTCACGTTCCAACCGTGGGATCTTGGTCAGCCAGCGTAAATATACAAAGGATCTTCTCGCCTTGGCATCATTGACGGATCAGAAGACAGTTCAGACTCCCTTAGAACTTAATGTTCACTATGGCCGTGATGATGGTGATCTACTTACACAGCCTGACTTATACCGCCGTTTGGTTGGGAGTCTGGTTTACTTAACTATGACTCGCCCTGATATTGCCTACGCTGTCCAAATCACCAGTCAGTTTGTTTCTGCTCCTCGGACTCTTCATATGATTGCGGTGTTGCGCATCCTATGGTATCTTCGTGGAACTCTAGATCGATCCCTGTTCTTCTCCTCCACGACGACTCTGGACCTTCGTGCTTATTCGGATGCTGATTGGGCCGGTTGCGCTCTCACACAAAGATCTACCACTGGTTATTGTGTTTTTCTCGGCACTCTCTCATCTCTTAGAAGTGTAAGAAGCAAGCCACTGTTTCCAAATCGAGCACAGAAGCCAAGTATCGAACGATGTCTGTTGCGTGTAGTGAGCTCGTCTGGTTACGTGGACTTCTTTCAGACTTGGGCATTCCTTTACAGAATCCTACTCCACTCCATGTCGATAATCTCAGTGTCATTCAGATTGCCTCTAACCCGGTTTTTCATGAATGGACGAAGCATATTGAAGTTGACTGTCACTTTATCCATGAGAAATTTCAGTCTGGGCTCATTTCTCTTTCACATGTTGCATCCCATGATCAGATTGCCGACATTCTCACCAAGTCCCTCACTTCTACACGTCACTCTTTTCTAGTTGGCAAATTATTACTTGTCAATGAGTAGCATTAGTTTGAGGGGGGATGTTAGACAGCTCATATACCTTGTATAATTAGTATACCTTGTATAGTTTATTTCCATAGGTAGAGGATTCTGAGTTTATTGTTTTCCTTATATAAATGGTTGTAATCTCTATATATTCAACTCCATTGGGTTGTCTCAAATACAGAAAAGCTTTTAGCTCCTCTTAGTTTTCATTGGAGTGGTTTCTCCAAGTCAAACTAACTGGTTGTTGAGTAGGAAGGATTTGATGGTGTGGCCCTTGGTCAAATCCGACAAGTTCTTCATGTGATCTTTCTATAAGTTGCTCTCCAATAACTCTTTGGGTGAGAGGTGCGCGATCACATCTCATGTGTGGCCCTATGGGGTGCCTCCATAGGTGATGGTGTTTGCTTGGTTAACTGGGAGGAAAGTGGTGCTTGCTTGCTATAAACAACTTGCAAAAGAGGTTGATGGTTATCCCAGTTGTTGTATCAGGTGTATGAAGGACGTGAAGACAGTGAAACACTGTTCATCCATTGTGTGTTTTCACGCAAGGTGTTGCATAGGTTCCTTGTCCTACTTAAGACCTCTTGGGTGATGCCAAAGTCCATTTGTTAGGAGTTAAGGAAAGATGGTGTGGAGGTTAGGTTTGTTGGTGGTCCTTCGGAAGTTATGGTGGGCGGGGTTGTGTTGAAGCCTCCGACCCTGGTGATTGGTCTGTGATGGCTAGGTTGTTTGTGTAGCTGTTCAAGGGATAGTGGTGCGCCAAATTGTTCCATCCTATGATATTGCTTATCAAAACAAGTTTTACCAAAAGTATCCCTCCAGTTGAGACCCTGGGACTCTTGGTGGTGCCTCCTAGGGGCCAGGTGGCTAGCCGAAACTCACATTGAGAAGGATAGATGGGGCATTCTCCAAATGAAGATGATATGGCAATCTTTTGTTGCATGGGTCTGATGGGAATAATTGCTGTGGGGGCAGAGGTTATTGCTCAATTCTCAGTTGCTCTACAACAATGAAGTTGGACTCCTTGTTGAGTTGACTAGTCGTAATGTCGACTGAAGGCAATTTTCAAAGCACAGTATATGGGCTCTCTTCCTCATTGGAGGCACTAAGATTTCTGGGAAACGAGGTTCTCCTTTTTTTTTAAAAAGCAATGTTGGTTGGATCTCTCACACAGAGTCTAATAGTTTAATGAATGCATACAAGTCTTGGGATTATTGGTAGTTGCGACCTAGCCTTCTATGCTTAGTGTGTTGGCTGGTACGCTTCAATGTGATTGCATATGAAAACATAATACTTTTCCTTTCCCAGCAATTATAGTTTTTTTTTTGTTCACCTGTTTCATATGTAGTATTTTCCCCCCTTCATCCATTAAAAGAAAGATTAAAAAAAAAAAAAAAGGAATAAAAATACCTAAAAAAATTTCAATTAATTTCACTTAATACATCTGAATCTTTTGGTCATAGTGACTATGAATCAATGCGGACAGAAGTACATCATGTTTTGTCCATGTTTCTTGAACTGTGCGTTTTTTCTGTTTTAGATTCTTAGAACTTTTAGTGAAAGTTCCACTTTGTGGTCCCAAGCATTTGATTTTGGTAATTTGTTTGCAATAGTTGATTGTAAAGGTTTCTCCATTCGCAGGAGAAATCCTACAAGATTAGAGGCTTCCAAAGAGCCTCTGGGTCTGACCCAAGAATTTACCAACACTGAATTGGAAAGAGTAGAGAAAATTGATCGTGGTTTGGATCTTTTTGGGGAGATGAAACATCGGTTCCTGAGATTCAAAAAGCATCAATTCCTGTAAGTAGCAATCAGCATTACACTGAGGTTACTTGACAGAATGATTTGTTTGTCGGTTTATTGAAATTATGACTTGAAACAGGGAAAATTCGGTGCATTTTCAAAACCTTGCCCAATCACAGGCACCTAAGGTGATAAAACAAACTAGGTTTTCACTTTTCAGTTATTGTTGTGTTTCTATTACGGTTTGAATATATTTATTCATACTTCAGAGTTTAGACTTTAGAGGCATTATCAGGTCCTGATGCATCAGGATTTGAATGGTGTCCTGATGATGCCAGTCTGTGCAAGTGGACATCCAGACCACCAGTAAAATGGTCCCCACCAGGCATGGGGAATGCCCTAAATGTCTTCCAGATTTTAAGATCTTAGAGATCCATTCATGGACCTTTGCTGGATTTTTTCCAATTCTATTTATAGGCCACTGATCGAACAGTTGGGAACTTCCACTTTGGGAGATGTTTGGGGCATTCCCATCCACAGTGGAGTGCATTAGATCAATGATCTGGATCACCAAATCATCAGTACCCCTTGTATGGACTGGGTGCATCAGGACACTATTTGTGACCTCATGCATTGGGATCTGATAGATATTGACGTCCTTAACCTTAGGGAGACCATTTCCATTTTGCCTTTGATTTCTTTTGATGTGTTACAATACAATTAGGGCATCATGCTTTAATTGATTTCTGCATCATTCTATTTCACATAACCTATTTTCTTGTCAACTGACAAGTTCAATTACAGTTCATGGTGATTGCATGTGCAGACTCAAGGGTCTGTCCTTCCAGCATCTTGGGGTTTCAACCTGGGGAAGCCTTCACTATCCGTAACGTGGCGAATTTGGTTCCCCCATTTGAGGTATTGCTGATGATACAAAATTTCTATCTTAGGCCCTGTTTGGTAGACGCCTAAAAAAGAACTAATCTTATTTTAGTTAACAGTATGTATTAGAGATGGCAATCTTATACACCATTACTGTTATCATGAACTCATTGTGTATCAGAGATCAAGATCTCTAGTACATAATTACGGTTAACTAAAATGAGATGAACTCATTTTTAGTCATCTGCCAAACAGGCCCTTAACATTTTATTTAATATGTGCTTGAAACTTTGGATGCCACCAAATTGACAAATTTGTACTTAGGCCTTCAAATTTCTTGACTAGCATTGGCCTTCACCATTTTTCTTTTTTCTTTTTTCAGAATGGCCCTACAGAAACTAATGCAGCACTTGAGTTTGCTGTAAATAGTCTTGAGGCTAGTTCTCTCTCTCTCTCTCTCTCTCTCTCTCTCTCTCTCTCTCTCTCTCTCTCTCTCTCTCTCTCTCACACACACACACACACACACACACACACACACACACACACATGTGCACATGCACATGCATGCACACATTATTGGAATTTACACTAGCTTGTACCCAGACAGGCTAAAGGTGGTTGTGGGGAGCCAGTTGTTGAACTTCTGCTAAGCTACCATGAGAATAAGCTACCCTAAATAGCTGCTGCAAGGCAATGATGATGATGAAATACACGTGAAGTTTGCTAAGTTAATATGCATTTCTAAGGTAGCCCCTCTACATGCTCGCACATGTGCCAATATGGTACGTGGCTACTAGACTGGAACTGTCCCTCAGGTGGGTCCATCGAGCAGATGCACTGCTGAAAAATTTACACTGGTTGAAATATCAGGTGGGCCACAATTTGCAAGTCAAGTGCGTGGCCAGAAAAGTTTGGCCAACTTTTCATTGGACATCCTTTAAAAAAAAAATTCTAATATCATGGCTCATCAATGACTGGAAAGACCTTAATTTTTGGACCATGGAATCTATCTTGGTAGGAACTGCCTGATGAATTGTTGGATTTCACTCACATGTGCCACCTCAGCACGTGCAATGGCATGTAGAGGGGCTGCCTCATAAGTGCATGTGGGCTTAGCAAACCTTGCATAGTGAATGGATATTTGCAGCCTGCCTCTTTGAAAGACATGGTTTATCCACAAAAAGGTCAGTATCAAATAGTGGTTCCTGACACCTGCATAAGTACTTTGTTTGAAGGATTACACACAAACATAGAGATCATCTTCATCATCATAGCCTTGTCTGAGCTAGTTGCGGTCGGTTCATTCTTATGGCAGCTTGGCAAGAGTCTGGTGATTGGCTGCCCACCTGACATCAACCCTACATCCAAGCTGGGGACAGCAGGTGCAAATGCCACTGGGTGTGATTATCAACATATTAATCTGCACTTTATTGAAAATGACAAATGTTTATTGTTTTTGTAGGTTGGAAATATTTTTATCATCGGGCACAGCTGTTGTGGAGGCATCAGGGCCCTTATGAGTATGCAAGATGAAGTTGATTCTAGGTAAATATAAACTCATTTTCTTGAGGGGTTGTTCTGTCTGCATTACTCATTTCAGTTTGTATCTGTGTGGCAGCAATAGCTTCATTAGAGAATGGGTGATAGTGGGAAAGAATGCAAAGTTAAGGACAAAGGCTGCTACTGCAAATCTCGACTTTGACCAGCAGTGCAAACACTGCGAGAAGGTGTACTCCCTACACCATGCTCATCTTTCATAGATGTTCTCCATATCAGCTTCTTAATTATTTCCCTTCCACATGCATCTCCATCTAAGCATTTTGGAAATACATTTTGCATTTCTCCCTGTTTGGGGTATCTCAGTCATTATTTCTCATGCAACTGTAGTTTGGAATTATGCTCATGGAAATAATCAAATACGTTTTGCACCCCCTGTGAGTTAGATGTTCACTCTTATTTTTACACAATGGCAGTAGAGAGGTTGCTGTGTTTCCTGGGCCATTTGTAATTGAGGACCTTTTTGTATTATCACTTGTGCACTTCTGCTTGAGGTCTGTAACCCTTGGCTGCATGGATGGTTGAACCAGAGCATCCATCTGGTGTTGTCAAGTAAAGATGGGTGACTCTACAAAATCACAGCGGCTCAACAAATGTGTCCATCTGATTTCCTGTTAAATGTGGATTGTCGACTTTTTTTCTTTTTTCTTTTTTTTGGTTTTTTAACATATTAGTTGGACAACTATGATTGCTTGAACGACGTGTTTTTTATATACATCTATTGGGGTCCATTATGATGGATGGGCCAAGCAATGGAGACAGGACATATCCTCTTTGTCACATACGGGTTTGGCACAGTCACCTGGGTTCTCACCTGCTCTACCCATACTGAAGTGCAGTTGTATGTTCTATGTTACAGGAATCAGTTACCAGGTCGTTGCTGAACTTGCTATCGTACCCATGGGTAGAGAAAAGAGTGAGTGAAGGGATTCTCTCCCTTCATGGTGGCTACTATGACTTTGTCAACTGTACTTTTGAGAAGTGGACACTCGAGTATAGAGGACGGATTCAGGATGGTAGTGTGGAATACACCATCAAAGATCACTCATTTTGGCGCTGAATCCCTCTGGGGAGTGCGTGATATCCTGATCCGACCAAGGCCTGCCATGAAAATGCAAGTAACTTCCACGTCTTGGGAAATAAAGTTATCCCCACAAGGAACTTTCTGCATCCATGTTTTATGATGTATCTCTATTGTAATGTATCCGATTCTTGTATTCCTATCCAATAAACATAAACACAGACATATCTTATTTCATAAGTTTCCTTATGTTTGTGGTAATTGAATATAGAAAGCACTAGTGTTTGGAGATAATCTTTTTGCTGCTCACACTTGGTTTTTTTTTCTTTCCCTGATGACAATGACAATGGTTTCTACATCATATTTAGAACTCACCCCGTGAACAATCGCCCAGAAACAGAATAATGCCAGATGCAGTCTGTCTGGATGCCTTGGAGCCTTGCTTGATTAAATCTAGCTTCCTTCCATATGTAAATACATGCAGCACCCATATATTTATATAATTGGAGGGCTGCAGAAGAAATGGTATGTATTCATATTGGCCGTGGTCATTTGGGTGTCTTGAAATGGTGGGTATTGCACAAAGCTGGGGTAGTTTGCTTGCTCTCGACTCCCATTCATTTCTGTATGAGTTGCTTTTTGAGTCCTTTTGCTGTAAATTCTCTGCAGAAATGTATTTGAGATACTTCCAAGCGGAGCCTCGTTCTCTCATGAAGGCTGCTGTCTTGCACATCCAACGTGTTTAGGTGCCACTGCGAATTGAGTTTCAATGCAAATTTCTCCCCACAGGTGCTGACGACGGTGTGGTTGTTGGAAGCATACCAACGGCTGGATTTGTGCTTAAGATTACGGCCCACTCAAGTGACCAATAGGACTGAAATTTCAGCGTGATAATGAGTTGGATGAATGGTTTCAATTTTCAGGCATAAGGCACATGTGAACACGTGTGTGAGAGATGGTTGATCCTGGTTTCTGTAGATTTAATGAGAAATGAGAAACAGGAAGCGTAGACATTCCCGGATCGATTTTTGTTGCGTAGGACATCCAAGGATACCCTTTCCTCATGACCGCATCATTTTATGATCCAGGTGTCCCATTAGCAATGGGTCACTGTAATAAAATCACAGATGATCCTGACCTTCTCATATATGGCATTTGAATGGATGGCTCCAAGCAGTAGAAATCAATGATCCACGTTCAACAGGAAAATATCGATTGATCAGGGTACTAAGATTGTTTGGACGGCATACTGCAGATCATACACAGTATAGCCTATCGTGTGGACAGTTTTGCTCATCCAAGAGCCTTTGCACATGTGGGCCACCCAAGCAACAAGTCTCAAGTGTGATTGGTGCAAAACAACTTCAAAAGAAGAGGTGGTTCAGGGAGCGGGTGGACTTTTGGGCCTCCATTCATTATCGCCACATACATGTGGGAAAAAAAATAATCCTGATCGGACTATCCTAGCCGTCACAATAGTGACTGCGAATGGACCAAAAAAAAAAAAAAAAAAGGAGGGCCCACATTCAATGGCTGAAATTTTACCAGTTGGATGGTTTGGATTCTGAAATCAGCATGAGTGTTACGCAAAGGCCTATCCACGTGGTAGTCCTCTAGACCAGCTGACCTGATTAGCTTGATGGGAGAAGCCAGACTCCCCTCTCATGGTCCTCATCATGTAGATCCCTGTCCCAAGTATCAGGTTGATCAGTTCATCAGTGGTTAACAATCGTACAATGAGATGGATGGATAGAACAACAATGGACTGACTGTGTTAGATAGTGGCCTACAGGATGAGAGGCCTGTTTTGTTTTGGTCCCTGGCATATGCAATTATTGGCCTGTGCTGATGAGTGGCTTGGATTTCGCACAGGTCGAGTGGATGCATTGCAATAAATGAATGGGCATGCATCTGACATTGGACCACTTAGTCGGATCTGGTCCGAAACACGGCCAGATGTCAGTGGAAGCTCTCAAAAATGAACTGACGCTTGGATATAAATTTAAATGGATCATGTCTTGCCTCCCTAAAATGGATGAATCTAAACCCTATCACCTACAAATGATCACAATTAAAGTAATTCCCACAGTTTAAAATAATTAAAATCAATCAACTTAACCATTGTTTTCTGTGGTGTGGTCAACCTGAGATTTTGATCTGCCTCATTTTTGGGGTCATGCGTTAAAATTACTTTGCAAAGTGGATGGACGGCATGGATAAAATTGAGGACAACCCGTTATTAATGGGTCCAGGTCCAATATCCCATGCTCGTTTAGTGATTAGGACAGATTAGGTAGAAAATCTGCGTCTAGTCGGGTTGACCCGGTTGACAATTAAGCCGGGTCATGTCCGATGGGTTTAGTTAAATTTAATAATAATATCATATTTCTCGAGTATATATCAGCTATTCTACTAATGGAATGGAATGAGTATCCAAAATCCAATCGGATAGAGGTCCAGCCGTCCAGACCTAATAAACAACATCTCGACCCACCAAAGGATCCAACTGGGCAAACTTGTTGTCAGAAGTCTCTAATCTGAAATTTTCTGGGTTGTCACGACTGGTCGTGGGAGCAGCTCGACTAGTCGTAGCCCGCTCGACTCAAAGTCCAGCGAGCCATGTTTTTCATATCCGGACCCTTCGACCAGTCGTAAGGATTGTTTGACTAGTCGTAGTTTGACCAATCATAGCTTCCCTTCGATTAGTCGTAGTTACGTAGATTCATTCCGCGATTTTATGGATTGCGGAAATATGAGTCCTTTCGCAACTAGGATGCGAAAGGGAAGTTGCATAAACTATAAATAGGTGTTCCTAGGGCTTTTTTAGGGATGAGAAATAATTCTAAGGCTTTCTAAAGGGGTTCTAGGGAAATCAAATGGTATAGCAAGGGTGAGATTCGAGGTTGTTCGAATCGGGTAAGTCCTCTCTCTTTGTAGTTTTTATTTTCATAGTGGAGATCTGTCATTTTGTACCGTGGTTTTTTCCCGTAAGGGTTTTCCACGTTAAATCTGTGTTCTCTTGTGTGTGCTTAGTGTCATCGTATTACTATCCTAGATCTAGATCTGTGTGATTCCGCAACAAAAATCCCAACAAGTGGTATCAGAGCAATCGTTGGGGCACAGATCTGAATCTGAGGGATTAGTAATAATGGGAAGTACTAGGTATGATATTGAAAAGTACTCAGAGAAAAATAATTTTGAGTTATGGAAGATTAAAATGATGAGTTCTTTAATCAAGCAAGGCGAAGATGGTGCTCTTGAGGAGCGAAAGTTTACTATGACTGATGATGAATGGATATTCTTGATAAGAAAGCTTTATCATCGATCCATTTATGTCTCATGGATGAGGTTCTCTATAATGTCTTGAGGGAGAAAACTGCGGCTAAGTTATGGGCAAAGTTAGAGGATGTCTATGCGAAAAAATCCTTTGAAAATCGCATACACTTGAAGCGACAGTAGTATAACTTCAAGATAGCAGAGGGTGGAGATCTGGAGGCTCACATCAGCAATTTTAATAAATTAGTTTGCAAATTGCTGGATTAGGAGGAAGTAATGAAAGATGAATAACAAGCATGTATGTTGCTAAATTCTCTTCCGGCGTCATATAAGTCATTCAAGGACACCATGTGCAGCACGAATAAAATCCTGAGTGTCGACACCGTTATCTCAATCCTTCAAGGAAAGGCTATGAGAAAGCTAAACGACGACATGAGAACATCTTCTAATGCACTATTTACAATGAATAAGAATTTTGAACAAGGTACGGGTTATTCAGGTTATAGATCCAAATCCAAGGGTAAGGGCAAAAGAAATATAAAGTGCTGGAATTGTGGGAAGAAAGGACATGTGAAGAAGGATTGTGGAAATCCTAAACCGAAGAGAGAAGATCCTGAGGCTTCGTACAAGGAGGCCAATGTTGCCACGTCAGATGGATCGAGTGGATGTGATGATGATGTTTGATTTGTGTCCACTATCAGGCGGCCATACGGTGATCATAAGGACTGGTGGATGCTAGACACAGGGGCATCTTTTCACATGATTCCTTATCGGAGTTGGTTCGCCAGCTACAAGGAGTGCAATGGTGGACAGGTGTTTATGGGTAATGGCTTTGCCTATAATGTTGTGGCTGCTGGTACAGTGTGCATCAGGATGTTTGATAGGGTGGAGCGTACCCTGACTGATGTCAGGCACGTTCCTGATTTGAAGCAGAATCTGATTTCTCTTGGTGTACTTGAGGCAAAAGGATGCAAGTATACAAGAATTGATAGTGCTCTTAAGGTATCTAAGGGGGCACAGGTAATCACGAAAGCGCAACGACTCGGTAACTTATACAGGTTGATCGGGAGCACTTCAAAAGGTGGAGCTGCAGTGGATGTAGCGGATTCCACCTATGCATGTGTGTGGCATGTTGGGCATGGCCACATGAGCGGGCAGGACAGGAAGGCTGAGATGTGCGGACAGGGATACAGAGCAGGTGGAGCAGCCACCTGTGAGAAGAATCATACGGCATGATCGCATGATATCGGCGTGGTACATGGATGACTCCAATATCGCAGGGGATTCATTTTCTATTTTGATGGCTCTAGGTGAGCCTGGTGCTGAGAAGTAGAAAGTGATTATGGGCGATATGATGGATTCGTTGTACCAGACCGACATATGAGAGCTAGTGGAGCTTCCAATGGGCCAGAGAGCAGTTGGATGCAGGTGGATCTTCAGGACGATACAGTATAGATACAGGACGAGGTTGGTAGCGAAGAGTTATGCTCAAAGAGAAGGGATTGGCTTCTCAGAGATATTCGCACCGACGGTATAGTAGGTGTCTATTAGATCTGTGATTGGCGCTGATTGGCCAATGTGATCTTGAGCAGGAAAGATGGATGTGGAGTCTGCACTTCTGCAAGGGAAAGTGAAGAGCAGATCTACATGAAGCAACTAGAGCAGTTCGAAGTTAAAGAGGCTTAGAAAAGACTTTGCAGGAGGTCGTGGTTTGACCTATCGCCTAGGCAGTGGTTTGATTCCTTCATGGTGAGTCAGGAATTGATGACATGTAGATCGTCAATTATGACATACCTGAAATCAATGTACTGAAGACTCGGTTAAGTGGGACATTCAGGATGAAGGATCGGGGGGCTGCAAAGATGGTTCTCGGCATTAAGACTGAAGGAGGAGTAGGTTTTGGTAATCACAGGAGGAATACCTTGTGTGTAGTTATTGATCAAGGATGTGATGAGCCAGGTAAAGCTGAAGAGCGTTCCCTACGCGTCTCTCCTCAAGTTTTCCTTAGGACATGTCCTAAAACAGATGAGAAAAAACAGGATATTTTATGAGCCTTATTCAAATGTGGTTGGCAGTGTATGTCATGGTCTGGATTAGACCGGTTATTTCACAGGCTATCAATGTTGTGAGCAAGTACCCCGGCAAGCAATATTGGGTAGCGGTGAGATGGTAAGAAGACTACGTCTTTTCTTTTGGGAAGATAAGAGCAAAGGTGGCTAGGCATGTGGATTTAGATCCGACAGAAATGATCAATAAAAATGTTCCTGTAGAAAAGTTCAAGTTCTGTACAACTTCTTTGAGCTTGGCGATGGCGTAAAAGAAGGACGAAGTGTGCACAAGAAGCGTTGATTGAAACTATGATGCAATGAGGAGATAAGAGAAGAGGTCAAGAAGCTACACGGTTGAAGATCGAAGACTTTGTGGAAATTGTTGTCAGAAGTCTTTAATCTGAAATTTTCTAGGTTGTTGGACCGGTTGTGGGCCAGCCACGACTGGTCGTGGGAGCGGCTCGACTCAAAGTCCAGTGAGCCCTGTTTTTCATGTTCGGGCCCTTCGACTAGTCATAGGGATTGTTCGACTAGTCGTAGTTACACAAATTCGTTCCGCGATTTTGCGGATTGCGAAAATCTAAGTCCTTTCGCAACTGGGATGCAGAAGGGATGTTGCCTAAACTATAAATAGGTGTTCCTAGGGCTTTTCTAGGGTTGAGAAATAATTCTAAGGCTTTCTAAAGGGGTTCTAGGGAAATCAAATGGTGTAGTAAGGGTGAGATTCGAGATTGTTCGAATCGGATAAGTCCTCTCTCTTTGTAATTTCTATTTTCATAGTGGAGATCTGTCATTTTATGCCGTGATTTTTTTCCATAGGGATTTTCCACATTAAATCTGTGTTCTCTTGTGTGTGCTTGGTGTCATTGTATTGCTATTCTAGATTTAGATTTGTGTGATTCCGCAGTAAAAATTCCAACAAAACTTCGATTAGATTGATTTAGGGAACTCTAGCACCCGACTCGACGCCGACCCGTTGACAGCCCTACGGGCTACCTGACTCAAAACTTCGATTAGATTGGGGTGAAATTTTGGACCCGATTATCAAACAGGCTGCTAACACAACCCGACCCGACACAAGACTTTTGCACGCGCACATACTCGCACGCGTGGCCAACCCTACAATGGAGGCAAGTGCACTCGTGTGAGTCGGGTCGCATTTCTCGTCCTTTCTACGCATCGACACGATGCATCAGCTCTGATTATCAACCAGATCGGAAAGAGAGAGAGAGAGAGAGAGAGGTGCTGAAGCCATGATATCGCAGTTCTTCGTGCTCTCGCAGAGAGGCGACAACATCGTCTTCCGCGACTGTAACTTCCTCTCCATATCTCATTCCCTTACTTGCATGTGGCTTTCAATTCGTTTTCTTATAAACTCCTTATCTGTGAATTTCAATGTCTTGTTTCTTTGCATGATCTCATTAATCTCATCACTAATTCTTAGGCCCTGTTTGGTTTCCACTGAAAAAAGAAAAAAATAAAAGATTTCTATCTCATTTCAGTAACAGTACTTATATATTAGAATCAAAGTTCATATAGAAGGAATCTGTAGCTAACAAAATTGCTACTCGCACTGATCTCATGATAAAAAATGACATTGTCGCTAGAGTTGCTAAGATCGAGTAGTTAACAGATAGAAGCATTAGCTGTTTGTGGTTTGGACCCTTTTGTGATGAGTTTGGATGCATGTGAATTGGATTGCAATGGTTTACTCCGTAGAAAATGCCTCAGTTGATGATGTTTTCTTGTATTTATTATGAGGAATTTAAGCACTCAAATTGCAGTCAGATTCCTTTCAGTTCTGACTTGAAAAGTAATTTTGATTTGGAGCCAAGTCCCTCAATCTGACTGCTAAGGAAGGTATCTACACTTTTGTTATACCCATTTTACTGGGCTAAGGCCATGTATTAGGCGTCTACCAAACATGGCCTTAGCCCAGTATTGGAGATCAAGATCTCTAATACATGATTAGTGTTGGCTAAAATGAGTTGATCTCATTTTTTTAGGTGTCTACCAAGGGCCTAATAATTGCCATTTAGTTTAATTCTGCATCCAATCACACCTTCAATATTTGGATCTAACATATACCCAGAGACTTGTGGTCTGCAATCATGTTATTTCTCCCTCTTACATGCACATATTCCTCAAGTGCAGTTTTCTTAGCTGTAGAATTGTCTCTTCTCCTGTGTTTGGATGCAAAAGTGAATTGAATTTCTAACATTCAATTTGGTACATTTGGACGGATGTGGAGTACCGAGGTATTCCAGCTCCTCTACTTGGTGCAAGGGTAAATGCTATATTGGGAGAAAATACCATGGAATACTGTTGTATTCTACCATTCCAAATGGTCTCTTATTGAGGAATTAGCCTAAAATCGCAGTTACTTTCTCTTGGATCCAACTTGAAATTAAAGCCATTGATATTTGGAGCCAAGGCCCTTAAAATAACTCTCCAAGGAGATTACAATTTTGTTGCTTCCACTTCCTATAGTGATATTTTCAATTCAATTTGATAGTGCATCCAAATGCACCCTCCGGTTTCTGAGTGCATCAGCTGATACTCTGTTTTCATTTTTATTTTCTTTAGAATTTGATCAAGGGCTCTTGTAACATTTCTGTAAAGCTATATAATGTTTAAAGTAAAGGGCCTTTGGTCACATGAATGCAGATCGCAGTGAAGTACCAAAAGGGAGTGCGGAGATATTCTTTCGCAATGTGAAGTTTTGGAAGGGAGATGAAGGGGAAGAGGCGCCACCTGTCTTTGTAGGTATTTGTTTCCTGAATGCTGATTAGGCTGGTAGATTTTGGTTTCTGCAGGTAGAATGCTAAGTCCACTTGTGCCAGTAATATCAGTTTCCTACTTGAGGGCACTAGTGTATGAGATCAGCATCACTCATCAGGTGGGCCCCACCATGCAATTTCTATGGCCCAAAGCTTAGGCTGTTGAATGGTCAAGATCTTGGTCACATGTGCTCCACTGGCTCATGTGCGTACTTATGCGGGTAGCCTTGACGTCTCTTTACCTTGTGATACTTGTTTTTCAATGCCCCTCCTAGCAAATTGGAGATGGAGTTTCTCACTCAACAAAAAAGAAAAAAAGAAAAAAAGAAAAAAGAAAAAAAGAAAAAAAGAGAAAAAGAGAGAGCTATTTCTGCCTTCTTTCCCTTTGGGACATATTTTTCTTCAATACACATGTACTGGCTGTAGGAATTGATTTATAGGGCCTTGATCCTCAGCAAATTTATAGTTTGCTGAGACAGAGGAGTTCATTCATGTGCCCATGGTGTGGTGATCTGGACCATTGATCTTATGGGTTGCACCATGGAGATGGGTGCTTCACAATCTCCCTGACTGGAAGGTCTCCTAACGCTTCCTGCAGTGGCCTACAAAAATACCATTAGGAAAAGAATTACAACAATTCAATGAAAAGAGGCCAAATGTTGAAGGATTAGGTTCTGATGGATTTTCAGGCTATCCACTGTCCACTGTGGACGGCGTCAGATCAGCGATCTGAGTCTGAACCCTAGGCCCCACATTACTGAAGCTTGCATCTGAGAACTGTGCATTTGCTTAGGATCACAACCTATAATTCCTCTTGTTTTCTGATAAATAGCAATGAATTATTAAAAGAAAAGAGCAAGGACACTGCCAATCAAGGTAATGCACAAATGTCACCAACATATGAGGACTGTCTCGCTGCACAAATCTCTCTCTCTCCTTCTCTCTCTCTCTCTCTCTCTCTCTCTCTCTCTCTCACACACACACACACACACACACACACACACACACACAAAGTTCACTGATGCTTTTTTCCTTTGTCCATAGAATGTGGATGGTGTCAACTATATGCATGTGAAGGTTGCTGGATTGCTGTTTGTTGCAACCACAAGAGTTAATGTATCACCTTCTCTGGTTTTGGAGCTACTGCAAAGGATTGCGTGTGTCATTAAGGATTACCTTGGAGTTCTCAATGAAGATTCATTACGGAAAAACTTTGTGCTCGTATATGAGTTGCTTGATGAAGTCATTGTAAGTACTAATGCCTTTATAGAACATTGTCATCTGAAAATTCATTGGTTGTCTGAAGGAATGTAAGTTTGGATGCTTACTGACATATTAGCATAGGCCCAAGTGTAGTCTCAATGTTTAAGTATTTTTCATGGCTTTCTCAATTTTATGCTGGAAAATAATTCTGGGGGTAATTTCATCTGCTAAGACAACTTCATTTTTGCCACATTGCTAAGATCATTTCTGCACAGTACTATGGACATGCATGTTATTATATCATTTCGGCGTAAAATATCTTATTCCACCCTTTTTAGGGCCAGTCAACATGTGCCAGGTGCAATAGCAACCTTGTCTATGAGACAAGCTATATGTCTCGAAACTGTATATATTTATGTTCATTCTGTTGTCAATATCGAGAAGTGATAGTTGAATGTGGCTTTATACTGTCACCATCAAACAGTATCATCTGACCTTTAAAAAAAAAAAAATTCAAATATGATTGCTCCTTTTCTCCATTAGCCATTTTTAAATGCTATGATCATGACTCTAATGAATGTACAGTTACTACAGCATTTTTATGTAAAGCACGATAGAAGCTTAATTGTCGTTGTAGTAAAGTATAAGTCTTATCATTACTCATTACTGGTCAGGAAATGGTTTTCTATGAATTTCATTATCTACCTTGTCCATTTGTAGTACGTGCAACCTGATTATCTTTATCTGTTTTTAGGACTTTGGATACCCACAAACAACATCTACTGAGGTGTTGAAGTCTTATGTATTTAATGAGCCAATAGTGGTTGATGCTGCACGTTTGCCACCCCTTGGTCCTGCTGCCATGTTTATGGTATCTGAAAATCAACCATACCCAAAGCTTGTGTTTCATTGACATCTTAATTTTATTTTTGACTTGAATTTATGTTGTAATTGACTGCTGGTAATTGCATTTCTGCAGCAAGGATCGAAAAGAATGCCAGGGACCGCTGTTACAAAATCTGTTGTAGCCAACGAGCCTGGAGGCAGGAAGAGAGAGGAAATCTTTGTTGATATAATTGAGAAAATAAGCGTTACGTTCAGCTCTAGTGTGAGTATTTGGGCAGGGTATTTTAATCAATATTATGAATACCTTTTACTTTAATGACATATAGTTTAGGATGTTGAGTTTTTAAATACTACTTTGATTAGCAAGAATGTGTTGCATATGATTTAGATGAGGATTCTGATATTGATATTGTAAATGGGATTGTCCTGGTAAAGAAACATACACATCCTTTGGGGCCTATATAGTAGAACTTGGGTTTCTATGCTCTCCTTGTAAGCAGGACCAACTACAAGAAGGCTTTTCTAGGTTCATGGTATGTGCAGGAAAGAAATTCAGCTTCATGCTTCACCATCTAGGCTGGGTTGCAGCATCATCTGTCATGACCACTTGTCACCTGCTGAAGATGTTTTGTTTTCCATAGGTCTAAGGGAGCAGGCCCTGGCAGATACAGAATTATATGCTATTGTTATGAATTCTGCACTTCTCTGGAAACTGCACATACTTTTGCTTCCCGTGATACAAGTATTTATCTTATTTAATTTCCTCGTGTGTTTTTCTATCTGTCTTTCTTATGTACCAGTTGCTTTCTCTAGTATTCAGCTTCAATTTCTTGCCTGTTTGTTTGTCTTTTTTTTTTTTTTGGGCATGTATCTGAGTTTTTTAATTCACACCGTAAATTTTCCTGGTTATATGTGTAGAATTTCACCAAAAGATGCACCTTCGTAGCAGCATTCAAATGTGATTATGTCAGAAAACAACTCCTCTGTTTATAAGAATCCACCGATAAGAAACTTTAGTAAGACCACTGAACACACTAGAAAGAAATGATCAATTAATGACTCTGTACCATCAGAATAGATGTTAGGGATTTTTATTTTTATTTTTCGAAAGATAAAATCTTCATTAAGGAGCTGCAACCACTATACACAAATATACAACATATACAGGAAAAGAAAACAAAAACTACTGCCACCCCACCAGGAGTTGGGACGAGATATTTGACCCCGGCACCCACTCCATTACAAAGAGTTTAACTCTCCTAAAAACATCCAAAACTCTCCCATTTTTGTTTTTGAAACATCGATCATTTCTTTCTAGCCACCCTATTCATTGTCTTCCCTATATCCCCTCTATGCCATGATAAGAAAAAATTATCTATCGAACTCTGAATCACCCAATGCACTCCAAAAAGTTGGAAGAAATGACCCCTCTTGCAAAAGAATAATGAAGGAACAAATGATTCACCGATTCTGCATCTTTGAAGCAAAGCGGGCTCACATTTGAAAGAACCATATTCCTCTTAGAAAGGTTGTCTATAGTTCACAACTTATTCCTCCCAACAAGCCACCCAAAAGCCACCACCTTCAATGGGGCACCATATCGCCATATGAAAGTCGTTGGAGACATCCCTACATTTACCTCATTATCACTTAGAACCCAACATAGAGATTTCACTCGAAATTTACCAGATTTATGTTTAACCATTTGAGCGAGTTTGAGCTTGAAACTGCAGAGATGCCTTCAATAACACCTTGAGAAGATCTACCAGTTCTTGAACTAATTCATCGATTAGATTCCTTGGAGATCCAAATTACTTAACCATCCTTGTAAAACAACTACCCATCTTCACATCTACTTCCCTAGCTAACCCCCGCCAGCCTTGGAAACCTATTGCTTAACTTGTTATCTCCAACCCACATCCTTCCAAAATTGAATATTTTTCCTGTCTCCCAAGTTAAAACATATCCCTTCCCACACCCTATGTTTTTAAGGACACCACCGACTTCCACAAGTAAGAAACTCGATGCAAGAAAGAGGATTTGGTCCACCACCTGCTATCATCTACCCCATATTTCCTTCCTATCAACTCCCTCCATTGAGATCCCCCTTCTACGCTAAACCTCCACACCCATTTCCTAAGTGGCTTTAAATTCATCTCCTCTAAGGCTATAACTTCCTAAGACTTGTTCCTCCTTGGTCACACAGTTTGCACACCTCCTCCCACTTCAGAAGATAAAACTTGTGCTTCTCTTCCAACCCTCTCCACAAAAAAATCCCTCAGCTTTTTCAAAACATTTAAAACTGACTTTGGGCATTTGAAAAGCGACATAAATTAAATTGGAAGGTTCGACATTGATGCTTCAATCAAAATCATTCTCCCACCCATTGATAGATATCTAGATTTTCATTTGGACATCTTGCTCTCGCACCGCTCGATCACTTTGTTCCACGTGTCTTGCTGGTCTACCAATACAAAGTGGGCATCCAAGGTAAGTAGTCGGAAAGCACCCCTCCCTACAGCCGAAAACCAAAGAAAAATTCCAAATTTCTTCATTTGAAAGACCAACCCCTAAAATCTTGATTTTGATAACATTCACCTTCAAATCAGAGGCCGCTTCGAAACTAATAATTATCGAACGGAGGTTTTGCACTTTGAAATCGTCTGCCTTACAGAATAGCAACGTATTGTCCGCATACTAGAGATGTGAAATCTGAAAGTTCGAATTGTCTACCCCCAAACCTTCCACCAACCCTACCTCTTCTCCTTTCTCAATCATTTTGCTAAGAGCCTCCATAACTGTTATGAATAAGGATGGAGATAGTGGATCGCCTTGAAACAACTCTCTAGAGGTTGAGAAGAAACCATTTGGCGAGCTGTTTACCAGATTCGAGAATTTACCCGACCTCGTGCACATTTAGGAAATTAAATAATGAAAGGAAAAAAAAGAAAAGAAGAAGGATCAATGCATGAGGATTCAAGAAAAATGCTGATAAATTTCAAGTTTACTTGATACGTATAAAATTGATAGAGGTATCATCCTTGCATTTAACATTTCCAAGCATCCAATTTCATGAAAGACCCTAATTCAAACATCTTTATGTAATTATAGTTCACCAATATAATAATGAAGTTAGAAAAGGCAATTCTTTTTTTGCGTGCATACATAAACACATGCATGCATTGATGCACACCATGTGGTTTCATTTTTCCAGCCAATCTTTTCTCAGCTGTCTAGTTCAAATCATGGTTTCTGTTGACTAGGGTTACATACTGACTTCCGAGATTGATGGGACCATTCAAATGAAAAGTTACCTCACTGGCAACCCAGAAATCCGTCTAGCTCTTAACGAGGACCTGAGCATTGGCAGAGGTGGAAGTTCTCTCTACGGTATCCTTCTTGGTTTACCTTATTGCATTCCATCAACATGATTGATCCAGTATAAGGATTAAAAAAATCCAAATGTGGCTATGATTCTTGTATGTTAGAAGTCCTTTTTGCATATTTTTATTCTTTTAATATTAGGTGGCTAGCCTTGTTCAGCTGTTTTTCTGAGGTTTCATGCATTTTCCAATTCTTGCAATTGTTGTTTCTTGCACACGGTTGCTCCATTTACTAGTCAATATTTATTTATAGTTCTTTGTTCTCCAGAAGTTTTGAATACTGTCAAAGGTTTCACTGGACAAGCATCCATTGAATCTTCTGAATTGCCTCCATTCAATCTTGTGAATGCTTCCCAAATTATTATTATTATTATTTTTTTTTGCAAAGAGTTCTCCTCTTTCCCATTGAAAGAAGGCTAGCTGTTTTCCATTTTCATAAATTAACTGTAACGAGTAGGCCTACGGTCTTATATTTACGAGGTTATCTCTACATCAATCATGGTTTAGCATGTCATTAATGATCTGTGCTTTGATGGAATTTTGAATTTTATTGATGTTGGGTGATTGACAATTAATTCTATATTGGATTTTTTTGTTGGCTATCTGATGTATTAAAAACTGGTTTTCTTTATTAATTTTATTAAGAAGTTAAAAAACTCTGGCATGGTTTACAAAATCACCAAAGAGTCATGGGGTAGGATTGATTTCAATTGACAGTGGGGATTTTGTAGGAGGTTCTAGGTTAATGGGGGTTGAAAATGCATCCATGTTTCTTTGCTACAGGGCTATAACATGCAAAGTTGAGACATGAGGTTCAGAGCTTTTCTCTTGGTTCTCTATTGATTGGCTTGGTGCATGATTTTCAACTCAAAATTTGAGTCACAAATTTAAAGATCAATATAAAATGGAAAAAAAGAAAAAAAGAAAAAAGAAGAAACAATCACCTATGAAATTCAAACAATCGATGGGTGGGCAAGAGAATTCTTGTTGTCTTTTTCTTGTGAACAGGAATCAATTGACCAAATTCTTACACCAGATTCAAAATTCTCATTCAAAGAATTGCTTAAGCCTGAAGATCTATGCTAATTTCATGAAAAATATCTTTTATTTTTTGGAAAATATTTCATCATTTTTTTTTTCTTCTTTACAATAGATAGGTCAATATGTTTATAATCCATGTTCTGTATGCATTTTTTTTTTTTTGGCCCTGTTCTAAACATCATCTTGTGGATCAGCAGGAAGTTAACGTAACCATTGCATTTAGCAGTTTAGTTTCAAAAAATCTTTGTCATGATAGGATCATTGCTTTTTCATATCTTTCATGTCCATGGTAAGGGAAAGTTGGTATTGACAAGTTGGGGAGTTTTGGGTTTTCAGTGGGAACAAAAAGCACGATTCTGAAAGCCGAATGTTTAGGGGGTTGTATGTGGATCCAAGGCTGCCCTGTGCTCGTGCATTTTGATACAAATTTTGTAGTCATATGTTGTGGCTGAATGAACTTGGCTGCCATTCTTTTATGCCTGCCACGTATCCTTTATCTGTAGCCATCTGCACCACTCCCAACTCTGTCTGGTTCCATGTTTTGTGAAGCTGCGAGTTACAAGTTACAACTGATTGATATCAATAGAAGCCTGCAGTTAATGCTTCGTTGTCTTTCTAGCATTGCTGTTTCTTATTTGAGAAATAGAAATATGTTGAAATCTTACCAAAATAAAATTTAAGATCCACAAGCCTGATTTTCCAGAAATCTAAAGTGCTTTAGCTGGATATACTAGCTGTTACTGGTCTGATTCCTTTGGTCGTTTTGTCATCTTGATATTCTTATCTTACATCTCAAAAACGAGATGTCTAGTCTCTCTTTTGTTATTTACTGATGCAAGTTATGATGACTGCATAGATAATTAAATCAATGTTTCATTTATACTTGGTTATCTTATGGAGTTTTTGTTTTGGCTATAGATTATCGTAGTTCAGCTGGAGCAGGGGCTGTTATACTAGATGATTGTAATTTTCATGAATCTGTCCATCTTGACAGTTTTGACGTGGACCGAACATTGACACTGGTAAGTGGAGATTTACCGAGTTATCGTCATTTAGGATTGGATACAAACTAAAGCCCTCTTTGGATGACAATACACAAATAAGTTTCTGAAAACTTAATTATATGAATGCAGTTCTGGGAACACAGTTTTTTAAAACTCAATTTATCTGAAATTGTTTTTTGGATGACAATTTATGTTTTTCTAATTTTCTTATAATGTTGTTTGGATGTCTGAAAATCATCTTTATGAGAAGTTACTGTAGCATAATGAGTCCACATTATGCACCTATCTGATGATTTCCACATGCACCTGAGCTAGCAGATAATATAGCAAATATACTGGCCTAATTTAAGTTTCATAAAACAATCTATTTGATTTTGCACATGGGTGGCCAACTTGACGAGTGGACTGATATGATTGTCGAGTCATCTTTCTAGTGGGGGCCTCCTTATGCACGTGTAAGATGTCCTATTGATGCAGGACAACTAACCACTTGCTCTAAAAGCTTGAACTGATAGAGCATGTGAATTAATCCCTTTTCCTCATATCCCAGGCCCCACATCCCATGGGTTAGGTCCTCGGCCGAACCCCCCTCGTGGGCCCCACATCACATGGGTTCCGCCTCACATGGGCCACCCACCCGAGTGTGCCCCTGCATCCCACAGGCCACCTCACTCGAGGCTGGTGTGAAAATGCCCCTGCATTACCTATGCATGTGCCATTGCCGCAGGCAGATGGTGAGGGCTGCATTTTTGGCTAGCAAACCTTCACCTATGTTAATGCTTGGACTATACATCCATGATTGTTCACTATTTTAATAATAGTCAAGCATTATACACATGGCATAGTTGTATGGCAATCCAAACTGTCCGAATTGCTGGCCCAATTGTGGATGGAGCATAACCCAAAAATTATGCTAAGCAGATGATAGTAACCATATGATGCCGTTGGAATTTGAGCCACTCACTGTTTCACTTTTAACCATCCATTTGATAACCATCAATAGGATGGTTAAAATCAGTTGATCAAAGTGATTTTTGAGAAATGCTCTATACACAACTTGTACCACAATATGGATGCTCTGAATGGCTGTACAGTGAGTGCCATGCATGAGGATGAGTCGACACCTTTTTCAAAATGATGGTAAACTATCATAGGCGTCTGCACTCTCTACAGTATCAAATCACTCTTGTTAAAAACTGTTGCTTTGCCGAGTGTACGTTCTGCTCAGTCTGTGTGATTGAGATATAATCTGACGCTCATGTTTGTATAAACTACGTTTAGGAAAGCGTGGCATCCAAACACACACAAAATGGATATTTCTGACCAAAACGGGCATTGAACTCTGTTCAGCGCCAATTGAGGCATCATCTAAACATGCCCTAAAGATTGTGTTTTAAGTTGTTTAGTTCATTTTCCTCTCGGCGGTTTATAATCTTTACTCCATGTTTTCTCACAGGTACCTTCAGATGGGGAATTTTCTGTCATGAACTATCGTATGACTCAGGAATTCAAGCCTCCTTTCCGTGTTAATGCATTGATTGAAGAAGCCGGAGCGTTCAAGGTGCATGCAATATGATCTTTTCGTGTTTTCATGGTTGAGTACCACTTTGGCTTGAAAAGTGAAAACATTATCAACAATCTAAACCAATCCAATTGCTTTCACTTTACTGTGGCTGATTAGGCAGAAGTGATTCTTAAAGTACGTGCTGACTTCGCCCCAACTATCACTGCAAACACAATTGTAGTACAAATTCCACTTCCTACATTTACTACAAGGTGTTCTTTTCTTCTTGGTTTCCCCCCTGCAATCATGGTTGTCTGTTAAGGCTGATTGGCAGAAATCTGTTGTATATCTGGCATTTGAATATGTCATTTTGCTTGCAATGCAGTTGTCTTTTTTTTTTTTACCCCCTTTCTTGTTGTTGTTTGGTTGGGGGTGAATTGTTTGTTTTTTGAGTGCCATCCTAGCCTTCCCTTAGCAATTATTAAATGTGAGTAATTGGTTTGATGTATTTCAAACCGGTTATCAACTTAGAAAGCAATACTAGAACTGGCTTGCAGTTTTATCCATTTGTGTTCCAAATGGATTTTATGCAATAAGATATTTCATATTTCTATTGCTCTTACCTGCTGATTATTTAATATCTTTCCGTGGAGAATTTTGTGGTTAACTGTTACCATTTTTCCAGAATTCTGATTGATCTGTTTGTTATCCTATAAGAACAAGAGTAATTCTGACTTTTCAGGCCTAGCACATTGAATACTAGCCAAACTTTCTCTAATTAATTCTTTGTTGGTTGATTTCGCACAGGGTTAGTTTTGAGCTGGAACCTGGGGCAGTCGGAAACACAACTGATTTCAAGGAAGCAAATAAGAGACTTGAATGGGGATTAAAAAAGGCATACTTTCTTACCTCCATGCTCAAGATTTTCTTTTTCTTGTGGTCCAATGGTTAATCTATTGAAGAAATTCAAGTGTGACTCGAATATATACATTGGATATCTGATTTCATCATTTGTATAGAGTTTTTATTGTTTCATGATACTAATGATTTAGCGGATGTGAAATATTTCAGATCGTTGGTGGATCTGAACATACTCTACGTGCAAAACTCACATTCTCACAAGAATCACATGGTATGACTAAGATTCCAACCTATGACTTTGTAAGCAAATATATGAGCTGCAAGCTTCCATGACACTTCTTGTTTATTTTCATATTCAGAGTACACATTGGCCTGATTAATTTATTTTTTTGTTAATATTAGGAAACATCACGAAAGAAGCTGGACCTGTAAGCATGACTTTCACCATACCAATGTATAATGCTTCAAAGCTTCAGGTGAGGTGGTCTTTTGACTATGAAGGTGAATTCAACGTGTTTATTTTTTCTTCATTTCTTTCTTCTTCTTTTTTCTTGAGAGGTAAGCCGAGTGAACCATGATCGATGTTGAAAAACACCGTCTACCAAACACTTGAGTTACGGTCCCGAATCGTTCTCCCATGCGAATCAATCCCTTTATCTCATGGTCCAGGCCCCACTTCACATGGGTCTCGCCTCACACGAGCCGCCCACCCACTTGAGCCTGTGTGAAAATGCCTTTGCATTAATCACTCCCGATGAGGAGTCTCGAACATGAGATGTCCTGCCTTGATACTACTTTGATATAGGACAATAACCACTTGCTCTAAAAGCTCAAACTGATAGAGTGGCGAATGAATCCCTTTATCTCATAGCCCATGCCCCACTTCACATGGGTCAGGCCCTCGGATGAACCCCCCTCGTGGGCCCCACTTCACATGGGTCTAACCTCACACGAGCCACCCACCTCACACGGGCCGCCCACCCCGAGTGTGCCCCCGCCTCACACAGGCTACTCCACTCAAGCCTTGCGTGAAAATGCCCCTACATTACCGTCCTATTCTTATGGTACAGTATATCTATATTTTCTTGAAACTGTCCACCTATGTAGGCCATGAGTACCGTGAAAATGGTAGGCCCACCATGAAGATTACTCTTTTCGAAAATCAGGCCGATCTGCTCACTAGGTCAGCCACATCAATATGTTGAGTCCGATTGTCGGTTGTCCATTGATTCCTATGCTGTGGCCCACTCAATGAGTGGATTGGCCTGTGTTTTAGTCAAGTTGGCTTTATGACGGGGCCTGATTTTTGGGAAGGTTTCTTCAAGCTATTCAGAATTGCATGCGTTGTTCCAAGTTCAATTAGACAGTTTTTCCTGGCTTGGCATGAAGGCGGCAAAAGTAAATCTGGGAAGTGGGTTTGGCACCTGTGTTTTCTAGCACGTTTATAGAATATTTGGTCGGAAAGCAACAATCGTTGTTTCAGAAACCAAAGGGGTTTCATGGCGGAAGTTTTCAATAGGGCAAAATTGAATGTTAAGAAATGGGCGCAAGCATCGAATGTATTTGTCTCTGATCAGTTTCCTGCCTTGTGGTCAGAATTGTAGAGGGTCTTATGGATGTAATTTTATTTTTCTTTCTTTTGTATTCTTTGGCTTTGATCCTTTCTAATAAATTGATTATTGTCTCAAAAAAAAAAATGGTGGGGCCTGCCGTTCTCATGGTACTGATGTTCTACACAAGTGGCATGTTGGCAGGAAAGATGGTACCTTACCACAAGTTGTGGTAACTTACCTGCAGGTGATCAGTTCTATATTTTCTTTCAAAATATTTAACTCGAGCTTTGCTGGTTCAAGTAGGCAGTCTTAGGTCTCTGCAAATGGGCAGATTGGCCTTGTGAACATCCATTTATGGTGGTAATGATGTGGTCACATCACCTCCCTAATGGTACTTGACTTGGGCTTATCTTCTAGGATCTTTTTAGCTCTCATGTGCAACTCCATTTTTAAGCAGGGTAATCGGCGTACTTTTTGCGCTTACCCTTGAGATTGGGCTTTTGTTTTTTGTTTTTTTGTTTTTTTTTGTTTTTTAAAATTTTTTTTAAATTTTTTTAATTTGCATAAAATGTAATGTTTCATTTTAACCAAAATGCGTTTGGATGCTAAATTGAACTGAATTTCAAAAGATGCAATTCAATATAGAAACAAAACCAGTTGCTGGCCTGTTGGGTGAGCTGGTAGAGACGTGTTGCCACAAGGGACTGATTTGGGCTTTGAGTCCGACGTACCTTACCTTGTCTTACCACCTTGGAGGTCCCCCGATGACATTGGTGGCACCTTTCAAATTCATTGTGATGACCACACCCTTAATTGTGATTCCATGCGTTTCGAGTTGGAACCAAATCACAATTTGGGGGCTAGTCACTCATTTCAAATGCAGGACTAGCCCCATTTTCTTTCTTTCTTTTTCTTTTTCTTTTCTATATCTCTTTATTGAATTGTATTATTGCTATCCTCGTTCAACTGCAATCTAAGCATACGACATTTCAAAGTGCTGTTTTGAAGATTTTTGAGCTCCCTGTTAAACTACATGAGCTTTCTCATGATAAGGCTCTCCTAACCTTCTACATGAGATGTCTCTGAAGATGATCATTTGTCCTTGGATGCAGGTAAGATACTTGCAAATAGCAAAGAAATCCAAGACACACAATCCATACCGATGGGTGAGATATGTCACACAAGCAAATTCGTATGTTGCTAGGATATGATGAATTTCCAATACCCTTTTTATTGTTTCTGTTTAATTCCATCAGGAGAGTTAAAGAAACTCATTTCTTGAGACACTGTAAGTGGTCCTTGTTGTATGAATTACAATTTTATCAGTTAATCTATGTTTTGAAATGATCGACTGGGAAATTTGGATAAATGTCGAAGCTCGTTCAATTGATGTGTTTGCATGGCCTAGTCATGGTTTGAAATCTGTGGCAGCTAGTGATTTTGGTTCGGTTTCCTTGAGCTTGAGCTGTCTTTCCAACCCTCTCAAATGCACAAGGACTAGTTTCCTTCACCATAGATCCTTGAGGGTGGAGCAGAATGCTGTTATTTGTCATCTAATACATAATTGGTCAGGAAGATTCAAAACCACCACATCAGCAGGCCTTTGAGCCTGATCTCCCCTCTAGAAAGCATAGCGAGTGGCAGCCTAATACATCATGGGTGCATTTATATGCACTACTGAATTGAATTGCTACTGTTAGTCTAATAAATGGAAATGACCAGATTGTAATGTCCTTTTCTAGCAATCATACTGATAGCCCTGGGCCCCAATTTGAAATTACATTGCTTTGAAGTTTGATGCAGATACAGCAACCATGCAATGCCTGAATGTTGAGAGAGGGCTGCCTGGGGGAATTGATTGATGGACCACACAAAGACGGGCATGAGTTGGGTAGGTTCCCAAGTGACAGGAATCCAATTCTCACTTGCAGGAATTCTTTCCAAATTACCTTGTTCCGACCTGATTTCCCTTCTTCACTCTCAGGCTGTGTTTGATTTGGAGTGGTTTTTGTTGAGTCAGAAAGATTGAATCTACTTCAAATTTGGACTTGAAAGAACATTTGCAGCCTAATTCCAGATTAATGGTCAGGCACTGCCTTTGTTTCAGAGCCTCCTTTGCCGGAGGTTCTAGCCCTACCAAAGCCCACATTGCCTGAAACCCAGATGCCTCTCTACCTGAGGTGCTGATGGTGCCAAAGCCAACATTGCTGGAAACTCACATTGATGCAGTGGGGCCCACAGCATATCAGTGGGGCCCACTGCATCAATTTTGGATTCCTGTACTATTCACGGCATATCAGTGGGGCCCACAGCTTCCCCTACAGGAACTTCATGTCTCATGTTGGCAGCTGGTGTAAAACTGTTGCCATTTTGTGGAGAATGCTTTTATCATCATGACAAGGCAAGTAAGATGAATGGACTGGCTGACATATAGACCGTGGGCCCTACACAAATCCGGTGGTGGGCGTTCCATAGCCTGAGCCGTCGGAATCCCAGAGTTTAAATTACTATTCCATCAGTATCGTATTCTTTACCTTTCTTACCATACAAATGTCTATGCACAGTGACTTGTATCTGTGCCCTTGTTTGATACCCTTTATGTAGGACATCACTTCAAAAAATTTCCCTGTGGGGTTGAATATGTATCAGATCCATACCTTCCATCAGGTGTGCCGCCACATTTTCACCAGGAAATCTGAAAAATCATTTCAATCCAAACTTAGGTAGGCAACCCCGTAGGGAATAGTGTAAAATCATGTCTAAAAACTCTATAATCATATGGTGTGGCCACATGAGTCTTGAAATGTCCTTATTTCCAATGAATCCATTCATACTAGTGGGGCGCGTCAGATGAGTGAATTGGATGGTATTAAACTGCACAGTGGACAGTACCATAGGAAACAATGTAAAATCATATCTAAAACTCTAAAATCATGTGGTGTGGCCCACATGAGTCTTGAAATGTACTTATTTCCGACGAATCCATTCATAATAGTGTGGCACATCAGATGAGTGAATTGGATGGCATATACACCACATGATGGACCCCACACAAATTCTACGACCTAATTTTTGTGCCACGGTCTAAACATTGGGTGGCACGCGTGATGGACGGGGTGGATCTCATCCACATGAAGTCCTCCATCCAAATCAGAAAATGGTCACGCTCCCATATGACCACCCATCTAGGCCGGGCTCAGTCCGTGGGTGTCAGGCAGAAACTGTCCCAATACCCTAAATTTTGAAAAAGAAGCACCGGAGCCGTCCATGCAGAGGCAGATGGAAGGGACAGTCCACAGCACGCGTGTGCACGATCACAATCAGATTTACTCATCATACGGGATAATGACATGGTGAAGTAGTAAATTCATCAGGTGGGCCACACATGTAGTAGGAAAAAAAAAAACGGAAGGTTGAAAAGATGAGGAATATCCCAATTGATATGTGTGGCCCACCTGATAAGTTGATTACATGGAGCGTTCCAAGTCCCACCCACAAGTGCCACATTCGTAGATGCACCGGGAGTTGAGCATGCAAATAAAATCAATTTGTCTTCGTAATAATTTAAGGGAAATGGTACCCTGAGGTCGACCTCATTCGAACTTCTCATGAGGTCGAGCTGTGTGAGCCCCACCGTGATATATATCAATCATCTACATAATCAGTCAGATTAACTATTCCATTGTGGGACATGGGCTTAAAAATAAAATAAATCAATGGTTTGGGTGGACCACACCACATATAACAGTTTATAGGGGTTACCCTCCCATTAAAACATTCATAATCATTTATTGGGCTTCTTAGATGTGTTTCAAAATTCCATCCCATCCATTGTACGTGTCTCACTTAGAGGAGTTTTTATACTATGTTTCAGCTGCATCCAAAACTCATGTGGGCCTGACAAAGTGCTTTTATATGTTTTAGGCATGTCTTCACGTGGTTTTAGATGTTATGGCCCACCTGAGTTCCGTATATGGCTGATTTTTGGGATATACTATAAAGTAAAGGGACCCATCAAATTCACGGTATTGATGATATACAAACATCACGGTGGGGCCCACACAGCTCTACCTCATGGGAAGTTCCCACAGGATCGACCTTACAGTACCATTTCCCATAAAGCATCATGTAATAATCTTTCTAAGCAACATCATCTGCTACATGCCAAGGACCTTGGTATACGAGCCGTGGCTCGGACTAACCGAGCACCACGTAGGGAGTGTGTGCATGAAATCCACCTCATCCATCAGGTTTGTGCGTCATTTAAACCCTTGATCTAAAAAAATCAGGCAGATCCAAAACTCAGGTGGGCCACCCCATCAGAAAAAGTGTAAAATCATGACTAAAAAACTCTAAATTCACGTCCTGTGGCCACTTGAATATTAGAATATCTGATTTTTTGGGGTGTCCCTTCATCCTGGTGAGACACGTCATATTAGTTGATCGGATGGCATACACACACCATGTTTGATCTCATAGATAATTTGCACGGTGTTAATGGTGTGTATCCCCATCCAAACTAATCCCTCTAGTGTGGCCCACTGATACTTAGATTAATCTGATTTTGGGCTCATTCCACAACCATGGGGTATCTCACCCGATGGACGGTGTGGATCTCATGTCCTTCTCTCAACTACCACAAGTCAAAGTGCATAACGTGTATATTAAATAGTCCCCATGCAAAGAATTTCGTGTACTGAAACCTAGTTTGACATTTTCAGGACGTAGATAGATGAGAAGGTGACCAAACACCCCAAGAACCTCAAAAACTTCTTACTATCCCCAACCAAACTGAAATCTTGTAAACCCTTCCAACCATCATATCCTCATATAAAAACCCAACTCCACATATTTTCCATTCACCCACAACTCCTTTGATCAAATCATTCATAGCCCTTCATCTCATCTACCCATGGCTTCCTACCATTGCTCACTCTTAATTTTATTTCTAGCCCTATCTTCAGGGACCAATCTGGCCCATGGGGCCCGCCATCTATTAGATACCCCAGCGCCAGTGGGCCCACCTACAACACCAACATTGCCTACAATTCCAACACTTCCTCAGCCCACATTGCCACAACCTCCTCCATTGCCGACCGTTCCAACCCTTCCTCAGCCCACATTGCCACAACCTCCTCCATTGCCGACCGTACCAACCCTTCCTCAGCCCACGTTGCCCACATTGCCTCCATTGCCCACCTTGCCCACCATCCCTACTATTCCTACTCTCCCTACATTTCCTAAGTTCACATTGCCACCTTTGCCCGCTACGTTGCCTTCTATTCCAATTACGATTCCGACGATCCCTTCGCTCAATTTCCCATCTATTCCTTCCCTCTCGCCACCTCCGTCGACTCCTGGAAGCCCATGAAAAGCCCATGTAGTGCGATCGCACCGTGCAATTGTTCTCCTTCTACCTTGATTTTTATGTGTAATAGTAGTATGGTTTGTATTTGAGTTTGATTGGGACATTGTTATTGTCTATGTATTATTTTCATTTGTATTTGTTATTGTCTATGTATTATTTTCATTTGTGTGATTAATGAATTTTCTTTTACTTGAGAATGTTTTGGAGACTTTTGGATCTGTTTTATTTTCCATTTTGTTGATGCTTTAGGTTTATTTGAATTTGTTAGGCTATATGTTGCATGTGGTTGATAATGGGCTGGGATTATGGGCTTAGGCCCAGAAGATTCAAAATTTTGAATGGGCCGTGTCCTGATGGAAAAATGGGCCAAGATAGCCATGGGAACCACTTGAATAGACTGCAGTGGCAAATTGAGAAGAGGAGGTAGATCATGCAAACGGCTTTGGTGGATCCCTGACTATGGAACCTACCTTGATGTATATTCCTTACATCCATTCCGTTAATCCGTTCTGAAAGTTCATTTTAGAGTATGATGAAAAAAGTGAAATAGATAAAAATATCAGATGGACCACACCAGAGGAAACAGTGGTGATTGAACATTAAAAACTTCTTGTGGGCCATACAAGTTTTTTTTTTTATTATTCTTATTGAGATGATATTTGTGTGGTTCCTTCATCCAGGCCTTTGTGACCTTATGTACAGGTTGGATGGAAAATAAACATTCCGGTGGCCCCCAAGAGGTTTTTAATGGTATCACCACTGTTTCATGTGGTCTGGTCCACCTAAGATTTGGATATTCTTCATTTTTGGTATCATGCCCTAAAATGAGCTGTCAAAATGGATGGACGGCATGGATTTAATGTACATGCATCAAGGTAGGCCCCACAGTTAGGGATCAACTCGTCAGCGTGCGGAATGTCACCTTTTACAAATAGGCCTGGCAATGGTTTGGTTGGGGTCGGGTCAGGTTCTCAGTTCTTGGGCTGTTTACTAAATGGCCCAAGAAATCTGACCCAAATCTTATCCATGACCCATTAAAACAAGGCCCAGTTGGACCCACTTAAAAATCATCAAGCTCAAGCCCAACCCGATCTGACCCATTTGATTATAGTGGTCCAGGTTGGGTTCGACCAACCAGACCAAGCATGACCAAACTCAGATTTAAGAATGGATATGAAGCTGAACTTATGCCAGCCCAGTCAAATTAGTGGATATACATATACATACATATATACATCATATGTATATATCCATGGCCCAGCGATGTAGGGCCATGGCTTTCGGACCAAACTCATGCAAGAGGGTGGGGTCCAAGTGGGGCCGGCCCAGGTGAATGATGGAGGGTCTAGTTCAATCATCAACTGGGAAGCCATTATACAAAGGACTAGATGGTTTAAAGACGTTATTGAACAGTTGTAATTGAAATAAATATGCAGTTTAAAAGCACTCTTGGACAGAGGGTTATTTTTAGTCCAGTTAGGGTCAGGACCTAGGAAATTCGGGCCAAGCTAAGGGCCAACCTGGTCCTATAGGATCAGTTTGAGTAGTTTCAACAAAGGCTAGCCCAAGCCCAACCCACTAGCTATATAGCTTGGCCCAAACCAGCCTCAAAAGTGGGGTCCACTGGACCCGTTGCGACTGGACTCATCCAACTCATTCATATCTGACTCGATCCAAACCGAGTGCATGAGTCGGTCTGAATTGAGTTGACTTCGTCCAATCCGAACTCAAATGAAGTCAAGTTCAAGTCTCCCAGTAACTTGACTCAACCCGAAATCCAACTCGGTACTGACTTGACTGGTGGGTGTGTGTGTGTGTGTAGCTTAGATATGATGCTTCAGATTTGAAATACTGTGTAGCTTATGCAGAGGTGGCAATTTTGGCAAATGAATCTGGGTTTTGAGTTGTGATTTCAGACCGTGGATACCTGTTGCACCCGACCCGACTCGGTGCTGACTCGACCCGACTCGGTACTTGTAATTGGGTCGGACTCGGTCCAAATTAGTCCAACTCAGACTCGGACTTGGATCGGGTCTGGCATGCTGGAGTCAAGTTCAGGTCAGGCCTATTTCAAAACTAGATCAAGCCGAGTCAGCCCTAACTCAGTCCCACTCGACTCGAGCTCTAGTCAGGACCTATGAAATTCGGGCCAAGCTAAGGCCAAACCTGGCATGACTACAAAGTTGGCAGATGGGAGTGTCATTGGGCCAGCTTCGGGCCTAAAATAATTTTGTATAGCCCAGGCCTGGTCCGTTAACAGACCTTATAGGGCTGAGCTTAATCAGCCAAGAAATAGATCTTGATTTCGGGTGTGCAGTGGACCACAAATCACATAAAGAACTGAAATGCAATACCCTTGCATGCAAAATTAATATCATTGGAGCCCACAGTTTATTAATCTAGACCATTGATCTTATAGTCAATGGTATGAATGAGCCATGCCCTGCAAGGGGACAATGATACCCTCTAATCGGACTTTAAATGAGTGGTTAAGCACACATGGACAGAAAAGTAGCAAAAGTTTGGAGGGCTACTTGAATAAGGGAGAAAGGCTGGGTCTAGTCAAGCCTTGGATTTGCATGCCAAGTTGCACACTTCAACTCCTTATCATTCAATCAATTGATGCATATTCTTATGAGTAAAAATGGTCTAACCACTCAAGGAGTCAACTCGGACTCACAAACACGCTTCTAGACCAAATGGCTCCTAAACGATTGTCTAGTTCAGACCGATCTGAAGGAGAGCAAACACTAAACTCCAGGCCTTGCCCTCAGCACCATACTTTTCTGAGCTTCTACCAAGCTTATCTGACCTCAGCTCAGCCTCGGCCCGATTGATTGAAAGCTCGGCTCAGCTCGACCTCAACACTCAGCTCAGGATGACCTTGACCATCCATTGCATGATCATAGGGCCAATCACGTCAACACTTATCACCTACGCAAATCTCATGTAATGGTTGAGAAACGTACACAAAGACTATGACTGAGATCAAGAATTGTCTCTAGCCCATCTACACTATAAATATGGGATTTGTCTGCACTAAAAGATATGCAGAATCTCTAACCCAAAGCCTCTCGATACTACTAGACCTAAATTCCTAGCTTGACTTTGGCATAGGAGGGTCCCCTACTCTAGCCAGGGTCTCCTTTGTCTTCTTCCTATGCAGGTACTCGAGGGTCTAAAAAGGGTGGATCAAATTTTTGCATCAGCATATATCATCCATCGTATAAATTCCAGCTTCCATAGTCCATTTCAAAGTTCACTCAATTTTAAGAAATGTATAATTTATATTTATTATACTAAAAAATGGTCCAAATGTCCACCTGGATCATCCACCATCCATATTTTGTTGCCCAACCAGCTTAAAAAATGATTTAGCTCATATGGTCCTAACTACCCAATCAATGGTTAAGAAATCACTCAACTAATATGGCCCTAACTGCCCAACCAATGGTTACAAAAACAGATAAATCATATTGATTAGAGAAACAATCCCATCATTGGTCTACATCATTAAGACATAAATCTCACCCTTGGTTGCCTATCCCTTCCAAAAAAATCACTTTGGCCATTTTTTAGTATTATGAATATTGGATTTAGATTATCCATACTAAATCGCACGGACCCCATCTTTGATTTCCCATCCCTCTCAAGAAATCACATTGGTGGAGTGATCTTAACCCTTCAATCAATGACTAGGAAAGTAGATGATCTATATCACTATAAATAGTCCAATCATTGATTTAGATTATCCATCACATGGATTACACATTTAGTAGGACAAGTAAAATCACCTAATATTCATTGTGATTTTTAGCCATGGACCCTTCATATAGGTATACCCACAGAAATAAGGCACGTTTGTGCCAATCCGTCCACTAGATTGGTTTGACCAAGTTGATCTCCTGGTCCATAAATCAGGCTCGTCCATGTTCAGGTGGGCCACAATAATTATAAAAGATAGGCAGCTGAAGGAAAGAAAGGGAGAAAGGGAGAGGCCTTACCTTTTATAGTGTAGCTGTTCTTTTTGGCCGCTTTAGCTAGTTATGACTGTTTACTAGAGGATGGTACACCATGATTTACTTCATGCTTTAATCATGCATGCCTTTGTTTTTAAAATGCAGCCCACCTGAAAAGTGAAAGGAGCCTCATCTTTTGGCTCTTTTTGTGCTAGCATGTGTGAAAGGTCCGGATGGGTGGGCCCATACATCTAAAGATATTTACAAGATCTGCACACAAAGTCTAATATGGAAAACCCGTCCAATGGTCCACCTATTACGGGAGTGAAGAGGATCTAATCACCTATCTAATTCTATGATTAAAATGGATCTAAACATGATTAATAATGGTTTAGATCATCCAAAAACCGCCTTAGTGACAATAAGTATTATTTCATTTCTATTTTTTCTTTGAAAATTCTCTCAGATGGGATGTCTTTAACTAGGGTGTGCCTCCTTTTATAATAATTAAAGAAAAAAGAAAAAGAAAAAAGAAAGGAATGAGCAGATTAGGAAAGAATTTGAATGCAATATGACAAAATCCTTACCTTATTCGTTCTCTTTCACACACACACACCCCACACACATACACACACTCATACCATAGTGGGATTTCACTGTGTACTCAAACTCTTAACTTAGTGTTGAAACTCTTGTGAGTCTACCATGGGACAAGAGTTTAATCTGGCATCTCACATGCTAATGGTGGAGATGAACTATCAAATAATCCACCTACTTGGTTGTTGACATATAATTCGAAATATGGTAAAATTAAGAACATCAAATCAAAATATGAAAATATTGCAATTACACTAATAAAGGATGAATAAATATTCTTTTGTTTCTGGCCCATACAAAGATTCGGAGTTCCATGTTTCAAAGTTAGAACTACACCTTTCCTCCTCAACGCAGACATGTGAACATAGTTGTAGAGAACCAACCACAAAGGCATACCAGCAGAAAGAATGGCTCTGCAAGCATGTATCAGATTTTCTCCTCACTCTTATATATATATATATATATATATATATATATATATATTCTAAGTTTAAACACCTAACTCTAAATGGGTAATTATTGGTGACGATTAGAGTCAAGGTTGCCATGTTGGCCTATGCACATTCCAGTTGAGTCAATTATGACTCCACCCTAACTCGAACCCATCTTGCATTGTGTTGCAAAAAGGAAATTTATAAAATCTCAGTAGATTGAGCAAAGGTATACTAAATTTAATTGCATAATAATAGCAATTTTAATCTCATATTCTATAAAAGATATTAACTAAGACAATAGGAACAAATATAATAATTTGTCAATTTTAAGACATTTATAATTTATGTTTACCGAATATTTTTTTTGTGAAAAAAGTAGCCATCTTCAAATATCATGAAATTTTTTAGACAAATTATCCAATTTATTTTTCACTATTTATAAGTACTATTTCAACACTCTTAGTCTTTAATACTTAATTTAGTTTTCAGATCTTATTCTTTAGTTTATCGAACGGCACCTCAATGACTTATGATCCATCCGTCGCCTTTGATTGAGTGGAATAGCAAAACAAGAATTACGTAGCCAATAACAATTAATTGGGATTGAGCTCAGATGATGATGATGATTAGAGCTGTATACAAGTCAAACCAAGTTGAGCTTGGCACAGCTCGACTCAGCTCGGCTTGGTCCTTGAGCTTAACTGGCTGGCTCGACTCGGAGCGGTCAATAGCTCGGCCCAGTTTGAGCTGAGTTTGAGCGTGTGCGACATTTTCTCAAACATACGAAGTGCACCTTCAATTTCTGACAGTATGCAAAACAACAGCAACAATTTACAGATATTTCATCAAATACTCGATAGGCATCATCAAAATCAAAATACAATGATAGTTTTATCATGTAAAGTTTTCTTTGTAGTGATTTATTTCATATTCATACCTTCCTTGCTGCTAGTCGATCCCGCGGAGAATATATACACCCAAAACAATACTTCGTTGAGTCATTTCATCAAACACTTGGTGAGCAAGCTCAATATCAAAATAACCAAGTCATCAATTGATTTTATATGAGTTCGATTCGAGTTGAGGCTTGATCTAAGTCGATTAGAGCTCAAACAAGTTCAAACTTAGTTCAAAAAAATTTTAAGCTCCAAAAATCAGCTCGACTCAGCTCGAACTCAATTTTGAACAGAGTCGAATCAAGCTTTTTCAAGTCAAGTTGAGCTAGTTAATTGAGCTAACTTGGTTCACATACAACTCTAACGATGATGATGACTAATGTGATGATAAACTAGACAAGTAACAACAAAGGTGCATGTGTACATAAAACACTTATTTAGGTGTGTAAAATCAGTGATTTTATTGCGTTTACTTGAAGACATGCATGCCCAACTTTTACGTTTTAACATGTTATACATGAGAAGAACTTATTTATGAAGAAAACTATCATTATGATCTGTGCATGGATGGATGAGATATGGTCCACTGAAACCAATGGACACAACTAACAAGGCATTCCTCATTTCACATGAACACACATTCACTCGTGTTAGTGTATAATGTAACACCTAATAGTCTTTGCACACAAGGGCTATCAGTTCCGGGCACCTGATCTGAAAATCTAAACCATTTGGATTTTTGGACCATAAAATGACAGTTAAGAGGACACATATCACAACAGTCCACAAAAAAAGTAACCAGATTCGGGGCTAGGATCTTACAATCTGAGGTATATATGTTTGAGACATGGCCCATCTGTACCAATGGTCTGAATCAATCAAGCATAAAACCCACTTGTGAGAACTGAAAACTGCCTGGATTGAGGATCCTATCACTTCCAAACAGTGAGCATGAACTATGCAATGCATCAGAACGTGAGTTTAAGATGAAGGAATCACACCAGGGTCCATAAGATGAGGCCCACTTATTGAAACTATAACCCATAATAACAATGTACATTACTACTCTCTTTTCCACGTACCGTACTAAATTACCTGACCTTTTGTCTTCTTCTTTCTTTTAAAAATTAATAAATTAAAAATTAAAAAAATTAAAAAATAAAAAAATCATAGCTAATGAGGTAGCTGACCGATCGACAACTTAGTCAATCTGATCATGGTCCACTCAGCAGCGCTGGGTATGTATCATCCCACAACTAGTTGGAGAGTATTGGGAATGTGTGTACATAGATATGCAGTGCCATCCTCGCATATCGGACGGTCCCCACTTTATAAAAATCTCATGTCTAAATGATCAACAGTTCAAATTCCATGTACACATGCAGCCTAACCAAGTGATCAAATTACCCTGATCTTATACACATGAATCAACACGGTGAGGATTGACTATTGAGTGGCACTGATAAAACACGTGTGCCTCTTTCACATGTGTGTCTCAAGCGTGTGCACTACGCATTTATCTGCTGTCATGAGTGACATGAAACATGATTTGTGGAAGCACACGTGAAATAAAAGCTGGTAGAGAAATTAGAGAAATAAAAGCAGACGCCGGATTAATCGGTTCAGACACACGAAAAAAGAAAAAGAAATGAGTGTGTTGGATCCAATCATTACTTACCTTCTTCGCTTGCCCTGAAAGGATGCAATTTCCATACTGATTAGTGATTATTTTACTTCTGACGGTTTCCAAAAAGAAGATTCTTTTACTTGTTTTATTTGTGGAACGATACTCAGCCACGTTTGTAGATCAATAAGCTTATCCTATATAACTCTTTTGTGTGAGGCCTATCTTGATTTTTTTCATGGCATCTAACCCCTTCAAAAGGGTTACCCCATTATTAAATTGGAGCCTCTCAAAGATTAGTCTGATAAAACAATCATGTGGGCCACCATGTTGGAGGTTTTTGGATGGTTGTTCATTGACTTCTATGGTGTAGCGCACTGTTTTTTTTTTTTTTCACGCCATCCAACCGACAAGGTAAATCCTACCATGATGATGAAATTTCCAAAGTATCAGGCTTATAAAATCTTCAGGTGGGCCAGACCATTGGATCAACACCCAGATACCTTCAAACTCACATGGTGGCCTACACATTAGTGGATTACTGTGATTTTTGGAGTATTCCACTTTTATAAATTGGGTGATTCTTCTAGAACGGTCTGATGACATGCACTTCAGTGGGCCCCACCTGCAATGTTTGTAGTGGTTTTCGGGATCGTTCTTGGTGCCAGTCTTAAGGCCTGTTTGGCTGGACGGATCCCATGGGATTAGGAGGGATGAGATGGATTTTAAGGTAATGATGGTGGTACCAGTGGATTGGCTTAAGATCTGGGATTGTTATATCCCGAGAATCCCGAGACAAATTGATTGAGTCTCTTTGGCAGACCCTGCATATCCTGAGATTTTACCTTACAATCCCTTCCATACCGTTCAACCAAACATACCCCAGGCAGGGTTGAAAGGGATTAGGAGGGATGGGACCAATTTTAAAGTAATGATCGTGATGTCAGTGGATTGGTTTAAGATCCATGGGTTTGATATATCCCGGGATAAGTTCATGGGTCTATTTGTCTCGTTTGGCATATCCCAGGATTTTACCATCCTATCTCTCCTAATCTATCTTAATCTGCCCAGCCGGCCCTTAGGAGTTTCAACACCTGTGTATGCGTGTGTAAAAAAAAAAATAAAAAAAAAAAATTTCATAAAAAACAATGAAATGACATTTCACCCTCCAATCATAAACTATAGGGGACGAGCACACAGCAAAAGGGAATGTTGGAGAGGCTTGAATGGGTTGTTGGAACGGCAAATACTTGTCTCGGATCCGTCTCTTGCGTTCACATGAGAGGGAGAACTGATTACCTACAGCTCTGCTGCATTCTAAAACACCTCACTTACCATGCAACCCCGTCTTTTCTGCCAAAGTTTCAGATACGTAGCCATCTCACATGATACAAAAGGTGGGCCCCACCATACAGGCATATATACGTTGAGCCAGAGCATTGGCTGTCTATTGATTCCGTTGGTATGGCCTACCTGATGAGTGGAACGGGTGTATGTTGGCAGCAAAGATGAGGCTGCATGCTCACTTAAACTGCAGCTAGCTGTAGGTGATCAGTTCTGGCAGTGAGAATAGACCAACGGGGCTCACATTTGAATCTACAACCATGTGATTGTTGGACCGTTTAGGCCCTTTGAAAGGGACCTATTTTAAAAACGTGTCTGCCGACCTCACCAGAGTAGGTTAGGAGATGCTTTGCTTTCCATCTCAGCATAGCGTGTTAAGTGAGAATTCCATGTTTTGTAATGGGAGTCAGAATCCCTACTTACAGGTAGGCCAAACAAGTGAAGAAGCTTAAAAAGCACGAATGGTGCCGAGAGGAACGTTGATTAGGTGATGACCCTGTTACCTTAATATGGTAAGATTTGATTGTGCCACCTGCTAAATAGAATTATATATGCTGGCTAGGTACTACACCTGCCTATCCTAAGCTCCGCATAGGTAGGGGCTATGATGAGCCACTGCAATGTAACACCATCTATTCATTTTGCAACTTTTGTAGGGTCGATGATCTTTTATTTTTATCCAGAGGTTATATATGCCTCAATGAAGAAAAACTTAAAAAATCAACTTGATCGAAAACTTAAGTGGTTGCCAAAAAGTTTTCAACCATAGACATTTCATCTCAAATGTGTGGTCCACTTGGGAAACGGATTGGCTTCTCCCCTGCCATCATCATTGGCTGGTGGTTGGTACTCTGTGGGCCCCATCATGATGTAGGTCTTTCATCCATGCCAACCATCTATTTTTCTAGATCATTTCATGATATGAAACAAAAATGATATATATCCCAATCTCAGGTGGACCACATTATAGGAAACAGTGTTGAATGAACGTCGACCATTAAAAAGTTTTTAGGGGCCATAGAAGTTCCAGATCAAGCTGATCTTTGTTTTTTCCCTTCATCTGGGGTTTGTATGACTTAATCAACATATTGGATGTCAAATAAATAGTATAGTGGGCTTTAGGAGGATTTTAATGGTGGATATCCAGTCACTAAATTTTTCCTACGGTGCAGTCCACCTGAGATTTATATCCCTCTCATTTTTTAGATCAAGCTCTAAAAAAATCAGTAAAAATGGATGAAACACATGCATCATGGTGGTGCAATAGAGCACCGACCACCAACCATCAGGCTGGTGGCGGGGGGGAGTAGCCAATCCGTTTCGGTCCACTTGAGCCACGACCTACCTCGTTTTTGGGCTTATACTATAAAACAATATAAATAATGGCTGGACGGTGCCGGAAAAACCGCTTACACCATCACGATTGCCCCTCAAATGCTCTACCGATGCGGAGCTTAGGATAGGTAGGGATAGTACCCAATCAGCATCCGTTTGAAAGCTGCTAGGTGACTTGATGGGACATGTCTAACAGTAGCACACGGCTCATTCAAATCGCATCACATCCGCTCACCATGTAATTTATGCATATTTTTCTTTTATTTTTCCATTTAATTTAATTTAATTTTTTATAATATATACACCCTCACACTCACACACAAGGTGCCCAATGTAGCTTACGCTCAAGAATAAAACTCTCCTCTACTATGGATATAGATTATCAGGTGATTATCTTACTATAATTTATTTATTTGGTAATGTGATATGGCCAGATTTGATTGGGTATGATAATAGATGAGGGTTGCAAAGGGCTTTTAAAAGTTGTTAGATACAGTAGCTATTCAACCGGGGCCATCTCTAACCGCACCATTCTCTAGGTAATACTCTTAGTATGAGAAGGCATGCACATGTACCAGGAAAGCACTCGTGTGTGAAGGTGGTTATTCATCAGGTGTGGCTGCAGTGCCTTAGGATATAAGTCTGGCCCAGTTCCAATTCAAATTACAAGTTTTTACAAACCTGATGATAAGATGGGCCTGCTCTTTCCGTCAATGGCACGTATCTAGTACGGTTCTTATGCTGATTGGCCGTGATCTCGCTTCAGGAAGCTTGCCTAAGGGCCTGTTTGGCCGGACCGATCCCACGGTATGAGGAGGGATGGGATCGCAATATCTCAGGATACGCATGAGGAGCCAAACAGACGGGGTGAACTTGTCCCGGGATATAAGCAATCCCATAGATCTTAAAACAATCTGCTGACATCACTATTATTACCTTAAGGGCATGTTTGCCAAGCAGATCCCACGATACTAGGAGGGATGGGATGGGCAATATCTTAAGATAGGCACGACGAGCCAAACAGATTTGGTGAACTTGTCCCATGATATGCGCAATCCCATGAATCTCAATCTCAAGACAATCCACTGACATCACCATCATTACCTTAAAACTGATCCCTTGGTTGGATGGATTAGAAGGTAAAATCCCAAGATATGCACGGCATGCCAAATAGACCTAATGAACTTGTCCCAGGATCTAAGCAATCCCATGAATCTTAAGACAATCCACTGACACCACAATCATTACCTTAAAATTGATCTCATCCCTCCTAATACCGGGGATCTGCCCAGCCAAACAGACCCTAAATTGATCTCAACCTTTGGTTGGACGGATTGGAAGATAAAATCCCCGGATATACCAGGCGTGGCAAACAGAACCAATGAACATGTCCCGGGGGATATAGCAATCCCATGGTTTTTAAGATCCATCCCATCCCTCCCAATCACAGTGTCCTGGGATTCGCCCCGCCAAACAGGCCCTAAGGGTAGGGCCATAGATCGGAGTTCGTTTTGCCTCTGTCGAAACTGAAAATCCAGCGTGTGTCGCAGCCCAGAAGGGATTCACATGCTGAGTTGTTCAATGATCGGAACCGTCCATGTTGTGAATCTATACGATATGTGTAATTAAAAAAAAAAAAAGCTGAACCGATGATTGTGAGCAGCATTATCTGTAGATATTTTTAGAATAGCTTATCTATGGTAGTAAATAGCATATGAACGGTTAAAATCATTGGACCATCTCATCATGCGAGCCCGGTGGGTGGTGACACGTGCTATACCTGACCCGCCACATGAGTAAAAACGATAACTAGGTGGAAGGTTCCAATGTACCACATACGGGCTCGACGCAGCTGACATTCCGTTTCTTACAACGTAGCATGCAATCATATCCAAACGAAAGCGGATCTAGTGTTACGGGTAACATGGCAGTGGATGTCCGTGCAGTCCAACCTTGGTATATGTATTGTATATCCACACCGCCCATCAGTTTTTCTGGCTCGTTTTAGGGTATCGCAAAAAGAAAAAAAAATTAAAGCAGATCCATATCTCAAGTAGAACACACCACAGGAAAAATTAGTGATTGACCATTAAAAACTCATCTTGAGCTACAAAAGTCCAGATTAAGGTGATATTTGTGTTTTTTCTTGCCTGTGTGGCCTCTTCGACAGTTTTAATTCGGATGCTTTGTTATTAGCAAACAGAAAATTTCTATCACTTAACGATGATATTGGGCCACCTCATCACTGTCTGTCTACATTTAATGCAGCAGATAACGTGGCACAATCAAAATCAAGGAAATGAAAATTTACCTTTTGCCGGGAACAGAGAATCCGGCCTCCAATGATTTGGGTGTCAAATAAGACATAAGCGTGGGCATTCGATGGCCATTGTTTCTTATGAGGTGGTCCACTTAAGACTCTATATGCTTCATTTTTGGAGTGATAGTCTAAAATGATCTAAAAAATCTGATGGATAGTGTGGATATACAATGCATACACCTAGATGGCCCCACGGTCAGTGATGTCCGGATAACACCTAATCCGCTCCCAATCCAAACAGCCTAAATGGTGGGACCCACCGCAGATTGGTTAGAAATCAGTTCGGACAAACAGGCCTCTCAACTATGAGGCTTGTTTCTTGAATCTAGACGTTTTATTACCGTCATTTTGGTCCAGAACCCGCTTAGAGCGACTCCCGCCATTTGGTCGGTTTGGATTTAGACAACGTGCCACGTGTACGGAAAGTATACATCCCATCAAAGCCCATAGATGGGGGGTGGTGACGCGTGACCCTGAAATCTGAAATTTTCAGATAAGGGCACAAGAAAGTCCAAGGTGCAGCCTTTTTATCTGATGACCCAATCCGATGCACCGAAAAGACACAGAAGGAAGTGGACCCCACATGATAGGTGGACGGTGGACCATGCCTTTTTTTCAAACAGCTGTCTTCCAAAGCAGGGGCACCTACGCGAAAGTCCTTGTCATCCAAAATCTAGACCTCTGTCGTTTCCTTTTCCTTTTCCTTTTTGTCCTTACTGGTAAGGAGTAGAGATTATATGGTTGCCGACTTTCTTCCATTAATGTTCACACATCACGTTTTCCACCGCCCTCTCTCTCTCTCTCGTCTCATCTTGCCCATCTCAGATCTGAACCGTTAGTTGCCATGTCCGACCAGGCCTTTGTTCGTGTGCACATTTGCCCCGAATGGAAAGATTGGATTGGATGTTTGGACCCCACGCCCATACGTAACCTTGGAATGCTAATAAAAAGGTCCCAAAACATGCCATTGGACCCGAGTTGATAATAAATGGGTGTGGATTTGAAATTGGACTCGTTGTGGGTTAGGTCAAGGTCCTAAACAGGGACTCATATTTGTTGAGTCTGTAACTCAAACCTAACCTGGACTAAACCACCCAATGGTCTCGGATAGGGGTAGTGTAGCACACAGCACTGGCACTTGGGTACTGTGTGGTGCTGGAATTGAGGTAGATCCAAATCTTAGGTGGCCCATACCATAGGAAACGGTGGTGATTGAACACCCACCATTAAAAACTTCTTGGTAGCTGCTGATATTTGTGTTTTCTCTTCATTCAGGTTTGTGTGATCTAATTAATAGGTTCTATTACGTTCCAGGTATGTGATATCTAATTAATAGGTTCTATTACAAGTAACTATTAATGTATGTCTTGGAAAGTTTTTAATGGGAACATTTTTACCATTGTTTCCTACCTTCTGGTTGACCTAAGATTTTGATTTGGCTCGTTTTTTGGCTCATGCCCTGAAAAACTCACCTGACAAAATAGATAGACAGTTTGGATAAAAGACATACATAATGGTGGGTCCCACACTTTTTTTTTTTGTTAAATGTGTGGTATGACCATTATCTCTATAGCCATCTATTTTCTTTGGACATGCATGGTCTATTAATTATTGGATTGGCTTGATTTTTATGCTATAACATTTGGACAATCCACCACACATGGTGAATGGTCTAAATCTTACACGTATGCCAAGTTCACACATGCAACTAGTGGATCTTTCTTTAGTTATAACAGCTATATATATTCACAGCTATTCTCTTTTCCACTAAGAACAACTAGCCCACCTTATCTGCCTCATGTTTTATCCATCCCATGCTGGGTCTGTTTAGAGCCGTGGTCCCATTACAAATGTGGGCTGGGGCTCACTTCTCGGCACACGCACAGTGAAACCACAAAACCAATCGCAGTTGCGAATTAAAATACCATAACTGAAAAAAATAAAAAATAAATCAAACTAAGCTTTTTATTTACAAGTGCTAAAAATCATCACATATTGTTTAAAAAGATAACAGAGAACAATCTAACACCCTTGGTTTTGGAGGCAATTATGTTATTTGCTTTTAGAAATTTAGTAAAATACATGACATGTTTGTTACCCACTGGATGATCAAATTACTGAAAGGGCTTTGCATGAACAACTCAAAGGATAGAAAATCATGATGATCAAGTATCTTTACTATTTTCTTTTAAGTTCTTTAATAGGTGAATATAAACATTTAAAAACAAAATAAATTTATTTATGAACTTAGAGAACAAGAGACATTTGATCAAATGCATTTGAACTAATTTCAGGAAATCAGTACACATCTCATACCGAAGAAAATACAAATTGAATTTTGAAACTCAGTATTAATGGTAAAGTCACCAATCCATTAATCCCTTTGCTGAATCCTATTATATCTAGAACCCAAAATCACGAAATTCAGAGTTCAAATAATCGAGAGGTAAACACAAAGTACTTGAAAGTTAGTGTCAAAGAGAGAGAGAGGGCTTGCATACCACGCAGAAGCTTTGAGGTTCTACGTCCCTGTGGAAGCTTGAGATTTGTACAATCAGGAGTAAATGACGATGAGCGCAAGAGGGTAAGAAGAGATGAAGTGTTTGAAGGGTCATTTGGGTGCCTATGAAATCCTTTAATTGTAGAGGATTAATGAGTAAACATATCATAATAGATGTTTAGATTCGTGTAATTGCCTGTAAACCTTTAATAGGTTAAAAAGGTTTTTTAAATCTGTGTATTTTGCTATATTTTAAATTACAGATAATTCAAATACAGGCTTAACAATCCATATTTATTTATTACTATATATTGTTAACTTTTTAAAAGAAGCTTGTAGTTAACTCTTTGTTTCTTTCTCCCTCTTTATGACTAACAACTATCATTAACATTCACATTTATAACTAAGAATTAATATAAAATAAACTTAAAACATTTTATACTTAAAACTCTTCTAAAAATAAAGTAATTTAATTATTTTATAGGTATTCAAATAATCCCTAACTATAAATGGGAGAAAGAAAGAGAAAGGCATTTTTCGCTGTAGCAAAAAGAAATTTATAAAAATGATTTAATCAAAGTCAACGAGATAAGCTCAACAAAAACCTTCAGAAGAGCCTACTTTTACTCATCTGAAGTGACTTATCTGTTGAAGGAGAAAATAGAAGCACCTCTAATGGTGTGACAAAATGCATATTTACTTAGAAATAACGCACTTCTAGAATGGATTAAAACCAATAACTTAACCAAATTCGGATCCTTACTCTTGCTCCGGTGGTAGACTCTAAGGAGTATCAACACCTGGGTAAAGGGTTCGAGTATCCATAGGTGGTGAAATCCCAATACGGTGTGATTGTGTGGGTGAGTATGTGTGCGTGTGTAAAAAAAAAAACTTAACCAAATTCATGGGAAAGAAGGTCATGAGAGATATAATCCACCTAAACATAGATTCATTACATTTATTTTTATTTTTTGTGTTATGTCTAGCTATTGGATTGCAACCTAATTTACTTGCTTGCACCAAAAATTTGGATTTTACTAAACCCGTTGAGAGATTATACTCAAAAAAGTTGGCAATGAAACCATTTTAATCCTTTTCAGCTTGATAAAAAGCTGATTTTCAAAACAATATTGTGTTATTATTATAATATATTTTGTAAAATTGATGTTAAGCGGCATAGTAATGGGGTTGCCTAGGAATGTGCTACCATGAGCAGCCTTTTGCTATCGGCATGCATCATGACCATCTAATGCAGGATAATTAACCCTCCTTGTGGGCCTTGAATTTATGGGTTCCGTCCTACTCGAGTCACCCGCGTCACACGGGCCCCAAATCCATGGGTTATGTGGGCCGCTCACCTCACGTGTGCCCCCGCATTCCACAGGCTAGGGGTGCACATCAAGCCAGTAGACTTGTGGAACCGGACCAAAACTGATCCAACAGTTCGGTTTGGTCCGGTACTACACTGCACCAGTTTCGGTTTTGGTTCTAAATTTCCAAGAACCGTTGGATACGGTTTGGTTCCGGTTTAGAGTCATGTAAAACCGAACCGAACCGTGAACCGAACCGTGGATCCGAACCGTTGATTTGAATCGTGGCCCGAATTGTGGATTCGAACTTGAGATTAAAACGAAAAACCCTAATTTGTTTCACCCTACTACGTGGTGCGTCTCCCTCTCTCTCGCCATTTGCGTTCTATTGCCCAGGACCCAATCTCTCTCGCCCCTGCCCTCTCTCTCTCTCTCTCTCTCTCTCTCTCTCTCTCTCTATCTGGGTGCTGCTACGGTTGCCCAACCCCTAGTTAAACCATGCACTTATCCGCAAGTCTCTTAGATATATACAATTAAGCAAATGTATACATGTTGGCTACATGTTTCTTCAAGATGAAATTATTGGTGTGATTCTAGATTCATAGGTTCCTATGGTGGCGTTTCGAAGTTGGACTGGGAGACTCGAATGAGAACAGCTATGGAAGCAGCCAGAGGCCTAGAATACCAACATGAACATGTCAACCCTCCTTTGATTCACAGAGATTTCAAGAGCACCAACATCTTCGTGGACAAGAACTTCCATGCCAAAGTTTTAAATTTTGGCTTGGCCAAGCTTGTCATCCCTCAAAAGTGCAATTTCAGATTTTAAGAGCAGCAACATTTGCTGGATTTTTATAAGCCCAGAACTGTGGAACTGATCCGGAACTGAACCATTTTTCACGGTCCGGTTTCGGTTTGGTTCTAGGGTGCTAACGGTCCAGATCCGGTTCTGAAAATCGTAGAACCGTTAGGAACAGTTCGGTTCCGATTTCACCCCAGAACTAGACCGAACCGAACCGTATGCACGCCTTATCACAGGCCACTCCACTCGAGCTCGGTGTGAAAATACCCTCGCATTACCATCGTATCCAACAGTTCTGATCTTTGACTCTTGTATTTAATTATAAGTCTTTAAAAAGTTTACTTTTCCATGTTTGGTATTCATTTTCATATACTTTTCCAATGTTAGCTTATGTGGCATAGAATTTAGAAAATGAACAGTTTGGATCATCATATAGAATGCAAATGGTACAGCATTAGAGGGCACTGCATCCTATCACAGCTCTGTTTTTCAAATCTTCTAGCTTGGAAATCAGACCATCTCACTCCACCGGTGGGCCACAATACATGTATATGGATGACTAGAAAATATGGTTTTAGCCTCTGTTTATTTTGTACAAGGTCACCTCACTTTAGAGGAAACAACGGCTGCAATGGGAGGGATGCCCACAATAGAAATTTGCAGGCCATATGTGGGGGCCCAACTAATGTCTATATGCCATCCTATCCATTCATCAGACGTACCCCAGCAGGATGAAGGGACCCAACAAAAATCAGGCCATTTTAACTCAGATAGACTGCACTAGTGAATTTAGCTGTCTTAAGCGTGATTTTACAATGTTTCTTGGAGCATGCCCCAACTGAGTTGTGAAACATTCCTAATTTTTGAGATGTTTAGCAGAGCAGCTGATGCACGGTTGGGATTCCACATAAACCTTACGCTGGCCCTCTTAAGCTCCACCTTATTGGAACCAAAGAACGGTTGAATCAATCCCATGTCACTTCTTATATCTGTGGTGTGAGTGCGTGGGGTGTGTGTGGGGCTGAAATTGCATTAATTGGCTTTTTGGTTCTTAGAAAAACAGCCGATCCAAACCATTGAGGGTTACATACATCACCGTTAAAATTTACTAGATATGATAATCTTAGCTTATGAATATGTGGACTTCAAATACATGGTTAGGAAGAAAAATAAGGAATCATTCCATCCAAGGTGTGACCCAATAGACTAACGGTCTAGATCACCGTAGCATGGGCTCCACTTGCATAAACTGAATGCCCCAACATGCTGTGCACATTCTCGGGTCCAAAAAAGGGACGGTTAAAAACAAAAGTAGTGTATGCTCCAACTTGGAGTGCACCATTTGATGGTCCAGATCATCTCTTCAGTGTTATTTATAATTTCTTTAGTTAGAAAGTCGTGAATCCCGGCCGATGGGCAGTATCATCTCAGCCGTAAGTTGTTGAACACGGCGTCATTATTTCTGGCCATGAATATCCATTTAATCAGATCTTTGACTTCTATGCAAGTCGTCGAGTATTTTTATAATTTACTCGATTAATATTAATTTTTACTAGAATATTGAATATCAACATATGGTTTATTAAATTAAATTAAAATATGTGGTAACGTTGTTGTTGATCGACTTATCTTTTGACTTCATCCTTTATCGAATTTCATAAATATTTGATTAAATATTTTAAAATTTGTGGCTTAATATTAATTAATTATATTACAAATTTATTTATTTTTATATTTTGGGATAATTTTTATTAATTATATTAGCCATTTAAACTTTTATTTTTATTTTAGATATTATACGGAGACTGCTTTGTGGGGCCATGTATGTGTCTTATCCACTCCGTCCATCCATTTTAAGAGTTTGTTTTAAGCCCGAAGCCTTCTTCTAGTTTTTGAATTAGCTTGTTAGTACACACCTACACGTCAGTACACACACTCCATGTTAGCCACCCCCACTAGGGATCGATACCAGGAACTCAAGTGTTGAAACCACGTATGTGTGGCAGAAGCCTAACACTAAGGGCGTGTTTGGGCAGTGGGATTAAAAAGGGATTATGTGGGATGGGATTCATCTTGTCGTGTGCCAATTCCTCTCCATGTTTGGGGAGAATGGAAAAGCTTGGAATTAGATTAGATGGAATTGCATTGGTCTCGTCCCAATTTCACTCAATTTTAGCAAGTAATGTAGGTCCCACCATGATGTGTGGGCTATATCCACACTGTCCACTCATTTTTTGAGATTAATTTAGAGTTTGGGCTAAAAAATCAGACAAATCTAAAGCTCAAGTGGACCCACCATAGAGAGCAATGGGGATTGAATACTTACTGTTGAAAACTTCTTTGGAGCCACATAAGTTCATAAGTTTTGGATCTATCTCATTTTTAGGCCCATGTAATAAAACAAGGTTACAAAATGGTTTAGATATAACACGTGTGTTATTCTCAGTAATTTCAAATGATAGTAGGTCTAACTATTCAATGTACCACCGTATTACCAACAAAAAGCATGGCATTAATCTTATCCCATGGCAATGGGGACAATCGCTATCATGGGTAATAAATATGTTTTCTGAATCCCATCCCACCTGATCCCTTCTAATCCCACCGCCCGAACACGCCCTTAAAACAATGGGTGGACGTGAAAGCGACCCATGGGTGCAAGGCAGGGGATATTGATTCCAAAGCTCAAGTGGACCCTACCACATAAAACAACGGGGATATTGATTTCCACCGTTGAAACCTTATTAGGGCCCACCGTCTTATTTGTTTTCATCCAATCTGTTCATAAAGTTACATAGACAAACGGAGGCAAAAAAAAAAAAAAAACAAATATAAGATTTATGCAAAGCTTTTGTGGCCCAATGGAAGTTTTCAATGGTAGGAATTCAATTCACACTTTTTTCATGTGGTACGGTACACATGAGATTTGGATATGCTTAAATTTGGATTCATGCCTTAAAATGAACTGATAAAACGGATGGACGGCGTGGATAATACACATACATCACGGTGGACCCCACAGAGTTTACTGTGTACCATATAGTGTACTGAGTTAGTCAGTACGCAATCTGCTTCCTACGATATCCGATATATATTGGGACCGTTGACGGCCGTCGGAGTCATCCATCCACTCGTGCTCATACGTGGAAGCGACCCATGGGTGCAAGGTACGGGCCCTTTATCAAGCAATCCCTGCCGTTTATCGGGATCCATTGGAAATTCTTTTAACCTTTCATTCGTTTGTACCGTGGTGTCGACCTGATTATCGAATCGTTTGTCCACGTTGTGACCATCAGATCATTAGATAGTCCTGATTTTCACTCACGGCGTCTGAGGAGCGGGTTAGATCTCGCACAGGTGTTAATCGTCTCCACGGATTCCAAATCACACAGGAGAATGCAGAGATACGTGTTTGGCTATTAGACGCGGGGTCTGAAACTTTCTGCCTCCAACTTTGAATTTGGGTAGCTTGGAAACAACTCCGACGTGACATGACCGTAGTATGATATAAAAAACGGATACTCTGGCAGAGTATGACCATCCATGCACTTGCACTGAATAAATGCATACGTTGTAGTCGATGTATATCAACTCAATCCCTGAACCCCAGATGAGGGACATTGAAAACAAGATCGGATTAAGGAGGCAATCCTGGGCACGGCCTGGGTGGATCCCTGAATGTAGGGCCCACCGTGATGTATATGCCTTAAATCGACGCCATCCGTCCGTTTTGATAGCTCATTTTAGGGCATGATGGCAACAATGAAGCATATCCAAATCTTGGGTGGACCACGCCGCATGAAATAGTGCTGATTGAATACCCACCGTTGAAAACTTCTTTGGGGGGACGGGAATGTTTATTTGCCATTCAAGGTCACAAAGACCTGGATGAAGGGACCGCGAGAATATTAGCTTGATCCAAAACTCTTGAGGGCGACAAAAATTTTTTAATTATTAATTATCATTGTTTTCTATGATGTGGTACATCTGAGATTTGGATCTATTTCATTTTTTTTATCATGATATAGAATAAGCTTTTAAAACAGATGGACGGCATTGATGTAAGGAAAATACATCAAGGTGGGCCCCATAATCAAGAACCCACCGAAGCCCGGCCTGGCAATCGTCACCTTCAAGCGTCGGTATGGGTTGATGAATTTGGACCCTTGACCTGATTTTATTTAATGACAGCTAATTGGACGGATAGGATCATGCGTTCCGTCTATACGTGAACAAACCACAACAGCAACGAATGGGTTTCGTTAACGGTACGTCGCGCGTGTAGAGGCATTCTGCAGGCGTAGGAGTAATCATACTCTGCCGATGTATTTAATACGCGTCGATGGTCAAGTGGCTTGCAGTCCACCGTTGCAGTCCACCGCTGTGTTGATCCACAGGAGTAATATGATACTCAGGCTCTTGGAAGTTTTACACATGGCATATACTCACCGAAAGAATACCGATTATGTCTTAACGTCAAAACCCCGAGATTATATTGGTTGAATATACCAACCTTGAATGCGCGTACATTTTCTTGTGTAAATAGGATCTTCGAATATTTTTCATTTTTAACCGTCCAATGAATGTCCAACAATCCTATATACACACACACACACACACAACACTATTTACTGTCTAATTTGACAAAACTCGTGCAATTTCTGAGTGTCTGCGTATTATCCATAATACTCTGCGAGAGTATCAAAGTATTTCTCTTTTACACTAGTGGTGTCAGAGAAGTGCACTCGAGCGAGTGCACATATTCGGAATTGTGTCCTCTGGCGCTTGGAAACTTGTTATGTTTCTTCGCGATCCAAGCCGTTCATCAGGAAGATACCACTGTACAGAAGCCATATATAAAATATCATATATAAACGGTGCCCATTTGAAGATAAGCGTGTAACCAACCTAATGTTTATATCTGCCTCATGTTTTGAAGGTGGCATGCACGTGTAACCCGTTTGATGAGCGGCTTGGATCTCTCGAGATTCTACCTGAGAAGAGAGCGTGGAAAATGTGCATTCGCTAACGTTGATTGAGTACCTACTGGAACAGATGAGCGACTCAGGATAACGTTGCCACGTGCTGAGATGGTCTCGTTATTTCTACCGTCGATGTTCTCCTACCACCCTAAAAATAAGATGTTCTGCTGCATGAAGCTAGGTGGGGCCCACTTTGATGTTTGTAAGAAATTCACTCCTTCCATCCGTTTCTGCAGATCATATTAGTATATGAGACCAAAAATGAGGTCGATCCAAAACTAAAGTGGACCGCACACGAAAGGAAAAAGTGGGATGAGAAATATCTACCGTTGAAACCCCCCGGGTCCACCGTGATGTTTATATGACATCGACATAGTTCATAAGGTCGTTACTACTGGGATGAACTGAAAACAAACAAAAAAAAAAAAAAAATCGTCATCCGAAACTTCTGTGGCCCACGAATGTTTCAACGGTGGACGTTCAATCCTCACTGTTTCCTGTAATGAGAACTACTTGAGTTTTTAAGCTACCTCACATTCCGCCCATTTAATACCATGATATGGAAATACGAATGGACGGGTTGGATTTCTCACAAACATCACGGTGGGCCCCACGTAGCTTCGAAGATCCTTCCAAAGGCGTCCGGTGAGATTTGAGACTTGAAAATTTTCTTTTCGATTTTCGAAATTCAACGCGGTCAGCGTGTAGGTTCCAGCGGCGGCTACAGACGCTTCTTCGTAGGGCGCCACGGAGGCAAAACGATGACTGCGCTAGCCTGACTACGCGTACTCACGGGAACGGAATGGCTGCAACGAACTGAATACCAGCAGTAGAGATGCATCGTCATCAGACGTGTCACCATATTTCACCGTTGATAAGTCTTAAAATCTCCACCACACGTCAGTTCATCTTGGCTTGGCATAGTCGGATGAGTGGATTGGATGGTGAGATAGCTGATGGACCCGGTAGATCTCATCCACATAAACTCCATGTCTGCGGATTGGTGAGACCCTGGACTCATCCATGATGGTGTGGCCCTTACCGTGGGGCCCACTTTGATGTATGTATTCTCTATCCACGCCGTCGATCCGTTTTTCCATATCATTTAATGCATTATCCCAAAAATGAAACAGATCCAATCATCATGTGGATCATACTATAGGAAACAGTGGTGATTGACCATTAATGAGCCACCAAAGTTTTGGACCATTAATACGCCCCCAGGAAGTTTTTAATGGCAGGGCGTTCAATCACTACTGTTTTACGTGGCATGGTCCACCTGATAATTGAATCTGCTTCATTTTTTAGATAATGCCATAGAAGAATATGGAAAAACGAATGAACGGCATGCATACAAAAGACATAGATCAAGGTGGGCCCCACGGTAAGGGCCGCACCACCGTCCTGGGTGAGCCCGAGTCTCACCTAGAGAAATGCATGCCGCGTCTGTCATAGATAAATGGGATATGCTCCCACACGTGGCATAGGTGTAGTTTGATGCGACTTATTCTACCCAACCACTCATAGGCGCACATGCGGTTAATTCAGACATCCATATCAATAGATCCAAAGTCTCTTTGACTCGAAAGAGACAAATGCGTCATTCACAATCATCCTATCAGTGCATTGTGTGGGCCATTATTCATTCAATGGACGGTCCAACTTGACTAAGCTTGTGTACCAATCGAATGGTAGATAAAGTTCCAAAGCCCCATATTTGCCCAATTAAAATTTGCTCGAATTTATCCAAACACTACTCTAAGAATGCCCAAAAATAGAGGAATCGCATATATCACGCTTTTGGCACAACTAATCCATATATGTTACGCTTAAACAGGCGGTAATCGGTCCTTAGTCATGCAATCATGCCTCAATTGTAGACTCACAAAAGTTTCAACATGAGGTCATGGATTCGAGTACCCATTGCTGTGAAATTCCACACAGGTGTGGGTTTTAAAAAAAAAAAAAAACAATTAGAAGAGAAACTAAGGGTTCATTTGGCATCATAGACTTGGGAGATATGAGGGAATTTGATTCCTTGCATATGTATGGAAATTGTTCGTTAGTCACTTGAACATGATCTTATGTTTGTGGCACATTAGAGATTTGGAGTTTTATCATTTTCACCAAAATATATATTAGAGAGGGCTTGTTATAACCATTGTGTCAAACATTACAAACTTTCATTAATTAGATATATTAAATTAATTTAGTAATTAAATTCAAACCCCTATAAATATATCATGTATAATTACTTTTGGTTTAAAGTTGATTATAAATTTAGGGTGCCAAACATAATAGGAAGATTTCAAATCAAGGGTTCCAAAACTAAGGGATTTCAAATCCACGCCCCCAAACAGACCCTAAGAGTTCTCTCTCTGTCGCCCACCTTGATATTTTTTTATATATTCATGTTGTCCATCTATTTTTATAAATTATTTTACAACATGAGCTAAAAAAGAAATAGATCTAATTCAACAATTCCATAGCTATGAAATAGTATTGTCCGTTAACAGCCAACAAAAGTAAGGTGTTCAATTACCAATGCTCCAAGTAATATGGCTCACTTGAGATTAATTTGGATCTTCTTTATAGTATAGTCCACCTGATATTTGAATATTCTTCGTAGTATGGTCCACTTGTGATTTTCTAGGTTCTTACCTTAAAATGGTTTGGAAAAATGGATGCAATGGATACAAAATAAATATATCAAGGTGGGCCCCACAATAAGGGCCACACCTAATCCGCTCTCTTCTCTCTTTAGGCTAAACTCCTTTTTAGTTTTGCACCTCTTAAAAGATAAGACTCTTTAGACATGCCATGGCACAGCTGCATGGCAATCTAGACCACCGAACAATGGATAGAGCATAGACACAAATATATATATCACAATTGGAAGATAATATGATCCATCTGATTTTTTCCTTTGCATTTAGACCAATTGCTTTCTTAATTTTTAATCATTTTTTGTAGCTATAAATTAGGTAGTTAATTAGGAATATTGCTTGATCAGTGTGATTTACAGATATGTCTCATCCACATTAGGACCTGCAATTTGGATGGTTTAAATAATACATTAGTGCAAGATCTAAGGAGGATGAGTCACCCAAAATTTTCAAATGGTGTAAACTAACATCAGACCCTAGGCTCTTTTTTATATGATATATGTTCACATCCTTTCATTTTTTCAATGATTGTGCTCGCTGCATCACCAGACCATCAAATTTCAAACCTAGGCCATGAGCCTGCGAGTAGGTGTCATGAGTCTTGGCCGTGGTCCAGAACTTTGAAGAACATAGTCTAAAATTTTTGGAGATTTCCTTATAGACAACCCAAATGTGCCCCTCCATTTTTAAAATGTGTCAAATGAACATGTTCCACATTACCAACTTATAAATACTTCATTTTCCCAAGAGTTCCTTTTACCTGTTTGTTGTTCAAGATTTTGTGGGGCCAATGCAGACATGGATTGATGACTGGAACCATCGATTTTCTTTGTGTCTGAATAAATGAATTCTAGTGCAATAACACACTTCAAAAATGACACTGACCCTCAGATTAATGGGTTGCATGTGATCATTTCAAAATGTTTTTCATTTTTCCAATGTTTTATATTCATCCATGCCACTGACAAATGAAGATGAGACTGAAAAGCGTGTTACACACACACACACACACACACACACACACGGTTAGCTGGTTAGGACACACCCTACTATTAGCACAAACTCCACTATTAGCCTCCCCCACTGGGATATCCATACTAAGACCTCTGTGTTGAAACGATGTATCTTCACTTAGTCTACCACTTCAGCTATGGGTCATGGTGAAAAACTAGCTATTTTCACAATGTATCAACTCAGCGAAATTATTGCAAGATTTCAATAATATTATAAGCTCTTTTTTCTACCATTTTATCAAGAAATTTATTTATAATTTTATCTTGTTCAATATATAATTAAAATTTAAAATTATTTTATTAATTTAGAACAAATATTTTATTTTTTAACAAAATGTTATTATTCTAAAAACCTTAACATTTAAAAATCTCCATAAAAATTCTAGAGGATAATGCTTGCAAGGATGACCTAAACATATTGATGACCAAAATAACCAACTAAGCATAAAAGTTTCTCAAGTCGACTTTTATAGAGTAGAACAGAAAACATAGACACATACATCATCTAACCATTCCGGCAATTAAGCTCTAAATGTCGATATAATAAAATAGATTGGCCAACCTAGCTTAAACCATGGCTAACATAATCTCTCTATAATGCATCAATAACCTTAGTTATAAAACTCTAATAAACCCTAACATGGCGTAATAAAAAAGTGTACAATACATGCATTAGACATTCATCCTACATTGAAAAGGACATAAATTCTTACATGGCCTAATAAAAAAGTACCAAAGCTGTGGGCAACATTATCATTTCATGCAGGCACTTTTAGCCCCACCTGAAGTAGACATGTGGTTATTTTTCATTGGCCCACGTCAGGGTTAAGCCCCTCTGACCCCTGGTTAGCAATTCGTGTCCATTTCTCAGACAAAATAAAAGAGATTGTGGTCCTTGGGGTCTATTCATGGTTTAAAAAGTCATAGTGGCTGGTAGAGCAAGAACTACTCTCCAACGGCCTGTCGTGCTAATAACGACTGTTCCACCGTTGCTTTCTAATCTAACAACATTGCATGCCTAGGCCAAACGGGAAAAGATGAAAACTTTAATACCCTTGAAGAGTTTGATGGTGTGTAGGCATGGACCGTTGAATCATACATGTGGCGTGAATCGTACACCGTCCATATGGTGGTCCCACTTTGAATGGGCCATATGGCAAATATTATAAAGAAATGAATGTCCTGCCTTATTGAATGAATAGCTAGTTATTCGAATCTAACAAGCAAATATTCATTGATAAGTGTTTGGGTTTGTTTAATCAGTCGTGGCCCCATCCTAAAGGTGGGCCCAAAGATCAGACACTTGCGAGAGAAGCTACTTTTTTACAGCTACGGTGTATACTCTACACGTAGGATTACAGCCCCTTCAACAACTGGAAGAATGCTACCCGCCTCGCACATGCTCATCTACGGTTGTAAGTACAATTCAATCAGAAGTCTGATCATACCTTATAAGAATTGCACTGACTGGACAATCTCAGCCATCAAATCGGAGGACTTTTTCCTGTTGAATGTGGACGGTTGCTATTTTTTTTAATTTTTGAACCATCTATTGGTAGGAAGGACACTGATCGGACAGTTAGAATGATAAGCTTGTATTATATATGGGCCATTTGAGAGAACCTATTCAAGCGGTTCAATCAATTACACGTGGACATATTGTGGTGGTGGATGGTGGGTAGTGGGGCCCATGATATATCTATGTAAACAAGCAAGTTCGGTAGGAGATTAGTCTTTATCTACTGGGACCTAATTCTAAGAATGGCATTGAGACCTTATAACAGCCAATGGGCATCAACGTCATGCAATGAAGAGGGCCAAAGACCGGAGGTGAGTTGCGTGTAACCTGTGTTATACGTAGCCCGTGCAACCCAAAGCTCTGTGGGACCTACTGCAATGTTCATGTAACATCTACTCCGTCCATCGATTACTTCAGGATGTAAGCCCAAAAAATGAGATGGATCCAAATTCAAATAGGCCACACAGCAGGAATTGTGGGAAGGGAAATGCCGACCATTGAAACCTTCCTGGAGCCCACAGTAATTTTTATATGCAATCTAACCTGTTCACACGGTGAATCCCATCAGGATCTAGGGTAAAGAAAAATATATATATCATCCAGATCCAAAATTCCATGGTCCAGATGAGGTTTCCATGGTAGGAATTCAATCACTACTGTTTCTTGTGGTGTAGCTCGTTTGAGTATTGGGTCTGCTTTATTTTTGGGCCCACACTTTAAATTTATCTAATAAAGCTGATGGACGGAGTGGATGTACTCAAAAATTACTATGGGCTCTGTCTAGCAGGGGTTGCACGCAACCCACATCCACATGGATAATGTTGCAATGAAACAACGAGTGGCTTTAGCAAATGATGCTTCATGGACTTAGTAATTGTAACCATGGTCCGCGTGCCATTGAAATTTAATCGTCCAAAATGTGGGGTCCACCGTAGGTAGCTCAAAAAAATGGCACCAATCCAATGATCAAAACGACCCCATCTACAGGCTTCATTGACAGCCGTTTGTTTATAATAACATACGAGGACCATCTTAAAACAACCTACAAACCGTTGGATTTGGAAATGTTTCAATCAGTCGCGTGAACCCTGCTGTCTACGTGGACAAATGGTGCTGTTTTGGACGTCTTGGATCCATTACGGTACAGATCCCGAGAAAATCCAACGCCTACCCCGCTATCTGGAATGAGAACTGATCGCCTGCAGGCAACTGTACCACAACTTGTGGTACGATGCAAACTTTCCTGCCAACACGCCACCTCTTTAGAAAATCAGTCCCATGAAAATGATAGGCCCCACCATAAACATCAGCTTTTTCGAAACTCGTGCTGATCCGTTCACTGGGTGTGACAAGCCCGAAACCGTCGGTTGTCGATTCATTCCTTTAGTGTGGCCCACCTGACCGTAAGATCGTCCTGATTTGCGTCCCACTCGTTCTTCACGGTGGGTACTGCCTCTTTAATGGTAATGATGTCCCAAAAAAATGGAGTGTTGGGGGTAAGATTGTACGCTACCAACAAGTTGTGGTACCTTGCTTGCTGGTGATATGTTCCAACATGGATTATGGACGGTCCAGGTGGAAATCATAAATAGATGGGAGTGCACCCAGGGCAGTCGTATCGCTTGCAATGACTCGGCTGCTTGAGAGTGTGGCCACGGATCCGACTCTGCACACACGTGCCAATTGGAACACGTGTGCAAGATCTGCACCATCATCATGTACATCGGAAGAATCAGGCCCTTTCATCTATCGCGTGGGCCACATGTCACCAGAAACTGTTAGTCAATTCCTTTTCACCGTCCATTTTTTATCTGATTATGTTTGGACCACCTCAGATTCAGATCTGCCCAATTTCCATGCCTAGCAACATAGATGGTGGGGCCTACCAGATGAACGACTCAGATATCGAACCCACTCACAACATTGCCGCATGTGGTCAGAGTTGGATTCGGATAGCACATGTGACTTAGCGCACCCATCTTTAAGTACAAGAGCAGAAACAGTGACTTTATCCTCGATACGCCAATTTTCAGTGTATAGCATTATCCGTCACCATCAGAAATGACCACATACAAGCACTGGACGTGGACTTTATGTACAGCGTTGTCTATTATGCTAACGTGTCGATTATGCAGAACATCCGTACCACGCGGGTGGTGGGCCACACCATGAACGTCATGTAGGAAGAGGCATTATAGGATCTGGACGTATCAAAACGTGAAGTGTCCTGATTCAGCTATCCGAACATATGGGGCCAATGGTTCAATGAATCCGACGGTGATCTGATTAATCTACCAAAACTAAAAGTAAGCTAGGTTCATCCCACATCCTCAGTGGGCCAGACATGATTAACGGTCTGGATCAACGAAGACATGGCCCTACTAGTAAGTCCAGTGCAATAGTACGGTTCGTCGACCTTGTAGAATAAGGTTATCTTACAACTGCGTGTTTGGGGCCCAGTAACGTGTGTTTATGAAATCTACTCCATCCATCATGTGTGACCTCCAATGTTCTCCTTGGAGGTGAAAAATAGGGACAACCCAAAAATCAGACGAGTCACACCATGTAAATAAAATCATACTTAAAACGACTACAATCCCATGGCATGGCCCACATGTGATCGGAGTGGTTGATTTTTACGAGGTGTCCATTCAACCTGGTGGGGCCCATCGAAGAAATGATTGGATAGCATATAGAAAACACGATAGCACAGGGAAGGTTCTAGTGGTGGGCGTCACCAACCCAACCATTCCCCGTAGTCCTGAAAGATAAGACTTTATGAAAGGAGTGGATTTGGACCCTACATCACGGTGGGCAACACACGTAATTACAGAAGAAGCTTACCCTACAATAGCCGTTGAGAGACAGGCGTCCAGACGAAATGTACAAGAAAATCAAACGGAGAAAATAGTGTAATCTTGCAGCAAAGGACGAATGGCAGTGAATGAGAAAGCAAAGAATGTTAATTTCCGTTCAGAGCACGGGGAATTGCTTTTGGCAGAGAGGGATGGAGGGAAGGGAAGAATACTGAGAAGATAGACCAAGTACACATGCAAATAAAAGTGAGTTTTCTTCACTGAAAAAGAGAGGGCCCAGTCCATCGTACGGTCTCAAACGCTCGAAAGAGAGAGAGAGAGAGAGAGAGAGAGAGAGAGGCTCTCGCGTGAGCATCTTCCTTGGCTTGCAGACCTGCTAAAAACTGCACCGGTGGAGCGTGGAGAGACCCTAACCACACCCTTCTCCTTGCCTATGGTGATAGTTCACTGCCATTTTCTAACCAAGTATATTTCTCACAAAAATTTTAAATAAAATAAAAATAAATAAAAAAATTCTAACCCATATGTGGGCCTCATTTCAAAACCATCCCACCTGAATTTAAACCATCGGCAATAATAACTTCTAGCTAGCCAATTTGGGCTATACTCCAACCAAAGTGGTCCCCACGAATTGGATGTCTAAACATCATGGTGGGTCCCAGGCAGGTTTCAATAGTGAGTGTCTCCATTCGGTGGGGCCATCCCTCGTGTTTGGCCTCAACGAAACGGATGGACAGTGTGGATACAACACAAACATCGTGGTGGCCCCCACAGAGCTTTGGGTTAACCAAGCCAAGCCGAGAAAAAGACAGATGAGAGAAGAAAATAACATTCACGTCCTCCCACTGCACTGTATCTCAAAATCCAATGCACCTCCATTATCTAAACCCCACAGAACAGAGAGAGAGAGAGAGAGAGAGAGAGAGAGAGAGAGAGAGAGGAACTTCAAAGATAACAGAGAATATCATCCAAGGAAAAACCTATTCTTTGAGTTTGAGCATTTCTCCTAAAAACTACACCATTTTGATAGATACACGCACCCTTCTTCTTTTTTTAAACTTTCGACTAGACAATACTACAAACAGTACTGCTGTATTATCAGAAGTAGAAAAAAGAAGGCGTGTCTATCATTCAGGTGGGTGTGAATATCAATCCCCTACCTAAATCCTAATCCATTAATAAAATTCCAAAAAAGTAATTAAAAAAAAAAAAAAACTGAAAGTAGAATGAAATTACAGAAAAGCCACTCCTAGTAGTGCGGTGGAGGAGGTTGCTGTCTTGCAGTAGGTGCCCATATAACATGAGATGGAAGATGAGAGCTGTATATAGACATTGCGCCACCACCACTACCACCAGCAGACTCCATTGTAGGTGTTTGAAGAATGGCGGTGTCAACAACAGCAGTAGAAATCCCCGTTGTAGTAGCTGAAACTTCATCTTCAATCGGCAAGCGATGAAACGTTGGGGTTGTGAAAGCAGCAGCGACGATAATCACAGTCCCAGCTGCGAGTAGAGATCCCACCACAAATCCTCCAAAGATCTGGCCCTGGGCCCCAGCAAGCGATATGGAGAAACCGTTACCGTCCAATGAGAAAGGAGATGGCGATGATGATGATGATGATGATGATGATGGAGGTAGGAATGTAGCAGAGAGGGAGAGAATATCGAATCGGCCATGGAATGTGACGGTGGCTCCCGGCGTTGTGGATGGTTGGCGGAGGGTGACGTTAGCGACGGTGCCGGTGCCGGTGAGGACGCAGAGGCCGATGCTGTGGCGACGGGCGAAGCAGGAGATGGCGTCGACGACATCGATTCCGCCGGGGATTTGGAGGATGTGAGGTTGGAGGGCGGAATCGGCGTCGCGGGTGATGATGATTGGGGGTTTGGGTTTGTTCTTTGAGCCTGGAGGACGGCCTCTTGGCCTGCGGACTACCTCAATGGTTGCTCCCTCAGTGCCGCTTCCTTCTTTCTTTGTTTTCTTCGTGTTGGTGCCATTGTTTCCTCCGCTGCTGGGGCTCTCTTCTTCTTCCGAGGTTTGGCATTCTCTAATTGGGTAGTGTTGCTGATGCTTTGATAAATCTCCTTTCATTCTCACTACAAATGAGAGAGAGAGATAGATAGAGAGAGAGAGAGGTTTGTTTGGATGGGGTTGATGGAATTTCTTATATTATTTAAATATCATATATATCCGCCGGGGGCGGCGGATGTGGGTGAGCTTTGAAACCAAGTAAAGATAGATCAGGAAAAGTGATGTGGATTGGAGGTAGAGTGATTTTTTTTTTTTTTCTGTCTTCTGCTGTTGTTAGCTCAACTTCACTACACCGCCCATTTCTCTCTCCTATTTTTTCTTCTCTTTCTCTCTCTTTCTCCCTCTTTCTTCTTTCTTCTTTCTTCTTCCTCTAGGATCTGAAATGGAGAGAGAGAGAGAGAGAGAGAGAGAGAGATAGAGAGAGAATGGGTGTGTAGGCCGACCGGGTCGAGTGACAATGACCAGAGATGTCCTGCTTTTGAACCCTCTCTCTTCTATCCCTTGCTTAAAGTAAAATCGCCCACATCCTTTGACGAAAAGATTATACTTGATGAAATCTGTATTTTCTTCCTCTTCTCTCTCTTTTCCTTAGCCACGTCTGCTTTTCACTCCACCAGGTTGTCGTTTCGTGAGGTTTATTTCTGGATGAGAGTTGGTGTGATAGTCCGCAGGATTACTAAATTATGTAGCCCTCAGGCTCCAACAGGCTATGTTTAGCAGCCCACTGGGGCCATCCATGGATGGACGTGTCAGGAATCCTTTTTTGGCACACATTAGCGAGCATGGCACACGATTGGGATCCACGCAGTTTATGTCACCGAATAAGCCTCAACAATCAAACACATGGTAGGGCTGTAAACAAACCGGGTTAGCTCGGTTAGCTCGCTCGACTTGACTTGAAAAAGTTTGATTCAATTGGGTTTGAAATTGAGTTTGAGCTGTTTTTTAAGCTAAAAAAAAATTCAAACCGAATTTGAGCTTGTTCGAGCTCAACTCGACTTAGATCAAACCCCAACTCGAATCGAACTCAAGTCAAACTAGTTTACTGACTCAATTACCTTGGTATTGATGTTGCTCACCATGTGTTTGATGAAACGACTCTAGTTCAGTGACTCAATTACCTTGGTATTGATGTTGCTCACCATGTGTTTGATGAAACGACTCGATGAAGTGTCAGCGAGTGACAAGGAAGGTATGTATATGAAACAAATATCCTTTTTTTTTTTAACTTTATTTTGATGATGCCTACAAGGTGTTTGATGAAATACATATAAAATCGTTACTATCGTTTTACATACCGTGAGAATTTGAAGGTGCAGTCTATGTGTTTGTGAAAATGTTGCATTGGTGAACTTAGCTTGAATTGGCCCGAGCTGTTGACCGAACCGAGCCGAGCAAGCCAATCAAGCTTGAGGACCGGACCGAGCCGAGTCGAGTTGTGCCAAGCTCGACTCGTGTACACCTCTAACACATGGCCATATGTATGATGAAGAGCTTGAATTTAGATTTCATGTGTGGTTATGATTGTGTTTGTATGCTAGAGTCACACTCAACTCAGTATTTAATTGAACGCTGATGACCAGTGCTAAAATAAATGTGCAGATTTGATTTTTAAAATTCAACTATGGAATCAATTATTGATTGTGATCCGCGATCAAACCATTTAGGAAAGGGCAGGGATTAATCATTTTTAATAAATTACTTTTGCTCTGTGGCTTTAGGACTTTTATTTTATTAGCAATTGCAATTTAATTCTCAAAAAAATAAAGATAAGTAAATATTAATAAATAAATAAAAGTAAACAATGTTGATAATATTTGAATATGTAATTACTACAATTGATAAAATAAAACATAAACTAGAAAAATAAGCAAACAAGAGAAATACTTGGTTCAATTGAGCGAATGGTCAACATGATATAATGAGAGATACATGATCATCTAATTAAAATTCAATTGATTGACTTCTAACAACTTAGAAGTGTGGACATTTAATATAATTATACAATACTGTAGCATTGGCATTGGACAATAACAATCTATTATAAGAATTAGTTAGTTACATAGTCATGAGGACTACCATAAAAGTTGGTGGTGGGTCCAATACTCCTTCGAAAATACGCTTTGTCAATGAGTCGCCTCTCAAGCCGATTTTCTGCTGTAAAATGTAAGATTGGGTCGGATGTTTGTGTCTTCCCTCTTAAGAGAATTGATATAATACATCACGCCCTACTGTAATTTGATAACCACAAATCAGGTTACATCCATGACGTTTTAAAATCCAAAAATAAATCAAATTAAAAAAAAAAAAATTCTATATCTAAACATTTGAATATTAGAGTTGAATGCGACAATTGAAAATCTTCTTCTCATTTTTTGCTGAAAATATATTTATATTTATAATTAATGCTCCTTAAGACTATCATATCTTTTATAAAGTAAAATATATATATAAATAAATAAAAAAAGGATTAAAGAACACTTTAGCTTTTAAATACTTGAATTTTCCACAAAAAGTCTTCTGCTCTTTAAATAACACTTATGTCTTGAGCTAGATATTGATAGTCAAAATCATCTATTCAGCATTGTTTTTGTGGGCTGCGTATCATAGTCTACAATATTTAACGTTTTCATCATTGGACCAGTCAGATGATGGGCCTAATGGGCAGCTGCACGCGCTTCATTATAAATAGAAAACGAAGCCAAGAGAAATGATTGTTAGTTATTACACATCTTGAATTAGGGTTTACATGGCCTTCATCATCACATGGTAAATACCATCAAACGGCTGTTGCATGCTACAATTGCCTACGTGATATGGACGTGCATGTGAGGTATAGGAGCCATTCATCAGGCGATGAGATCCTCGCCATCCAAGTTTGTCCAAGAATCAGGCTGGTTTGACCATTAGGCAAGTGCCATGTGCACGTACGTCGAATCTGGACCATGCTCCATTTCTCAACGGTCCTTTTTTCTTTTTATTTTTCATATGCATGTGGCCCACCTGACTGCAAGACCGGCCTGATCTTACCTGGTGGGGCCCACCAGATGAGAAAGGAAAATTGGCGCGTGTGCAGATACAAGGAACCTTGTAATGCACGCATATCCCTAGCATGGAGTAGGGTCTATGGAAACCCCAGCCGCAGTTTTTCCACTTGAGAAACGATTACATCTAGCTATTGTACGTGACCTTTCGCATCCATCCACTTTAGTCTCGTTAATATGTAACTCGTGTGGAACATCTGATCCGGGAAAAAAGTGAACCACACCATGTTGATCACATGTTACTATGATCAAACCGATCTACTTATTAGGTGGCCCACAACAGTGCACTGAGTCACCATCAGCTGAGCATGATTTTTAAGTTATATCCGGTGCGATGAATGGATCAGCGTGCAATCACCATGGGTTGGCCCACCTTTTTAACAATGGGATGTCCCATACATGAGACAGATGGGCAGAAAAGAAATAGGTGCAGGTGAAGCTCTGGTACATATGCTGTACGTAGTCATCTCTATTTCCACGTTCTCAATTGTGCTGGTTTGATATTTGGAATCATTTGAATAGCCAAAGTCAAAGGTTTTTACGAGTGCATTGAATCGGGACGGACCGTCACCGTAAAATCTAAGGTACAATGAGACATGGCACTTTTTTTTTTTCTTCGTCTTTCGGACCCGACAAGGGGTAACCATTGAATGAGATGAGAGGAATCGAATTTGGTGCACACTCCCTAGAGTGTGGTGAGGCTGAAGAAGATGTCACATGCATGCTAGGGGTTATATATGTTAGAATTTGATGTTTGAATACACTGAAAAATATAAAAAATAAATTTATGGAAAATTATTTCACTATGCTGTATCACGTATAAAATATGTTTTCCTTAAAGCGTGATTCACCCACTTATCAAGCCAAAGTCAAAAGTTTTTATGAGTGCATTGAATCGGGATGGACTGTCGCTGTAAAATCTAACGTACCGTGAGACATGGCACTTTTTTTTTTTTCTTCTTCTTTTGGACCCGACAAGGGGTAACCATTGAATGAGATGAGAGGAATCAAATTTGGTGCACACTCCCTGTAGTGTGGTGAGGATGAAGAAGATGTCACATGCATGCCAGGGGTTATGTATGTTAGAATTTGATATTTGGATACACTGAAAAATATTAAAAATAAATTTACGAAAAATTATTTCACTATGCTGAATCACGTATAAAATACGTTTTCCTTAAAGCGTGATTCGCCCCCTTATCAAGCCAAAGTCAAAAGTTTTTATGAGTGCATTGAATCGGGATGGACTGTCGCTGTAAAATCTAAGGTACCGTGAGACATGGCACTTTTTTTTTTTTTTCTTCTTCTTTTGGACCTGACAAGGGGTAACCATTGAATGAGATGAGAGGAATCAAATTTGGTGCACACTCCCTGTAGTGTGGTGAGGATGAAGAAGATGTCACATGCATGCCAGGGGTTATGTATGTTAGAATTTGATGTTTGGATACACTGAAAAATATAAAAAATAAATTTACGGAAAATTATTTCACTATGCTGAATCACGTATAAAATACGTTTTCCTTAAAGCGTGATTTGCCCCCTTATCAAGCCAAAGTCAAAAGTTTTATGAGTGCATTGAATCGAGATGGACTGTCGCTGTAAAATCTAACATACCGTGAGACATGACACTTTTTTTTTTTCTTCTTCTTCTTCTTTTAGACCCGACAAGGGGTAACCATTGAATGAGATGAGAGGAATCGAATTCAGTGCACATCCCCTGCAGTGTGGTGAGGCTGAAGAAGATGTCACATGCATGCCAAGGGTTATGCATGTTAGAATTTGATGTTTGGATACACCGAAAAATATAAAAAATAAATTTATGAAAAATTATTTCACTAGGTTGAATCACGTATAAAATACGTTGTCCTTAAAGCGTGATTCGCCCCCTTATCAAGCCAGAGTCAAAGGTTTTTACGAGTGCATTGAATCGGGACGAACTGTCACTGTAAAATCTAACGTATCGTAAGACATGACACTTTTTTTTGTTCTTCTTCTTCTTCTTTTGGACCCGACAAGGGGTAACCATTGAATGAGATGAGAGGAATCGAATTTGGTGCACACTCCCTGCAGTGTGGTGAGGCTGAAAAAGATGTCACATGCATGCTAGGGGTTATGCATATTAGAATTTGATGTTTGGATACACCGAAAAATATAAAAAATAAATTTACGAAAATTTATTTCACTAAGCTGAATCACGTATAAAATATGTTGTCTTTAAAGCGTGATTCGACCCCTTATCAACTGCTGATGGGTTACAGCACGCACTTTGCAACACGATGCGCACGTGTGAAGTGCAAAGTGCGTCATCTAGAGCCACTATAGCCACACTGCCCTCGCCCACGCCCGTGCCTGAGCGCACGCGTGCATGTGTAGCACTGGAACATGCAACCCAAGTATCATCTTCTCCAAAAACTCCAAGTAAGAATACTCTTCACAAGATCTCATATAAACCACACAACTTTTCTTTACATTTCTGATGTGGGACAAAGCACACATACCACACTTTTTAATTCAAAATTTTCAAAAAACGTTTTGGCGGGAAATTCCTGAAATTTTAAAAATTTTGAATTTTCATTTTTTTAAAACCACTGATTTTTAACAATGCAAACTAAGATTTAGTTGGTGCACATGCACCTTTCCTATAGTGCATATGATTATCGGCTAAAATTATTGTCTGATGTCTTAAATATGTTTGTAACTGAGTTTGTTGATGGAATTAACGGCCACTTGATCCTATTGAGAAAATTTTCATTTTTGGGATTTGCTCGACATACATCGATGACACTCGATATGGTTGAGGCTCTCATTGATCGACTGACACAATTTTGTAAAATTGTGAGTTTTGTTTTCTATTTTGATTTTTAACATATTAATTAAAGGATTTGTAATTGGGAATTATGGTAAAAAGAAAAATGTATCTAGGGCTTTTGGGGAGCAAAGGGAGTTCAAAATTAGGTTTTTTGTCATATTCGGAGTATATTATTGATCAGTGAGCTTTTCCATCTCTTGTCAGCATTGATTTCATAGTGGATTGACAGTTGCTTTGTGCCATAGTTTTTTTCCCGTATAGGTTTTTCCAGATAAAACCTTGTGTTTTGTTTATACTTGGTTTAATTGATCTCTTATTATTTGATTATAACTCGGGATTAGTTTCACATGTTTCTCAACAAGTAATATCATAAATAATGTTGAGGCTTTTGAGTTTATTGAATTTGAAAACATGTTTTCTAAGAGATCTAATATTAAGTATGAAAAGAATGACTTTACTCAAAGAAATAATTTTGAACTATAAAATATTAAGATAAGAGATCTTTTAATTTAACAAGGATTGCAACATTCTTTCCTTGGCAAGGTGAAGCGTCATGTATTTATGATAGATGAAGAATGGAATGAACTAGAAAACTTGATACAATTGTGTCTAACAGACAATATCCTAAATCAAAATATTGCCACATATTTATGAACGAAACTGGATAGTTTGTACGTGAAGAAATTCCTGGACGATAATTTGTATCTTAAGAAACAGTTGTACAATCTCAAGATGACAAATGTATCTAATGTTAACGAACACATGAGCACATTCAGCGAACTGCTCTATAAATTGATGAATGTAAAAATTAAGATCGGAGATAAAGATTAAGGCTTAATTATGCTGAATTCACTTCCTACCATCTTATGAGAATCTTATATACACCCTGATCCACTATAGGAATACCATCGATATGAAATTTGTCATCTTAACCACTTATGAGAAGCAATTGAGAAGGAAAGACAATAGCGAGGGTACCTCTACAGATTCATTAATTATCAGGGGAAAACATGTTAATTCTTTATTTTCGGCAAATTATACCTATTATTTATTTACCTTTTGTAATTTACACTTACTATAATTTTTATAGACTCTAATTTTTATAGACCTTTTGAAATAACTTATAATAAAATTTTTGATGGAGAGAGGAGTACCGTTGCTTTGTAGAATAATTTATAGTTAAAATTTATAGGCATAAAAATGGTACTTCAGATATCTTTCACATAAAATAAGCATACTCTCTCATGGTCTCTTTTTACTAAGGGCCAATTTGTGTTTCAATTTACAAAGAAAATGTATTGTAACTAATATTTGTGTTTTACCTCATTCATGTATGCATGACCTTGCAAAAACTGTGGGGTCCACTATGACATATATTTCATATCTATGTTCGTCCATTCCTAAATTAGGGAGATTCAAAGCTCAAGTGAACCATACTACGAATAAACAATAGGAATTGAATGGCTGTTGTTGATAACATCACGAGGTTAAGGATGTTTTGGATCAAACTAATATTTGTGTTTTACCTCATTCATGCATGCATGACCTTATGAATAAATTGGAGGATAAATAAATATCACAGTGGGCCCTAGGAAGGTTTCGGCTTTTAACCACTAAGGTCTGTTGAGACCACCACTGCAGTTTCCTATAGTGTGTTCTATTGGAGTTTTGGATCTACCTCATTTTAATACGCATGCCCTAAAATGAACTACCTAAATGGATGGATGGCATGGATATGGCATACACATCATGGTTGAGCCCAAAATTTTTACACGTGGAGACACAGGAGAGGAAAAACACGGTTTTTGAGGAAGTGTTTCCTTCCACAAGCAAAGCGGGGAAAAAGGTAATTATTACTCATTTACAATAATTACAAAGGATTAGTAAAAATCAAACGAGCCTAACTGTAATTCCCTGTTACAATTTAAATTGGAAGTTGCTTCATTTTATTAAGAATCACCAAGATTCACAAACAACGGTCACAAAGAACTACTAAGAGCCATAACCAAGATTTTATTAGAGAAAATTAAATTTAAAATTAAAAAAAAAGGCAACCCCTTACAACCTGAACCATAGATGGATGGTTCAAGACAACTTGCCGACAGTCCACATTTCACGCAGCTAATTTTTGTGCCAGATCATGAGACCTGAAAAGGCAAAAATGCATATGGATGAGCAATTACCATGGAATACCTTCGTTAGTTGCAGAGGCACAGAACAATCGCGAGCACAAGATCCATCCATTCATTAATCAAATCCCACCATGGATGTAACAATATATATATATATATAGAGTCCAGGAATATTGAACGGTTGATCCATTCTATCAACCATCCTTTTTCATGAAATCCGGCAATCAAGATCGTCCAATATTTCATGAGAATTGCCCAGTCCATGCTATTTTCGGACTATGGAGGGTTTCCCATAGGATCCTTATATTTCTAGTTCCCCACCTTGCTTTTAATTTTCTTATTTCGAACTGAATTTTAGCCACGGTTCCAACATGGATAATCGAAAAATGAGTATCCACACCGTTAAAAGGTGGGCCACACGTTGTTATAAAAGCGCCCACAATTAGGGGTGTAAATCGAGTCGAACCAAGTCGAGATGGCCTCAGCTTGACTCGGCTCGGCCACTAGCTGACCTCAGCTCGAACTCAGCTCGGCTCGGTCCTCGAGCCTGACTAGCCAGTTCAGCTCGGTTTGGTCAGCAGCTCAGGCCAGTTCGAGCTGAGTTCCCCTGTGCAGCATTTTCACAAACACCTAAACTGCACCTTCAAAATCCCACTATATGTAAAACGGCGGCAATGGTTTTACATGTATTTTATCAAATACCTTCTAAGCAACATAAAAATCAAGTTTTAAAAAAAAAGGATATTTGTTTCATATACATGCCTTCCTTGCTACCAGCCACACTTCGTTGAGTCATTTCGTCAAACACTTGGTGAGCAGCATCAATATCAAAGTAACCGAGTAACCAAACTGGTTCGATCCGAGTTTGATTCGAGTTGAGTTCGATCCGAGTCGAGTCGAGCTGGGGCCAGCTTGAACTCAGCTCAAACTCATTTTCGAGCTCAAAAAATCAGCTCGACTCGACTCAAACTCAGCTTCGAACCCAGTCGAGAGCTAACCGAGCTAGCTCAGTTCGCGCACACCCCTACCCACAATAGATTTTGCCCCATTGATGTTTGCACTTTCACCACATAGGTGCATCAAGTATCTTCAAAAGTTCCCAGTACTCTATAATATAAAAAATAAGAGGCCCATCTAAGATGGAAAAGCTTCTCAATTTTTCAACGGAGATCCATTGAAGGATGGCCCACTCAAAAGATCATGTCTTGCCTTAAAGGTCAAAGACATTTTCTTTGTATTACCAACCAAAACACCGCCTTCAATTAGGGCTGTCATTGGGTCGGCAGATCCAGTCCATTGTGGGCCCACAGTTGGAATTCCCTGTCGGATCCAAGTACGGTTCCTCGGATCCGATTCCTAATACAATATAGAGGCCCACCTAAAGTACCATCGCAGTCTGCAGTTTGTATAAGTAGGGTCCATTGTTCAGTGATCAAGACCATTGATATTATGGGACCCACCATGGAAGGCCCATGCGGCAAAACTCTCCAAGATTAACATTGCTATCTTCAAGATTAGATCTAGATATTGGACAAAACTTTGATGTGAACGGTCAGACAGAGGCCTTGACCCACTAGAGAGGCAATGAAATGGTCCTAAAATTACCAAAAGATTTGGAAATCGTGACCACCAAATGGACGACTGGAAGGAAATTTGTCCATTTGGAGTACCAATCCGTGAAAGTGGACACTTTAGTTCGTCTTTATCTTGCTATTAAAAAAGATTTTGAAACCATTCAATTTGGAATACAGTAAAGAGGATTAGAGATGAGAAACTACCTCTTCATCCAATGCAGTTGCTCCATCTGTTATGTTATTACTATTGTTCTGGAGATCTATAATTTCTGCTCTTCAGTCAAAACTGTAATAAAAGTTCTTTGATTCTTTCTAGCTTATTCTGACACAGAGACAGTGGAAAATGTGGCCCCCCCTCCAAAAAAAAAGAAAAAAGGATGGGTGTCCGGTATGGAAATATTCTGGGCCGTTCCATCAATTGTGGGACTGCATTTGGATGATTTGGATCAAAACCATAATTCGAAAATCTGGAAACTGGGTTGTGTTTCTAGTTCAGTCAGGGATCTTTCAAATATGATAGAAACACCAACATAGACATTATGGGATTGATGACTCATACACATCAACAGATGCGGCTGAAACCCAGCATCTTTCCGCCAGCGTCCTCTGCTGCGTTTCCGAAGGAATCCGCTCTATCCAATCCTTGACACGAAAAGTGCTGCTATTGTTAGACAGACTCACATATATCTTATATAGCTAGTATACCTTTTATAATTCGTTTTCATAGGTAGAGGATTCTGATTTTATTATTTTCCTTGTATAAATGCTGTAATCTCTATATTTTCCTTCATTTTATTATTTTCCTTATATAGAGGCCCCACGTTGTAGTTTTGATGGTACCAACTATTCGCTATGGGCCATCCATTTTCAGAACTTCCTTATGGGTCGTGATTTGTAGAGACTAATTGATGGATCTATTACTATCCCTACTTCCATAGATGCCAACAAATTGGCTGATTAGGAAATGAGCAATGGACGAATTATTACCTGGATTCTCGATTCGGTCGATCGGTCCATTGCTGTTGGCCTCACACCTCATCGCATGGCTAAGGCAATGTAGGAGCATCTTCAGACAATTTATCAACAGAGTAATGCGGCTCGGTTATACTGTCTAGACCAAGATCTCGTTAACCTTACTCAAAGTGACGACAGTATTCAATCATTTTACTTTAAAATTGCCACAATTTATACTGAGATAGCTATGATGGATTCAACATTTTCTCATGACTTTAAGATTTTTCAAACTATGCGTGAGAGTGCGCAAGTTCATCAATTTCTTATGAAGCTGCGTCCGAAATTCAAGCATTGTGGGGTCGCTCTCTTGAATCGTAGCCCTACTCCTTCATTGAATTCGGTTAGTAATGATCTATTGGCTGAGGAACAACGACTGAAAGTTCTATCTTCCTTCCTCAACTCCGGGATCATCTGATATGGTGTTTGCTACGTCCACCACTACACCAACACATGGTTCCACTCCTTTGACTTGTCGCGGCTGCAACAAGGTGGATCAGGATGTCGCTCAATGCAAAGAATGGTGCACTTATTGTCGACGGACTGGTCATGGTATTCAGGACTGCCGTACATATGCCTATGCATTTCTTTCAGCCATGGACGTGGTGGTGGCCGTGGTCGTGCTCTTTCTGCTACTACTGTTATTATTTCTTCCGATTCGTCTGTTAGTGATTCTGCATCTTCTGTTGAAGGTCTTTCATCACCTTTGACTCCTGTAATGCTCCAGCAAATTGTTCAGGCCCTTTCTACGGCCGGTATGTTAAGTATATCCTCATCTTCTCTATGGTTCTTTGATTCGGGTGCTTCCAATCATATGACTGGTGCTGTATCCCATCTTTGTGACATCCGTCCCCATACCGGCAATCAGGCTATTTCTACTGCGGATGGCACTATACTACCTATTAAGTTCGTTGGATCATTGACTTTCTCTCCTTCTGCTTATTGTCAGTTCACCCTTCGTGATGTGTTTCATGTCCCTAACCTCTCCTTCAATTTAATTTCAGTTGGTCAACTCACATCCAATAACTGCTTAGTCATATTTCTTCACAATGTTGTTTTGTTCAGGATCTGGCGACGGGGAAGGTACTTTGGATGGGTAGGCGGCATGGTCGTCTGTACATGTTGGACTTTGATCCATCTGTCACTCTAGCTCATTGTTTATTTTCCCCATCTTCATAAGATATTTGTTCGGCAAATAAATTGTGTAAATTGTCGCACTGTCGTCTGGGTCATCCACATTCCGATCAGATAATTCAGTTATTTTCTTCTGGCATGTTAAGGAACGTTTCTCTTAATAAAAAAGATTTGGATTATTCTTATTCATCTTGTTGTCTTTCAAAAAGTAAATGTATTCATTTTTCTCAAAGTATTACAAAATCATCTTCTATGTTTGAACTTATGCATACAGATGTCCGGGGTCCTTCACTAATTATGTCAGTCTCTGGGTTACGTTACTATATTATATTCATTGATGATTTCAGAAGTTACTCCTAAATTTACTTTTTGTACTCAAAGTCACAGGTTTTTGAAAAATTCAAGATATTTCACTCTATGGTGGAGACTTAATTTCGGGTTCCAGTTCAAACTCTCCGCTCTGACTCAGGGAGGGAATATCTCTCAAGCGATTTTCGTACATTTCTTCGGGGTCATGGGATTGTTCATCAGACCACCTATTCTGATACTCCACAACAGAACGGGGTGGTTGAACGAAAAAATCGCCATATTGTTGAAACTGTCAACACCCTGATAACAGTTATGAGTGTTCTTCGTTCTTTCTAGGCGAAAGTACTGTTACATTCAGTCTACTTGATTAACCAAATGTCAACCAACGTTCCGAACAGTAAATCTTCATACTTTGTTCTCCACAGCTTCCCTCCTGTATATTCCACATTTCGTATTTTTGGTTGTATTTGTTATGTTTACCTGGCTTCACGTGAGTGTAACATACTATCTCCCAAATCGATCAAATGTATGTACTTGAGATTTAGAGAAACTTAGAAGGGTTTTCGATGTTATGATCCAATTTCTCGTCGTGTTCGGGTTTCACGATATGTTATTTTTCTTTAACATATTGGCTTTCATTCATCTCTTCCTCCTCCACACGCCCCAAAATCTCCTGATCTAACCACCTTTCCTTATATTCCTTTTGGCTCGAGTATTCTCCCTTGTCCGTTCAGGTTTACTCGCGTCGATCGCGTATAGCTCCACCACTTATTACTCAACCCGAACCTACTATACCTGTTGCAGATCCTAAACCTACCTCGATATGTCATTCTGATCGTGTACATCGAGCGTCTGATCGCTTAATATGCTTTATGTCTACCATAAATGCTACTCTGGATACTATTTTTATTCCTACTTCATACTCTCAGGCAGCCACTCATGATTGCTGGAAGAAGGCTATGGCAGAAGAACTTGCGGTATTGGATGATAATCACACGTAAGACATTGTCACTCGACTCGCTGACCAACAGCTAATTGGTAGTGAATGGATTTATTATGTCAAGCTCAAGTCTGATGGATCATTGGATCGATACAAGGCTCGACTTGTCGTTCAGGGATACAAACAAAAATATGAAATTGATTATGATGAGACATTCGCTCCCGTGGCTAAGATGAAAACTATTCGTACTCTTCTGGCAATATCTTCCGTTCGCTCTTGGCCACTTGCTCATATGGATGTGAAAAATGCTTTTCTTCATGGAGACCTCCAAGAAACAATATATTTGAAACCTCCTCCTGGGTCTTTAATCCCTGACAATAAGGTATGTCGTCTAAAGAAAGCCCTGTATGGCCTCAAACAGATACCTCGGGCATGGTTCTAACGCTTTTACGATGTTGTTACCAGTGCTGCCTTTACTCAAAGAAATCATGAACCATCCTTATTTTTACGCACCACTGCTCGCGGAATTGTCATTGTTCTCGTCTATGTTGATGACCTACTTCTGACTGATAGCGATGCTACTGACATCTCGGTTTTAAAGGAAGTTCTACAATCCTCCTTCAAGATGAAAGACCCCGGCCATCTCACATACTTTCTTGGGCTTGAAATTTCACGTTCTAAACGTGGGATCCTGGTCAGCCAACGTAAATATACTAAGGATCTTCTCGCCTTGGCATCATTTACGAATCAGAAGACAGTTCAGACTCCCTTAGAACTTAACGTTCAATATGGCCATGACGATGGTGATCTACTTGCACAGCCCGACTTATACCGCTGTTTGGTTGGGAATCTAGTTTACTTAACCATGACTCGCTCTGATATTGCATACGCTGTCCAAGTCGTCAGTCGGTTTGTTTCTGCTCCTCAGACTCTTCATATGACTGTGGTGTTGCGCATCCTACAGTACCTACGTGGAACTCTAGATCAATCACTGTTCTTCTCCTCCACGGCGACTCTGGACCTTCGTGCTTATTCGGATGCTGATTGGGCCGGTTGCGCTCTCACACGAAGATCTACCACTGACTACTGTGTTTTTCTTGACACTTCTCTCATCTCTTGGAAGTGTAAAAAGTAGGCCATTGTTTTCAAATCAAGCACAAAAGCCGAGTATTGGGTGATGTCCACTGCGTTTAGTGAGCTTGTCTGGTTACATGGACTTCTTTCCGACTTGGGCGTTCCTCTGCAGAATCCTACTCCACTCCATGTTGATAATCTAAGTGCCATTCAGATTGCCTCTAACCCGGTCTTTCATGAACGGAAAAAGCATATTGAAGTTGACTGTCACTTTATCCGCGAGAAATTTCAGTCTGAGCTCATTTCTCTTCCACTTGTTACATCCCATGATCAGATTGCAGACATTCTCACCAAGTCTCTCACTTCTGCATGTCACTCATTTCTAGTTGGCAAACTATTACTTGTTGATGACCCGCATTAGTTTGAGGGGGGATTTTAGACAGACTCACATATACCTTGTATAGCTAGCATACCTTGTATAGTTCGTTTCCATAAATAAAGGATTCTGATTTTATTATTTTCTTTGTATAGATGCTGTAATATCTATATATTCAACCCCTTTGGGTTGTCTCAAATACACAAAAGCTTTCAACTCCTCTTTGTTTATAGCTACCACGCGGAGAACTTACGGTTGATTTTCTTTCTTCCCAATAAAACCAGCACAAGTACATTACATACAGAGCACCCGTGTTATTCCCCTTGTTTAACTCAAATCCCCATCAATAAAATGTTGAGTTGTTATTTCCTGAAGTCTGGTAAAAGATACACCTGAATTCTTGTCGCTGGATTAACCCAGCCTCAGTCAGTCTCACAACTGCTAGCATGTTCTGTTAGCTTGCTACGCTCCTGATGTCATAATACACCACCCTCTTCCACTCATCTCTTGAAGCGGCCTCTGCTACATCTTGACCCCATCTCCTGCCTTGACAGAATCCATTCCATTCCTGCAAAGGGTGTCCCCGCCTTGCCATGAAGAACGTAATTCGAAATTCAAATAACCATAATTCCTAGGAGGTACGTCTAAACTGTCTGGAACACTAACGGGGCTGTTGCTCCAACTGAAAAGACCCAAGTCTCCAAATATGTATGCAGAATACTCGTCAGTGCTGCTCGAGTCCCCGCAGCTCTCGGGACAGCATTACCCTTTATCCAAGGAGCTGAAATGCGACGCATCATCGCTGGACAAATCTGTTTTTGGAATCCTATACACTGGGAAGAATCTTCTGTCAGTGCCATCTGGAGTCATCCAATATGGAATATCTTCGAGCCTACTAAATGCTGCAGGAGGCTGCCTTTCAAAACTGAAAGTTCAACCTCCCCTTGGGAATACTGTTTACGGTGTGGCTGGAAGGAATGTCTTGCATGCATCTGCTTCTCACGTTTTTGGTGTAGTCACAGGGCATTGCATTCTATTTTTGTACTTGGGGCACATGGCCAGCACCTATCAGCGATAATTGAGGATGTTCATATGCAAGCAAAGCACAAGAGGATCACAATTGAAAGTGAGAATCGATGGGTGGTTACCTTGAGTAGAAGAGCATGCATGCCTCTTTTACAAGACCTTCTCAAGCTCCATAGGTTTTTACCTACACATGGCATGACCAGCAAGTACAAGATGATGTGCATGTAATAGCAGGAACGAGACAACAAATCCACGTATGTTTCAATGGGGGCTGCTCTGATCAAATCGGATAGGATAACATTTCGTTTCAAGTGGAAGAAATGGAATAATTGGAGAAGGTGTGTTTTAGCACTTTCTCCACTCTCCCGTGGGGTATTTTGGAGACTAGAAATTCATTTTTATTCAAGATAAACTAAACTCTTAAGGTAACAACTGAGAGATTACTATGTATTTTTCCCACCATTTCTAAAATGGTGGGGACTCAGCCACCAAACATGTGGCCTAGATGATCAACCCAAACTGCTCCAACTAGGGAAAACGCACACCTCAAAACTCGCACAGACTAGATGATCATCGCCTCCCTAAGAGACAAGTTGTTGCAACCTAAAAAATGACAAATACATGACAATAACATTGCCCTATGAAGATCAGATGGGGATGAGTGCTCTTAAGTTGGTGAACTCAATGCATAGGCAGTGATTTACAACAAGCCACCCCAAAGAGTTATAGAGAAGCATGACTTGGTGGGCATTTCCTACATACATGAGGCATGGGAAGACTTGAGTAATCCAGGATCTTCGAGTCATTCTATTCCCAGAGCAATATAACATCATACTCTCACATTTTGGCAAGAAAGGATGCAATTCACAAGTACAAATCAGGTAATTTGGATGTAATAGACAAACTTTAGAAACTTCGCTGTCATAACTAGTGTGACTCATTAGTTCCTATTTAGTTCCGTGATGACTGAATGAAGCTTAGTTCCTAGATAAAATACCTGGGGAATTAAGCTTAGCTCCTTTTCCACAAAACAAAAAAAGGATATGACAATTCATTTAAGAGGACTGCCGGTAGTAAATCTATTGGAGCAAAGGAAATGGGTATTGTTTCCATTTCCTTGAAAGTGAAAGGAGATCTATTAAGCAAAGAGTGAATCCAAGCATGCACCTTGGTCTGTGAAACAATAAGAAATCAACTTCAACTCTACATGGATATGAGAATTTTGAGTCTTCCCTCAATCCCATGTACTTATAGAACTAGCAATGTGCCAGACCAAACTGGGAGATGACATTGCTGGAGTTCTCCATCAATCCAAAAGCTTATGAGGTGGTGCAAGGACCAAAAGGATAGCCATCAATTATGCCTTAGTCAGGACCAAAGACACCAACTGGTGGCAAGGAAACATGGAAGAGGAGAGCCATTTTAATTTTATATGCTTATATGAAGATCCCTCTGCATCACCTACTGCATGGTTGTCAAAATCCTACAACTTATGATTAACGATTTACGATTTGAATCAACTCTTAGTAAAAACAATTTAAATCCCACCTTGATTCCTTTTTTTAAATGAATCCTACGATTTACTATTCACATCCTGATTTACGATTCAAATCATACTTGTTCTCTTCTTCTTCTTCTTCTTCTTCTTCTTTTTGTTTTTATTTTATTTTATTTTGTTTTTTAGTTTGCTTTCATTTTATGTTTTTAAATTTGTAGGGGTTTAAAAATCATTTTTAAAAAGGTCAATTATTTTATTTTGTTCTTCATAACAGAGGAGATTTGGGGATTTTGATATTCAAAATCCCAAAACAAAGGAATCAAAATACTTCAGTACACAAAATTGAATGCCCTTTTTCCAATGGATTTCTACACTCAAGAAGGGTAAACTTATTAAAGGACATTTGCACATTTTTTAAGCTAAATTTCTTGAAAGATAAATAATAAAGGAAAGACAGGAATCTTTTAACACCATCACGATAACTATATCGTATACAAGTTCTCAATTGCCAATATCACTACATGTATTACTTTTCTTGGTGACCATTGAAGAGAAATGGAGAATTGGTGAGTTTTTTTTTTTTTTTTCTGATTTATATAATTTTTTTCTATTTTTTTAAAGAAAATCAGAGAAAATCATATGATTTATGATACGATTCAACCCCTATAATGATTTGCGACACAATAAAAATTTTGACAACATTAGTCCTATGGTTACATTTGCCACAGCTCCTGAAAATTCCTTCCTAAATCAGTTGCATGTTTTTTAAGCCAAAAAAGTCTGAATTCATGGCTTCAACTTTCAGTTACCAATACTAAATATCAACAACTAATGCTGATGATATTAGAACAAAATGATTTTATTTTTAATCAGACAGATCAGAGGGAACTTTTATTAGAGGAAGAAGAAAAGTAACAGATCTATAACAACGGGTAGAGAGGAGCCAGCTAAGAATGACCCCCTTGTCACTCTTTAACAAGAGTATCAGCTACCTCTTTCATATCCCTCAATTCATTAGGGAAGGAAAAAAAAAAAAAAAAACCTTCGATTCAAAAATAAGAGTTCGATCATTTGACATAACAGTTCTGAGATGGGGAAACCCAAAATCCTAAAATCTACTTTTATTGGTTTGATTATAGCAACTGACAGAGATTATGCTGAAAACAGTGTACATTGGATCGTTAAGACTTTAATGGACAAAGGTCATCTTAGTGTTGTCTGGCAATTTGCAGGAACAAGGGAAAACCACTACTTTTTTTCTTTTTTCTTTTTTCTTTTTTATTTTTCTGAATGGTGGAAAACCAATGGTTATCCCCCAACCCTAGTATATGAAATCACACCTAAAACCAAAAAAAGCATAAAAGAAAAAAAGAAAAAAAAAGAAAAAAAAAAAGTGCAATGTAAGGATGTAGTTGTCATGTGAACACAATTGGGTTGAATTTTCCTCTCAACAGAGCTGCTTATTTCATGTCCTACAGGAAATGAGCAAATTATTAACATTGGGCAGGAAAGGCAGAAAAACAATAGTCCAGCCAATGATGATTTCACTTGCCATGGCATGCCGGAAATGTGGTTCGAGAGAATTTCAATGCACCCTAAATCTTTATGCCAAAATTTCGAAAACCAACCTGCCATATAGGCACTTATTATCATTGCCTAGGATTTCAGTGGCTGTAAATTGTGCAAGTGCTTCTTCAAGAGTTGCAATGTTCCCATGTATCTCAATAATAAGATCCACCATCCATTCATGGCACTCAGACTGGCCATGGCATTTCATGTACTTCATCTGCATTTATCAGCCATCATATTTCTACCACTTATTCAGCATCTAGAAACAGATCCTATAGAAACCCAGAATAAATAAGAAGACAGTATGTGATTAAATGGTTTCTCAAGGATCAAGTACATTAGAGCAAAGATGACATCCAAAAATCATCTGTATAAGGGTGGTTTCTTCTGCCATTGGGACCGATGCATTCATGCCAGCTTCCTTAAGGCACACAGATTGCATTGTATCAATTGCATACCTGCCAAAATCACTCATTAATTGAATGGAAATACATGTGTCCAAGAAGATAAAAAGGTTGGAACTAGATGGCTAGATGGCAACAGTATAGAAACCATGTAACAGAGAAACAGTTGAAATCCAGCTCACCTTAAGAATTCATGGGCATCTTCTTCTCTCCCATGACTCAGACAACTTCCAAGGCTTTGTATTTGGGGGAGAATCCCGGTTGGTGTTAGGGGAGATTTCTTTTCCTGTCCCCTCAAAACAAGTCTCTCAAATTCACAAGTGAAACACCACCCGGTTTTTGGGCCCAAGGAAGAACAGTGTTATACGATGTGAGAAGTCATCAAACATCCAGTCTGAGAAAAATAATTTAATCTATACACGAATGAAAAAGAAAGATGGAGAGGGATTAGAGAATAGAAACGTGCATGTTTTGCTATGGAGTCCTTGAAGAAGATAAGAAGTAAGCGGCAGAGTGAAAGCCAAGCACTGGAGCATGGCATTAGCACAACAGCTGCAGGAAGTTAAAGTAGATATATCAAAAACACCAAAGGACTTCTTATATGTGATACAATAATACACCTCTGGCAAAATAAATATCAAATGGATTGCATGGTCATAATATCCTAATATTATCCAGAGAGGGAGAAAATCCGTAAGAAGAACCGTAGCAATGTTTCTTCTCAAGCAAGTTCTTGTATAAAATGAAAAGTAATTGCTGGATGCAATTACCAAGGAATTATGTCTCTATGCACGTGGCCTCTGTTGTACAACAATATTGCTTCTTCAACATCATGGTGTCTAAAGACTCCGAACTTTAGCCCAGAAATAAAGGTAGAATTATAAGTATCAAGGACAACAACAGAAAATTGAATTGCAACAATATGTTTGCCAGGACTCCCTGATGCAGTGACCTAGTTAAATAACAAAAATAGCTTGTTGCAGAATTGCCGAAGATGAAAGGATAAAGTCACATTACATATGCCTTCAAAAAAAAAAAGAGTAACACCATACACGAGAATTAGAGCATGCAAATGGATATCATATGAAGCAATTGTTTCAATACAGTAAGCATACCAGCACATCATCGATATATTACATGACAAAAAATATATATACTATCAATGTTGTAAGAGTGTCAGACATAGCAAGAAATACCCAGGAAATGATCCAACAGCTTTGTTTCGAATGAGAGCAGAAACAAAAATAAGCAGATTCCCATGAACACAGAACTAAATGCAAATGAAATGAGACCAAGAACTTATGAAGAAAAACACCACCAAGACACCAAGTGCACATCCTAGAAGTCCACAGATGTGCATGACATTGAAAGAATTTCATGTGTATTTTGATGAGAAGCAACCAAACTTCACCTGTTCCTGCAGTTTATGAGACCGCATGGGCGCAGTTCATACCTGCCCTAGTTGTAAAGTTTGATGAACAGATCATATAGAAAGAGCATCTTACAAAACCAAATCAGGATGAAGGCAGCAGATATCACAATATTCCTGAATACCATGCAATTAGAGTACAAGTGTCAAGTGCTATACAACTGAAAAATAATAAAGTACCTTGTTCTTTCCAGAAACCACACTCCCAAACCCTAAATGGTAGTGCTTTGAAAGCTTTGATGCTCTGAACAGCTGAAGAACTTTCTACATGGATGTTTTCAATCCATTACTACAACTTAGTGCAGAAATCGCTGTCTCGGATGAACTAGGCACTGTGTGAACAGCATTGACCGAAGACATAACATTCAAAGAGAAAGCTCCATTGCTAGTAGATGGATGATCAGTAGGAGAACTAGAAGATATAACCTTAGTCCTCTAGACTTCAGTGAACCCTCGTCACTACTTCTCTCCTTAGCCACAGAAGATGATGTTTCAGAACATGACCTTTCAGAACCCAAAGATGGTAGGTTCTCAGTGACTAAGTTCTTCAACGGCACAACTCTATGACCAGGCATTCCATTACCAGCACGGGAGCGTTTTGCATCATCAGTTGTATGGATCTTGTGATTGGAACTTTGTGAAAACTCAAGAGGGAACAAACTGATGAAAGACGTTGAATGAGACCCAAAATCAGATAGAATGCTATCACCTCTTTTCTGAACCTGGACTGAGTGGGATCATTGTGATCAGTAAATCGGGCCCTGCTTAATTCAAAAGTAGCTTCCAGAGATTCATGGGCTATATAAGGTTCAGCAATTGTACGCTCATCAAATGCTTGAGGGTGAAGAACTACTCACTCTGCCATTGACCCTTCCAGTACTGCCACCAGGTCTCTTCTTCTTTAAATTACTTGAACAAGGACTCTTTCCAGGAGCAATTGGACCATTCAACTCATATGAGGGCTATTTAGCAAGGTTGGACTAATCAACATTGGCTGTGTATCTGAGGACATCACAACAATATCATCAGATGACAGCCCCTCAGATACAGCAGAACGGCTTGAAAGAGGGGCCTCAGTGACAGGAATACGAACCAATCGATCCATGGCTGTAGTGGATGTATAGCAGCCAGTTGATGATGAAACAGTAGAAGGATCTGTTCCCATGGTAACTTCAAGATCATCCTTCTCACCTGGAGCATCACTTGGTTTAGAATGGAATCCATCTTCAGTTTCCAAGTTCGTCTTTTAATTCAGATTGTCTGCGACACAATGCCACATTTAAATCTAAGTTGCTCTTCATGCCATTAAACTGGACCGTGGTGGGCAGAGGGTGACATTCTTGTCAAATCACCACTTTCTCTAAAAGCTCGAGCCGTTAGAGGATGGCGTATCAATGTATATCAAGGGACTTTAAAACTCCCCCACACGTGTGGGGTGGAACTCCGCATGGGAATATACTAGCAAGGGTGGAGGGACACTCACACCATAAAAAAGCTGGCTCGATTTCCCGATCCGTGGGCCGAACGTGATTTTCCTGACCCTGTGGGAGAATATATTCTCAGGATTTGAACACTTTACCTTCCACTCTGATACCATGTCAAATCACCACTTTTTCTAAAAGCTCGAGCCATTAGAGGATGGCGTAACAATGTATATCAAGGGACTTTAATAATTCTTCCTCGTGGCCTTGTCTCAAGTGAATAATTTCGCACTTTCCCGAGCCGCAACAAGGTGAATTCCATGTTAGCAGTAGCACGTTCCGTGTTTGGTTCAGTCCTACATGCTACGACTATATTGTTATAGGCATGTAACCAGCATTTCAAAATATTCATCTGCCCAATCATTCAGAATGCATCTGAAACATATGGAGATTCCTGCTCACACCAACATATTCCTTGATTAATGACATCCGTCCATCTTGGAGTGTCCATTAACCCTTTTGAGTTGCCTAAAACCGTTCAACTGACTCACAAGCATCTCCTTTTACAACCACACTCCAAAATGCAAACCACAAGGTCAAAATCACAGTAGCTCATTGATACTAATGCAGCCTTTCAAGAGTGACAACCATTCCATCTTCTTCGACCCGACGGCCCATACACATCTTCTACGCCAATTCATAAAGGCTGGAATAGAAAGAAACGGAACAATCCCTAGAATTCAAATTCATAAAAAGGGAGGGCGTTTCAAATTCAAATTCATTTACCAGTGCCGGACCAGCTTGCACTGGGAGCACCGGATGTCGTGAGGCGATAGCAAATGGCGCACTCTGGCTGCTGCCGTACTCTGCCGCGGTCTCCAGCTCGGCCATCGCGGCCTCCTCGGAAGCGAGGACCGCCAGTTGCATGATCTCCCCCTTCCGGGCAGCTGCGTTCCTCCATTTCCGATGGACGACCGAAGCGAAGATAGAAGCGGAGAGAGAAGGAGGAGGTGTCGGATCAAGCAAGGAAACCCTACATCCTGGGAAGGAAGGGCATTTATCCAACCCCAAGAACGCATCTAGGGTGTGTGGAACCAGCGTGGCTCGCGGGGTTATAAGATTCAGCGTCGCTACGGTGTGGTGGTGATGTCTGGGAGGTGGGGGTATCAACGGGCCGGCCGGGCCGGTTCCTGCTCGGCCCGCATTATCGTATATAGGCCCAATACTGTCCTGGGTCCAGGGCAAAAGGGTCCTGTTCACATGTTTTTGCAGTGTCCGAAGCCCGAGTCTCAGAAAACCCATTTTCTAAAAAAAACCAACCATCTTCTTTAAGCAAAATCTAAGAACACAAATAAGGTTAATGGTCGTTTGGATGCCTATAAAAACCTTAAGTTATACAAGAATTATATTTAATCAGATTACCGAGGTTGTTTGGATGCATATATTTGCCTATAAAGGCTTTACATGAAATAAACAGATTGTAGTTTTTATCTGTAATATTAGACCTAATAAAAAGTCATGTTTTATACTACAGCTAAAATCTTTATAACTAAAAAAGCATTATACATGTTATAACACAATGGTTAATATACACTAAAAAATCCAATCCTTTTATCATGTAGTTCACCCATTATCAAATGAACTACATTAGAAAAGGATGGGATGTCCACCATTAGAAACTTCTAGATTCCATTTGAAGCCTATTGTGATGGGTGGAAGACATTCAATTCATTTAGCATGTGCATGCTTTAATGCTCCCTTAGAGCTTTTAAAAAAATCAAGTCCTTCTCATATGATTTGTGAATTTTGGAATGTTCACCGTCCAAGCTCTATAGTATGAATATCTATTTTATTCATTATAAACTCTTAACAGGCTAGCCAAACGGACAAAATGTTTACTTATAAATAAATTATCACTTTAAAAGCCAAACGGAGTAACATGTAAACCAGTGTAATGTCTTTACAATTAAAAAATTTACAAGCATCCAAACAACCCCTAAAGGGAGTGTTGTACCAATTAATGTGTTGGATTTCCTTCCAATGATAATGCATTGCTGCTAGAGTTGAGAGAAACTGAGATGGTATGCAAATACCAAAGTTAAGATATAGAGATGGAGCCTTGATGCTACTCGAGTTGAGAGAGAAAGGGATGGTGCACTGTTGTTGGAGTTGTGTGTGTGAGAGAGAGGGAGGCATGGTTTCTTAGATTGAATTGTAGGGAAAAGGTTGGAGGATCATTCTCTCTCTCTCTCTCTGCTTAAATCTAAGAACTGGGGTATATGGTGCCAAGAAATTTCATCTCTTCCCATCAAATGGGCCATTTATTATTATTATTATTATTATTATTATTATTGGAGTTTGGAGATAAAGAGAGAAGCATTGAAATTGGTAGAGTAAAAGAGGAGGGTTTAAATTTGAATATTTGGAAAAGTAGGAATTAGGGAAAGATGAGCTTATTATTTGAGAAAAGGAGAAAATTTAAGTTTAAATTTTAAAATTTTGAAAGAATTGACGAGCGAGCCAACTGGCTATTGGAAAGCTAAAACTAGAGAAGTAGGTATGAAGTTTATGCCTGAATTCGGCCCTCGGGCTTGATACTTCAACCCAAGCCCTGCTCGAGGCAGGGCAAACTCGTAAGTCTATTGGGTTAGCCCTGCCTATGGACAACCGTACTTGAGATGGTTTCAATGATCTGCAAATCTATGAATAATAAGGACATTGATTATTAATGCAATTGCCCCATATGGCACATATGCACATTCTGCAGGTGTTCACAAGAAAATACCCACTTAAATTTAGGATGTTCCTAATTTCCTTTATATGATATTCCTATGTTAATAAATTGTATCCTTTTTGAGAAATAAGTATTATTGGATTTTTCACTTAGAGGTTTATTATTTTAAAGATTTTGGTTGAGTAAGGGATCTTATTTTTAGATTCATTATATTATGTTATAAATTGTTTAAAAGATATCCTTGTAAGCACTCATCATAAATAAGACATAAGCTCTATAAACAAAAACACAATTTAATAATATTTTCTTTGAGTAAGTCCTATTTCTCTACTAAATAGAAAATTAGAGGATTGTTGACCTTACATCATCTTTCTTTTTTACTCAAATTTTAATATGATATTGTAATTAGTTTTTTCTTTGATCTAGTTGCATCAATCACAGTCATGATGGTAATAACGATGAAGTATGGTAAAAGAGGAGGAAACGAGAGGTATTTTGAAGAAGTAAAAGGATTTCCCAAGGAGTTGGAAATGTAACCGCTGTCAACCATTGAATTTCGAGCCCGCTCGAAAAAGATTGCAGGCATTCGCAGAATACAGGTGGTAGATGGGATCTTTAAGGGTGTGGCCCACCAATAACATAGAAATCAGGGTGGTCAACACGTGATCTCAGCCATGCATGTATGATAAACCCATGAAGTTGTAGAGCTACTTGATCATTACTTGTGAAGATCCAACTCATTCATCTAAAAAAAAAATGTCTGATGTGTGCTCTCATCCTCCTAGTAGAGTCAAAAGCAACCGCCTAGACAAGGCATGTTCTAACCCAGCATCATGCAACGGTGAGGATTATGTACATTCAAATTCTTCCCATGTGGAGGCCAATCCGGGAACATCTAGATAAACGGTTTGGATCATCATGTATGTGATGGGGCAGGGGACTTGATTGGGCAACTCTTCTTAGTGAACTTTTGAGTACTTGTGTTTGGTAATGAATCTAAATTGGATGATGGTGGGAAATGTTAAACACTTTGTGTTTGCCAACTCCTATCAAGTGTGACAAATATTGTCTACATTTTGAAAATCTTTCATTGTTATCCTGAAAAGTACACTAAACATAGGGGATTTTCGGAATTCTTGCAGATTTTTAAATTTCTTGTGAGAAATATAAATCCCTTAGGGTTTGTTTGTTTTCCAATTTTCTACTAATTGTAAAGTAAATGAGCTATCATTATTATTTTCAAGTATTTGTTTAAAAATGAATTATAATCTTAAATTAAGAGTCAAATACACTTATAAAATAAATAAATAAAATTATAATTATTACATTTTTATATTATAAAACTGCTACTTTTACATTGATGCATAGGTAAAACAATTCAATGTAGCAAAATCATTTATTATAGTTAAATATAATTGATGTACCTACAAAATTACATAAATAAATAATCATTATCCATTTACAACCATTTATCGTTGTAATTCAAAAACTAAATAGGCCCTTAAACAATTTGTTATATAAATAAATAAATTTAAATTTAAAATTTTTTACTACAAAAATTCCTCAAAGAATTTTCTTTTACCTAATAGCACCTCCAATAACCAGTCTTCTTTTAAAAATGATAAATACATTAGTCACCTTTTACATTTTCTTACGAGTGGAAATTGAAGTTGTGGGGCTCACACAGTATGTGCGTCATATCCAACCTATTCAAGAGATGTACACCTACATTATTATTAAATGAATAAAAAAATATAGTAGATCAATAGTAAGATGGGCAAACTATAAAAAATAATGTACAAAATTCAACATATACCACTTCAAGTGTAGCTCATCTAATAACATGATTGACTTGTTGTTTTGTTCATGTTATCACCATGGTGGTGCATAAATTTATTAATCCCATGGATCTTAAGACAATCCACTGACAATCCACTGACATCACCATCATTACCTTAACAGTGATCCTAGCCCTTGGTTGAATGGATTGGAAGGTAAAATCCCAGGATAAGCAGGGCGTGCCAAACAGACCCGGTGAATTTCCGAGGGATATAAGCAATTCCATGGATCATGAGACAATCCACTGACACCATCATCATTACCTTAAAATTGATCCCATCCCACCAAATCCCATGGGATCGGTCCAGCCAAACACGCCCTAAAAAATAATGTACAAAATTCAACATATACCACTTCAAGTGTAGCTCATCTAATAACATGATTGACTTGTTGTTTTGTTCGTGTTATCACCATGGTGGTGCATAAATTTATTAGGTTGGACATTATACACATACCATGCGGGCCCCACAACTCTTGAGTTTCACTACCTTTTATATAAAAATAAATAAATAATGAAGGCATTATTTGGTAAAATATAGATTCTTCAAGAATTTTTTTTTTAATAATAAAAATTCTTAAATTTTAAATGATTTATTAATTTATAATAAATATTTTTTACAAGATTTTCTAATAATATGCTACGAAAATTCTTTGATTTAAAAAATCTCTGAAGGCATTTTGGTGCTAAGAAATTATAGATTTGTTCATCCAGCGTGTGATGCAGCGCCTAGTTATCTTGTCACTCACCAAGATGCTTATTCCACACGCATGTGGAGCCATATCCAGCCACAAGCATGCATGCATGCCAATATTTATAACGTGTGAGATCTGATTTTTCCATTTGGTTGAAAATAATGAGTAGATGACCTGCTTCTGAAATCATGTTGTTTTACTTTTTAACCAAGGCATGATGTAAATGGGAAAGGGATGGATAACACAATTTCTTTTATTTTCTGTTTGTTTTTTATTTATTTTTTATTTTTTTATTTTTATATTGTGTACCACATGACATTTCTAAGATAAAAAGGTAAGCAATGAGGCCCACAAAAAGACATATATCATCGAGTTTCATTTTCGCACAAATTGCCACTGCAATCCCTTTCGTGGGCCATTGATAAATTGTCATGTGGGCTTATCAAATGCAAGCTAAATTAAAAACAAGGATTTTCCCTTGAGAAAGGGTGGCTTTGTCCTTTTCAAAGTGCAAAAAATAAATTCATTTGTCACGTTTTCATTGGGCAATGTGAGAGGTGAGAGCGTTTGCCTCCAGGATACTTCAAGATGGGTACATGGTATAAGCTATATAAGGCTTACCCATGTATGTATTTTATCCGTGACATTCATTCATTTTACCAATTAATTTTAGTATATAAGATAAAAAAAAAAAAAGAGGAAATCCATTAGCTTATATGAACTATACCATAAGAAACAATGTGGATAATGACTCCCCCAATTAAAATCATTTTACACTCGCCTTAATATTTAGTTGCCATTCAACTAATTTATAAAGTTTTTGTTTTGCATACCCGTATGAAGGGAGAATACATATACTATCTTGATCTAAAACATAGGTGGCCTCAAAAGTTTTCACTGATGGTGTTCAATTTGGACCATTACCTGTGGTGTAGTCAGCTTGTGCTTTGCTGGAAAAATGGATGGACGGCGTAGACTCCAGCTTTGAATCTGACTCATTTTTGTCTCATGTTTTAAAATGGTCTCTTAAATGGATGGACGGTGTGAATACAAAACATACATCATGGTGGGACCCACAGAACTTGGTGACGTCACTTCAGTAACAGCCTCGCTACTCAAACTGTCAGTATCTAATCCGCGTCCAGCCACATCTATGTCAGCATGACATCTTCTGTCCGTCGGTTTGACCAGATCATGCTTACAATGGGAGCTGAAAAATCTAAGCAGATCCAAAATTCAAGTTGGAAACGGTATATGAATCAGTGGAGTTGGAATCTTTGGGGGCCTATAGTAGTTTTTGGATCCGTCCAGCATTTGTATTTTTCCTCCGGGAATTCACTTCATGAACGGTTTGGATAATATATAAACATCACGGTGGGCCAGGAAGGTTTCAACGGTGGATGTTTCTATCCCTACTTTTTCATGTGGTTTGTTTCACTTGAGTATTCTATCCGTCTCATTTTTGGGGTCGCACCTTAAAATGAACAGGAGAAACTGATGAACGGAGTGGATTTCGTACTGACATCACGATGGAGCCCACAGAGCTTTTGGAGGGACTCCTAAAACGGGTTGCAGGAAACTCGCCTGCAGACTCACACGCCTAAATCCCGTCGCTGTCTCCTCAGTACTCACCCTTTCCACTTCTTCAAGTGTCTGCATATATCTTGAACGAGTCAAAACTCTACGACCCCTCTCTCTATCTCTGATGGCGGGAAAGCTCAGATGCGTCGTGGTAGCCGTTGATGGAGGCGAGGAGAGCATGAGCGCCCTTAAATGGGCCCTGCAGAATCTACGGCTAAGATCTCAATCAGATGACGCCGAACCCGGCTCCTTCGTAATCCTCCATGTTCAATCTCCACCGTCCATCGCCGCAGGCCTCAATCCCGGTGCTATTCCCTTTGGCGGTCCCGGTAAGAATCTCCGGCCTCATCATCTTTTCTCCTCAGATTCTCCCCGATTTCTCATCAAATTCTCACAATCTCTCTCTCTCTCTCTCTCTCTCTCTCTCTCAAAACATCAGCTGATGTCGAGGTGCCGGCTTTCACGGCGGCGATCGAGGCCCACCAGAAAAGAATCACCGAGGCGATTATAGCCCACGCGCTGCAGATATGTGCGGAGAAGAACATCGTGAGTGTTGATCTGGACCGTTGATTGGCTTCTTCTTTACTTCTTCAGCCATCTCACTTACGGCAGATGAATAATGAATTGCAGGCGAATGTCAAAACACAAGTAGTCATTGGCGATCCAAAGGATATGATTTGTGACGTTATTGCCAACTTGAACGCGGATCTCCTTGTAATGGGGTGTCGCGATTCCGGTGCCATTAAAAGGTAATTTTTAGTTAATGCTTTGTTCTTATTTTCAAGCTGAATTGTTGTTTTTAGGTCATTTGTATGATGCCAGTGGTATTGTCCAAATTTCTAGTGATCCCTTTATTTACTCAGAATGCTTTGAAAATGGATGAATTGGTGTTGGTCTTGAATTCAGCCATGCAGAACACGTGTGAGGATTGCGGGCGTGCTAGAACGGATTGGGTCTGATTCAAACTGTGACCACCGACCCTTGGCGTTGAGATGGAGCAAAGTCCGGTCGTCTGCCTTACCATTCATCTATTCAGCCAACTGTCGCGCTCGTTACTCAAGCGACTAGTGGAGTTCGGGGCTTTTCTTCCAATGAGTTACTTTTTGCCTTGAAAATTCAAGGACTTTCAAAAGTGCAACAGTTGTATGGTCAAAATGGAAAATATTGGAGAGAGATGGATGCGGAGAAGGTCCCGTGACTTACCACTACAGCAGGATCAACAGCCTAGCTGAGAGCAGTAGGGTGCTTCCAGGAGCAGCGTGCTAATGAGCGAGGCAAGGGCAATGTTGGAGATGACAACTAAGGTTGGCCCTGCGTGTGAAAGTAGGCTGACGGATTCCTAAGCTACAGTCTTCCTTCAGATCTGACATGCCAACTCCGGGATGCCAAACCTATGAATAATGTGTTCTTGAATAAATTCAATCACATCAGTGTGCCTGCCTTCTTTTATAGGCTTAGCCTCTACCCACTTTGTGAAATAATCTGTTGCAACAATGATGAATTTGTTCCTTTGAGGATGGAGGTTTTATCATACCGATCAAATCCATGGCCCAGCCCTGAAAAGGCCACGACTTTATGATTGGATTTAATTTTGTGGCGGGCACATGTTGCACAGGACCATGTTGCTGGCAAGGTCGACAACCATGCGCATATCTGATACAAAAGTCTGTCATATTCGATCAATAATACTCGCATTGCCGAACCAACATTCTCATTTTTCTGCCGGCCTGATAAGCCCTGCAAATGTCTTCGTGAGCTTTGCCCACAACTCTCAAATGTTTATGCATTTTAAGAGAATTCTGCCATATCCTTTTCGAAACAACTCATCATTGATTAAAACGTAATTATGTGCTGTTCTTTTAATTTTATGATCAACCTTCATATCTAGATTCTGTGAGTACCTAATCATGGGTAATCACCAATCGTCTGGGTCGACCTTTACTTTGCAAATCCTTAAGCAAGGCTTCCATTCATTTATGGATAGTAGCGATCATACTTGAATTTTCATAGTTCTTTCCACAATCCCTTCCAGAAGTCTAAGACTTGAAGCTAGTTGCGCCATCTCATTGGCATCGACATTGTCTTCCTTTGGATGGAATTTCTATTGTGGCTTCATCGAAACAGTATAATAATTTTCTAGCCGCCACCAAATATGGAATCAATCTTTCACTTTCACATTTATATCCCATGTTGACTTGATTAATGATTAGTTGGGAATCTCCGTAAATGGAAACTTTTCGAACATTTAGATCTCTCAATATATCTAGGCCGATAATAAGAGCTCCGTATTCGTCCTGATTATTAGTGTAGTCAAATTCTAATTGGAAAGCAAATTCTTGTCTTTCACCGGTAGGAGCGATAATAACAATCCCCGTTCCTGCCGATTGATATGTTTTTGAACCATCAAAAGAGTCCACACGATGATATATCTATACGAAATATCTCAACTACCTCTTATGGCATTATCATATTTTTAATTGGATGATCAGTTAAGAAATTGGCAATAACTTGCCCTTTGACAGCTTTTTCGGGAACATAACTAAAACTAAACTTAGATAAAGCCAGAATCCATTTCTCAATTTGGCCTCTTAGAATAGGCCGTGTGAGCATATACTTAATGACGTCAATAGAGGTGATTACATGAATTGTGTTAAACATGAAGTAATGTCGTAACTTTATAGCTGCGAAATACAAAGATAAACACAACTTCTCCACTGGAGAATATTGAGTTTCGGCATCATTTAATCGCCTACTTAGGTAATAGACAACTTGTTCCTTTCGATCGTCATTCTCATGTGCCAGCAAAACTCCAATTGATTCTTCGGCTGCTGAGATGTAAAGCTAAAGAGATCTTTCTTTGCAAGGTAGGATCAAAACTAGTGGCTTTGTTAAATACTCTTTTATTTTGTTGGAAGCCTGCTGATAATATTCCTCCCATATTAACATTTCTCCTAGTTTTAACTTAATCAAAGGAGAGAAGACGTTAGTCTTTCCTACCGAGTTTGAAATAAATTGGAGATAATTAACTTGACTAAAAAACTATGCAAAACCTTCTTATTTTTTTGAGGTTGTGCCTCTATAATAGTTCGAGCCTTATTTCGGTCTATTTTGATACCTCTTTGACGCACTAAGAACCCAAGGAAATTTCCTGCCGAGACATCGAATGCACACTTCAAAGGGCTCATTTTTAATTTGTGCAAGAGCATGCGCTCAAATGCTTGATGTAAATGGGCAAGATGGTCAACCAAATCATACAATTTGACCACTATATCATCAATATATACTTATAGAATATGGCCGATCATATCATGGAAAATAGCATTCATGGTTCTTTGATAAGTCACCTCGACATTCTTAAGTTCAAACATCATCATTTTCCAGTAGAAAGTGCTGATAGCTCATGGACATCTAAAAGCTATTTTTGCAACATCCTTTTCTGCAATATCGATTTGATTATAGCCGGAATAACCATCCACGAATGATATTATTGTGGCCCACAGCCCGATCAATCAGCTGACCGACAAAGGGCATAGGGTACTCATCCTTTGAGGTTGTATGATTTAGATCCCTGAAATCAGTACATACCCGAATTTTCCTTTCTTTTTTACTACTGGGACTATATTAAAAATCCACTTGGCGTACCTGATCGTCTGGATAGAACTTGCTTTCAAGAGTCTTTCCACTTCTTCTTTGACTTTAACTATGACCTCCATAGTCATTCTGCGCGGGGCTGCTTGACTTGTCTGAATCCTTCTTTAATCAGCAATCGATGCTTGACTAACTTCCGGCTTAGACCTGACATTTCATGATAATCATATGTAAAACAATCTTTGTATTTCTATAGGAGTTCGATCACTACCTTGCGCTCTTCCGGCAATAAGCAACCACTAATGTATGTCGGTTGGGGGTAACAATCATCTCCCATATTAACTTCGACCAAAGGATCTTGGACATCTGCCCACATATTGTCAAGTTTTCCCTAGGTAGCTTTTAAGTCTTCAAAAGATATGGCGTCTTTGGCAATTTCGTCATATTTTAACAGACACTCGGTTATATTGATGAAACGGACTCTTCCTACTTCATGATTGTCAAAAGCTTGCCTTATTTTAGCATACCAAGCCGTGAGTTTAGCTACTTCTTGCTGTTTCTTTGGGGTCATAACTCGTAATCATGGCAATTCTTCGATGATGTAAGATAGCCCTAGCCGATACACAACTAATGTTTCGGCACAGCTATTCCTTTCTTGGCAGCTAGACCTATATATTTCACCTTAATCATCATATTTTTGGACATCGAAGCTCCAGTTGGTTGACCAAGCCGATCTCGACCTGTGAAAATCACAAGCCCGACATCATCGTCATAGAGGTAACCCTTTCCTGTATTAGATTCCACACGAAAAAGGCTTACTATCAACTGGAATTATTTCGACTTTCCCTTTGTTCCAAAAATTTAGGAACTAACGAAGGGACGATAGAATGCAAAAATTTACATGAATCCAATCTTGTCCAAGGAAAGTGTTATAGTTCGACATTTACGGCACCAAGAAGAAGGCCATTAATGCTCTTTTACTCTTGATCGCCAGTTCAATTGGCAAAATTCCTTCAGCATCTGTCACGCCACCAGTGGAATCAGTTACAGTTACCTCTATAGCGATTAAATCAGAATAAGTCTTTACCAACTTCTTCAACATGTTTACCGGAAAAATGTTAACTGCTGCTCCATTGTCTATCGAGATATGGGGAACGGGACACCCATTCATATGTGTTGATATGATCAGAGTTTGAGATGCTGTGACATTGCATAAGAAGGTTGATTGAAGACTACATTTTCTACATGCACACTTTGTTCAATAGTGGTAGTAGCCGTACCCTCGCGGCTCGTCGGTCACTGGGTGGTCGTTTCGTCCTTGACCAGCAATGCTCTTGTTTCTTCAACAACGCCTTCGATGCTACTCGGTTGACCTAGTTTAGCCAAGAAATTAAGAGGAAGCATGAACACCATGTTGCAATTCACTTTCAATGGTGGGAGTGATCTAAATGTGATGGTTGTCGGCATCTGTTTGCTGGATTCTTTGCCATTCTTTGAATTTGTCGTTTGCTGGAAATCGACCTCTTCTTCCATTTTTTTATTATTTTATTTTAAAATTAAAATAAATAAATAAATAAATAAATAATTAATTAATTTTTGCATTTGCCAATATTTCTTTAATTAATAAATCATTTTCTAAGGAATTGTGGTCATTTACATCTTCTTCCAAGGAGCTTTTTTGCTTGGTTTTGACAGTGGGTTTTCGCTCATCTTGGTCAGTTTGCATGCTTGGACTTGGAGTGACTACTTCGGCTTTTTGTTTCTTGTTCAAGTTATTAGTCCAAGTCTAATTCCGACCAACAGCTTGTCGATCATACATAGCCGGTCTCTTCTCGGTTCGATCCCTTTACAACCATATTCACTTTCAACAGGCCGATCCTAAGCCAAATCTTTCTTTCCTGTGGAATTATGTTGCTCCTCCCAAAATCGTTGCCTTTGGATGACTAGTAGGGAAAAAGAAAATATTAACGGTAGACAATCTGAGGAAGAGAGGGATGATCATCCCCAATATTTGCTTATGCTGCATGCAATCCAAAGAGACTATCGATCATCTGCTGCTGCACTGTCGCTTCGCCCAAGCCATTTGGGCTGACATCATGAACAACTTTAATCTTTCTTGGTGTTTCCCAGGTGAAGTTACTCAATTCCTTCAAGCGTGGCACGGTGTTCATCTAGGAAAGGTGAAGACAGTCATTTAGAGGATGTAAATTCTTGATGTCAGTTGGTCAGTTTGGGGAGAAAGGAATAACAGATGTTTCAGGAATTACTCCTCGCCGACCGGGACTGTAGCTTCAAGGGCCAAGCGTCTTATGATTGAGTGGTTCTCTAATGTCAAGGATCTTTTAAGCCAGGATTTTTCATTTTTAGGGGTGTAATGGCGGTCTGCCTCCTCAGCAGCCCCTCTTTTGTCTGCGTTTGCTCTTTTTTTGTTTTTCCCTTCTGTTTTTAATGATATCTTCTTGCCTTTCAAAAAACATAGCCGGTCTCTCTAATCTATTATGGGTCTGATTTCGCTTTTCCACGAACTTTTCTGCTGCCCTTTGTTATTGCTAACAGTGTTTTTGAGTCCTTGTCATTTCTTGCGGGTATTGCAAAAATTTGGGATGGACAGCCTTGACCCATCGGTTGACCTTAGACATGGCTAGTTTGACCATTCTTGGTCGTTTTCCATCATACCTTTTAGAATTGTTCCACTGCTTCACATTTGGGATGGTCTTCTCAATGTAACTAGTTTTATATTTTCGAACAGTGTTATGACCGTATGTGTTACCTTGTCTCTTCGACGCACAAAATTCTTTTGCCAAATGCTATTGTTGAATATCCTCGTGACATCTTTCGCACAGTCTACTTTTCCTTGACTGCTGATTGATTACCAGAAAAACCTTGCCCCCTAGTTTTTTTTTTCGGGCTTAGCTGTCTTATTAGCATAATTTGGTTGATGACCATGTTGCTCCTTTGCCGATGCAAGATCTATTTTCCATCTTAGGGCATTTATGTTTTTCAGATTTGTGGTGAACATGGTCGGAGGAAATGGGTCGGTATCGACTAAACATAGCCTCATTCTCCCCTTTTGAAAACTTGAGCATTCCAGAATCTATGTTGTCCTAGATCATGTTCCTGAAAGCAATACAATTTCTAGTTGAATGAGTTCGTGAGCCTTACCATTTACAATACTCTATTTTCTTCAATTCTTTTGCCAAATGAATTCTTTGCTTTGACGAAAGTTTTATGATTTTGGTGGCTAATAAAAGATCAAATATTTCATCGAATTTAGTAATATCAAAGGAATATCGCCTATTTTGTTCTGCGATTCCTTTGACTGGATTGGGGCCTTGATGAGATGACTCATCATTGGCTTTCGTTAGAGCCGTACAAATGAATGGTTTGTTAAGGTTTATTTCGGCCAATGGTATCTTATAGTTTGGATCACGATAATAAGTTCCCGATGATGAATTTTTCTTTTGGTTCTCTTCTCGTAGAAGCTATTCGTATCTGGTTGTTCTTTCTGATAAATCGACTAAATCTTTAAAGTCCATTCATTCAAACTTTTTCTAAAGCTCATTGTCAGTCCTTCAACAGCTAGTTTGACAAACCGAGCTTCTGGAAGAAATACTCGACACTTGTTCTTCACCTTTTTGAATCGCGTTATGTACTTATCGGCCAGTTCGCCGGGTAGCTGCCAAAGGTAAGATAAATCGGCCAAAGAAAATTCAGGTTCAATCTGATAGAATTGAGCATAGTACATTTCTTCCATATCTTGTCAAGACTGAACTGAATTCGCTGACAAATTAATGTACCATGTAAATGTTGTGTCAGCAAATGAATTTGTGAAGCATTTCAATTTCACATATTCATTAGCCGAAAATTCACCACATTGCATAGTGAAACGACCAATATTCTCTACTGTGGATTGACTTGTATCTCTGGAGAATAATGAAAACTTTGGAATTTTTGTACCTCTCGGTACCTCAGCAAGCCGATCAACCTAGTTTGGGTACAACTTACGATAAATAGGTCGGTTAGTGCAAAGACCATGGCGTTAGTTGGTCACCTTGTTTATCAAATTGATCAATTATTCCCGGCTTGCTAGAGGGAGTCCGGAGTTGATCATTGGAGGCAACTGTATACCTTGGGCAGGTTGCTCCACTGGAACCTGCCCCCTAAGTGCTTCATTGTTCGGCATGAACGACCCTGCAGTGGGTATGCCATGGTTTATATAATTTTCATTCGGGTTGTTGAAGTGGCCGTTTTTTCAATTCCTCCTGATGCCTACCTGAGGTGGCATATTTTGACCTACCAAATCTGGGTTTGGCCGTATATTACATGAAGGGATAAATGGCGGCTTCAGGGGAACATTACCAAATCTAGGTATTTCTTGATTATGCTGATGGTAATCGGGAAACTTGTCATAGGGAAAATTACTAGCCTGTTTATAGCTTCAGTATGAGCCCTAGAGTATTCGTATTGCACCCTTCCTTGTTCAGTTAGTTCTCGTAAGCAAAACATTAACACTTCCCAAAACTCTATTAGAATCTATGGAGTTGTTTTGGGATGATGATCCTACCTTTGGAATGGCTGGAAGTGGAGGGTTAGGGATTTCTTGTTCGACCTACATTGGAAATGCTTCGGGGGTCTGTTAAGATCGTGTTCTTCGATATTCCGACTAACTCGAGTAGATCGCCTACTCATGTTGTTAAAAATTTCAATTAACAACTACATGCCTGTCCCATCGGGCGTGCCAAAATGGCGTTGGTCTCGAATTCGGCCATGTGGAACACGTGTGTGAGTTGCGGGCGTGCTAGAACCGATTGGGTCTCATTCAAACCATGACCACCGACCCCTGACATCGAGATGGATTGAAGTTCAGTCATTTGCCTGTCTGTTTGCCTATTGAGCCAACTGTCGCGCGCTTGTTACTCAAGTGATTGGCGGAGGTTGGGGTTCTTCCTCTAACGAGCTCTTTTTTGCCTTAAAAATTCAAGGACTTTCGAAGGTGCAACAGTTGTATGGTCGAAATGGAAAAGATTGGAGAGATATAGATGCATAGAAAGGTGTGTGACTTACCACTATGGCGGGATCATCAGCCTGGTTGAGAGCAGCAGGGTGCTTCTGGGAGCGGCGTGTTGATGAGCGAGGCAAGGGCAATGTTGGAGATTACAAGTAAGGTTGGCCCGAGCGTAGGCGGACGGATTCCTAAGCTACGGTCTTCCTTCATATCCGGCATGCAGGCATAGATGGAAGGGAATTACAGCTACTGGTTACAGCTAAGAGTTGGTCCGACGTATGCGTAGGGACGGATTAAAACTAAATTTACACTAAGGGTCTGCCGCTGTTGAGTAGGGGAGAACTAAACCTAGACAAACAACATTGTGCTGGATTTGTAGTTGGGTTTTGGATTCAGAGAGATCTTGCTCTGGATTTGCTTTTGCTATTTACAACTTTTCGGGAGAGATGGGGGAACAACTGCTCGTTCACGTGGCGCTTCAACATGTAACCAGCTAGGAAAAAACAGTTACATTCATCGACCATGATCTTATCTTTGTTGGACGCTTAGAACATGCCCTAGGGTTGACGAGGTTGGAACAATTGCTTACTCTTATCCGGAGAAAACCTAAATATTGAAAAAAAAACCCTGAAAAGATGACTTGTCCTTCAAATCTTTGCGCATGCTTCTCAAATATCTTCTATTTCACGTGGCTTAATTCGCACTGCTCATTTGGTCCGGACAAATTTTGCTACAAACAACGTTATGCTAATGCATTCACTCATCATTTTATTCACAAGAAAGCACTGAGTATAGGGTAATTGAAGAGCATTTTGTTGACAAGTATTGTAGAAGTTATCACCAAATTCCCAGTAGGGTATGGGGTTATGAAAAAAAGGGATCTTCTATGATGTCATCATGTGGACCCCTCAAGAGCCAACTTTAGTTATGTGGTTTGGGAAAGTTTTCCATGTTGAGTTACGGCTTGGAGTTCAAGAAAGTTTCAAGATTACTTTTTAAGTCAGTTCTGAAGTCAGCCTGGTTAGCAAGTTATCCTGTTTAAGAGTACGTAATTAGTTAGGATCATTAACCAAATAGTGTTTTAGTTCATTCCTAATTGGGAATGGTTGGTTTTAGGAAAGTTTTAGCTGTTAAGCAAGTTTTACAGCCAACTTTATTTTTGGGATGCAATAGGTTTTATTCAAGTCCTCTTATGATTGTAGGTTGAATTAGCATTGTTTTAGACTTTAAAAATTGGGTTTTATAGTTGTCTGGGATGCAAGTACTCTAGGGGAGCTGCTAATTTCAACATGATATTTTATGAATGAATGAATAGAAGTTCTTTTATCTTCTTGATCCGACAACTGGAATTTGATTGAGAAGAGATTCCTCTCATACGGTGAGAAGCCATACAGAACAACAGTTCTGGTGAGACTCCATTATTGGGTTTTTAGTCAGTGCTGCGACATCACCTCTTCCTTATCAATTAGATCAAGTCCTAGTCTCAAATATGGGTATGCCACTCTTTAGATTATTTTGATTGGGGTCTGCATCTGCTTATTTGAATTTTCAGTTTCTTGTGTATATAACCCACAAACATAGTTTGGAACTTCAGAGACTAGGGTAACCAACCTGGGAGTCACCCGAACACAAAAGTTAATTTCTGTCAAAGGCCTTCAGCTTGCCGTGCTCTCTTGGATATATTCACCAACTTTCCAGAAAAACTCTGCAATCAGCATAAGTTTATGAAGAATGTGGAAAGGTTAGGCAAAACATTGGGCAGTGCATGTGATCACCCACATTTGTCTATCAAATGCAAGGACAAACAACATTGTGACTGTCCCTCTTCCAAGAAGAAGTCATGTTTCCAGAAGATTCGGCATCCTTTGGTTTGAGAAAAACGCTACCATAAAAGAAAGAAATGGAAGTTCTTGCACCAAAAGCCTGTCTGTCAAAAGGCATCAGAATGCTGTTGTCTCTGCATTAGAAAAGGACACCTTGCAAAACAATGTCCTAGAAGGAGGCGTCCCAAAAATGCACAAATGATCCAGCAAGCCACCGCTCTTGTTGTTGCGGACTTTGATGATTTGGGATCAATATTTTCGCTCTGTGATGAGTATGATCCAGAAGCCCTCCTTGGTATTGAATATAGTTCTGAGGACCCTGATTCTGGAACATCCTCTGATGAGCAAGATGAAACTCTTGGAATTAACGGGCTATTTGAAGTACTTCAGAAGCCAGAAGTACTACCACTTCAACCTTCTCCCCTAATCCAAGTCCATCTTCTTCCTGCCTTCACTTCTTTCCCTATTCCTGTCATAGCTCTTGTTGATACTGGTGCCTCTGCGACAATCCTAAAGCCAACCATTCTTTCTCCCTCTTTCTAGCAACCTCATTCTCAAATGTTTCGAGCTGCAGATGGAAACATTTTCCATGTTGACAAGATCAGCATTCCTGTTGAGTTACTCATTTTTACCTCTCTCCATGTTACCCATAGGCTCCTTGGTTCCCCTCTTTCTGGTAAAGATTTGATTATAGGATTTGATATCCTTCACAAAATCCAGAATCTCCATTGGACTACAGAGGGACTTCGACTCCAGTCCCATTTCCTTGGTCTCCAATTCCCAATATTCATCTGGTCCAACCATTTGAAACCATCCAGCAAAAGCTTTTCCACAATTGCTGTGCAGCTTCACATTATGAATTTTCACAACGCCACCTGTGGCCATTGCAGACCCATCCTGAATTTTTCATCCAACTTCCTTTCAAAGAAGCTCTTGCAACCACTCCTACCAAAGCTAGTCACCAAGCAATGAACCCTGAACATCTTCGCCTTGCTCAAGAAGAATTGTTAGCCTTTCTTTCAGAGGGACTTATTGAGCCCACAATGTCTCCATGGGCGTGCGAAGCATTCTTTGTGAATAAACATTCAGAGCAGGGTAGAATAAACCCAGACTTGTCATTAATTATCTGCCTCTCAACAAAATTCTCAAAGATGACAAGTTTCCTCTTCCTTGCCGCTCCACTTTCCCAGCACATCTCTGATGCTCATATTTTTTCAAAATTTGACTTGAAAGCTGGATTTTGGCACTTCGGTGTTGCTCCTGACGAACGGTTCAAAACAGCATTTACCGTCCCAAATGCACACAATCAATGGACAGTAATGCCGTTTGGTTTGGAAACTGCTCCGTCCCTTTTCCAAAAGGCTATGGTGCAAATCTTTCAACGCATCCTTCATCATTCTCTGATCTACATTGATGATGTTCTTCTCTACTCTCCAAAATTGCAGACGCACTGTGAGCTTCTACAGAAATTTCATGACATCTGTGTTGATTATGGAATCATGCTTTCTGAAAAGAAAATGTAGCTCGCTAAGAAGGACATTGATTTCCTCGGCATGTAAATACAAGATGGCAAGTATGTTCCCCAACCACATATTGCCACCGATCTTCTCAAGTTTCCTGACAAGCTCACCAGCATTAAGCAAATTCAACAGCTTCTTGGCATTGTCAATTATATCTCAGATTTTGTGCTGCATATTTCAAAATTCAGAAGTCTGTTGGCACAACTCATTAAGAACAAGCCTACTCCTTGGATAGATCAACACACTGCTGCAGTCTAAGTCCTCAAAAAGATTGTCCCTCAGTTCCCTCCATTAAAAATTCCAAGTACACATGGATCTTGTGTCTTGCAAACTGATGCTAGTGATACACAATGGGGAGCAATGCTACTTGAAGAAATTAATGGAACTTGATATGTATGTGGCTACAAGAGCGGCCAATTCAAGCCATTTGAACAACACTATCACTCGACATACAAAGAAATCTTGGCAGTTAAAAATGGCATCTCCAAGTTTCAGCTCCATCTCACAGGACATCACTTCACTGTGGAAATGGACGTGTCCTCATTCCCTCAGATGTTGCATTTCAAGCAAAAAATGCTGCCTCAACCTGAGCTTCTTCGATGGGCTGATCGGTTTTCTCAATGGAATTGTCATGTCACAAAGATCAAAGGAAAAGACTATTCTTGCAGATTTTCTCTTAAGACTACCACAATGGAAACCCTCACCCACATTCATCCATTTAGTTACCTTCCCTTCCATTTATCCCCTTGGCCAGGCCCATCCAGGTGTCGGTATTTACTCATCTTGGATTCTCGAGTTGACATGGGACTTGTTCGACCCAGATTGGTTGTGACAAGCAGTGTTTTAAATATTGACGATATCGGCCGATATATCCCACGATATATCTTGTATCCCACCAATGCACAAGTAGTGCAATATATCTCACATGTTTGATCTGGTGAGTATTTTCGAATTTTGATCATTGTATTTTATGTAAATCATGTTAAATTAGTGTCAAATTATTACAAATCCATGATTTTTTATTTTTTCATTAAAAATCATGGATCAGGAGCTTCAATTTTGAGATTTGGAGCAGTTGGCCGAGTTAAAGAAAATTGGGAAAAATAAAAAATTTCCAATTTCTCACAAATCTTTTGCAATCTGTGTCCAAACATGTATGTAACTTAATCTAGTGATTCTTCTTTTGCTTTTGAATGTATTGCTTGTGTTTCCACAAGACTTCTTACATTTTTAAATTATATGAATAAACATTGAATGTACTTGCATCAATTCATTTAGACATCACATGGATTAGAACTCTATACAAAGAAAACCTATTATGTTTACTTTTTTTTTTTTGTAATGTTTTGATTTATAAGTATGTATTGATGTCTTTTTTAACAATCATCATTGAACTTTCATTGAGAAGTTCAACCAATTTCCCAATGTTTCCCCATGTTTCCAACAACAACGATACATTACAATATACAACCGATATATCCCATGCGATAACCGATATGTATCCGTGTCTCAAGAATACGATACGTAACGCGATACCGATATTTCGAACACTGGTGACAAGTCCATTGAGCTTGCGAAGAAGGTTTTTAAAAAAAAATATCTTATATGATACTTTCTATTCTTATTATAATATGTCCATATATATATATATATATATATATATATATATATATATATATATATAGTAAATCACTTTCTTGGCCCACATGGTTGACCCATAGTGTTTCAGGTTGACATGACCCAATGAACAACAAAATCTAAGTCAAATCTTGGTATTTCTCACGTCAATATGGTATCGGAGCAAGTTCTTTCCTTGGATTGGTAAGTGAATTGAATGGTAGAATTTTCTTGGATTTGTGATGGCTACAAAATATCTTCTGAATTCTTCGACAAAGAATTGCAGAATCCTTGGATTGGGATGTAAGTCTGGATTTGTGGTACTATTTTTCTCTGCAACAACAAATCTTGCATTTGAGTCGCGGCTAATTTGTGATGAATATTCAGAGGATAATGATTCCATTTTAGTTGAAAACATGGATTTAACTTTTTGGGTTTTGTACAACAATGCAGCACTTGAAATGGTTATTGATAAGTTTCTGATTTTATACTCAAAGAATTGCATGGAATAAAATTTGAGACTGTCTTAATCCTATGGTAGAGCTGGAAAAGGCTGATGAATCAAAAACATACAAGCGGATTTCCCCATCAGGGTATGTTTATCTACTTTTGGAAAGGTTGAGAACTTTTCAAAAATGAGATCTATGATGTTTTTTATTGCTTCATACTCCTTATAAGAGTCATAAAAGATTAATCAGAGAGTCCATCTAGGAAAATTCAGAGAGTTTTTCAGATTGAAATTCGGGACATGTTATTTTCCAATTGGGAAGAACTAATACACAGCAAGTCTGAAGAAAATGAAGAAAAAAGAAACAAGAGCAGGCATCAATGTACTTGGTTTGATGGAAAAGGAAGCCCCAGTACAGGATGCCAGCTCAAAGACAAGCTCTCTCCACGTGGGAAGAATTGATCTAAGAGCATTTTTGTCACTTGTTTTGTGGGCCACTTTTGGGTGCAAATGACATCCAAATGTCACAAAAATTTGCATTAGTGAATAGCCTAGCAAGTAATCTTTCCAACTGGCACAAGAATATGTGGTTCATACGAGTATTGATGAAGTTATGATCAAATTACCAATAGGGTAAAGGGTTATGACGAAACTAGGGTTTTTTTAGTGATGCCATCATGTGGGGTCCAGCAAGAGCCAACTTAAGTTAGTATCATGGTTTTGGAAAGGTTTCCATGTTAGCTTATGCTTGGAGTTCTAGAAGTTCCGTAATAGAATAGCTTTAGTTTATAAGTCTAAATTAGTTAGTTTTATTGATCAAATTTTGGTTTATTTTTAGTTCAATTTGTGTCTTGGTTGGTTACAGGGAAGTTTTACTTGTAAGCATGTTTTCCACCAATCTAGCTCTACTTTTCAGATGTAATATGTTTTAAAGTGCTCATGTGAAAATAAGAGTAGTTGTGTCGTCATAGACCTGGAAAGGAAAAAGTTCTTTCATTAACTGAGTTGGGAGACCAACCCCCCCACACAATTCGTGCTTCTGGAACCTCACACACGAACCATCTCAAATGTGAATAATTGGTTGGGAGTATGACTTTTCCACCCTACATACTGCTTCCCATAAGCCGGGCACTCTATATTAAGAAGAAGCTCTCACATACCATGCCCCTATGTGGAACCCATATTTCCTTTTAGTTGCTTGCTTCCATGGACTTCCATCCAAAACCTCTAATCTCCATAGCTACTTCCCTAGTAATGCCCGTGTTCATATCTTTTCGAGATTTTACCCATCCCCACTCCTCATTCGGTTTGCATACCACTTACCACTCTTAACAGATGGAATTTGTGCTTTTCTTCTGCTTCTTACCATAGAAAATCCATTGGAACTGCCTCAGAATCACACTAGTTGGACATTGGAATAGGGACATAGAGTAGATCAGCTTATTGGAGAACACTGGCTTGAGTGAATTTTGAATAGTTTAGTGAACTTAAAAGTTAGTCAAATGTCTTCAACATGCTCTTGGCAAGTTCCTAAGAAATTAGTCAGAATTAGGGCAATCTTTGCAGTATTCTCAATACAATCAATGTGCTGCTTTTGATTCCTCATTGGTAGATGGAATGATTAGTTTATGATTAAGAGTGTCATCAGAAGTTGGGAGATGTACTTCTATTTGAAATTATTTCCGGCAATACATCTTATTTCACTGCTATCCATTACTGCAGATGTCTATTTGAAGCAGATATTCATTTTGGGGGCATACTTGAAAATGCTTGTGAATAGTTGATGTCATTGCTCGTTCCTTTTTACTGGATGACATTTGCATATCAATATAATTCTCTAACACCACTTCATTAGCTGCTTTCGCACCACCTGGGCTTCATAGCACCCACTTTAGAATCTTCTGCAATACTTGATTTCTGTATGAAGCATCCTATTATACTGCAGGCTGAGTTCACCGAATTGTCTTTCATTCATGTTAGAAATACACTACCCATTGAGTTATTATTGTTTTCTGAAAACCTTGTTGCTGACTAGATAATGTTTGTTTTTTTTTTTTTTCGTTCTCAATGAGAAGCTTATAACTGCGGCTTCAACATACAATGAGAAGCTTATAACTGCAGCTTCAACATACGGCTTTTCCACTTCTCCCCCACTTGTGAACTTTAGGCTATGTTTGGAAACCATGGATTCCATGCCAAACAGCGGAAAAGGGTTCTCCTTTGACACGATGATTTGTGTTGCTTGGGTGGCAAAGAAAGTGGTGGATTCCACCAAGCAATTATTACACTTTTTCATTTCGGATTCTTGGCATAAGAAACTAGGTGAGTATTGTGAGCAGAGTATGAAATTTCCAGTTGCTCCCTGAACAAGAACTCAAAATTGGAATCCATGTTTCAATAATTCTCATGAAAATCATCTTTGGATAATTACTGGTTTTTTATATCCTTTCTTTTTCCTTGGATTCCACATGTCCAAACATACCCGTAGTCTGTCACTGTCTTGAGGGAACTTTGATTCAATCACATGGCCAGTTATGCTGGCATGTTTACTGCAGGCCTCTTGTCTAGTCACATGAGAACTTTATTGAAAATGGATCTGTTTTTAAATATTTGTGGAATATGATCTCCTTTTACTGATACAAGCTAAATTAGTTACTTGGTTTAAATCCTAACCTTACCGTCTCTTTCTGTTTTGATTTCGCTCAAGATGATTGGTTTCATCTTATGATTACAGGATGCTTTTGGGAAGTGTAAGCAACTACTGCATCAATCATGTCCAGTGCCCTGTTGTGGTAGCAAAGGGTACTTGATGAGCTACTATAGTGATGTCTCTCCCTTTTCTCTCAGCATCAAGCAATTCTCATGGTTTGTTGGTTTGTGCATGTAAAAATGCTGTTTCTTGTCCACGGCGTGCATCTTCAATTATTAAAAGGGTGTGGGCTTGGCTGAATGCTGTGGTTGTTGACTTCTTGTTGTTAATATTGAATTTTCATCCTTGTATTTGAAGGCCGATTGCTTGCTTTCGCTCTGCAAGTGGTCAGGTGTGAGGTGTTTTGGGGTCTTTTAATCTTTTGTTTATTTATTTATTTATATTTAGTAGGTTTGGGGATCTTTGAATCTAAAGTCTTTGTGGTGTTGTTTGCTGTCCCAATAAACTTTTGGACGGTCCTCATTTGTTGACTTTGGATAGGCCATGGTTCATGTAATAAAAATCTTGTGATATTTTTCTCCTTAGCTTCGAATCTTAGCAATCATATTGAATGGACACTCTTGTTTTGTCACATTTTATGAAATTGAAAATGATGGATACAAATTCTTTGAAGAAGAGTCAGTGCCGACACCCATTTGTGGGTGGGGCAGTGCCTTTAATTTTTGGTGTTTTTATGGAGACTGGTTGGGACTGGTGGTGGCCCAGAGTCATTGTTGGAAGCCCGAAAAACTCTACTCGACCTGATGTGTTAAATAATTTTTGAATGGTCAATAGAACCATGAACAATAGTCCACAAAGGAGTCTGTCGATTGGATATCTAGCCTCTCCATTTGATAGATGTCCCAACGGTTGATAGTCTGGTGGCCATGCACATGCACTTATGTAAATATGTTTTTGTGCGAGCCCAAACACCTTAACCAAACAAGCTTGGCCAACCTATAACAGTGAAGAAAATATCAGCCGCTAGTACACATTCAGTGGATGAAAATTGCACTAATCAAAACAGTTAAGATCATCCTATTACGATGGTCTATCCACATAGCAGCCCTCAAAATCATCATTCTCGGTCATTGCTGCAATGTACATTTTCTTTTCTCCATAACATTCCAGAGAGTAGTCTCACCATAGCACAAAAATCACGTCTGATACATTCATCAAGTGGGCCAGTCGTTTAACGGTGAATGTGGACCATGGCCATTCTATTTATAACTGTCCATTCTTTTTGTACAAGGGAGGACCACTGACTGGTGCATGTGGTCATATTGACGGTGGGAAGGATCCTGTGGAGCTAGCAAACCACATCTGATTACCTTTTAGGCTTTTACCTCCATATCATAGTCGTACCTTTCTTTGAGTGAAAGCGATTTGAATTTTGGAGAGAGGGATACAGTCATACAGAAAGACGCCCATGGCATGAATAATAAAGGCTCGTGAGCAACTGTCTCTCTGCCTTTTGACTCTGGGAACCATTTGTCTCGACTCGCTGGAGAAAAAGACGAAATGGAATTAGAGAGTTCGTCTGCTTCTACCACTTACATCCAAAAGTTCCCAATCTTTTTTTTTTTCAAAAAAAAAAAAAATTTTAAAAATTTAAAATCCAAACAATCTGATTTTGGTGGTTACAAATGGACAATTAAAAATAAAATGGCCAGTGGCCCAAATCCAATGCGTAGAGTGGTTAAGATCCTATCTCATGTTTCAAAATGTTTAGATTAAGTGCAGGTATGTTCACTGCAGAAGTGATCTGATTTTTCTTGAGAAATAATAGGGCACTTTGGGCCCTCAGTAGAAATTGTTTCTTAAGAAGGGTATGATTATTCAAAATGATTAAAATTGTTTCTTAATGGAGAGCACCATTTTAGGCACCTCTGGGATCTAAACCCTCACATTTTATATATCCAATATCAAATAGGCCATGGTCCAAAAATGACAATATTGATTTGGTGGCACATGAATAAATTCAAAGACGAAATCAGCAATGGCTCCCATTACACGACGAAAGGTCCATTTATTAGATATTTAAGAATGTCCAATCATAGCAGAATTTGGTCACGGGCCAATCAACGACTTTTCCCACAGGATGTGTGGTTTGGATCATCATACATATCTGCCAATGCATGGAACACAATTTAGCGGCACGAAAATGCAACGTTGTGGTATAACGACATCTTTTATCTATGTTTTCTGATTAATCAAACCATTACTTGACATTCAAAAGTCTAGAACAGGCTTTTTACTAGTAAAAATGGAATTATCTCTAACATACTGACATTACGTTGTGGTATAACGACATCTTTTATCTTTGTTTTCTAATTAATCGAACCATTCCTTGACATTCAAAAGTCTAGAACGGACTTTTTACTAGGTAAAATGGTCAAAATGCTGCTTCTATATATTTTTGTTCCAAACGGCAGTATAGACATATAGTCGAGTATTGTGGGGCCCATGAGGCATGTGCATGACGTCCTCTAAATCTTTATATTGGGAATCAGCCTGTTTTTTTATTCACCTGATCATCATGGTGGGCTCCACTTGTAAGACGGTTTACTTTCATAAGCATATCCACCACGCCTTTTTTTTTTTAATAGAATAAAAAACCGAAGGATTTTATTTATTTCACTCCAAGAAAGTGAGCTCTAGTGGGTAAAATAAAAATTCTTGAGGAATGTTGTGGTAAGCATTTCTTACTTCTTAGTGGTGATGGTGCTCCATGCATACGCCGTGACCATCCCTTTAATAGTCACGAGGATAAAGTTGGGATTTTAAATGCATATCAAAAGTTTAAAATTATGTTGAGGTAATTCTGTTTATTTGAAAATGTATAATAAATAATAATCTACAATTCAAATTTTATCAGAAAAAATATTTTATAAAACCTATTTAAATACTACTTAATAAGTTACCTTTTCTACTTAGCAGAAAAGTAACTTATTTCAAATAAGTTTGGTTTATAATTAGTTACAAATAACCTTTTTTACTTAAGTAAAATTTTTAGCTCTTCTCCTTTTCTTGCATTGCTGAAGAGAGGCATAAATAACTTATCTTAAGCGACTTAAGATCCAAACGCTCTCTAATGATTGAGATTTTTTTTTTCTTAAAAAAAATTTAATTGTTAATAATCTTCCATGCATCTTTATTTTCTCTGATCCCAATTCATAAGTTTGCTGGCCCCAGCACCTCTTCACACGTGCCTCTTTACGTGTGGTATCACGTGAGCCATGTGTAATGCGGGCTTCAAGGGTAAGACGACCGACGGGTGTGCCAGACACGTATGTCATCGTTAGCAAGTTTTCCATCCACTGTTTTTATACCAGTGTGGACCTCTTGATGAATGGACCATCGTGACTATTATGCCGAATCATCTGAATGGTGGGGTCCCATCTCATGAACGGCTCACATATTAACGTACGTGTAAACATAAGTGATAAAGAGGAGAATGTGTGGGAATAGAAAACAACAACTTTTCTATCAGGAAAATACTGGAAGTGGACTTTGATACTCAAGACACTAAAAAATTGTCCACGTGGCATATATTATTATCTTGGGATGTATGTGCCTTACATCCACGATATCCATCTATTTTGACAGCTCATTTCTTGGGCATGATCCCAACAATGAAGCAGATCCAAATCTCAGGTGGACCACACCATAGGAAACAGTGGTTCTTGACCATTAAAAAATTCTAGTAGGCCACAAAAGTTTTAGATCAAGCTGATGTTTGTGTGGTCCTTTCATCCAGTTTTTTGTGACATTATATTGTATGGAAAATACAAATTCCCGTGGCCCCCAAGAAGTTTTTAATGGTGGGTATTGAATCACCACTCTTTCCTATGGTGTGGTCCATCTAAGATTTGGATCTTATTAATTTTTTAAGATAATTCTCTAAAATGAGCTGTAAAAATGGGCCGACGGCGTGGATGTATGGCACATGCATCACAGTGACCCCCAGAGTCAGGGATCCACCGACTTGGGTGGATCCGGGGATCCACCGAAGTTGCACCCCATCATCTCAAATTAAACTGATTAAATTGTGGAGACCACTGTAAAAAGCCAATTCCCAGAATCAGATAGTTGAATGATCCTAATCTAGCCGTTGATAAGTGTCCAAACCAATCCTATAATCAGATAATCAAATAAACTTAAATTTCGGATTATGATGGATCTAAAATGTAACCCATAATTTGGACGGTTTAATTTTAATCATTTGTATATATGCCACGGATTCAATCTCAATTTGGACAGTTTAACTTTAGTTACTTACATTCTACGTATGCAATTTCTAGAAAATCTCTAAGTGCCTGCGCATCATCATCAGACACGCCAGTGTATCAAAGTCCTATCTTATCCATTTATCTCGATTAAATAATGCTAGCAAATCAACTTGTGACTTGTGAGGAATGAGTCCACCGACACAGTCGCACCGGAATTTCCCATCTTACCCTTTGCTGGTTGCTGCCATCTGTCTGTACTCTCCAGTTTTTGTAGAGTGAAGGGTATTGCGGTCATTTTACGAGGAATGAGAACTATGGTAAAGCTCAGGGGCAGTTAAGGAACTCGGGATTTATCCAAATGGTGTGGGGTCCACCGAATGACGTGGCAACTATAATGGTGGAAAACAAACAAGCTTCCGGGAAACTGATCTAGATCGCCGGGACATGTCAAGCATCTTCGCTTCTCCTTACGCCCGTGACCCTAGTACGGCCAAGAGACCACAGGCACGTGACAGGCCTGGAGCGTTCACGGGCAAGATTCTTCTCCACCTCAACCCAACTACCCCTGCTTTTGGCAACATCTACGGGCATGACCTCCTGTAACAGGCATCTAGCCATCATCAATCACCAGCAAGGGGAATAAGCGACTTTAATACCACCCCTAAGAAGCTCTGTGGGGCCCACCACGACGTCCATGTGAAATCCACTCCGTCCATCAGTTTCTCCAGTTCCCTTAGGACGTGATCCCAAAAAAATGATTAAGATGGAAGACTCAAGTCGGCCACACTAAAGGAAACAGTCGGGATGGAAACACCAATTGTTTAAACCTACCTGGGCCCACCGTGATATTTATATGCCATCCAACCCGTTCAAAAGATGGCTCCCGCCACGATGAAGTTAGAAAAAAAAAGAAGGAGCTTCTGTGGCCTCCAGGAGGGTTTCAATGGTGGGCGTTCACTCCCTACTGCTTGTTTTTGTGTGGCCCACATGAGATTTGGATCTACCTCATTTTTAGGCACTCGTCCTAACATGAGCTCCCGCAACTGATGGGCAGAGTGGATTTGATACAAACATCATGGTGGGCCCCAACATCATGAAATTCGCATCCTTTGCGACCTTGATTCCTTGATCTGGTGGGCCACCGTGTGAATTGACCATGGCCAGAAATAATCAGTGAACGGATAAGACTAGGTGTCTCAACGGTGCAAGATTTTTCCACTGAAATCATGCTTTCTATCAGCGGTCCATTTTCAGGCCACTAAAAGATTTTCTGACCGTGGCCCAGTAACAAGGTTAAGAGTCCGATCCACATTGGCCATTTGCCACGTGTACGGTTGAGATGGGAGAGAGGGAGAGCAAAATGCTTGATCGGCGTTGGTGAAATGTTTTCGAACGTTGGTGCGAGAGACTAATTTCTACCAATGTATCTTGGATGATTGGTGGTGGGCCCTACTTTTTGCCCCACCGCTTTTAATTAAAAACGTAAAAGAAGGAGGTGTATCACGTGAGAGTATAGGGTCGAAGGGACTCATTTGCAATAATATAAGAACATTCGAAGCGGATTGAAGGCAGCACAGTTGTAAGATTTTGGCTTCTTGCGATTGTAAATAACGCGTGAGAGGAATCCGATTTGTCTGGATTAAGGAATTATGAAAGGTAGCAGAGCCTTCCAACTTCCGACCAATACATGAAATTATTATTATTCTTATGATATTTGCATGTATGCATGGAATTTCATGATTGTAACAGTTATATGTAGTCCACCTAATAAATAATTGCTAATCTTGTGTTTGTGTGTCTGCACATCCAACCCATAGAATAGGTTGTTTCAATTATTGGGATTAGTTTTAGCAAAAATCAGCTACATCCACTTCTCCAGTCGGCCACACTTGTATTTTGTTATTTATCAATGGTTTGTAGTTATTATTATTATTATTTACTGTCTCCCACCCAATGAATCGATGGGGCAGATTTTTCCATAGGGTAATCCTCATGATAGATGAAATGTATTGAAAGGGTTGAATTTTGAGCAAACATGTTAGGTTGGAAGTTATTTTCTAGGTGGACCATATATTATGGTCCAACTGGTTGGACTTGCAGTATTCTGTTTCTGCACACACCCAGATCTTGAAATACATCAATTTATTAAAAAAAAAAAAAAAACGTTTTACAAGGTAAGATAACCAGGATCAATTCTAGGATCATTCACAAGCTCTACATTTTCTCTCCCAGCCCTATAAATGACTAGGAAATAGCAAACAAAAATTTCAATGGTAAGGTCCAAGGGTCTGTTTGGGTGCCACTTAAAATCGGGTTCATCTAATTTCGCTGAATAATAATTACGTATTTGTGATAACTAGCAACCACGGTGCCTAGTACATAATTATAATTAACTAATGAAATGAACTAATTTTAAGTGGAACCCAAGGAGGCAATTAGTCTTAGAAACTACAATAGTCAAACAAGCACCTCCATGTCACCCTGTCGTGTGTGGAAAATCTAACTTATCCGGAAGATTAGGCTCTTCCATGAAAATTACTAATGCAAAACTTAGGATAATTCACACATCAGGTGGTAACACCTTAATAAAACAATGAACAACTGCCTACCTAGCCTAAAGTAAACCTTAGCTAGTGTAGTAATCTATAGACCCAAGCAGACTTGCCGAGGCTAATAACTTTTCAAAGACGACAGCTAACATGGCTACACATGCCAACATGTCAGGTGCATTTGACATTCACGCCATCAGAAGGTGCATGTGGGTCCCACTAAGGCTAGCAAATAACAAGAAATTTTTCTTTAGCACTACCTTTCTTAAATTTAAAATACAAGTATAAGGTGATTATTGGTATTAGAGTTTAAGACTAAAACAAGTACCAAAAATATAAAATTTATATTTTTAGTGTATTACAAAAAATGCAGATGAACCCCACACCAAGGGCATAATACCTATCCTACCTGATTAGTCAATAAACAATCTTTGAGTCATGAAGTTTACTTAGTGGGGCCTACTTGCTAAAGGCTGAGGATCTCCTCCACGTTCCAGTTGGTGGTTTCTGTGGCCACGTGTACAATATTTAGCTAATTAAATACTATGGGTTGATTATATTGATGCCCCCCACGGACACTCCATTAGCCTATTGATGTAAAGTTCCAAAACCAGCTCAGGGAAATTTGGAAAATTGGTTATACTATTATTTGGAATCCAATCACATTCTACGCTTAGAATGTCTTATTCCTTGGAATCGTTATAGGAAATGCTACATTCAGATGGCGTAGAAGCTTACACCCAAGAAATGTGCCTTGTTTTGCGGAATCTAGGAACTATGTCCAACGCTTCTATTCCATGGCTACTTCTGCACCCTGTGGCCATTATCAAATGCGTTGGAACAACATACGTTCCAGCTTGTGGGGCTCACTTGTTATGCTTGCGTGGAATTCAAACCGTGAATATGGTTTTCTTCCTCATCAGAACCGTACATCTGAAGAATCATCCCTATCAAAAACTTAGGTGGGGACACCACAGGGAACAATGTACGCTTAGAACATAGCTGGTGTAGCCATCTAACCCAGTGGTGCGAACCTGATTGCTGGGTTTGACGACATAAAAACAACATGGTGGACCCCACATTCCATTTGAAAGTTTCTATAGCCCACTGTTCCCTTTGGGGTGTCCCATCTTAATCATGGATTAAGCTGGATCAACGAACCACGGAAATCACTGGTCCGTCACGACTGCATCAGTAGATTTAAACATCAATAAAAAGGTCCCTCTTTTCCTATTCACGTATCCGTGTCGGACCCAGTCTTCCATTGATTTTTATGGTGTGGCTCATCCAATCAGTCAATCCGCCTAATATTCATTCCAGCAGATTTCCATGATGGGTCCAACATTTTCCACGGCTCAGATTTCTTACACATGATAACTTGGCAAGATAAAGCCGCAGTACCATTAGCTTATCTACTACCGCGGGGCGGTACCTGAGCATTCATCTGATAAAATAAAATAAAATGCATGCCAGAAAGACAAAGGCTATTTACGTAATTTGACATCATCCCTCATCTTTATAAAACGGCATCACAACTCACACCTCATCTCATCCAACCGACTCCAAAGTCCTGACTCAGGAACTGAGTCAAATGACTCACCGAGTCATGGCCTTATCGACTATCTTCCTCTTCCTCCTCATCTCCACAAGCAATGCCATTGATCCCTGCACTTCTCCACCTTCCCAATCCGACGGCTCAGATCTCTCCATCCTCCACATCTACAGCCCATGCTCCCCTTTCTCTCCACCTAGGCCCACCTCATGGTTTAACACAGTACTAAACATGGCCACTAAAGATCCCAACCGAGTCACCTACCTATCTTCCCTCGTATCACAGAAAACATCCGTCCCAATCGCATCTGGCCAACAGATACTACAAACTGCAAATTACGTCCTCCGAGTCAAACTCGGCACACCGGGCCAACTCATGTTCATGGTCCTAGACACCAGCAGCGACACTGCATGGGTCCCATGTTCCGGTTGCACCGGTTGCTCATCGACCGTATTCACACCCACCACCTCATCAACATACCAATCCCTAGACTGCAACGAGCAACGGTGCACCCAAGTCCGAGGCCAGTCGTGTCCCGCCACAGCATTGGGCCCATGCTTCTTTAATCAATCCTACGGCGGAGATTCTTCGATATCAGCATCACTTGTACAAGACTCACTGCGTCTGGCTCTCGACATCGTGCCGAATTACGCATTCGGCTGCATAAATGCTGTCGCCGGTGGTTCGATACCGAAACAAGGGCTACTAGGACTGGGCCGTGGGTCTCTGTCATTGATATCTCAAACGGTCCCATTATACAATGGTATCTTCTCTTACTGCCTTCCCAGCTTCAAATCCTACTACTTCTCTGGCTCGTTGAGGCTCGGTGCTGCCAGTCAGCCGAAGATTATCAAGACCACACCATTGCTCCAGAACCCGCACCGCCCGTCACTCTACTATGTGAATTTGACCGGCATTAGCGTCGGGAAGAAGCTCGTCGCCCTTCCGATAGACATTCTAACATTCAATCCAAGCACTGGTGCAGGCACCATCATCGATTCCGGAACTGTTATCACACGTTTCATCGAGCCTGTTTATGCAGCGGTGCGGGATGAGTTCCGATCGCGGATGAATGGGACAATAACGTCGTTGGGAGCGTTCGACACGTGCTTTGATACAGAGGTGAATCCGGCGGCGCCGCTTGTGACGCTGCATTTCAGTGGGATGGATGTGGTGCTGCCGGTGGAGAACACGCTCATACATAGCAGTGCAACACCGCTGGCGTGCTTGGCTATGGCGTCGGCGCCGAATAATGTGAATTCGGTGTTGAATGTGATTGCGAATCTGCAGCAGCAGAACCATAGGATTCTCTTCGATCTTGTGAATTCTCGTTTGGGAATTGCAAGAGAGAACTGTAACTAGTTTCTCTTTCTCTGTTCTGTTATGTTATTTATGTTCAGATCTGCTCTGTTCTTCTTCTTCTTCTTCTTCTTCTTGAATTTTTGTAATTTTAAATGTTTGAAGATGAAAGATGTAGGTTAATGGAAGAGATAAGTGATTATTGTTATATTATTAATAAATGCCGGTTATGGGCGATACATTGTGTTTAACCTTAGACTCGGTGACTCGGTCCGATTCGTCTGGTCTTGTGTCGAGTTACAATATGGAAGTGGTGACTCGGTCGATTCGCCTTTGTTTTCCATTCTGAAAAGTTCAATTTGTGGGGCCAACTTTAGATAGGTCGTCGTTCCACAATCTTAACCGTTGATTGGAAGACACTTGTATGTTGAATTTGGGTCATTGGATATGTTTCATCTAGACCGTCCAATAAATGTCTCACAATCGACCATTTAGGTAAAAACAATTGGCAATATTGTTGGGCTATGATCCATCTTAGGTGGGGATCGCCATTTGTATGGTTCAGTTTTGTGTTACGTGTGGAATTTCTTAGTGCCTGCTCATCAACCATCACACATTGTCGAGTATCAAAGTTTTTCTTTATTATTATTATTATTATATATAATTTTTTTTTCACGTTCACTTATCTGGAAGGGGTGGTTGGGTTTGGTCTGGGCTCAGCTAGACCCTGGCCTGGATAAACACTCAAGGCCCAAGGCCCTACGCTGCCAAGCCGACCTGCCACATTAGGCCCAATCGGAGCCCAAAAAATTTGTTAGAGCCCTGCCGAGCCCAACATGGTCCAAGAAATGATAAATTCCCTATTCCCACTGGAATGTTCCTAATCCATTGATCAAGTGGGCCAATACAAAGTAATAAGCATTTTTTTTTTTTTTTGGAATGTTCCGAATTAGAGCTAGGCATCAAGTCGAGTCAGACCGAGTTAGGGCTAACAAACTCGACCCGCTTTTGAAATAGACCTCACGTGAACTCGACCCGACTCGGTACCAAGTACAGTATATGTTTCCTGGACTAATCCGGACTGAGTCCAACCAAGTCATAGGTATCGAGTTGAGTCAAGTTAGCACTGAGTTGTGTGCAGCTGGCTTCAACGGGCTGAAATCACAACTCAAAACCTAGGTGCACCTGCTGAAATTGCAGCCTCTCCATCAACTACACGGCATCTCAGATTTGAAATGTCAAATATATATATATATATATATATATATATATATATATATATAAAACAAATGCACTCACATCGCCGTGGATTTTCACCGCAATGAGTACTCTAACCCATGAAATCTCGTTGAAACTCTTATGAGTCTACCACTGAATAAGGATTTAGCCTAGTTGAATATTGGAATTGCATATTTGCACGATAATCTAACTATGAAATTGAGTTGGCCTGGGATGGGTTGGGTACAATGACCTGAGTCCAAGCTGAACTAAAACATTGATAGTCCAGGCATGCAATCTCTAAACCGGGCCTACAGACCAAGCTAGTAGGTCCAAGCCCAGACCAAAGCTGGGTCGGCCAGGGTATCTGGCTCATTGCCACCTTGCCTATTTATGGTATTTATTTGGAAGAGAGGGTCGCACTTGGGAGCGGATTAGGTGCAGCCCACCTCACCCAATACGGTGCCCCTTACTATGGGGCTCACCTTGATGTATATATTATAAATCTAGGTCATCCATCCATTTTCCAGATCATTTTAGGGCATGAGCCTAAAAAAAAAACAAACGCAAATATTAGGTAGACCATACCATAAGAAACATGGGTGATTGAATGCTACACCATTAAAAACTTCCTCAGGCCCACTGTAATGTTTTGGTAATTTTTATTTGCCATCCAACCTGTTGATAAGGTGACAAAAAACTGGATGAACTGGAAAAACAAAACATTAGCCTGATCCAAAACTTTTGTGGCCCACAATAAGTACAAGAATTTTTTAATGGTTAATCTTCACTGTTTCCCATTGTATGGTCCACCTGCGATTTGGGTCTCCTTCATATTTGGGCTCATGACCTAAAACTATCTGGAAAAACAGATGAATGGCGTGGATGTAGAATACATACATCAAGGTTGGCCCCACCAGTAAGGGCTGCACCATCTTGGGTGAGGCCGCACCTAATCCGCCCTCATATGACGTGGGGACATGACAACCTCTACTTTTCAAGGGGAAGAAAAATGGCTGGTGTAATATAAAATCTAATCGGGGTTGCATGAATGGTTCATATTTTTCAAAATGAAAAACAAAAATCATCTAATCAAAGGTTCAGGACTGTCTGATCGATGTGGCTTTTGTGATATGACCCATCTAAGTGGAGGAAGGTTTGACAAGTGGACCACTCTGGTTTTTGGACTAGGCATGATTACAGTGTGCCCATCCAAGGCTGCAGAGATTGTCTTGATGATTGTCCATGTAATTTTCTGTTGTTGGCCCATCCAAGGTAGAGATTATCTTGATGATTGGTTTATATGTCTCACACATGCACTCCAGGTTTCACACGTACGTCTGTGTCACTGCCAACTCAGCGGTGAAAAAATTCCACAAATATTCAGCTTTTATGTGGTGGATGAGGCCCAAAGGCCCGGTCCTCGACTCGGCCCTGTTATTCACTCTTCAGACCGAACTTTTAGACCCGATCCAGACACCATCCCATATCTGAAACAGTGCCCTTCAGCTGATGTGTTGAGGATCAACCCAAGCTCAACTCAACCGTTGAGGATCGGTTCCTGATGTAGAGCGGGTCGCAGATTGTTTCATGGCCAAGATGGATCAGAAAAGGCCCGGTCGACGACAGAAGTGATCCGGACCGTCGGACCTTAGATCGGGCGTATCTCGCAATCTGGAATGAGTTATCTGACGTAAAATATATGATTTTGGGGTAGAACGAGCTACTTTAGCCAACCAACCCGCTACGCCGGGTTGCGCAGCCTGGAATTGCGAAAAACCCCTTGATCGACGGTCATTTCCCTATTTTAATTTCGTTTTTATTATAAATAGTAAGTTTTAGTTTGATTATAACTCTTCATCCGTCGGCCTTTAGGAGTTGCGCCCAACGTGAAAAGAGCTTAGAATAATTAGGAGAACGGTTTGGTGAAGCCAAATAGGACACTTTCTATTTTTGGCCGAAAACCTTGCGCACTAGTAGACATCATGACCGCTTATAAATAGTAAGTTTCTTATTTATAATAAGTCATGATTCTAGGAGTTTGAGTTGTAGTTTGATTCGATTTCTTTCCCATAGCTTAGTACCCTTATTTAAAGGGTTGTGAACTCGTTTTTAATCATCAATCAATTAATTTCGAATTTATTAGAATTTATTTCTATTTTCCGCTTTCTTTCCTCGTGGATTCGAGAAGTCTCGTGAGGAGTCTAGAGAATTTGTGGATTCGAATAGTTATCCTCTTGAGGAAGACGGTGCTCGACCTCACATCCTCCCCTGCATCGGTTTGGTATCAAAGCGAGGTTTCTCCTGGATTGATGACTTCTAATGACGGGTCGGCAACAATCCCATGGGCGGTGCTCAGAGAATTTACCTTTAACGGCGCCAGCTTTCGAAGCAGCACGGCGAGAGAGCCATGCAAGGGCTGCAGACTTCCATCGATCGCATGAGCGGATCTCTTGGCGGAAAACCTAAGGCAACTCCGTGTTCTGGTGGCAATCCTCCACCTCCAATTAATCGCCCGATCGCAGGATAGTACCGACAGTGCATCCAAGGGTCATTCCCGAGGAAGGGGGCTCCAAGTGATGAGGAAATCGACGACATAATCTTTCAACACCCCGGACATGGCGGTGATCGAGTAGATCGAACGGATCGAGAATTCAAAATGAGGGTTGATATTCCTAGTTTCAATGGCCAACTACATATTGAGGATTTTCTCGATTGGCTTTCTCAAGTTGATGAGTGTCGAATGTTGCATCTCAGACCCCCTTTTACTCGATTTTACGTACATGATAAGGTTTAATGCCATATTTTAATCGTGTTTTTATTACAGGATGAAATCAGGAGTGTGTACTGAAAGATGATGTTAAGAACATGGATTTGGCGCTCCAAAATTACCAGAGCACGGGATGGACTCCAGAAAACCAATAGTGAAGATTTTACACGCCTGGGATTGAGGAAAGCAAGGCAAAGGGGCTCGAAAAGGGTCCAGAATGCAAGATCACATGTTTCCCGCCATCCGATCAACTCGAAACTTCATACACGTGATGGGGACCATAAATTAACCGTACATATTAAATTTCAGCCATTGACGATCTCGGGAAGTGGTCTAACGGCCAGATCAGCCCCTTAATTCATTAAGTGGGGCCCGCTGGATATCTGGATATACATCAATTTTGGTCCTGACGGTGGAAATAATATGAGAAAAAGGATGGACGGTGCAGATTTCTCAAAAACATTACAGTGGGCCCTGTGTATGCAGAGTGTGCATCGTGCACACTTGCACCAGCTGTGCACCGTACCCGTATCTCGGTCAGCGCCAGCGCTGACTCGCAGTTTCTTCGTCGAAAACGGCAGAGCCGTCCAGCGTCTCCGCAAGCCGACCGCGGTCGTCGGTTGTGGGGCCCACCTAGTGTCCAAATGGACAATCCAAACCGTCCATCCGCTTCCTGGGGCAGTTATAACCATCGCCTAGATGTCCGTTTGGTTCCATGCATGTGTACGGACGTTGATCGCTGAAAAACGCAAAACGGACGGTGAGTTCAAAACTCTGTGGGCCACCGCAACTCTAACTCGAAATTGGGCATTCCTAGCCGTTTTTTCATCCTCCATGCAATGGACGGAGTGGATTATTGAAATAATTATCAAAATGGGTCCCACCATTGCCACGGAAGTTGTTTTCGCGTCCGCGTAAAGGACGACCGCTGGCCGTTTTTGCGAAGGATTGTGGGCCCCGTACGTCACCCGTACGGCCGATCCGAGCCGTCCATCGTGTAGATGGGTTCGAGAACTACAAAACCATGCTGATATTCCACTCCCATGCGGACACACGTGTGCGGTACAGAGGCCACAAAAGGGCTACCCGGCGACGTTCAAAACTGATCTTTTTGTATTTTCTTCTCTGGGCCGTGTCAATGGACATTCAAAACCACCCATTCTTGACTGAAATTTCGTCCTGAATCCAATGGACGGGGTGGATTTTCCAGAAAACACCTCTGTGGGGCCCACCGATCACGGCTGCGAAAAATTGCACTTCGAGTCCTTCTACGACTCTGCCACCGACCCCAGCCATCCAGCAGCTATAAAAGGGGAGTTTTGGACGTGGGAAAGACATTCAGAACCAGGGGATTCCAGATCTGGAGCAAGGGAGAGAAGAAAGAGAAGAAAGAGAAGAAAGAAGAGAGAGAGAGATTGTTTGGTTTGACGTTTTTTAATGAATTTTATTTAATATTTTTTATAGATTTTATGGGTCACTAATCTCTCAGCTAGGGCTGAGATGAAGCCCCTAATTTGATTAGCTCTTGTATTGGTTGATTTACTTTGAATTTCAATTAATTTATTTCTTTCTTTAAGTGGGCTTTATGGGTTTAAATTCTATACTTCTCCATCTATGAACTTGACCAAAGTATATATATGGATGTTGTTTGGATGCTTATTATAGATGCTTGTGTCTGATCAAGAACATGTTTCCTATAGAGGAAGAAACAGGATGCTTTAATGAATTGTACATCCCTTATACCCGACCAAGGATATGGGATATGTCATTCATGGCATTGCTTAAAGGAATTAGACAGTCTGTATGCCCGATTAAGGACACAGATTGTGCTTTCTCTATTTAAGTGGTATCAATCTAGATCAAGGTGAATCAACAGACAAAACAAGGGTTAGGATAATTAGGGGTGGATTCGAAAGTCCTAGTGCTCTCTTTATGATTGAATTCTCTTCCCTGTTCTTAATTGTTTTGTTTCCCTAAAATTGTGCTTAGTAGTTCATTCCATTATTTGTTGGATTAGTTAAGGAGAGTCATAGATTTGAATTGTGACGACCAGTCCTCGTGGGAACGATCTCGTAATACGTACGGTACTACATCCGATTCGTATACTTGCGAGTTTAAATATCATTTAAATCGTGTTGGTTTAAACAAAACAACAAGTTTTTGGCGCCGCTGTCGGGGACTTTTCGTTCCAAATTGAATTTGAGATTCTCTCTTATCATAATTCATAGCTTAGGATTTTTTCTAACTTAGAGTTCTTTTCTTGATTTTAGAAACTAACCTATTTCTTGTTTTGTAGGATTCTGACATAAATTTCTAAGTTAGATTCTAACATAGATCTCCAAATTGGAAGTGAAGGAGGAGCTCCCTATTCTTTACATCAATCATCTCCTTTTCCGAGTTCTTTCTTCCCATTCTTATTTACATAGTTTTAACTTGTTTTAGAATCTCATAGTTCCTAGGTCTAGTTTTATTTCTCTTAGGTTGCTTCTTAGTTTAGTTTTCTTTCGTACATTACAATAACATAGTTTATGCTAGGACGTAGATCTCTGAATATAGAACTAGCACCGTTTGATCATGAGATTGAAAGAACAATTCGTGAAAGATTGAGAAATAATCCTGTTGAAATGGCGAATGAGACTGAAGTTAAAGCTCTCAAAGATTATTCAGCTTCTGTCCAATTTAATGCGCCTTCATGCATAGTGTTGCCAACCACTACGGCAGCACACTTTGAACTTAAACCAGGAGTCATACAATTGTTGCCATCCTTTTATGGATTGGACAAGGAGGACCTATATCATCATGTGAAAGAATTCTTAAACATTTGCTCCACCTTTAAGTTCCAAAACTTCTCCGACGATTCGATCCGCCTACGCTTGTTTCCTTTTTCTTTGAAGGATAAGGCGAAAGCATGGTTGAATTCTCTGAAGTTGGATCTATCACTACATGGGACCAACTGTCTAAGAAGTTCTTAAACAAGTTCTTCCCCGTTCACAAAACCAATGCCCTCCGTAGAGAAATTACTAACTTCACACAAAAAGAGGGCGAGCACTTTCATGAATGTTGGGAAAGATGGAAGGACTTGCTTCTTAAATGTCCTCACCATGGTTTTGAGAAGTGGCAACAAGTTCAATACTTCTATGACGGCCTGACACCCCAAAACTGTCGCATGGTTGGCGCCACCGGTGGAGGGTCATTCATGACCAAAAGTGATGTCGAAGCGTGGAACTTCTTTGAAACCTTGTGCGAAAATTCCCAGAAATGGGATTATTCAAATAGAGGTGACAAAAGTCCCCAACCACAAAAGAGAGGTGGTATATATGAGATAGGAGTCATGCCAGAGCTGAGCGCCAAGCTTGATAACCGACAAAGAAAGTTGATGCTCTGGTATTAAATAATGGACCACCACAAACAACTCAAGTCGAGGCATATGCCACATGTTCTAGTCCGTCCCATCCTATGCGGTCTTGTCCATCTGGTGCAGCATTCCCAGAACTTCTCTCTGAACAAGTTCATGCTATGAACACTTTTCAAAAATTTGGGAATGATCCTTACTCGAACACATACAACCCAGGGTGGGCTAGACATCCAAATTTTTCTTGGGCAAAAGAACCACAACAAGGAGTACCATCTGAAAATCCTCCCATGCAACCGCACCTCCAAGTTGGCAGTCAACAACTTCAACAGTTCCGCAATATCAACAACTGCCTACACAATCAAGGAAACCATCTCTTGAGGATATACTCAATCTTTTCATGCCGAGTTCTCTCCAATTCCAAAAAGACACCCAACAAACCTTATTGGCCACCAGCAAAGCTTACATGCAAATGTACAATCCATTGCCAAGTGGAAGTACAAATGGGTCAACTAGCGCCACATTGAGTGAGAGAGAGAAGGGCAAGTTCCTAGCCAACCCGAGGCTAATCCAAAGGGACAGATGAGATTGGCTCTAATTCCAACCAAGGGCAATATCATGAACAGGCCAAATCGATCACTACCCTTAGGTCAGGCAAGCAGATTGATAATAGAATAGAGATGCCTGGGGATGAATCAAATTCTAAAACAGAAGATCAAGATGAAGCAGAGAGCCATACCAATGCATCCAAAGTCCAAAAGCTCTCGACTCTCCAAGAGCCACTAATGTGCCACCTTATGTGCCCAAAGCACCCTTTCCTCAACGTCGGCACCAATAAAGAAAAGAAATAACTTTGATGAAATCTTGGATGTGTTTCAAAAGTGCAAGTCAACATCCCGTTGCTTGACGCTATCAAGCTGAAGTTGAGCAATTTTTCGACTATATGGACATCCTTGAAACAAAGAAGGTCAAGCTTGTGGCCTACAAGTTTAAAGGAGGAGCTTTAGCTTGGTGGGAACAATTGCAACTCGCACGAGGCAGACGAAAGCACCAATCCACACATGGCAGTGAAGCAGGTACTACGTGCCCGATTCCTCCTAGCGATTACGATCGGATATTATTCTAAAAATACCAAAATTGTTGACATGGTAGTCGGTCGGTGAGAGAATACGCAGAAGAATTTTACCGCCTGGCGGCGCGTAACAATTTGGTCGAGACTGAATTGAAGCAAGTCGCTCGATTCAACGGTAGATTGCGTATGGCTATCCAGGATCAGGTCCAAATGTAGTCCGTCTGGACGATGAATGATGCGATCAAGTTAGCTACTCAGGCAGAAGTGCAACTTGAACGTCCTAACACACGGATCTATCCTACTGCAAGGATCCTTTTAGCAGGTCTGCCCCAGGGAACTGCACAGCCTAAGGGGAAGGAGCCAGTAGGAGCACGCACTCAACCTCCTATGTTTGAGAACCGATATCAAGGAAGCGAGCAAGCTAGACCCCAAAGGGGCGTATCGACTGCTGCTGGTCCAAGTAGAATCTCGAACCCCTATGCTCGGCCAAGGCTCGATAACTGCTATCGTTGTGGCCAATCAGGCCACCTATCAATTACTTATCCCCAGCGAAAAGTGGCAAACCTCGTCATCAATGATGGTAGTGCTGATAACGCTTATGAAGATCCAGATATTGAAGAACAGGAGCATACCATCGAGGACGAGGCAGATGATTCAGGTTGGGTTAAGCAAGATCATGGTGAGTCGCTCGTCGTGAGGTGACTATTATATGCGCCAAGAAAAGAAGTACATCCACAACGGCATAACATCTTTCGAACTGGGTGTACGGTGAATTGAAAGGTTTGTGACGTGATCATTGACAGTGGAAGCAGTGAGAACATCGTCTCCAAGGTCATGGTGGAAAAATTGTAATTGAAAACGGAGCATCATCTCTCTCCATATACAATCGGTTGGATTGAGAAGGCCAGCGAAACAAAGGTAATTGAACGGTGCAACATATCCTTTTCAATTGGCAAACATTATAAGGATGAAGTAGTATGTGATGTGGTTAATATGGAAGCATGCCACATACTACTCTGTCGACCCCGGTAATCTGACAGTGACGCCACTCATAAAGGGCGAGATAATATATATGTCTTCGTCAAGGACGGCCGGAAGACCATATTGGCCCCTATGGATCCAGAGGGACCACCTGAAACTTCTAAAGTGGAGGGTCATTTTCTTCTAACCATACGGGACTTCGTGGAAGAATCCAAAGAAACAGGACAGACTTATGCATTAATTGTAAAAGGGGAAGAACTCGAGCCTACCAACATCCCTTAAAGACTAAAACCCCTGCTACATGAATTCAAAGAAATCTGGCTCGATGACCTTCCCGATGGGTTACCCCTCATGTGGGATATCCAACATCATATCGACTTTGTCCCTGAGTCCAGTTTACCTAATCGTCCCCATTATCGAATGAGTCCGAATGAGTGCGAGATTCTGCAGGGACAAGTAGAGGAGTTGATCCATAAGGGTCTTATTCGAGAGAGCATGAGTCCATGTGCTGTACCAGCTCTATTAACTTCAAAGAAAGATGGGAGTTGGCGCATGTGTATCGATAGCCGAGCCATCAACAAAATCACCATAAAATACAGGTTTTCTATACCACGGTTGGACGATATGCTGGACATGCTAGAGGGCGCAAAAATATTCTCTAAATTGGACCTAAGGAGCGGCTACCATCAGATTCGAATACGGTCGGGTGATGAGTGGAAAACGACCTTTAAGACTAAGGAAGGATTATACGAATGGATGGTCATGCCCTTCAGTCTTTCGAATGCACCTAGCACATTTACGAGATTGATGAACCAATTTCTGAAACCTTTCATTGGGTGGTTTATTGTAGTTTCCTTCGATGATATTTTGATATACAGTCAAGACGAAACCATTCATATGGAACACCTCAAGAAGGTCCTTCAAGTGCTTACTAAAAATAAACTGTATCTCAATTTTAAAAAGTGCAGCTTCATGACTGATAGCCTATTATTCCTGGGTTTTGTCGTAACATCCACGAGCATTCGGGTGGATGAGGAAAAGGTGAAGGCAATCAGAGAATGGCCGGTTCCTACAAATATTCACGAAGTGCGAAGTTTTCATGGACTGGCGACATTCTATCGTCGGTTCGTGAAAAATTTCAGTACCATTGTATCACAATCACAGATTGCATGAAGAAAGGGCAGTTTCAGTGGACTGAAGAAGCCGACAGGAGCTTTGCCGAAATCAAGCGCAGGTTATCCACGACCCTGGTTCTTGTACTTCCCAACTTCGACAAACTGTTTGAAGTCAAATGTGATGCCTCATATGTTGGAATTGGGAGAGTTTTGTCTCAAGAAGGTAGGCCGGTAGCCTTCTACAGTGAGAAACTTAGCGATGCACGTAAGAAGTGGTCTACATATGAGATCGAGTTATACGCGGTGGTCCAGGCACTGCGGCATTGGCGACATTATTTGATTCAAAGGGAATTCATACTTTACACGGACCATCAAGCTCTCAAATTCATTAATAGTCAAGCTAACATTAACCGTGTGCATGCTAGATGGATCTCGTTTTGCGAGAAATTCACGTTCGCACTAAAACATAAGTCGGGATAACGAACAAAGTAGGCGATGTATTGAGTCACCGTGCAACTTTATTAGTCACTATGAGCAATGATGTTGTCGGGTTCGAGTGCCTCAAAGATATATGCCGATGACGACGACTTGAAGGACGCATGGGTTAGATGCCAAGAAGGTCATCCGGTGACTTACATATGTAAGACGGGTTCCTTTTCAAGGAAAATCGATCGTGCATCCCAAACAGTTCGCTAAGGAACGGATAATCCAAGAGCTACATGGAGGTGGCCTTAGTGGACACCTTGGCGAGACAAGACGCGAGCTTTTGTGGAAGAACGGTACCGGCCGTAATTGGTACGTGATGTGGGAAAGGCGGTCCAACGTTGTTATATTTGTCGGACCTCGAATAGACAATCTCAGAATACGGGCCTCTACACCTCATACCTGTGCCTGATGACCCTTGGGAGGATTTATCTATGGACTTTGTGCTTGGTCTCCCACGAACACAACACGACATGAATTCAGTGTTCATGGTGGTAGATCGTTTCTCTAAGATGGCGCACTTTATCTCATGCAAGAAGATTCTTGATGCAACACACGTGGCGAATCTATTCTTCGGAGAAATTGTGCGGCTACACGGGGTTCCCAAGACTATTACTTCGACCGTGACACGAAGTTCATAAGCTACTTTTGGCGAACTTTGTGGACTCGATTTGATACACGACTTCATTCAACGGCGCCTACCACCCACAAACGACGGTCAAACCGAGGTTGTGAATTGCACGTTGGGAAACCTCCTTCGATGTATTTCGGGAGAAAAACGAAACAGTGAAATTTGACATTGTCTCAGCGGAGTTTGCATTCAACAACATGGTGAACCGCTCCACAGGGAAATCCCGTTCCAAGTTATTTATGGATGAGTACCTCGCCACACACTAGACTTGGTCCCTCGGCCCAAGCTCCCAGGCATGAGAATTGCAGCGGAATATATGGCTGATAAGATCATGGGCATTCATGCGGAAGTACAAACCAAGTTACATGCCTCGAATGAAAAATACAAGGAGCAAGCCGACAAGCATCGGCGACAAAAAGTGTTCGAGCTGGGAGACCAAGTAATGGTCCATCTGCGTAAAGAACGTTTTCCGACCGGGACGTACAACAAGTTGAAAAATAAGAAGATTGGACCGGTACCAATCATCCGAAAGATCAATGACAACGCTTATGTTGTTGATCTTCGAGATGACATGGCAATCTCACAGACTTTCAATGTCACGGACCTGACCAAGTATCATGAACCAGAGTATGATGAGAACTCGAGGATGAGACTAATGCAGATCGGGTCGCGGACAGTTTCATGGCCAAGATGGATTAGAAAAGGCCCGGTCGACGACAGAAGTGATCCAGACCGTCGGACCTTAGATCAGGCGTATCTCACAATCTGGAATGAGTTATCTGACGTAAAATATATGATTTTGGGGTAGAACGAGCTACTTTAGCCAACCAACCTTGCTACGTCGGGTTGCATAGCTCGGAATTACGAAAAACCCCTTGATCGACGGTCATTTCCCTATTTTAATTTCGTTTTTACTATAAATAGTAAGTTTTTGTTTGATTATAACTCTTCATCCGTCAGGCTTTAGGAGTTGCGCCCAACGTGAAAAGAGCTTAGAATAATTAGGAGAATAGCTTAGTGAAGCCAAATAGGACACTTACTCTTTTTGGCTGAAAACCTTGCATACTAGTAGACATCACAACCATCTATAAATAGTAAGTTTACTATTTATAGTAATTTGCGAATTCTAAGAGTTTTTTTTTAGTTTACTTCTGATTTCTTTCCCATTGCTTGGTAGCCCTATTTAAAGGGTTGTAAACTCGTTTTTAATGATCAATTAATCAATTTCGAATTTATTAGAATTTATTTCTATTTTCCGCTTTCTTTCCTCGTGGATTCGAGAAGTCTCTGTGAGGAGTCCAGAGAAGCTCCGTGGATTCGGAGTAGTTATGTGTTGAGGATCAACCCAAGCTCAACTCAACCGTTGAGGATCGGTTCCCCAAGCCCTTTAACCTAAACGACCTTGAGTTGGAGGATTTCCAATGTGAGCTCAACCCGACTTCAACCAACCCAACCTAGATCACCCGGCCCGACAATGAAGTTGCACCCTTATAGCTGGACCTAACCGACCTTTAACCTCAGCCCAACTCGGCAAGATTGCCTGCAACACTTAACCGCAGGAAGTTCCTGCGGTCAGAAGCTAGGTTCCCACCATAATGTTTGTGAGAAATCCACCCCGTCCATCTGTTTTTCTAGCTCATGTTAGGAAATGAAACAAAAATGAGGCAGATCCAAAACTCAAGCGGGCCACACAACAGGAAACAAACATTGGGTAAGGCCAGTGTGACTTAATTAATAGGTTGGATGACAAACAAACATTATAGTAGGCCTTAGGAAGTTTTGACGGTGGGCATTCAATCACCACTCTTTCTTCCACATGAGATTTGGATCAGCCTCATCTTTAGGCTCATTCCCCAAAACGAGCTGCAAAAACGGATGGACAGAATGGATAAAACACACTGGTGGGGCCCACAACTCTTGACAAGTACTGAGGTCTCTATAGGGAAGGGTTGCTATCCAATCCGAGTTTCTTCTGGAAGATCATAGCAACATATGTTTATGATTTTACTATCATAACTTAATAACTAAGTAGTGACCAAATAAAAATTTTAAAACTATTTTGAATTATAATCTTAAGTGTAATGACCTAGAATTTTAGTTAACTCTAAAATTATAATTAATGGTTATAAATTTAATTTTTAGAGTAAGAATAAAATAAATCACTTAACTGGTTGGTAGAGACACTCTCTTGAGAGAGAGAGAACAAGGGATTGACTCATGCCATCTTTGGATGACCACGAATATCGAAATCTTCCAATTTAGGGTTGTTACACAACCCACTTGGTGTATTCATGCATCACATAACAATCATATATTTTCTATTTTATTTATGACGTGCATGAACTATGATGGGTTCACCCATTGGGCTTGACCAATTCACGTTGTATTGATGAAAAAATTGTACATATTTTATGGAAGATGTGATAGTTGCTCAATTTCAAGGATAAGAGATTGAATTGGTGAATGATCTACAAAGGTAGTGTAACCCTATATTGAAGAAGATGAGCTGAACATGCTAAACCATTAACATGTTTAAATGAAATTCATGCTACTTGCTTTGTAATTTATATTAGGAGTTTATTATTGTCTAGCAACTTTAAGTTTAAAACGATTTAAAATATTTTATTTTTAGTAAGTTCAAAGTTTTGAATATGTTCACGTGAGATCCTAAATGGATAGACTTATTGGACTAATTAGTATTCTTTAGAATCGTTAGAGATGTATACAGTTGAGAGTTTGTGAATACTAGTGTCAAATGATGGTTATTATGTGTGCATGATGGATGTGGATGAGAACTTAGACGACATAAAATTTTATGACTCTGAAAAATAATACGGATACATGATTTTAAAAAACTCGATGTACAAGTCATTTATACCATAACTCGGATATTACGGTGCACACTATGTAACCGAATTTCAAGGCGCGAGATAGCCAAATGGCCAGCATTACATTTAAATTTAAATGCACCATAAACATAAGCAGATGATACATTAGAAAGATTATAACTAAAAAATAATTGGTGTCTAAAACATCAATGCTAATGTTAATAACATTAGTGGGAATCTCATAAAATATCTCCATCCAAACTCACCCACAATCCCTACTACAATAAATAAATATAAGTACGATTTAAAAAAAAAAAAAAAAAAAAACCTATAAGACCTCAATCACAACTCCCATCACCTTGTTTTACATGCATGCATTTGAAACATGCTATCACTTCCTCTCTTAAGCACACACGCACATCACACATACAAACTCTCTTCTCAACCCCACCATTGATGAACAGCTACGCCCTCATCTCTAAGCTTGCCGTACAGAGCCAGGCATTCCCAATATGCCCTCTTGCTCTTTTCCATATTCTTACCTTTCTGGCCCTGGTGCTTGCATTCCATGAATAACTCATCTACAAGATAAATAACTCTACTTTTCAACATCTCCTCTACCGCCTCTGCTTCTGCCTTCATAACCACATACTCATCTTCCTTAATATTCATCCTCAACCAATCCGACATCCCAATCGGCGGCGCCGCTGACACCACCTGCCCTTCTGAAACAATCTCCATCTTGTAAATTTCAAAGTCTCGGTTTCTCTTCGGGTAATGCTGCTCAAACCACATAGTGCTACTGCCTCTACCAGACAAACCCACGTCAATGAAAACACGACGTGGATACCCATCTAGTGAATCACCAGTTAAATCAGGCAGATACTTGGTTTTTTTGAGGTAGCCATTTGATCGCATTGAAGAAGTCCGTGGTGGTTCTAAGAGCACATCTTCTAGGCTATTGAGTGCTGCTTTCCTAGAATCAGATGAGATCGACAAAAGCCTTCTGTTAGTTAAAAGCCTTTTGCTAGTTGTTGGGTGCAATGCCGCTTCATCAGCCTTACAAATTTTCCGCATCGCTACAACCGTGGCTTCGAACTGTTGAACATAAACGATTTTATAGTTAAGGGGCACACGGAAGTTTTCTACAGGATCGCCACTCATTTGGATGGCTACGATGCCATCGTTCTTTAGGGTGCGGTCGATGAATCCTGCGGCGGAGAAGCCATCAGCGAACATAAAGTCGAATGTAGCAGTGGGGATTGATCTCTGTCGTACAAGATCACGTTCAGAGATCACATCCATATCTTTCTCTTTCAAGAATCGGAGACGGTGGTGGGTCGCCTCGCCAACGTAGACAGCACGATCATCTGGTTTAAATAAACCCAGGTCTGATAGGTCTCCAAAAAGCATGGGTAGGAAGAACGCATCATCGCCCGGCTGTGGCCGAGTAGGAATGTAAGCAGTGTTGGTGGATCTAACCACTGATACGATCCAAGGGAACGTGGCGATGACCAAAGCAAAAAGAATAGAGCGAGCGATGATACGTAAGAATCGGCAGGGTAGTCTGACTAGAAGCCGGTTATTGGTAGATGGAGTGGCAGTGGCTACTCTGTAGAAGTTTTTCATTCTGAAATGGTTCTTGGGTCGAAATCCATGAGGCAAATCCAAATCCATTCCTTCCTTTTCTGTTAGGAATCACGATTTGAAGATGTAAAAACGGGGCCAAATCAAGTGAGATTGTTGGAGAGTAGGAAGATAATTAAATAATAAAGATGAGAGAGAGAATTCGAAGGAGGCCGGTGAGATAGAGGGAAAGAGAATTAGCGAGTACAGAACCGAGAAGCGGTGTGATTTCCACCCACAAGAGCTACTCGTGTGCTTAGGGTTCTTGACCAGAGGAGCAGTAGCAGTTTTATTCTCTGAGCCTCCATTTCTACGAATCCAGATCGACGGAGAGGATGATGCAAGACCGAGGTCGAGTTCGGATCAGGTCAAGATCTCCATCGATCGAGGATGGGAAAGATGGAGATAGAGATGGAGGTGGAGATGGGAGCGAGGAGATGAGAAAGAGGCTTTTATGAGGAAGACGTGGGACAAAATTAGCATTTTCAGGTTGAATGGTAGAGGTTCGCTGTTAACAGTTTTTTTTTTTTGTTTGGCGGGAAACGTGCTATTCCATTGGTACGGTTTGTTTGGTTGTTGGCATTGGCTGGCTATCTTTTCTTCAGAAGCGGATTGGCTGATGTACCACACACCAGCTATATAACTGGTGTAGGTACGTGTCGTGCGAAGACGATCTCCGACGCTCCTTGAGCTCCGAGTTATACGAACGGTTCAAAGGAGATCAAAGTTACATGGATCCAAAATGATTTATTTATTATATCTACACCGTTCATCAATTTTTCGAGATCGTTTTAAATAATGAGCCAAAAAAAAAAAAAAAAAAAATCATATCCAAAGCTTAAATGGACAACACCACAAATAGCAGCGGGGAGAATGATTTTCACTGCTCAAACATTCGTAGGGCTCACCATAACGTTTGTTTTCCATGCAATCTGTTCATGAGGTTACAAAGAAAAGTATGAAGAAGAAAAACAAATAGGATATTGATCCAAAACTTCTCCGACCCCCAAAAGGGTTTCAATGGTAGACGTTCAATCCCTCACTGCCTTTTGTAGTGTGGTCCACTTGATCTTCAGATATATATTATTTTTTGTCTCAAGACTTAAGACGAGCTCTCCAAATAGATGGACAGTTTGGATATAACACATACCTTATGATGGGACCCACAAAACTTGCTGACGTCAATACACCGGATAAATAGATGGTGTGTGGTACCCCACTCAATCCGCTTCCGCTACCCTTTTCTTTTGAAAAATTTAGCATGGTAGGCAAGTCCGTACTATACCTTAAAAAAAAAAAAATCACCCTAAAGCTATCTCACCAAAGTAAATTTTTACAGTATAGAGATAGATTTTTTAACAAAAATACTTCTACTTCTCCGGGTAAAGTAGCATGTAAAAGTAGGAATATTTTTATTTTTCTGGATTCGTAAATATGAACGAATGAAAAAGGTAAGTAGTACGTTGGTACGTTGGGTCTATACTAAAAAAAAATACCCTTCTCTTTCTTTCCTTCTCGGGAGTGCAGCTTAAGTGAACACCAGGATCTAAAAGGAGGGTGGGATCCCTGACTGTGGGGCCACCTTGATGCATGTTACTTACATCAACACCGTCCATCTGTGTTGAAAAATTATTTTAGTATATGATCAGAAAAATGAAGCATATTTAAGTCTTAGGTGGATCGTCCACAAGAAATAGTCTTGATTGAATCCCTGCAATTAATAACTTCATGGGGTCCACCTGAATGTTTGTTTTCCATCCAACCTGTTGATAAGGTCACAAAGACCTAGATGAAAACACCCAACAAATATCATCTTGATCCAAAACTTCTGTGGCTCACAAGAGATTTTTAATGGTCAGCTACTTATTGTTTTTTTTACTATGGTCCACCTGAGATTTAGATCTGCTTCATTTTTTGGATCATGCTCTAAAATAAAATTTCAATGCAGATGGACAATGTAAGGAGAATACATCACGGTGGTCACCATAGTCAGGGATCCCACGCCTCTTTCTCGTACATAATCGTCGAGGACACCTTTTTAGACGGCGCGTAAAACACGAACACGAACGAGAAGGAGCTATGAGTGGCCACCGTGATGTATGAGTTTTATCCACACCGTCCATCCACTTTTGTGTCATTTTATGGAATAGGACCAAAAATTAGGAAAATCCAAGGTTCAAGTGGACCGCATTAAAGGAAGCAGTGGTGGCAATGATGCTCACGGTTGAAACTTTCCCAAGGCCCACGGTGAAGTTTATTTACCATCCAACCTATTCATAAAGTTACGTAGACTTGGATGAAGGGAAAACGCAAATATCAGCTCAATCGAAAACTTCTGTGGCTCCTGCAAAGTTTTCAACGGTAAGAGTTTAATCCTCGTTGTGTGGTCCACCTATATCTTTGATCTGCCTCAGTTTTGGATCTATATCCTTCAATGATAGGGATAAATGGATGGACTGTGTGGATAAAACCCATAGAGCTCCTGCCCGTTCCCAGCTGGAGACAGGCAGGTTAGGACGCAATCCGCGTCCCTAAAACACCTAACCATGCGTAGATTTCATAATCTCGATTAAAATGTACATGTTCTACACCACCCATGGAACAATGTAGAATTGCTCCTAGAACTGCTAGGTTCGTGTTGTGTGGCCCGCCCGAGTTTCTTTTATTAGGATGGTATCTGTTGATGCTGTTTTTGGCTTACCCCCTTTGTGGCCCGCCTGAGTTTCTTTTATTAGGATGGTATTTGTTGATGCTGTTTTTGGCTTACCCCCTTTGTGGCCCTTTGGACCTGCACAGGAAGAAGGAGAAAGGTGACCCTAACTTTACCAGGAGACCCTTCGAAGCTTAAGTCGGAATATGGGTCTTAGAATAAAGGTTTTAGGGCAACAATTTTCTATGTACCTTTCACGATGAAGGTATTATTATTTATAACGGTGTAGTACCCTGTAGGGCTTTTGTAATTAGAATAGATTTCAATCTCTTAGGACCCATGATCTTTGATGTTCCTAGATTTTTGGGGATCTTAGTCTGTCTCCCGAAAATCTTGGATGGAGATCCAAAGTTTTAGTAGGTAACTTCCGGATCTGGAGCAGTATAGCTCGACTGACTCTTATCTCTTTAGCACGGTCGTGCTGAGATAAGTTTTACAGCTAATCTCCGCCCTCTCTATTAGCCAACCCAATTTATGGGTCGAACTAAAGCTCGGGCAGCTATAGGGCCGACTGATCTTAGGTTAGTTTGGTCTTTTCTCTGTGAGGCTTTTGATTGAGCATTGAGGTGCACTTCCTCTCTTAGAGGTTTCGCTTTATGGCTCAGGATATTCAGGCTACGGTCAGGTTAGGCGCCTCACGATCCGAATAACGTCTCTTCATTCAGTGTTTGGGGGCTTCGGGTTTTATTCGGACTCGATGCCCAATGAGTCCGAGCCATTGCTTCACTGACTCTTCTAACCCTCAAACTGACTCAAGGACTTGTCATATTTTTCCCCCAACAGTATTCATATATTTCTTCTTCCTTATGAGTTCGACATGATTAATGGGTTTGATGAAAGATACGCCGCATTGTGGGGTGCCCCACGCACGGACATGTTTGGCATCTTATTTCATATTCCACGTTTTGTAGCCCCAATGAGTTACGTATCTAGCTAATTTTTGGGTTGAGGGCCTAAAAAGGAGAGGGGACTCTGATGGACGGAGTGGATTATACGTTTACAATATGGTGGATCCTACATTGCATAAAAAGGATCGTAGAGGATTCCTGTCACTATCTTTCTGCACTGGGTGTAGTTTAGTATTATTACTAGTTTTGGAGATTGAGATTATTATTACTAGTTTTGGAGATTGAGATGCTTATGAGTGTGGGCACTATGACTGTAATGGTGTTAGTAACTATGCGGGAGAGTGGATCTTTTGTTCAGACTACCAAGCCTAAATTAATGGCCAACATGCCCAAATGCAACTGGTGAAACAAAAATAATTAATTTTATTTTATTTTTTATATTTAGGTATTTCCAATATATTTCCTAACAAAAGAGGAGTTCTAGAGGATTCCAGTCCCCCTCTTTCTCAATTCAGGGGAGGATAAGTACTCTGTATTCCCTTGCGTGGAGATTGACAAGGACCCAGATTGCGTGGGAGTCGCCTGGCAGCGTTGATTGTGTTTGCTCTCGGTTTATTTTTTGTCACGTGTGGTGTGTGTGGTGTGACAGTAACAATCGTACGGCTAGATTTAAACTGAACAACTTTGACCTCAAGCGCCGAGATAGTGCGGTTAGATTCAAACCGATTGTGCGGCTAGATTCAAACTGAACAACTCCGATATTTAGATCATGGGCTAGGCTCGAACGGGCCCTAGCCCAGCCCATATAAATTGCCCTTCTTAAATACTTACGAGGTAGCTGTTTTCCTACAGTAAACGTGGCATTCATGTATCTCAGTCCACATTATCCAAACGTCCGGCCTATTTGGCATTATATGTGATCACACTGATCAGATCTCAACCATTGATTTCAGTGATGTCCTGTTGGCCATTTTCTTTTGAAACCATCAAATTTATGGCCATCCATTGGATGGTTAGGATCAAAGCACTTGGACACAATAGCTATCACCTTTGTGTGCACCAATTCAAGCTACATTGGCCACAACGATTCATTGTCTTCTGCATCCTGTACAGCAGGGGCCAATGGGCCGGACCCTAGCTCGACTCTGGTTCTATAAGCTGGGTCCTGGCTAGGAATGTCAATGGGCCGGGCAGCCCAGGGTGGGCACCTAAATTTCACCCAAGGGTGGGCCTATGCTTGATCTAGGTCGGGTATACGGCTGGAGGCCCAGTCCAATCATAGAGCCTAGGAAATGATAGGGAGGGGTGAGTACTGTTTTGAGGTGTTTGTCTTTGTACCCACTAAATTACAATGGAAACATGTACTATTACACCACCAAATAAAGTGAAATCTCATCTTAAAATGATAGAGTTGTGTAGATATCTAATACACCAACAATTCCAGATTATCAAATTGTTTAGCGTGTGTTTGGTTGAACCAAATATCATGATTAATCAGTCTAATTTACTATGAAATTTCATTAGATTTCATGAAATTTGGTGCACCCTTATCAAATAAAGTTTAAAATTGTTTTGGATTAATAAACTACATTAAATAGAGTTGAAGTTTTTTTTTTTTTGGCCTCCCACGTGGATTGCTTGCCATAGGCCTGTGACTGTGACGTAATATGATGAAAGAGCAATATGATGAAAGAGTTTTTTTTTTTTTTTTTTTTGTTAGCTTGTTAGTACACCCCCACTGTCAGTCAATCCCACTAGGGATCGATGCCCAGACCTTAGCGTTGAAACGAGGTATCTTTCACTCAGTCTGCCACTTGGGCTATGGATCAGGGTGTGATGAAAGAGCTCCATACACGCCTTTCAGACTAGGTCTGTACTTAAAAACAAAACTTTCTTTTGCCCTTTTCACCTTAAATAAAGATTTCCTGATGCTTTTGTCATGCATGTCTAATGATGGAATCCGGATCCCGTGATTGCCACAAATAGAAAAAAACTGATTTGTTGCAATATGTTGGCCACATCATTGGAGACGGATTGGCTACTACCCCTGTCACCATCCAATGGCTGGTGGTCGGTGCTCTGTGGGCCTCACCATGATGTATGTGTTTCATCTATGCCGTCCATCTATTTTTCTATTTCATTTTATGGTATGAGACCAAAAATGAAGTATATTCCAATTTCAAGTGGACTACATTATAGGAAACAGTGTTGAATGAATGTCGACCATTAAAAAAATTTTGGAGTCATAAAAGTTTTTTATCAAGCTTATCTTTGTTTTTTTCCCTTCATCTGGTTCTGTATAACCTAATCAATAGATTGGATGTCAAATAAACAGTACAGTGGGCCTTAGGAGGATTTTAATGGTGGATATCCAATCACTATTGTTTTCCTGTGGTGTGGTCCACGTGATATTTATATCCCTCTCATTTTTTATTTGCATTTAATGCTGCAGTAGTGCTGACAATGTCAATGATAATTGATAACATCAGCTGCAATATTTGGACTATGCTAATAAATAGCCTTGATTAGAGTAAGCAGCTTCTATGATTAGGAAATATCCAAGATGACCTAAATCTTCTATTTCAAATTGGTCACTAGGTTGCTTTTTCAGAAGACAATAACAAAATCTTTGTCAGTAATAATCATAGGATCGACGTACAAAAGTAGAAGAATCCATCTATGTGGTGATCAAAGTAAAACAGTGCAATATCATGCATACTTCGAAAGAATCCAGCCAGGTGGGCAATACTGCAGAATTTTCTAATCAGGCTGGTGGTGCCTTTTTAAGGCCATAGAGAGCTTGACACTATCAATAGACCTAATGAGGATTATGATGACCCCAGAGGAGGACACATTTCAACTTATTCAGAAAGGTTATCATTCAAGAAAGCATTTTTAACACCTGTCTGATATCAAAGCTATTGTTTAATTGCAATAAAAAAGATTAAAACAAGGACATGATATTTTGGCCACTAGTGCAAAAGTTTCTTCAAAATTAATTACATATTCTTGAGTATATCCTTTTGCTATAAGTCAAGAACGAATTTTTTACACTTGTCTGATATAAAAGCCATTGTTTAATTGCAATAAAGCAAGGACGTGATACTTTAGGCACTGGTGCAAAAGTTTCTTCAAAATTAATTACTTATTCTTGAGTATATCCTTTTGCTATAAGACAAGTCTTACACTGTTTCAAGGATTCATTAGAATGGGTTTTGATTTGGTAAACCAATCAACAGGTAGCAGCCCTTCCTTCTAGAAGAGAAACTAAATCTCAAGTAATAGTTTGTTGTAGAGCTGGTAACTCACTCTTTTGTCCTAGCTTGCTGCCACTGAGGAACCAAACTGCCTCTTTATTTTTTTTTGATACAATTCAACGGTGAGACATGGGTGTGTCATTACCTACTACACAATAAGACATGAGGAGGGATCACCTACATTTCAATTAATAAAGAAGAGCCTTTGTTTGTTCCCTTAATAGTAGTGATGCTACTTCGGCATTTTGAGCAAAACCAGTCCTCCTCTGGGACTGCTTCAAGTGGGGGGTTGCAACAGTCTTTAATTAGGGTACCTTCCTTCTGTCTCTTTAAATGACCAAGGTTTAGATAAAAGAGTGAACAAAGGCAATAAAAAGCTCATATGCAAATGAGAAACAAATGGTGTAATCACGAACGTAAATATGAGGACAACATATATAATTAGGGTACCCTCATTCTGTCTAGTGGCACCAAGATTAATTAGTATAATCTTTTCCTTCTTGTCTTCTTCCCTGCCCAAGGTAGGGGCTTTTTCTCCTTGACTTCTTGACGCAGGGAAGGATGTGATGAGGTCGATCACCGTCTTCCTCTGGGATAACTACTCCGAATCCATGGAGCTTCTCTGGACTTTTCACAGAGATTTCTCAAATCTGCGAGAGATGAAAATAGAAATAATTTCTAATAATTTGCAATAAATTAATTGATGATAAAAAAAAATTACAATCTTTTAAATAGTGAACTCAAACCTAGGATGGAGTTTTAGACTAAAACTCCGACTTGCTATAAATAGTAAACTTACTATTTATAGATGGTTATGACTACTACTAGACTTTATGGTTTTCGGCGAAAAATAGTAATGGTCTAATTTAGCCTAACCACATTATTCTCTTAATTTTTAGAAGCCTTTTTTATGTTGTGCACAACTCATACAAGTCAAAGGATCAAAAGTTATGATCAAATTAAAACTTACTATTTATAATAAAAATGAAAATAAAATGGACTTTCAACTATCGATATAATGGATTCTTGCAAATCTAGCATAGGCATCCCTGTATAGCTGGGTTGGTTGGTTAAACTAGCTTCTCTTACTCCAAAATCATATATGATATGTTGAAAAACTCATTCTAATTTGTTAGATACAATTGTTTTGAGGTTTTGATAGTCCTAATCACTTCCATCTTTGATTGGGCCTCATCTAGTCCATCTTCCATCTTTGATTGGGCCTCATCTAGTCTATCTTGGCCATGAAAGTGTCCACGACCCACTCTATATCACTTATAGGTGTCGCTAATTTTATTTTCCTTGACCGGAGTGTGGGCCCTTCTATATTCTTTAGGCTGCATGCCCTCTTAAGGGAAATAAAAGTCTTCTTACTTACCGTTCAAAAATAATAATAAAAAAAAAATAAAGGAAAAAAAAAAAAACAAAGACTTGGCAGGAATCTAAGAAGCTTGGAGTGTTTACAGATACCAAGCTTCCAAAGTCATTTTGAGATGCTGAGTTAACGTTACACTCATGGTACGCACACTCGGACCTCGCTCATATTTCGGACTGTCACAACTTGATTTGGGACTCGGGCAGTTCAACCTAGGGCTTTAAAAGTTAATCTTTTAATTATATTTATTACAAAATTATAAAAATAAAACTTTAAAATTCAATAAAATCTGAATAACAAATATCTATGAAAAGTTGCCAAGTGTATTGTTGCATGTGGCACTAGATCCAAGCCACCCATTAGGTTGGATCTGCAATGAAGCTACCTTCGATGAAACATCAGGCCAGCTGATTTGTAAAATTAGAAAATAAATGGATGTTTATAACTAGAAGTGACTGTTTCTGAAGTTGTGGGCCATACAAAGAGCAGATCATCTACATGGTCAGATCCATCAAACGGACGGTGCACATGTCACGACGTGTACACGGGATGCCTTGTATGCATTAGCAGCCATAGAAAATTTCGGAAGTAATTAGAAATTAGAGCTTTTTCACATACCTCATTGGTGAAAGTGAAAGAAACCTAATGTCTCCCAAGAAACTTTTTAATATTATTTCCTATATTTTCTTATCAATGGCGAAGATATTGGGATCTGTTTAAAAAGAAGTTTGGTAAAACAAAATTTTCATGAGAAATTTTCTTTGGGAACCTCACTTTCAACTGAGACAGGTTATTATTCTATTAATGGGCGTACATTTTGAATCTATTAAGTGAGGTCCACTTTCATTATAGCAGTTGTAAAATGTTTAAAAACTGTATTTCATCCCCTTAATGTTGGATCTACTAAATAAGCATATCATATCTCATGGACTTATTGTTGGAATTATGAGCCATATATAGCATATTTTCATATGCTAATGGCAATGTAACGGTTATGATCAATTACATGACCATCAGAGAGGGGCCTGCGCTTAGCGCATGTATACAGTTTTATAATGCATGGTGCCATCTACAACCCTTTGATAGAGTTGTACTGGGAGTTAACCTCTCCTCTTTCCACCAGGAGTAAGGACACCCTGCTGTAGATCTGCCTCATTTTTTGAGAAGCGTATTGGGCAGTGAGTAACTCACTACACGTGCTTAGTAAACTCTGTGAGGTCCACCATGATTTATGTATTTTATCCGCTGTGTCCATCCATTTTAACTGATAATTTTAAGGCTTGAGTTCAAAAATAAGGCATATCTAATCTTCCAATGTCTACCATTAAAAAATTCCTGGGGGCCACGTAAGTTTTGGATCAAGCTTATATTTGTGTTTTCCCTTCATCCATATCTGTATGAACTTATGAACAGGTTGGATGACAAATAAACACTAATGTGAGGCTTATAAAGTTTTCAATGGTGGAAATCATTATCCCCACTATTTCCAGTGATATGATCCACTTGATCTTTGGATATGCTTAAATTTGGAATAAACCCCTTAAATTAGATGAAAAAAATGGATGGACAGTATGGATAGACCACATACATTCAAGGTGGGCCTGACTAAGTTGACTCAGTACCATTACAATAAGAGTGTACAGAGTAACTCAGTAGGCAGTCCGATTTCCTTTTTTTAAAAAAAAAAATTTCTGGCTAATGCACTAAGATGAGCTATCAAAATGGATGGACAGTGTGGATAAAACACATACATCTTGGTGGGGCCCACAGAACTTTGACACCAGCTAGCCGGCTGGTGTTGGTTCACCAGCCAAACCGCTTCCGTTTATCCTATACAAAATCTAGCTTGATCTAGAGCTTTTGTGAGTCAGACCACGTGTAACAGTATAAAATCACGTGGAAAACCTTTCAAGTTCACGACTGTGATACCCGCCTAAGTTTTGGACGAGGTTGATTTTTGGAGTGTTTGTTTATTCTGGTAATGGACGTCAGATGAATGGATAGGATGGAATATATGCACGATGGTGGACCCGATATGTTTGGCATCCTCTATCCATTGTTCTCTCAAGTGTGGCCCACTTAAGTAGAAATAATTGGGGCTGATTTCAGCCCCTTCCCATTAAATGGAGGGGCGCACCTTATGAATGGAGTGGATTTTACACCGCGATGGAACCAATTACGTGGTGCTCGGTTTATGAAAGTTAGCCAGCTCTCGCCATACACACAACTGCAAGTGATGCATGCTTTTACAGAAAGCGAAAAACTTTGATAAGTAGAGGGTGATGGACGATACTCATGCACTTTGAGATTTAATAAATTGCATACGTGGTGGAAAAATAACTCATATCAACCATCCACTTGTTCCCGTTTTAGATTCATGAACTGAAAATTATGGTTTTTATCATCTAACTATCAAATTGGTTGATGATTATTCCACGCTTGAAAATGAAAATTATCCAGTGGTCCTGTTTATGACGAACAAGCATCAATCAGAGACTAGGATTGTTTAAATGATGTGATTTAGCAACAATGACTTCAATAATTTAGTTGGTCTAAATTTACTTTAATGCGGATGAGGATTGCATCCTACCCACTCCCGTCTCTAGCCATAAACGAGCAATTCCGTGGGTGGGCCCACCATGATGTATCTGTTTATTCATGCCAATGCCATCCATCCTTTTCTCAAATCATTTTAAAGTATGAGCACAAAAATGAGGCAGATCCAACACTAAGTGAATTGTACCAAATAATAAGCTTGGTTGCATTAAATACAAGAGTCATTTGTGGTGTGGTACACTTTAGTGTTAGATTTGCTTATTTTTGTACTCATATCCAGCGTTAGATTTGCTCTCTTTTTGTACTCATATCTTAAAATTATCTGAGAAAATGGATAGACAACAGTGATAAGCAGATACATCACTGCGGGAACTGCTCGTGACCGGAGATAGGGAGGGTAGGACGCAACACGTGTGCCTTTGTTGCATACCATTCATACAATTATTGACACTTGCTCATCAAGCGTCAATGTCACCCAAACATCCGTTCTGTCAGCTTATTTTGACATGTACTAGGAGGAGAGATTTGTTCAACTAATTTGATTTTGGACATGTGACTTAGCTACAGTGGGTCACCCGCTCGATATAAAATATTTTCAGCACTTGTGATTGACATATGATAATTTTAATGACTTTCACTGATTCAGGTCATTTGACAAATCTAACTTATTAAGTACTTGTTTTTTTTAAATATAATTTTTTTTTCAACTCATCTCTTCGCTTAATGTTAAAGGCTAAATGTTAAAAGTGATAGTGTATTAAAAAAAAATAATAATAATAAAATATTTAATTAAAATATTTTTAAATTTTTTATTTTTAAATTAAAATATTCTTAAAATTATTTTAAAATTATAATTCAGCACTTAAAGTACTTTTTCCAAGCTTATCAAAGCTCACTTAGTTTAACTTGAATTAATCTAATGCCAGGTGAACAATTAATGAGGGCCTAGGCACGCATAAGTATAATCTAACTCCCATTTCTTTAAAGCCCATGCGTGGACAGCCCTTTTGATGTACATTCCAGTGCACATGCTATTGTGGCATGCATGCATGTGCAATAGACTAATTCATCAAGTGCGCTATAGTGGACTGATTCTCTGGCTATAAAATCTGGTAGGTTAACTAATTAGGTGGGCCCAATGTAAAAAATAAAAAATAAACAAACAAACAAACAAAAACAAATGAACGGTTAGGAAAAAGCTTATTCTATCTACATTTTTTTCACACTGTTGGCCATTTGATGACCGGAGCTGATATTTGTGGCCTAAATATCTACACGTTGTGGTCCACCTGATGGACCGTTTGGATCTTGCATATGTTCACCAGAGTGATGCATACGTTGGAATGTACTTTAGCAGTACTATCACATCTATGGGATTATCAAATCTCATAGATGGGAAAGAGCATATCTCCGTATCCCCTTCCAGTCCATTTGCTAGATACGCTGGCCCACCAGATCAATCCGGTTTTCCTTTTTCTCCTTTTCATCTTAATGAATTTCAAAAAAAAAAAATAAAAAAAATAGTCTCCGTCAATTTAATTTATTAAGTAACGTTGGAGTAGAAAGCCCACCATTTTCAGACCACCATTGACTCTTGGTAAACATTTTCCTCCTTAATTTAATCACGATGAAAACGACTGCAAATACTAGAGATTTGTATCTGCTTTATTTTTGAGACTATGCCCTAAAATAAGCTCGCAAAACATATGATGCCGTGGATATACAACACATACATGGAGGACTGCCCAATGGTTAGGATTACACCCAATGACTAGATCTGGAGTTGTAAATAATCAGCATTTGGTATCACCTAACTTTTAGGTGGGTTTTTTTTTTTTTTTGTATAAGAGAGCATAAATTGAGATCGTTAGATACATATAAAAGGGGAGACCTAAATGTATTTATAATTATTATATTTTTTACATTATAAAATCTCAATCAATACAATTTTACATGGCTTATACGAATAATATGGTCAAATCTAACTAATATTATTAGATAAATTATTAGACAAGTAAAATAATGTAATTATTACCTATTTTCTTTTATTTTTAAAGGTAATTGGAAAAGGAAACACTCCCCTAACCAATGAGAGTGATATAGAATAACTCTACAGACCAGGTGCAATGAATTCCAAAAGGGACAGAGTAATAAGTAGGGGAAGAATCATTTAAGTGTTTTGGCCGGGTTATCAAGTTTGAAATGTGGGATTTAATCTATATGCGGAATAGGCCCACGGATCTGTCTGTGCATGGGACATGGCGATCAGGGGTCGGATAGCTTACCTAGCTGAGACGCTGCCATGGAAGCCGGATAAGAATTCCAGAAAACCTGTAGAGCTTAGGATCTTCCTCTCCTTCACACCCTTTCTGCAATTCACAAGATGGGACTCGAATTTCTGCTGTGGTGTAGGATTGGGGACCCAGCTCTCTTTTATAGAGTCTGTGGAGAGAGAGTTTGAAACCCATCACAACTCTCTCTCCCATGCTCCACGTTGTAGCATCCTAGTTCAACTCAAACTGCTGTCTGCGTGAGACAGCTATAGCATTCCAGCCCTAATACGCAGAGCTGCGCAGATAGACTGCGCAGCGCATCACCTGAAGTGGGGCCCACTGGTCTACTCAATCATCTAGTCCAACTGTATAACAATCCAGACCGTTGATCAGTGAGGCCCACTAAATAGAGTTCTTACAAGGCCCATCTAATGGACATAAATGTCAGGATCCAAGTAACAAAATTTGTGGATCATTCAATACTATATATCCATCGTGAGAGTATTATAGACTAGACTTATTGTACTCATTGATAATGACCAGATAATATAAAGTCTTGACTCGGCCCAACTGTAAACCCACTACCCATCATTAAGGGTCTTATAAGACCATTGGATTATAGAGAGTGAAACATATACGTCTGTTTCTATCAAAAGTTTCTATATTGTCCAATGATCAATATTGACCATCCTGTGGGCCGTATCAAACTAATTTAAGTATAATCCATTGAGAGGCAGGATTATAATAGCAATCCTAAAGTCTATATTTGTAGATTTGGATTCGGTTGTGTTAGCCACCATAGTGACCTCAATTGATGAAAACTTTACAAGTACATACTTATAACATTGGGATAAGAGGATTGCTTACAGTTGTGTTCACATTTTCATGCGTGCGGTAACGAAAACACAGACGATTACCGTTTGGCAGTCATGTGAACGAGTGAAGTAAATGGTGCTGGTAATGTAAAGCTGAAAGACTCATCTAACCCACAGGTGTTGAGTGTCTCAGATTTACATGACTGACATCACTTAGCTTCATGTTAAGGAGGATCGCAAGCATGTTATTATTACCACCCACAGGAGGAATAATAATGATGTAACAGATTCTCATTAAGATGTGATGGTTGGGCCCATCTTCATCTTGGATGATTCAGTCAATGCCTCCCTTAGCAACTGAATCAGTTATATTTGCCTGATATTTTGTTTACTAAACTGTTTTGGAAAATAATGAACTAATGTGAGTATATGTGTATCTCTTATATTTCAGTCTCAATTCCAACTAATACGCATCAAGTCTCTGCCTTAAATGGATCTAATTATATTCAATGGAAGAACGCCATTGAAGTTGTACTGGGCTGTCTTCAATTAGATCTTGCCCTAATAACACCAGAACCGCCAAAGCCATCTGATAATGCCACTGAAGCTGAATATAATAGATGGGTTACATGGTTTAGATCGAATGATACATGCCTGAAAGTCATTAAATATTCAATTTCTGAATCAATGAAGGGTGCCATGCCTGAAACAGACAAGGCTAAAGTTTTCCTAACTGAAATGGGAAAACGATTTAAGAAATCTGATAAATCTGAAGTGGGCATTCTTCTAAATAAATTGACTCGCTCATCCTACGATGGAAAAGGCAACATCCGTGAATACATTGTAGAGCAGATCGAAGTTGTTTCTAAGATCCGTGCTCTAGGGCTTGTACTCACTGATGATCAACTGGTTCATTTGATCATGAACAACCTACCTCCCCAATTCGGCACGTTCCTGGTAAACTATAACACTCTGAAGGACATGTGGACATTGGATGAACTCATCACTCAGTGCGTCCAAGAAGAAGACAGGATCAGACAGATGATAAAGGTTCAAAATGTTAACATGGTGACTTCAGGACAAGGGCATGGGCAAGGAAATAAAGGTAGAAAGAAGAGGAAACAAGGTTCTAATAATGGATTCTCTGGTCCTCCATCTGGAAACCATGAGAATCAATCTGGAAATGGATCTAAACGCAAACGGGTTAAAGGCAAACCGTGCTTCTTTTGTAAAAAGACGGGTCATCTAAAGAAAGACTGCGAAGGTTTTAAGGATTGGCTCATAAAGAAAGGTAATCATTCTGTTCTTGTTTGTTTTGAATCTAATCTGACCGATATGTCAGTAGATTCCTGATGGATAGATTCAGGAACTACTATTCACATATGCACTTCTATGCAGGAATTACTACAGGCCAGGCCACCAACTGATGCGGAGCGCTCAGTATACGTAGGCAATGGTGTTAAAGTTGACGTGGAGGCAATAGGAGTCTATAGGCTTAAGTTGAAGACTGGTCATTTTTTGAATTTAGTAAATACATTCTGTGTGCCGTCTATAAGGCGCAATTTAGTTTCAATTTCCTGTTTGGATAAATTGGGATATTCGTTCCACTTTGGAAATAAAAGTTTTAGTATTTACTTTAATTCGATTAAAGTTGGAACCGGCTCTTTAGTAAACAACTTATACCAGTTAGACTTGATTGCCTCTCACGTCTATAATATTAATACCTTGCATGGAAATGTAGTGGGATCTAAGCGAAGACTAGACTATGAGAATTCCTCCATGTTGTGGCACAGGCGGCTATGCCATATATCTCGTGAGAGATTAGACAGGCTTGTGCGAGAAGGAATTTTGCATTCTCTGGACTTTTCTGATTATAAAGTATGCATTGATTGCATAAAAGGCAAACAGACTAGAACGAGAAAGAAAGGTGCAACCAGGAGTGTAGATCTATTAGAGGTTATACATACAGATATCTGTGGACCATTCCCTACAGCCTCATGGAGTGGCCACAAATATTTCATTACCTTTATAGATGACTACTCTCGCTTTGGGTACCTATACCTTTTCAGTGTGAAAAATCAGATGCCCTGGATGCTTTTAAAATCTATAAAGCCGAGGTTGAAAATCAACTCGATAAGAGAATTAAAGTTGTCAGATCTGACCGTGGTGGTGAATACTATGGCAGATATGACGAATCAGGACGCAATCCAGGGTCATTCGCTAAATACCTGCAGGATTGTGGCATTGTTGCTCAGTACACTATGCCTGGTACTCCAGAGCAGAATGGAGTTGCTGAGAGACGTAATCGCACCCTTATGGATATGATGCGAAGTATGGTCAGCAATTCAACATTACCAGAATCTCTGTGGGGTGATGCGATCAAAACCGTAGTTCATATATTAAACAGGGTTCCCAGCAAAGCAGTAAGCAAAACTCCTTTTGAGTTGTGGAATGGGAGAAAACCAAGTCTCCGATATCTACATGTTTGGGGTTGCTCTGCTGAAGCCAAAATTTATAACCCGCATGAAAAGAAACTTGATCCTAGAACCATAAGTTGTTTCTTCATTGGATACCCAGAAAGATCAAAAGGCTATCGATTCTACTGTCCTTCCCACTCCATCAGGATTGTTGAGACTGGGAATGCCAGATTCATTGAGGACACTGAAAACAGTGGGAGCACAAACATAAGAAATTTTGTATTTGAGGAACAAAGGACTGTGACTCCTGTCATATTCAATCCAGATCACGTGGACATTAATAATGCAGTCGATCCTGCAGTCACTGCAGAGCACCACGTAAAACCTCATATACAAACCACTAATGAGGAAAATCAAGATCAGACCCAACAAGCTGAACCTTTAAGAAGATCTGAAAGAGAGAGAAGGCCTGTAAATCGAGACGATTACATCGTATACTTACAGGAACACGACTTTGACATAGGGGTGGAAAAGGATCCTGAATCCTTTACACAAGTCAAACAAAGTGCTGATCCTTCTCGTTGGTTTAATGCCATGAAAGATGAGTTGAAATCCATGCAGGACAATAAAGTATGGGATCTTGTAGAGTTACCCACTGGAATAAGGCCGATTGGTTGTAAATGGATATTTAAAACCAAACGGGACTCCAAAGGTAATGTCGAACGATATAAAGCCAGACTTGTTGCCAAGGGTTTTAACCAACGTAAGGGCATTGACTTTAAGGAGACTTTCTCACCAGTATCAAAGAAAGACTCATTCAGGATCATAATGGCTCTTGTAGCTCATATGGATTTAGAGTTACATCAGATGGATGTAAAGACTGCATTTCTCAATGGAGATCTAAATGAGAATGTGTACATGTTGCAGCCCGAAGGTTTTGTAGCTACTGGCGCAGAACATTTGGTTTGCAAACTTAAGAAGTCCATCTATGGGTTGAAACAGGCATCGCGGCAGTGGTACCTTAAGTTTCATGAAGTAATTTCTTCATATGGCTTTGTAGAAAACACTGCAGATGAATGCATCTACATTAAAACCAGTGGGAGTAAGTTCGTTATGATGATTTTGTATGTTGATGACATTCTATTAGCTAGCAGTGATACCAGGATGTTGAGCGACACCAAGAAATTTTTATCTCAAAATTTTGAAATGAAAGACTTTGGTGAAGCTTCTTATGTCATTGGCATTGAGATTCGCCGTGACAGAACACTTGGACTGCTCAGCTTGTCACAGAGGACCTATATTACTAGGGTACTCGAAAGGTATGGCATGCAAAATTGTGCTTCAGGAAAGTCGCCCATTGTGAAGGGCGACAAATTTGGTTTATTTCAGTGTCCAAAGAATGATTTAGAAAAGAATCGAATGAAAGAATTTCCGTACGCATCAGTAGTAGGGAGCATCATGTATGCTCAAGTCTGTACGCGACCGGACATTGCCTTTGTCACTGGAATGTTGGGAAGATATCTATCTAATCCAGAAATGCAACATTGGATAGCTGCAAAGAAAGTATTACGGTATCTTCAGAGAACGAAAGACTTCGGACTCACATACAGAAGGTCTGATCAGTTGGAGTTGATCGGATATTCAGATGCAGACTTCGCAGGCTGCGTTGATACTAAGAAGTCTACTTCAGGATACATCTTCATGATGGTGGGAGGAGCTGTGTCGTGGAAAAGCGTGAAACAATCTACAACAGCCTCATCCACTATGGAAGCTGAATTTATTGCTTGCCATGAGGCATCTAATCAGGCACTATGGTTACAGAGTTTCTTCTCAGGTTTGCGGGTACTGGAGCATATCCCGAAACCGTTGAGAATATTTTGCGATAATTCGGCTATTTCCTTCTCTAGTAACAACAAGCATTCGTCAAGGTCGAGGCATATCGACATCAAGTATCTTGTTGTAAAGGAAAGGGTTCAGAATCATCAAGTGTCCGTGGAATTCATCGGCACTAAGCAGATGATTGCAGATCCGCTCACTAAAGGGCTCCCTATCACGCCATTTCAGGAGCATGTAACATCCATGGGAGTCATTGATCCCACAGATGTTTTCAGTTAGTGGGAGTTGAGCGTACTTTGATTTTCACAGACACTTAGAGATCTCGTTTTATACAGTTTGTTTGGATGATTTTGATATAAAGATTTATTTCTGCTTATTTATATATATGCGCAAATTTTGAATAAGTGGAACTACAGTTGTGTCTCATTGGAGACATGAAAAAGCTTCAGGGCCTCTTAAGGATAGGCACATATTATCACACTAAAGTGTGTAATCCTTATACCACATTTCCTAATTCGTGATCTATGTCGTTAAGATTGAAAGTATTTGTGATCGCGCTTAGACTCACTTCGCCTAAATTAAATGTTGTGATGACTACCGCGTTTTGATACTGAGTGTTTTGATGGACCAGATTGAATAGCATTACTCATATTGTCCAACTGTTTTCATTGGTTAACCATTTAGATACTTTCTTAAAATATCAAAACTTGTTTACAAAATTATTATATATATGACTATCATTGACGTTGCTCAATGAGGCCCAAGTGGGAGAATGTAAGAACTCTATTTAGTGGGCCTCACTGATCAACGGTCTGGATTGTTATACAGTTGGACTAGATGATTGAGTAGACCAGTGGGCCCCACTTCAGGTGATGCGCTGCGCAGTCTATCTGCGTAGCTCTGCGTATTAGGGCTGGAATGCTATAGCTGTCTCACGCAGACAGCAGTTTGAGTTGAACTAGGATGCTACAACGTGGAGCATGGGAGAGAGAGTTGTGATGGGTTTCAAACTCTCTCTCCACAGACTCTATAAAAGAGAGCTGGGTCCCCAATCCTACACCACAGCAGAAATTCGAGTCCCATCTTGTGAATTGCAGAAAGGGTGTGAAGGAGAGGAAGATCCTAAGCTCTACAGGTTTTCTGGAATTCTTATCCGGCTTCCATGGCGGCGTCTCAGCTAGGTAAGCTATCCGACCCCTGATCGCCATGTCCCATGCACAGACAGATCCGTGGGCCTATTCCGCATATAGATTAAATCCCACATTTTGAAAATGTACCACAATACACATGGTGTACACAAACTCCAATATAATCCATCATAGTTACCACGTCTGATCCAGAGACTCAGATGATTTAACATAATAGACCAAAAAATTTTCCGAACCGAGGTTCCCGTGCCCGTGTGATCGCACCATTCGTGCGTGCTCTCTGGCTTCTTGCACATGCATGATTGATCCCCACGTATGTGTGCCCCAATCCCCATGCGTATGCATTCATACCCCCCATATGTGTGTAATCAACCCTCCCTATATGCGTGACCGTACCCCCGCACCCACATGACCTCACACACGTGCAAACCCGTGTGAGCTAGTTCGCATCCGTTCATGCTCTTGAGGAGCAACAAAAGATAAGACCATTGACGTCAACACCCCACCATGATGGGCCAGTGAATTCTACTTATAACTCGAGATGAGTCTTTCAAACCTTCTTCTACCCAGCAAATCGGATAGCACTTGTGCAGTTAATCATACCTCTATCTTAAGGTAAGCCACCGTGATCTTTACGTAATCAACTTGCTTTCGGATGTGCATAGCCAATCACGTTTTGCTATGTATCATTGTCAATCACTGCTGTAGCTAATTGTGCACATTAGAACCTTTCACTTATAGCTTCATGCATGTGAACTGTGAAGCCACATGGCTTTTGCCTTGTATCATGATACATTCTCAATAAAGTGGACTTTTAATATTAAAGTTCTTACAAATGACTGAGGTGAAGAATACACTTCAAAGGACTTTTAATATTTCTGCGAATCTAATGAAATGATTTACAAGGCTACAACACCCTAGAGTCATAAAAAATGCAGCAGTGGGATAACAAATAGAACATTAATCAAGATCGTGAATACAATGCTGCTCGGTGGTGACCTTCCTTTTAGCTTTTGGAGAGAATATATTTATTCTTCATGATACATTCTCAACAAAGTGCTTACTACTGAATTAAAGATGATTATTTACAAACTGTGAAAATGAAGAAAACTAAATTTTAATTTTCTTAGATGAGATCCTAAAAGATCCAAACTATGAGTAAGATGATTTGTATCCATCATTTTTGCATCGTAGCTCTTTGTCATGCCCAACCTTTATTTTTTAAAAATAAGTGGGGGATTGTTGGAGTATTTGAAAAAAATAAAGAAATGGAATTTTTTTTTTTAGAAAACTACATTTTCACTTTTTGAGTGCCAAAGTTTAGTCCCACATCGGATGATGAGAAAAGATTTAAAGAGTTTATATAGACTTCTTTTCCATGGACTTCTGAAATTGTACTTAATTATGCTCTAACCCATACACGTGCCTCTTCTAATCGGCTTGAGTGAGTCCCTCTCTTTGAATCAAGATGGGCTTGGTTTTGCCAAAAAGTCTCCACGCATGTGACATGAATGTGTGTCATAATCACATCCTAGTAGGATTAGGTCTCTCTTTCTCTCTATAGATAAGGGTTTCATCTTTTAAATCCTTTCTTTTTTCTGAAAAATCTTTTTTCCCCTTCTTTTCTTTCCGCATGTGAAGAAAGTGTGGAGGTGATTTTAGTATTGGATTCCGCACCATAGGTGTACACTATCGAGACCATACGTTGAGGAATTGTATCCTGGGGATGGTGCACTGCAAACTTATTGCATTAGAAAAATTCTTCTGAGAGGCGCGAACTATTTTAAAGAGAGCAATTCTAGCTATCACTTTATATTTTACTAATTTATTCTAATTTGAATATTTTCAGGTCATTGTTTTCAAGATGTTGCATATAATTCATCAAAATTTTCAAGCCCTGTGATTAAATATAACAACTACCTGTATATCTTATCTTTTATTCATTTATAAAATATAATTTTTTAATCAAATCAAAATTATCAACTTTATTGTACGTGCTTTTCTCCTCAAATTGGAATGAAATTTTGAACAACCTCATGACTGTCACATACTACAATTGTATTTTTCTTTTGCTTTTTCACTTTTGGATAAGTGATCATAGTATATTTTAAACTCATTTTTTTTTTCTCTAAGTACATTGAGTTTGAGGAGAATATTAGAGTATATTAGTATATTTCCTTATTTGTTGAGATGTGTATTTATTAAGATCATTTTACAACATAGACCTCTCTTCTCTTTCATAAATTCTGATTATTCTTATTCAAATAAATAAATTATAGTTTCCACAATATAATCTGATATAGTTTAACAAAAGATGTACAAATTTAGTTTATCATTCAATGGAGAATTTTTATCTTTTTATTTGACTAGAATCTCTATGCATTACATATAAAGGTTTACCATAACAAATGCCCAATGTGTTACATTTTAATGATTTGCATCATGCGCGTCACCTTAGAAGCTGGAAGTCCAAAAAAAGAAAGAAGAAATCACCTAATTCAATAGGAATATTTTAATCCTTTGGCTACGTAACTCTCTTCGATAGACTGTCTCCATCTAGAATAATCATAGGACTAAAATATGAATCTGAAACGGGTTTTTTTTTTTTTTTTTTTTCTCATTTTCATTTCTTTTTCCCTTATGGTTGTCTCGTCACACAAGGTTAGGGTTGGATCCTTGCTCTTGCTCGGGTGGTAGACTTCAACACCCGGTCTAGGGTTCAAGCATCCATAGGTGGTGAAATCCCACTGCAGCATCAGTGTGTGTGGGTGTGTAAAAAAAAAAAAAACGAGTTAGGATTACTTAAAAGGGATTTGCCGCAGTAGATACAGGGCTTGGAAGAAAAATACAGCAACGGTCCAATTTCAACTGAAAGGGGTCTTAATATTCACCTCTTACTTTTAACGTAGAATAGCTCCGAGTCATCGTCTAACCATATCCGCATTCAGAAGAAAGAATAGTTTTGATTATAGAAACATTAAAACCGTGTAAAATGTGAAAAATGCTAGCCGCAATTCCAATAGTCCATCTACTTTATTAAGTCTTGTGTTCCAACATAACAACCACAAATCTTGTCTTGTATCTATTTATAGAATATTATTTTATTAATCAAATTAAAATGACCAGTTTTATACGTGTTTTTTCTCCTCTAGCCGTAAATTATGAAAATTTGTACAATTACCGTTACATTCAACTATAGTACACGTGTCAGATATCCGAGCCATTCGTCAGGTAGAGTATGATGTGAACATGACATAAATAAAAAATAATGTTGGTACAGGACAAGGATTAGCTATTGACAGTTTCAGCCGAGAGTATATGTACTCAAGTGACGTCACCAAGTCCTGCAAGCCACTATGATGTATCTGTTGTATTCACACTGTCCATACATTTGAGAGATCATTTAGGGCATGATCCAAAGAATGAGGCAGATCCAAGGCTGGAGTGAACATACCACAGAAAACAGTGGGGAGAGTGACACCCACTGATGAAACCTTAGGAAGGTCCACCATGATGTTTATTCGAGATCCAACCTGTTTATATGTCAACGCAGACATAAAAGAAGGAAAAACACAAATGTGATCTTGGCCAAAAACTTTCGTGGCCCTTAAAACTTTTTAATGGTGTGTGTCACTCTCCCCACTGTTTTTTGTGGTCGGTCAACTTGAGCTTTGTATTTGACTTATTCTTTGGATAATGCCCTAATATGATCTCTCCAAATGGATGGATGGTGTGGATACAAAACATACATCATGGTGGGGCTCACAGAACTTGTTACCGTCACTTCTGTAGCTAGTCTCTCGCTACTCAACCTATCAGTAGGTAATCTGTGCGTCCCTTGATGGAAGCGGATTGGGTCTACTTATGACGTATGTGTTATATCCAAACTGTCCATCCATTTGGCGAGTTTGTATTAAGGCTTAAGATGAAAAATAAGAAAGATATAATTATCAAGTGGACACACTGCAAAAACCAATGGAGGATTGAACGTCTACCATTGAAATTCTTTTTAGGGTCACAAAGATTTTGGATCAATATGAAATTTGTTTTTCCTTTTCGTTTAGGTCTTTGTGACCTTATTAACAGATTGGATGGAAAATAAATGTTACGGTGGGTCCTACAAATTTTTTAATGGTGAAAATCATTATCTCCAACTGCTATTTGTGGTGTGGTCCAAATGATCTTTGGATATGATTTATTTTTTGGATAATATTCTAAAATGAACGCTAAAAATAGATGAACAATGTAGATATAATAAATACATCACTGTGGGGCCATGTAAGTTTGATCTCCTTTGAACCGTTAGCTTGAGGAGCGTCAGTGCACGTCTTTCGCACGACACGTACCTACAGCAGCTATATAGCTGGTGTATGGTACACCAGCCAATCCGCTTCCTCCGTTGATGCGATGCCAGAAGGTAAAATGGGACGCGGATTTCGTAAGAAAGCCTTTGCATAAAGTTCCTACGCTGCAAACTTAGATGAAACCTACCATGATTTGTGTCAGATATCCACTCCGTCCATCCGTTTTTTGAGCCAATTTTAGTACTTGAGCCAAAAACTGATCAGGATCGAAGGCTTAAGTGGGCCGAAATAAAGGAAAAGGTGGGTAGAGAAATTCCTACCGTTGAAACCTCCCAAGGGTGGACAGTGATGTTTATATGCCATCCATACCGTTCATAAAGTCATTCCTACTGGAATTAACTGAAAACATAAATATTAACCTGATTTAAAACTTCCATGGCCCCACGAATATTTCAACTATGGAGGTTCAATCCTCACGTTTTCGGACCACTTGAGTATTGAATCCGGATATTTTTGACCTCATATCCTAGAATTATCTCCAAAGACGGATGGACGGGGTGGATTTCTTACAAACATCACGGTGGGCCCCACCTAGGTTCCTAGAGCAGGAACTTGTTGGGAAAGGCTTCCGTGGGAGATCCGCGTCCGGTGAAATGTGAAGGGAAAAATGGACAGACCTGAAGGAAAAAAGTCTAATAGATCCAAATCAAGGCACGAGTATCGCTCTGTTAATGATTTTATTATCCTTATTTTTGGCACGTGGCATATTCGAACTGCACATTATCAAATGGATGGCCCGGATCTTTGATTTACAAGCGATGTGACTTAGGCAGGAAACTACACGTAATTGAACGCCCACCGTTGAAAAGTTTATTGGGTCCCTCGTAATGTATTTTTGTCATCCAGTCCATTGATAAGGTAAGGGATAACACAAATATCTAGCCTCATTCAAAACTTTCGTAGCCTCAAAAGAGTTTTAATAATGGGCGTTCAATCACCACTGTTTCGTGGGGTGAGGTACAAATAAGATGCAGATATGCCTCAAATTGGCCTGAAAAATAGAGAGATAGCGTGGATAAAACGCATACGTTATGACAGAGCCTGAAAAGCTTTTCATCACTGACCATTAAGGAAGTTGTTATGCAACTTGGGCTGTACACGAACTGAGTTAGCTCCGTTAGCCTGCCTGACTCGACTCGAAAAGGCACGATTTGACTCGGTTTGAAACTAAGTTTGAGCCGAGTCGAATTGATTTTTTTAACACAAAAAAATTTCGAACCAAGTTCAAGCTTGCCCGAGCTCAACTCGACCCAACTCGAATCAAACTCGGATCAAACGAGTTTAGTGACTCAGTTATTTTGATATTGATGTTGCTCACCAAGTGTTTGGTGAAATGACTCAACGAAGTGTCGGCTAGTGGCAAGGAAGGTATGTATATGAAACAAATATCATTTTTTTCTTGATTTTGATGATGCCTACAAGGTGTTTAATGATATACCTATAAAACCGCTGCTCCTGTTTTAATACAGTGAAAATTTGAATGTACAGTCCATGTGTTTGTGAAAATGCTGCAGCGAACTCGACTTGATCTTGGCTCGAACTGGCCCGAGCTGTTGACCGAACCAAGCCGAGTTGGCCAGTCAGGCTCGAGGTCCAAGCCGAGTCGAGTTCGAGCTTGGGTTAGCTAGTGGTCGAGCCGAGTCGAACTGTGCCAAGCTCGACTCGGTTCAACTCATGTTCACCTCTATATGCAACCCTATCTGATAAGATGCATCGTATTAGGCATCTGAACCCAAAAATCATGATGTTGCGAAACTTAGGTAGGAGTGGATTAGGTGCAGCCGACCTACACCAACATGGTTGAGCCCTTACTGTCTGGCCCAACCTTGATGTGTATGTGGTATATGCATGTTGTGCACCCATTTTTTCATATCAGTTTAAGGCATGAGACCAAATTTAAATTAGTTTCGGATCTTAGGTATATAACACCACAGGAAATAATGGTGATTGACCATTTAAAACATCCTGAAGGTCACAAAAGTTTTGGATCAAGATGATATTTCTTTTTCCCTTCATCTAGGTTTGTCTGACCTTATCAACATGTTGAATGGCAAATATACATAATGGCAAGCCCCCAAAAGTTTTTAATGGTGGTTTCCTATATGTGGTTCATTGAGATTTGCATACGCTTCACTTTTTTGCCCATGCCCTAAAATAAGCTAGAAAAATGAATGGATGGTGTGAATATACTACATATACATCAAGGTGGGTCCCACGGTCAAATCCTCAACATTTTGGTGAGGCTGGGCACACCTGAACAACTCCCAACTTAGGTAGGCACAGTCTAGGAAATGGTTGAATGAAAATGCCCACCATAGGGAATAGTTCAATGAGCATGCCCACTGTTAATTTCGTGGAGTGCACCCTTCTGATTTGCTCCATCTATTTTGCAAGACATTTTAGGGCATAAGCCCAAAAATGAGGCAATCCGAAGCTCAAGTGGACCACACCACATAAAGCAGTACTAGGGACAATGACACCTATTGTTGAAACCTTATTAGGGCCCACAATGATGTTTATTTTCTATTTGACATATTTATAAGGTGACACAAGCCTGGATGAAGGGAAAACATAAATACAAGCTTGATCCAAAACTTCCATGGCACCTAACAAGTTTTCAATCATTATAAGCGTTCAATCCCCACTACTTTCTATGGTGTGGTCCATTTGAGCTTTGGATTTGCCTCATTTTTTAGCCCACCCTAAAATAATCTCATAAAATAGATGGACGGTGTAGATATGACACATACATCATGGTGGGGTCCATGGAACTTTGTCATGTCATAGCACCACGCGAAGTGGGTGGTTTATGCCATGAGAGTGGATTAGGTGCAGCCCAAGCTCACCTAGACGATGCAACCCTTACCGTGTGGCCCACCTTGATGTATGTATTTTATATATACATGTCCTTCATCCATTTTTCCATGTTGTTTTAGGGGAAAAGCCCAAAAATGAAGTCTAAGGTGGACCATACCATGAGAAACAGTGGTGATTGGCCATTAATTAGCTATAAAAGTTTTGGATCAAACTGATATTTGTTTCTTTCCTATATCAAGGTTTGTGTGACATTATCAACAGGTTGGATGACAAATAAACATTATAGAAACATTATCTTAGGCCTAGGAAGATTTTAATGGTGGGACATTCAATCAACATTGTTTCCTATGACATGGTCCACGTCAGTTTTAGATATGCTTCATTCTTGGGCTCATGCCATAAAATAATCCTTTTAAAAAAGTAGCAGGACATATATGTAGAATACATCCATCAAGGTAAGCCCCCAGCCAAGGGATGCGCCATCTTGAGTGAGGGGGTTGTGCTACTCCGTGCATTACAAGTATGTCTAAGGCTTTCGCCCATTTGCATACCACCAAATAAGTTACTTTTTCTACTTTCAAGAGTAGATAAGTAACTTATCTGAGATAAGTAAATTTGGTATAAAATCAATTATAAATAACTTTTTTTACTTTCTTAATTACACGAGCTTAACTAGTAGAAATCAAGATAAGCTATAGAATGCATAGGTAGCTTATCTTAATTAACTTACTATCCAAACTCCCCCTAAAATGATGACAATGATGATAAGGTGGACTACCTTTATTGTTAAATCAGCTAGCATTGGATGGTTTCAGCGATAAGCATTTCTTTCCTCAATTTCTTGTATCAGGCTCGTTTTTATTTTATTTTTATTGCTTGTCTTAAAATATATAGCTTTCGAAACAGATAGATGGAATGAATTTCTCATAAATATCATGTTGGGCCCCACCTAAGTTCCCACCAGCGCAGCTAATTCCTGCGAACAGCTTAAACCGCGTCCGTGTTGGAGAAAGTGACAACGCTCCTGTACATACCCGTCTATGATCTCATGCACCTAAAGTCATTTGGGCATGTTGGAGAAAGTGACACTGTCCCTGTAAATACCTAATGACCAGGTTCTGCGTCAAACACGGCTAATCATCACCATCGAATGCATGTTTGTGTACGGTTAGATTGTGACGGAAGCGTCGGATTAGGTGGTGACCCCAACACGTGGGACGCATATTTCCTGCCAGAGCCTTTTGCAGGAAGTTCCTGTGGGGCCCACCACGATGGACCACACCACAGGGAATTGTTGAATTGAACGTCTAAAGTCGAAAATATCTTGGGGCCTCGGAAGTTTCGGATAAAGTTTATATATGTGTTTGCCATTCATCCATGTCTGTATGGTCTTATGAACAGGTTGGAATATGGCAAATAAACATCTCTGTGGGGCCTAAAAAAGTTTCAACGGCGGAAATCATTAGCCCCACTGTTTCCTTTGATATGATCCACTATATCTTTGTGTTGGACTTGGATACAGTGTCAAACACAGGGACTCTTAGATACCTGACATGCTAGCATATCTGTACAGTTATATGATAGTGTTGGTAAATACTACATAGGACAATTTTGCTTGATAGATAAAAATAAATCAATATAGAAAAACTATATAGACCGTATAAATAAGAGAAATGCTTAAATGATTTCAAAGCACTTTAAGTTATAGTACTCCTAGTTGCATTGGAAGACATAGCCAGTTCAATCAATTGGACTAGATTGTTCATTAGGTCCAATGCACATTTCATGGGCTAGCATGCAAATGTCATACAAATTTGACACTAATGACCATTTGATGAATGTCCCTTATATCAGCAATTTGATTCATCTTTTTGTTAAAGAGCATCATGAATTGCTTGTAATTCTAAAGAATCACTTTTATTAGGCAATTGCAATTTGCAACCATCCATCCATGGCTTGGAAAGAAGATAGCTATAGAAAATAAGACTATATCAAGGATAGATTGGATCATCTAATCAATGTGATTTTGCATGCGGCCCATGAAATGTGTTCTGAACTTAATGGATAATTCAGATTGATCAGTTGGAGTGTCCAAGTTAACCAATGCAACCAGGACTAGCAATAGAGCATCTCTATAAGTCATGCTTTAAAAAAAAAAAAAAAAAATACATGAAAGAAGAAAAACTAAGGTCTTTTTTGCTGATATTCATGTCGGCACGGCATGTGTCCAAGCCGAATCTGGTGCCACAATTCTTCAAAATGCATTCTACCGGTATAGATCACAGGCCATGCAATAATTACACTCCATTTTGTTATTAAAAAAATTCGCCATGCCCAGATAGATGAGTGTTTTGAACACATCAATCCAGTTATTATGGAAAGTTGAAACGCTTTAAACACAAACTAGTCCTCCCATTCAACATATCATATCTTGAAAAAGAATAAATGAAACCATTACAAAGATTGTAACATCAGTTACATTTCTTGAAGGTAAAGACATGAACAATCCACAGCTTTATTTTTTTTTGATTTTTTTTGAAGCAGTCACAGCCTCATTCAATTCTCCTTGAATATGAGAAAAAAGGAATTCCAATAAATTACCTAATATTTGAATTTCCTAAGGATAATTTTTCAAGCCTCTGTAGGGAAGGACTGACCATTGCCACAAGCTAATCTGAACACAACCAGCATGTGTACAATTTCAACCCAAAAATGGATTGATCCGAATCTTACACAATCCGATCCGACTTGGATCGATTCAGGCCAGTACATGATCGGGTCAGACTGAGTCAGATGAATAGGACTCGGTCCTGCTTCGGTCCGAGTTTGGATTGGGTCATGTAAAATCCAGATCGAGAGAAGTTGGACCAAATCCAAGCTAACTCGGTCCGATGCCCAGCTATAGTTTTATGTTGCGGGGTACATCGGAGCTTTGGATTTAACTCATTTTTTTTTGGATATTTTTCAGAGATGAACTCTCCGAATGGATGGAAGGTGTGGATACAAAACATACATCATGGTGGGCCCATGAACTGGCTGACGTCACTACAGTTAGTAGCCTGGCTATTCAACTGTCCGTACCTAATCCGGGCCCTGTATAATCCCGTGGCGGTAACCAAGGACACGACGTCGCATCTTGGTTAGGTACGTGGACGGCGTCACTTTCCATCACAGAGTGCCACGTACATAGCACTACGTGGACATAACGTGCAAAGATTCACCACATAGTTCTATGCACGTGAATACAGTCACCTCATTGGACGCAGATAGCCTAAGTCGCCTCTTGTCGGATCTTTGTCGGCTTCACGTTCCAATCTAGCGGATCATTTGAAAAAAGCGAGCCACGAAACGAAGCATCTCGAAATCTCTGTGAACCACATGACAGTTGTCGGCTTCACCTTCTAACTCAGCGGATCATTTTAAAAAGCGAGCCAGGAAACGAAGCATCTCCGAATCAGTGGACCACATGACAGGAAAGTACTCGTAACTGAACGCCCACAGTTGAAAATTTTCTAGGTCCCCCCAGTGATGTCTATTTTCCATCCAGTCCATTGATGTGGTTACGGAAAACACAAATATGTAACCTCATTCAAAACTTTCGTAACCTCCAAAAAGTTTCTAACGAAGGGCGTTCAATCATCCCTGTGATCCTGTGGCGTGTTCCATGTAAGATGTAGAGATGCCATACTTTTGTAATCGTGCCCTAAAAGTAGATGGATAGCGTGGGACGCTGATATTTGTTTTTTTTCCCTTAATCCATTTCTATTTGATCTTGTTAACAGGTTGGATGAAAAATAAACATTACTGCGTCCCTCAGAGTGGCTTCAACAGTGGAAACCAATACTTCCACTGTTACATGTGCTATGGTCCAGTTGAGGTGTGGATATACTTCAATTTTGATCTCAAGGCCTAAAATGATCTCTAAAAATGTATGGACGGCTTGGATAAACCACATGAATTCAAGGTGGGCCCAACAGAGTTTACTCAGTACGATAAGAGCGTTCTGAGTAACTCAGTACACAATCTGATTTCGCCCTAAAAGTAGATGGATAGCGTGGGACACGGATGTCCTGCAAATGACTTTAACAGGGAGTTTCAGCAACGTTGGGAACCTAGGTGGGGCTCACCGTGATGTTTGTAAGAGATCCTCTCTGTCCATCTGTTTTGTGAGTTCATTGTAGGACTTGAGCCCAAAATTGATAAGGATCTGCGCTAAAGGAAAAGGTGGGTAACGAAATTCTTACCATTGAAACCTCCCAGGGGTTGACAGTGATGTGTACATGCCCTCCATGCTGTTCATAACATCATTACAGCTAAGATGAACTGAAAACACAAATATTATCCTAATTCAAAACTTCTATGCCCCCCATGAGTATTTTAGCTATGGAAGTTCAATCCTCAAATTTTCGGCCCATTTGAACATTGGATCCGGCTCTTTTTTGTCTCTAAGTCTTAAAATGAGCTCAAAAAACAGATAGACAGTGTGTATTTCTCACAACATCACAGTAGGCCCCACTTAGGTTTCCAGCGCAGGAACTTCCCACAAAAGTCGAATTCCGCGTCCGATATCATGGATAAAACACATGCATATTGACAGAGCCTACAAAGCCCATTAAAGAAAGTTGCTATGCAACATATTCGATAAGATGCATCGTGCTAGGCCTCCCAACTCGAAAATCATGATGTTGGAAAGCTTTGGACCAAATCCAAAAAGGCAGGAGTGGATTAGGTGCGGCCGGCCTACACCAACATGGTGGGGCCCTTACTGTCTGGCCCACCTTGATGTGTATGTGATATATTTATGTTGTGCACCCATTTTTCCATATCAGTTTAAGGCATGAGACCAAAATTGAAGTAGATTAGGGTCTCAGGTGTATAACACTAAAGGAAAAAGTGATGATTGACCATTTAAAACATCTTGAGGGCCATGAAAGTTTTGGATTGAGCTGATATTTCTTTTTCCCTTCATCTAGGTTTGTGCGACCTTATCAACCAGTTGGATGACAAATAAACATAATGTCAAGCCCTTTAGGGCCTGTTTGGCCAGGTGGATTAAGAGGGATTATGAGGGTAAAATCCTAAGATATGCCAAACGAGCCAAACAGACCCGATGAACTTGTCCCGGCATATAGCAAACCCATGGATCTTAAACCAATCCACTGACATCACCATCATTATCTTAAAATTGAACCCATCCCTCCTAATCCCGTTCAATCATGTCTGGGGTGTGTTTGGTTGGACGGATTGAAAGGGATTGAAATGTAAGATCCTGGGATATGCAGGGTGTGCCAGACAGACTCGGTGAACTTGTCCCGGGATATAGCAATCCCATGGATCTTAAACCAATCCACTGATACCACCATCATTACCTTAAAATCCATCCCATCCCTCCTAATCCCATGGGATCCATGCTGCCAAACAGGCCCTAAAAGCTTTTAATGGTGGTTTCCCATGTGCAGTGCATTGAGATTTGCATCTGCTTCATTTTTATTTTTATTTTTATTCTTATTTTTATTTTTATTTTTTGTTTTGCCCATGCCCTAAAATAAGCTAGAAAAATGAACGGATGGTGTGAGTGTACTACATATACATCAAGGTGGGTCTCACGGTCATATCCTCAACATGTTGGTGAGACTGGACACACCCAATCAGCTCTGAACTTAGGTAGGCCCAGCCGAGGAAATGGTTGAATGAAAATGCACACTATAGGGAACAATTCAATGAGCATGCCCACGGTTAGTTTTGTGGAGTGTGACCTTCTAATTTGTTTCATCTATTTTGCAAGACATTTTAGGCCATAAGATAAAAAAATGAAGGGGATTCAAAGCTCAAGTGGACCATACCACATAAAGACAATGACACCCAATTTTGAAACCTTCTTAGGGCCCATCATGAGGTTTATTTTCTATCCAACCTATTTATAAGGTGACACACATGTAGATGACGGGAAAACATAAATATAAACTTGATCCAAAACTTTTGTGGCACTTAAAAAGTTTTCAATGGTAAGCATTCAATCCCCACCACTATCTATGGTGTGGTCCATTTGAACTTTAGATTTGCCTCATTTTTAATTAGCCCAGGCTAAAATGATCTCGCAAAATAGATGGACGATGTAGATATAACACATACATCACGGTGGGCTCTATAGAACTTTGTCACGTCAACGCACCACACAATTTGGGTGGTTTATGCCATGAGAGCGGGCTCACCTAGACGATGCGACCCTTACTATGAGGCCCACCTTGATGTCTGTATTTTATATATCAACGTCGTCCATCCATTTTTCCATTTCATTTTAGGGCAAAAGCCCCAAAATGAAGTATTAGGTGGACCATACCATGGGAAATGATGGTGATTGGCCATTAATTGACTAAAAATGTTTTGGATCAAATTGATATTTGTTTCTTTCTTATATCCAGGTTTGTGTGACCTTATCAACAGGTTGGATGACAAATAAATATTATAGAAACATTATGTTGAGCTTAGGAAGATTTTAATGGTAGGGCATTCAATCACCGTTGTTTCCTCTTACATGGTCCACATGAGTTTTAGATATGCTTCATTCCTGGGCACATGTCATAACATAATAATAAGGAAAAGAAAAAAAAAAAACAAAAACAGTTGGACATACATGTAGAATACATACATCAAGGCAAGCCCCGGGCCAAAGGATGCGCCGTCTTGGGTGAGGGGGTTATGCTACACCATGCATTACAAGTATGTCTAAGGCTTGCAGCCCGTTGGAATAGCACCAAATAAGTTACTTTTTAGTTAATGAGTAGATAACTTATTTGAGATAAGTAAGTTTCATTTAAGATCAATTATAAGTAACTTTTTTACTTAAGGTTACCTAATTGGGCTAGCTTAATAAGTAGTAATCAAGATAAGCTATTGAATACATAGGTAGCTTAATTATCTTAGTTAACTTAGGATCCAAACTCTCCCTTAAATGATGACATGATGGTAGGTTGGACTACCTTAGTGTTAAAGCAGCTAGCATTTTGGGTTTAAGATAAAACAAGGACAACTGTACGTGGTGGACCGAGTGGATCTTATGGATGCCAGTTTCCTGCGCAGTTCCTACCTTGGGAACCCACGGTGGGGCCCACCATGATGTTTGTGAGAAATTCACCCTGTCCATCTATTTTGTGCGCTAGTTTCAGTACACTCAACCAAAAATGAATCAGATCCAAAGCTCAAGTGAGCCATGCGAGAGGAAACAGTGGCAATTGAACAACCACTGTTGAAACATTCTTATAGCCACAAAACAGCCATATGAGGATATAATTTTTTATATTCTCCATTCATCCCAATGAGAATGACCTCATAAACGATTTCAATAACATAAACATCAAGGTGAAGATTTTAATTGGAAGCATTTCTTTCCCTGATTTACCCTTTGGTATGGTCCACTTGGCTCTTGGATCCAACTAGTTTTTTATCACAGGTCCTAAAAGAGCTTGCCAAACAGATGAATGGAATGAATTTCTCATAAATATCATGGTGGCCCGCCTAGGTTCGCACCACCGCAGCAACTTAGGGCCTCTTTGTTAACACGGAATTTTTATACTTGATGCCAAATTTGGAAAATATTCTATGCTTAGTGGTGTTTGTTAACGCATAAGAAGGAAAGCGCTTCACGATTTTAAGTTGAAAATTTTCCATGATGGGAGTCCTTTGTGTTGAAATTTATCCACAATGGGAGTCTAGCTTAATGGGGAATGAAGAATGCGCTCCTTGATTATTATTTTTTAATCCAAAATTATCCCTTGTGTTGTACGCATCCCAACTTTTAACATGGGTACTTCTCTGAGCCCACCATGATGTGTGTGTTTCATCAATTCCATTCATCTATTTTTAAAGATTATTTTAGTGCTTGATACCAAAAATGAGAGGAATATAATTCTTAGGTGGACCACGCCACAGGAAAACAATAGTGATTGGATATCCACCATTAAAATTCTCTTAAGGGCCAATGTACTGTTTATTTGACATCTAATATGTTAATTAGATCATATAGATTGAAATGAATGGAAAAAACAAAGATCAGCTTGATCCAAAACTTTTATGGCCCCCAAAAAGTTTTAACAGTTAACGTTCATTCAACACTGTTTTCCTGTAACGTGGTCCACTTGAGATTGGGATATACCTCATTTTTGGTCTCATACCATAAAATGATCTAGAAACATAGATGAACAGCATGGATGAAACACATACATCATGGTGGGGCCCACATAGCACTGACCACCAGCCATTGGCCGGTGGCAGGGGAGTGGCCAATTTATTTCGGCGGACATGGATTGGATACCGACAGGTTGAGTAGCTAGACTCGCTACTGCAGTGATGTCACCAAGTTATGTGGACCCCATCATGATGTATGTTTTGTATCCATGCCGTCCATCCATTTGAAAATATAATTTTAGATAAATATCAAAAGAATGAGTCAAATCCAAAGCTCCCGTGAACCTCACCATAGAAAACAGTGGGGAGAGTGACGCCCACCATTAAAAACTTAAATAGGCCACAAATTTTTTTTTATTAAGCTGATGTTTGTTTTTTGCCTTCTTTCATGTTTGGGTTAACTTGTGAACTGGTTGGATTTCAAATAAAAATCACGGTGAGCCTTAGGAAGGTTTCGACGGTAGGCATCAATCTCCCCACTGTTTATTGTGGTGGGGTCAACTACATATTTGGATCCGCATCATTATTTATCTCATGCCCTAAAATTAAATCTCCAAATAGCTTGACGGTGTAGATAAAGCACATACATCATAGTGAGGCCCACATACATCATAGTGGGCCCACTTCTATTCAACGTGTCAGTAGCTAATCCGCATCCCCCCATTTTGGGGGGGTCATTTTAGTACGTGTGACTAAAGTTGAAGTTTACAAAATACTTAAGTGTGCCGTACAAGAGGAAATAGTGGGCATTTAGTGAGCGCCATTGAAGCATTTTTGTGGCCATAAAAGTTTTGTATCAAGCTATATTTTAGGTGTTTTCAATTCATCCAATTGGGAATGATCTTATAAACAGTTTGGATATCATATAAACATCAAGGTGGGCCTTATTTAAAGGTTTTGTTGCTACTGGTACTCAATCCTACATGACACATAATGACAATCTTCCCGCTAAGAAGAATTGAGGGCATTATGAATAATGATATTTTAGTTGTTGCATTTGATGTCTTAAATCTAGACAGATATAGAGTCTGTCGATGCCATTGACTGACTGTTCGATGTTACCTTCGATGATATTGAACAATGTTTGATCCATCGAGTATTATTCGATTTCCTCTTTTGGCTGCTGGACATATTGGTGTTGTTTTTCGATGACATCGAGGAGTGTTCGATGACATCGAAGATATGTTCGATGCCATCGAAGCTGGGTCGAGCAATCGAAGATTTCCGCAAAATCCATGTTTAGTCGTTGGACACTTTTGTCATTCTTCAATGACATCGAAAATTTATGCAGATTCATTTACGAAAATGCAGATTTTGCGATTTTTATTTCCTATTCCGCTTATACTTGTTTCTAAAGCTATAAATAGAGTTATATACGGAACTAGAGGTATTTCAGGTATTCTAAGAGGTTCTAAGTGTTTCTATAAGAGTTATAGGGTTTCAAGGGGTGGAAAAATATGAGGTTTGAGGATTGTTTAAGCCGGATAAGTCCTTTATCTTTGTAATTTGTGCTTTCATAGTGAAGTTTTCTGTCACTTTATGTCATAGTTTTTTTCTGTAAGAGTTTTCCACGTTAAAATTTTATGTTCTCTTATGTATGCTTGGCGTTATTGGATTGCTATCTTAGATCCATATCCGTGTGATTCCGCGGACCAAATCCCTACATTAGTTTTCTATTAAATATTTTAGTTTATTTAAATTAAATATAATGATTTTATCTTCATTTAATAAAAAATAATTTCTTTATAATATAAAACATTTTCAAATAGGAGAGGAGAGAGGGGCAAATGTGTCAAATTAACAAAATTTTGACATTTAAGATATTTGTTAACAAACATATTGTTTCAAATTCAAAACTTAATTTTTAGACTTTGGCCATAATTATCAAAGAAGTTTTGTTTTTATTACTTCGGATTTCAGATTCAGGTTCAGATTTCAGGTTCGGTTTTTAGACTTCAGATTTAATAAATGGGGCCTTAATGTGAACGGCTTAGTCCACGTCCTGAATCTTTGCCCGTGAAGTTATTTCCGCGTTGGAGAAAGTGACACCGTCCCTGTACATACCTCGCCTATAATCTTGTGCACCTGAAGTCATTTCGGCACGTTGGAGAAAGTGACACAGTCCCTCCTAATGAGCAGGTTCCGCGTCAAACGCGGCTAATCACAACCATCGAATACATGTTTGTATACGGCTAGAGTGTGACGGAAGCGTCAGATTGGGTGGTGACCCCAACACGTGGGACGCCCATTTCCAGCTGGAGCCTTTAGAAGGATGTTGCTGGGGGCCATCAAGATGTTTGTGTGAAATACACCCAGTCCATTCATTTTAAAACATGCGGTAAAAAAATGATCTGGAAATTTTTAATGGTGGGTGTTCAATCACCACTATTTCTTATGGGGTGATCCACTTGAGCTTTTGCTCTACTCAATTTTTAGGTTCATGCCCTAAAATGATCCGGAAAAGGGGGACAACATGGATAAAAGTTCATACATCATGGTGGGCCCCACAGCACTGGTCATCACCCAATTCGCTTTCGATCGTACAGTGATGCCCATTAACACGAGCCATTGACCGTTAGCTACTTTTGAAGGCCATAGATCAAACAAGCTGATCTGATCCAGGTTATTTATATTGAGGCCATCAACGTCCGCACATGCAAACTGACAGTCCAGCCGAGATCATTTGGCCGTAGTGTATCCTTGTGGGGCCATCATGGATGAAGTGATTCTTCATCTTTAAGCATTATTAAATCAAAATGTTCTCTTTGCTGTCAAAATTTTTCTTTAAAATAACTGTCCCACAATCAAATTACCATATTAAAATGTTTTCTTCTCGCAAAACGTGCTCTTTGTCCATAAATTTTCTTTAAAAAGTACTTTCCCACGGGCAAAAGAAAAAAGCTAGATAAAATGAAGTTTTCTTTACGCGGATTAATTAATTATGACGGTCCATTTAAAAGTTTTAACCACACCTTCCGGCCAAAATTTACATATATTTAGCAAAACTCTGTGGGCCCTACCATAATGTATGTATTTTATCCATACAGTTCATTCACTTTGCCGGATCATTTCAAGTAATGACCTAAAAAATGAGATAGATCCAAAGCTGAAGTGGACCACATCAGAATAAGGAGTGGAGATAATGACACCTATTGGTGCAACCTCATTAGGGCCTACCATGATATTTATTTGTCATCTAACTTATTCATAAGGTCAAACCTATTCATAAGGTCACACATACATGGACGAAAGCACAAATATCAAATATCAGCCTAAAAATTTCAAACCCAGGAAGTTTTCATCCATAAACGTAAACGTTCAATCCTTGCTATGTTTTTGGTGCAGTCCGCTTGAGCCTTAAGCATCCTCATTTTTGTACTCAATCTTCAAAATTATTGGCAAAAATGAATGAACGGCCAGGATAAAACATATATATCATGGTGTTCTACAGTACACCACGCAATCCGAATCCAAGAGTTACCGTCCAAAAGTGAAACCTTGGGGCTTGTTTCGTCCGTTTTATTAAAAAACAAAAAAGTTTATAAAATACTACCTATTTTATAGAATTAGATTGTAGTACTTTCTATTTAAAATACTTTCACTGAACTACCCAATCAAATTAGTAAATTTCATCCAGCTACCTTCTACAGTAGTTAGATTAACTGCTTACTTTTGTAAAAATGATAAAATGCTCTTCCAACCAGGATGCATTTTAAACAAACAATGTTCACAAATCAAGGTTTAGACACCTCTAATTCATCTTTTTGGGAACTTTTTGTTGTTGAGAACTTTGGCTTAAGTACGGTGATTTTCACAATTTAGGGGTTATTTGGCACCATGGATTTGGGGGGATTTGAGGGATTTTAAATCTTTTTATTGTTTGGCAAAAGTAATTGGGAGTTTCAAAACCATGGTAACAGCTTGGATTACACCTAAAATTCTTTCAATAATTGCATGTGTAACATGTGTTACAGTACTATTATTCTATTGGGCACATGGCCCATTAATAATATCAAAAAATAAGTAGATTATCAATTGCATCACTATTAATTACTTTGATATAATGATTAGCACCGTCCAAATATTATTGTAAATCAATAGTTAAAAATTATTAGTTACTCAAACGGACATGATCTTGTGCATGTGGCCCATCCGGGATTTGGAATTTCATCATTTATGGGCAAAGCATATATTTTAGGGGCTTATTGCAGCTATTATGTCAAACATTACATATGTCACTAATTAAATATATTAAAGTTGATTTAGTAATAAAATTCAAACCCATGTGGAATATATCATGCATAATAACTTTTGGATTAAAGTTTATTCCCAATCCAGGGGTTTCAAATCCAAGCTCCCAAACAGGCCCATCTATCCTGATTTGAGTGGATATATGACACATGCACAATTTAACAGTGTTTGTGTATCAACTGTCATACTTGAACAGAGTATTAAACAGCTTTCCAAAAATATCACCGTACTCACGTGTGCCAATCCTCTCTCTCCGAGTTACATGTGTGTGGGTACAGGTGGATGCAACCTCCGTTGAGTAGGCATTTGCCTTGGGACCAGAAATGATGATGATCTATGACTGAAGTACCACCACACGGTTGGAAATAATTGGAATGAGCGCATCGGATGCGGATTTCCTGAGAAAGTCTTCCGTTCAAAACTTAGGTGGGCCCACCGTTATGTTCGTGAGAAATTGACCCTGTTCAACCCTTTTTTGAGCTAATTTTATGACATTATGTAAAAATAAACCGGATCCAATACTCAAGTGGGCTGGAAACATGAGGATTGAACATACACCGTTGAAATATTCGTAGGGCCATATAAGTTTTGAATCAGGCTAATATTTGTGTTTTTAGTTCATCCTAGTATGAATGACGTTATGGACGGTATGGATGGCACGTAAACATCACAGTCGATCCTAGGGAGATTTCAATGGTAGGAATTCCTTTACCCACCTTTTTCCTTTAGTGCAGCCCACTTACGTGTTGGATCCTGCAAAATGTTGGTCTAAAGTTTTAAAGTGAGCTAACAAAACAGATGGACGGGGTGGATTTTTCATAAACATCTTGGTGGCACTACCTAAGTTTCGAGCACACGAACTTAGGCTTTGGCAGGAAATCCGCGTCCGGTTATGAATGAGTGGATCTCATCTTTATCTTTATGTGCCCCAACGTTAAACACGCCTCGTTTGGTGGTTGGTTGATAGCAGGTATACCGATGAGGCCAGTATGGGCGCGGATTAGATACTTACAAGGTTAGTAGCCAAATCGCCCTAAAGTGACGTCACCAAGCTATGTGGACCCCACAATGATGCGTGTGTTGTATCCATACCGCCCAACCATTTGTAGAGACGGTCTTATGGCTTGAGAATAAGAATGAGATAGATCTAAAGTTCAAGTGGACCCATCACAGAAATCATGGGATCAGTCACACCCACCGTTGAAACATTTATATGGCTCACCATGATGTATTTTTTAGATCCAAACTATTCATAAGTTAACATAGACATAGATGAAGTGAAAACTAAAATATAAGCTTGATCGGAAACTTCTGTAGCCCCTAAGAAGTTTTGAACAGTAGATGTCATTGTCCCCATTGTTTTCTATAGTGGGTTACACTTGAACTTTAGATCTATCTCATTCTTTTTCTCATACTACAAAACCACCTCTACAAATGGTTCGGCGGTATGAATACAACACACGCATCATGGTGAGGTCCACTGAGCTTGGTGACGTCACTTCAATAGCAACTTGGTATCTAATCCGCGCCCGGCCAATATGAACGTAGACATCAAATAGGCCCTATACAAATTTTATTTTTATTTTTATTTTTACTTTTTTTTAGCTTGTTAGTTAGGCCCCATACAAAATTAGTAATGCAGGTTCTATGTCAACTGTTTTGCACGAAGTTGCCTACCTGAGTTTGGGATCGTTGTGATTTCTGAGTTGGAAGGTGAATAAGAGATTGCATACCTAATGAACGGGTTGGATCTCATACAAATTCTACCAACATGGCAGTAGTTATACTCTCTATGTTAACCGAGTTACTTACGACTCTCGTCACTCGCTCAAATACTTTTCGGAGCCAGATCCACTTTACACGTTCTCATGTTTAGTCTGAAATACAAATTAATTTAAAAGTAATCCAAACTCTCAACATATATTTGAAAGGGATTTGAAACCTCCAATTACTTCATGGTGTCGAGCAATCAGGGATATGAAATCCTCCAAATTTATGGTACCAAATGACTCCTTATAAAAGGAAAGAAAAAACAAGGAAAACAAAGACGAAGAATTACATTATTTGGGCGATCTTGACCATTTAACTTGTCTATATATATAAATGGAGAGTAAGACCCTAAAAAAAAAAAATAATAATAATAAAATCAAATGGCTCATGTGATTAACCTTTTTGCAAGTGGCTAGACAGCCCAATCAAACAATGTTTTCTAAATGGCCATTTAATTATCATCGCTCAACAAACATTTGGAGCATGTGAGTGGGAACGAGAAGGATGTCATCTCCCAGTTAATCTAATTACCGTTGGAAAAATATAACAAAAGTGGATTAATGAAACCTACTTAATTTAATAAGATAATTTAAAGGAAGGTAAAAAAACATTTTAAAAGGGTACGATTGTTTACATTCCCTATAGATTAAGTACTATTTTATAAGATTCTAAAAAGGAACGAAGTTATGTATTAAAAATGAATTTTAAATCTACCATCATTTTAAACTGGTGGTGACTCATCCTCATCGCACGAGGCATTAATGTACAACAATCCAGTAGATCCATTCAAAATTTGAGACACATTGTGGATTTAGCGTATCTCTGAAATTATATCGATCAAGCAATCCCAACCATCCAATTGAATGGCTACGAAATAGATGATTAAGGGTTAAAAAAACAAGAATGATCCAAGGGCGACTTAGACCGTTCTTGCTCTGGTCATCTTCGATGAACTTGAGATTGTGGAATATTATATGTTAGTGAAACAAGGTGCCTCTTTGAGGTAGATTTTATCTTTACTAATTCAATTAGTGCTGTAGGTTTTTCACACGCTATCTTTAAGAAACAATGTCCAGCGTGTATATATATATATATATATATATATATATATATATGTGTGTGTGTGTGTGTGTGTGTGTGTGTGTGTGAAAAAAAAAAATCAACCCTAAATTCACCAAACCCATTTTCTTTCATTACTTAAAAAAGAATTTAAAAAGAGAAAAAATAAATAAAAATCCATTCACATAAGATACTCCAATCATGTGAAATAAATTTATTGCTGTGCCTGAAAATTCAGAGACAGTTAAAACAAGCCCATTAACACTCAGGAAAAGCAAATCAAGTCCACTAGCAAAATAAATACTACATAAGATGCTCCAACCATGAACAGTGAGCCCAACCCAACGGGCGGTCAGGGTTGACTGATTGAATTGTGCACGTAGACCCTGTGCAACTTGGAGCACTAGATCCTATACTGCCACAGGGGCACTGATTTATTTATAGTAGATATAATATATATACTCTATAAGAAGAAACAAATGTGACACGACGTGAGATAGCCAGGTGCAGGGACACGTTGACGACTTGCCCCGTATACCTTTGATGAGGGTTACAAAAGCTTGGGATAGAGTAGAGAAAAGAACAAGCGTCTGAAAGGAGTGGAGGATCTGTTTGTGCTTTGGAGGGAGAAGTAGTGATTTGTGAGCGCCTTTTGGGTAAGTGAAGGTGTCTTTGTAGTTGAAGGAATGGAGGATTTGGAGTGTTTCCTGATGGAGGGGCCAGACATTTGGCCAGGTTGTCCTGAGTTAGAGAACTCTTTCAGCTCTTCTTTGGATGCTTGGTGGAATGGCCACATCTCTGACTTAGACGGCAATGATTTAAATCTCACCTCTCTCTTGGAGGAAGGTGACTCAGTCCACCACCAGCATTCCTCGTCTATCGGTTCTACACACCAAAATGAAGAACAGCAGCAGCAGCAGCAACGAGAACAAGAAGCAGAACAACAACAGCAGCAGCAACAACAAGAACAAGAAGCAGAACAACAACAAGAAGTTAATAGGTTCCTTGAATCAGATGGCTTTGATTCGGAACTCTTCTCCCTCTTAGAAGACGGATCAACCCTCCGACCATCATCGTCAGTTGGCTCTATAAACCAGATTGAACAACTACAACAACAGTCAAATGATGACGAGGGAGCGGAAGAGGAAGAATCGGATAGTGAAGATAAGAAGGCCAATGCACCCAACAGTAAGAACTTGGTATCAGAGCGAAATAGGAGAAAACGGTTAAACCAGCAACTCTTCAGCCTGAGATCTCTCGTACCAAACATCACAAAGGTAATCATTTACATTCATGTTTATAAATCATCTTATGCGTGCATTCCATTTCAAGTACATCTCAACACATCATCTGTATTGGCACTGATGCCATGAGAAAATATCTAATTGCACCAAGAGATGTAGTAGCCATAAAAGTATCATATGACGTTGAGAAATTGTAGAGGAATTTACAATGTTTATTTTTATTTTTTTCAAAACAACCAAATTAAGATCAACAAAGACATCCTTACATTAGATATGAACACACCACAAACATTACCAAAATGACTGTAATATAAAAAATAAAAATAAAAAAATGTATGTTTTTCATACAAATAATAAATGATACTATATATGATTCTAACTGCTATTGATTTTGTTGTTAAAGATGGACAAGAGATCTATTCTCGTCGATGCTCTAGCTTACCTACAAAGCATTCTGCAACAAATTGAGAGGGAGAAGGAGAATAACAACATCACAGAGGACTCTTCCTGCGACGATGACTCCCTTGTTGTGCAGGAAGAAATCCCACCAATGCAACCTCAAGAATTATTTCCGTGCGATTCTCCTCCAGCTATATCACAGGTTTTGGTTTAAGGTTCTTAGGTTTTTCTTCTTCTTTTTCCATCTCTAACTCGATCAGGTGTGCATTGATAGGATGGTATTAACCATATTACCCAAGAGACCCAGTGAACACGTCGATCAATGCAAACCGACGAACCGATGGGCCACCTTCCTGATGGGCTAATAGTAAAGAACTGCAGATATTGCATGTTTCTAACCCTTCGATCTATAGGCTTACTGGTTTGGGCTGGTTTGGGGCTATTTCTCATCCAAGAAGTGGTCCACTAATCCATGGGTTGAAGGGTTGATAATCACTTAATAATTGGTACCCGACCCAAATTGCATCTTGTGATTATTCTCTTGTTAGTAGTGAAGGTCTGTTAAGTATATGGATATTTGGTTTTTCTAGATTGAAGTGGAGATGTTTGATGAAGAGAGGTTTGTGCTAAAGATCGGCTGCAATAGAGCAATGGGTGCACTGAGTCAAGTGCAGCGGGTGATAGAATCTCTAGGCTTAGAGATCACTTGCAATTCTGTCAACCAGATCGACCGTGATCACATGATCACCACCGCTTTCCTTCGTGTAAGTTGTCTATGACATACACAAACCTCACATGTGTAAACGAGGAATCTTTGTTTGGGATTGTGGAGCCGCTCATTGACCGAAGTGATCATCAGGTGAATCATACATGTGTGTGTGTGTGTGTGTGTGTGTGTGTGTGTGTGTGTGTGTATAACTATTTAAGAGAAATTGACAAATTGTCCAATTTCTACATACATGCATGTATCCCACCTGACACTTATTTCAGCCTGATAGTAAGATCTGGCACCTATCCAAATTGCCTGATGAGCAGCTCTGATCACATACAGACATTCATGACCATTTCCACATGTGAGGTGGGTCCCCTCAGCATTTCTCCATTTATATCTTTCAGTCAGTGAGAATGTTTTTTCTGTATATATGTTGGAACATCACAGGTAAAGAAGAAAGGTGTTGTCACGGAAGAAAAGCTCAAGAATCGTGCGAAAACAATGGCATTGAAATTGGGTCTTCTTCTCCCAAATCCCTCAATTCATTAGATATAAACCATGGCAATGGAATTGCTTCTCCTCCTCCTTCCTGTTGTGAGTAGATTGTAGATTGTAAACAATGGCGATCGAGCAATTCTAGCCGTCCAATCAGGCTTCCATCAGAAGGGCGATTGAATGAAAGGCAGTTTTCATCAAATGAATGATTGAAAACAAAAGGGTCATCAGCTAAAGCTCAACAAGAGAAATATGATGGACTAGATAATCATAGGGGCACTTGTTTCTGCGGACTGGATTAGTGTCCACATATGCCATGCGTATCATGGATGAGCTTCCATAGTTACAAAACTGCAGCGGTTGCACATTTTTTCCTAGCCCTGGTACTGCAATAATCATATTTATATTTATTTGAGAACCATTTCACATTTTCAAACTTTTCTTATTGCCCGTGAATGACATGACCTTAAAAAGAGAAAATGAAATAAATGCCTATAATGAGTGGTCGGTGCTTTCATTTTGCTGAGAGAATCTATTTTGTCCTGCTAACACAAACTGTACACGGGTCCAACCTAGTGGAGCTTTTTTTTTTTCGGAAAAAGATATATAATTTCATTTGCAACCAACAGATATACAACTTACCTGATGATTCAGGAGGGCAACCACGAAAAAAAACCTGGACCTCTCCTATCATATGCTCTACGTATCAACGGTAAGAAAACTCAAAAAAACCCGGACCTCTCCTATCATAAACCTAGTGGAGCTTGGTAAAGCTCAACTCAGCTCGTCCACTAGTTGACTCCATCTCAAACTCGGCTCGGCTCGGTCTTTGAGCCTGATTGGCTATCTTAGTTCGGCTTGCTCAACATCTCGGGATAGTTCGAGCTAAGATCGAGCCAGTGTGGCATTTTCTCATACACATGAAGTGCACCTTTAAATTCTCATGTTATGAAAAACAACAGTAGCAGTTTATAGGTATTTCATCAAACACTTGACAGAAAACATCAAAATTAAGATACAAGAGTATTTGTTTCATATCCATACCTTCCTCACCACTAGCCAACACTTCGTTGAGTCATTTCATCAAACACTTGGTAAGCAACATTAATGCTGAAATAACCGAGTCAGCGAACTGGTTCGATCTGAGTTGGATTCAAGTTGGGGTTGATCCGAGTCAAGTCGAGCTTGGGCAAGCTCAAACTCGGCTCAATATATTTCAAGCTCAAAAAAATCAACTCGACTCGACTCGAACTCAGTTTTGAACTAAGTCGAATCGAGCTTTTTCGAGTTGAGTCAAGCAAGCTAACTCGATTCATGTACAGCTCTAAGTTCGATCAAACCTTCCAGTAATAATTTTGGTCGACCGAAGTTGGATTCTGGTCAACTCAAAATCCTTATGATGTTTCCAGTCGACCAAATGCTAGGTGGGGTTGATCGAATGAAATACGCAAGTTATACATAAGTGTGTGTTTTGTTTTTTATTTCATGCAAAAATCTATATAAATCTTTGTAATACGGAATTAATGTTAATCCGTTTATCGTAGATATAGCTTACATGATTTTTAGGGTTTTAAATAGGAAAATCTAAAGCTTTCTTCTCTATAAGTTGTTCCATTTCTTGTAAATTTTTTATTATTGTGAATTGTTTGTTGCTTGGTACTATGGTTTTTTTCCCACAAGGGTTTTTTCACTTAATATCTTTGTGTTTCTCTGTGATTTCTCGATTTTCATTTCTCTATTCGCATGTTTGATTCATTATATATAAGGTTGCTTCTATTATTAATAGATGGCGGATGCACATAACAAGTGGTATCAGAGCATAGGCTTTAAGTTTGGGTTTTATATTGGATATGAGACAGATTCAAAGGGATCAAATGTAAAGTTCGAGACAGAAGTTTACATATAAAAATAACTTTAAATTATGAAGGTTAAAGATGAAAGTCATTTTATTAAGGAAATAAGATTTTTTTATTATTATTAAAAAGGAAACAGATGTACGGCCTACAACTTCAAGCAGGACCCACATATTAGAATGTAGGCAGTGTCGAGTTCGGGTTTGCTACAGGTTAATGGGTGTGTGGTGCGTGAATGTCCCTCGAACTGTGCTCTGCTTACTCGTTGGCTGTTGGTTGATCATTGACTGGTGAACATGCTCTGCTTGCTGGGGAAGAATACGTCCAGTTGTTGGCCCCTAATCGATCGCTACAACAAAAGGGCCCCTACTCCTGATCAATTGTGTCCCCTCTCCTAGAGAAGTAAACGTTGCTCGTTGGATTGCATTGAAGGGATTCAAATTGTGAGATCTCAGATGATATAGTCTAATCGTGCCTCCTGATTTCACCTTATAAAGATTCCCTCCCCTGTGCAAATCTCCTGATACCTTCTTGCGTTGGCCATCTATTGTTGATGCTTGCATTGAGGTTCTAGATTGCCTCCACTAGAGTATCACAGTAGGTGCACTTTAATGCAATCTACACTCCTACTTTTTAGATTTTAGCGTCCATCGAGACCGCCTTTAGAATTCAGAAAGGGGTGTCACAAGCATGCCTTGCCAAACCAAGATGTCTTGAAACTATGAAGGAAGAGAATTAAGACAACCATATCTGAGAGTGATTAACACAATTCAATTATGCTTGGCTGACGAGGCCCTTTATAATGTTATTAATGAGGCGAATATAATGGGCTTGTGGGCGAGGTTAGAGAGCATGTACATGACGAAGTCGCTCTCCAATCACCTATATATGAAGAGACAATTGTACACTCTTAAGATGATGGAAGGGTCATATCTCTCTGATTGCATCAATGCCTTCAACAAACTCATTTGCAAGCTACCAAGTGTGAAGGCATAGATTGATTAAGAAGATAAGCCTAATTTTGTTGACGTCCCTTCCAGATTCCTATGAGAATTTGATGGATACCTTTTGCAATAGTAGGGATTACTTAGACCTTGATATCGTTACCTTTGTCGTTCAATCGAAGCAATAAAAATGAAATAACGGTGGGGAAGGTACTTATATATCCAAGATCCAAGTCGAAGGGCAACCATAAGTTAAAGTGTTAAAATTGTGGGAGGACGGGATATCTAAAGGACTACATAAATCCTAAAGCCTAGGAAGATGAGAATTCAGATAATTTACAAAATAAGGTCAATTCAGTGGAATTTAGTGAGGAGATGAGTGGCTACAACGTATTGTCTATGTCCAAGGTCAGACACTTGTATAAAGAGTGAATTTTGGATATATGGGCATCGTATCACATGTGTCCTCATTGAAGTTGGTTCACTACGTAGAATGCGTATGATGGTGGCCTGGTTATTATCGGCAAAATCATACCTGTAAGATGACTAGAATTGATTTAGTGTGCATTAGAATGTTTAATAGAGTAGAGCATAATCTGACATATGTGAGGTACATTCCAGACCTGAAGAAAAATTCGATATCTCTAGGAGCTCTTGAGGCACTCGGGTACAAATTTGTTGGGTATGAAGGTGTCCTTAAAGTTTCTAAAGGGGCGCTCACTATTATGAAGGCACAACGAAGCGAAAACCTTTACGAGTTGATTGGGATAATTATATTAAGTGGAGTTACAGCGTCTGTAGAAGCATCCATATCTGCATGTGTGTGGCATGCCCGCCTAGGCCACATGAGTGAGCGTGGCATGAAGGTACTACTCAATCGTGATTTAATTCCTACTTTTAAAAAGTTTAATTTAGATATATGTGAGCATTGCATATATGGTAAATAATTAAATTTACCAATTAAAACTAGAAAACATGTAAGTAACGGACAACTTAACTATGTGCATTCTAATGTATGAGGGTTGCTGCCTATTGTTTCTAGAGGAGTCGTCATTCTTCATAACATTTATTGACGACTTCTCTAAAAAGGTGCAGGTTTATTTCATGAAGAATAAATCCGACGTGTTTGACACTTTCAAGTCATAGAAAGTTATGATTGAAAAATAGTCAAGACGACAATTGAAAGTTTTGAGGACCAATAATGGCAGATAGTTTACTTCAAAAGAATTTAATTTGTTTTATAAAAACAAGGGGATCATGAGGCTTAATATAGTAAGGCATACACCAAAGTAGAATAGTGTGGCGGAGCATCTAAATCAAACTCTTTAGGAAAGAGAGTATTTTAAGTAATGATGGGTTGGGCAATAAGCTATAAGTTGAGGCTATTAACATGGCTTGTTATTTAGTAAATCGATCTCCGTTTATACCGATTGATTAAAAATTTTAGAGGAAGTATGGAGTGGTTATGAAATTGACTACTCAGGGGATGCGGATATTTAGTTGTAATGCTTACTCTCATGTACTATCAGTTGAGAAAGATAAACTAGACCAAAGGGCGAAAAAGTATACTTTTGTCGGCTATAGTAATAGCATGAAATGATACAGCTATATGATCGGATTTCTCGAAAAATTATATTTAGTCATGATATCAAATTCAATGAGGATTCCTTATATTGGGAGGATAAGCATATAAGAAACTGAAAAATTGGTTGTTAATGTGAAAATAGATAAATTTGAAATACCTGAAAAAGTTATGCCACAAAAAGAGGTATAGGAAGAGGTGGTGGCACCACCTGTCAGGAGAAATTCACTAAAAAATCATAGGCTACCGTTGAGATACAGAAATGACTCTGATGTTGCATTTGCCCTCATTACAGATGAGGGGGATCTGTTTACCTTTCAGGAAACATTAGATGACTCAGACGTCGAGAATTGCATGACAGTGATGCATGATCAGATGAATTCTATAGACAATAATAAAACGTGGGAGCTGGTGGAGCTTCATGTTGGGAGAAAATGATTGGGTACAAGTGGATCTTTTGTAAAAAAAACCGGATAGGTATAAAGAGAGACTAGTTATGATGAGCTATGCTAAAAAATAAGGCATTGAATTCGGTGAGATATTTGTGCCAGTTGTGAAGTAGATATCTATTAGATTTGTATTAGTGTTGGTTACCTAATACAATCTAGAATTAGAATTGTTAGATGTGAAAAAAGCTTTTCTACATGAGAAACTAGAAGAGCATATTTACATGAAGGAACCTTAAGAGTTTGAGGTACAAGGAGCAGAGAATAAGGTTTGCAGGTTAAAAATGTCATTGTACAGCCTAAAATAGTCTCCTAGGCAGTGGTATAAAAAGTTTTATTCTTTCATGATGAGCCAATAATTTATCAGAAGTGAGTTCATTCATTGTGTTTACTTCAGATCAACATATTGTATATTGATGATATGCTTATCGTCAGCATAGCATGTTTGAGATGAATATATTGAAGGCTCAATTATCCTAAACATTTGGGCCATCCATTATGTTGTACATTAGATCTAGATCAATCATCATATGGAGCCCACCTTTGATGTTGATCGTCCATTGTGTGAGCCATTCATCATTAAGGGCCCACTATAGGTCATCCATCATGTAGGGCCTTCCATCAATGTTAATTGTCCTTTATGTGGGGCTCCACAATCTCCATTATCCATCACTCATCACATGGAGTCCACATTTGATGTGTCCATAGTGTGGGCCCTACCTTCAAAGTGGATTGTCCATCATGTGGGGCCCACTTTTGATATCCACCATTCATCATGTGCAATGCACCTTCTATGTGAATCATCCATCATGTGGCCCATTTTGGATATGGGTTATCCATAATGCGAGACCTTGGATGTGGACCGTCCATTAGGTGGGGCTCACTTGATGTGGACTGTCCATTATGAGGGGCATGTGGGCCATTCATCATGTGAAGCCCACTTTGTCCATTTTGTGGGCCCACCTTGATGTGGACCATTAATTATGTGGGGCCCCATCTTCATTATGGGTTGTTCGTCATGTGGGCCCACCTTCAATGTCCATCATCCATCATGTGGGTCTCATGTTTGATGTGGACTGTCCATTAAATGGGACCCACTTAATGTGCATGTTGCGTCATGCCACACGGATGCGCTCTGTGGATTGACTCCTAAAAGATATCACGTAGTGCTCTGATCAGGGTCATTCCCTAAAAGACATCACGCGACGCTCTGCCCACGGTCATTTCTTAAAAGATCGTCATAGGTAGTTACTTTCAAGTTAAGTAAAGACAATTATTTTAGCTCATTTCGAAATTATACATTTTTTGTAGTATATGTATTAAATTGAATTCGATTTGCGAATTATAAAGTTCTTTTAATATCGATCTTTGCTCAATATATCGAAACGTGTTATATGGTACTAACGTGTAAATTCCGACTTAGGATGGAAGTAACCCTATGAGCCGCCATCACACTCACCACCAAACAGATTGTTTTGTAGGGTTTAAGTGTAAGGAGCCAGTAGGACGACATGAAGATTTATTTTTATTTTTTAATTGTTGTTATTAAATAAATTTCAATGTATTTGTTATATATTAGGCTGGTGGAAATTGATTTTTTAATGTAATAAAGTTTACTTAAATTTGGATGGTTGAAATAGTAGACAATTCAATTAATGAAAATGAATGATCATTTATTTATTTTTATTTGGTCTCTGATTACATGTGGAATTGAATGGAAATTGAAATTTGTCATATTATATCCTCAAGCTTCCGGATTCGAATTCGGGCTTGGCCAACTTGGGTTCCGAATTTCGGGGTGTGACACTCATGATGACTCATATTGAATGTGGGGCCCCACATTAAGGTGGGCTCACATCAAAGGTGGTCCCCAAATGATATATAAGTTCTCATCAAAGTGTGGCCAATTTTTAAGGAATTACCCAGTATAACATATTTTGCCAATATGAAACAAAAATCTCATAACAACACATTATTAATAAGTTTGGCATACTATCATATGGAAATCAACATCAACAATTTGAAAGAAAAATAAAAATACTATTTAACAATTTAAATAAGTGTATATACTACTAGTAGGAATGAATAACATATATTCTAACACAATTAAAATTAACATTTAAGTCGCATCATGTTAGGAAATGGAAATATATGTCAAACATATAACATTTGTGCAACTATAACGATGAAAGAAAAAAAGAAAGAAACAATACTATATATATGAACGCTCAGCTACGCACCGGTTCGCACGTCATTACGTGCAAACCTTCCTATCAACCGTCAGATAAGGTTGACGGTCTAGATGAAGGTACTCTTAGCACGAGCTTAAAAAAGAGAGTTTCCTTCTCTCGTACACTTCTTCACCCACTCTCCGAAGGATGCGACGAAAGCCTTTTCAGATAAAACTCTTTTGCTGGGAAGCTAGGTGGGTCCCACCAAGATATTAATAATAAATCCTCACCATCCATACATTTTTAAAAATAATTTTATAGTATGAACCCAAAACTGAGGTAGATCAAATTCTCAAGTGTGCCACACAGTGTTGATTGAACTCTCACCATCATAAACTTCCTAGGGCTACCAGAATTTTGGATCAAGCTAATATTTTCTTTTTTTCCATCATCCAGGTCTGCATGACCTAATTTACAGGTTGGATGTCAAATAAATATCACGGTGGGCCCTAAAAAAATATTTAACAGTGAGAATCATTATCACCGCTACTTCCTATGGTGTGGTCCACTTGAGATTTGGATTTGCCTCAGTTTTGGAATAATGCATTGAAATGATAAGGAAAAATGGATGGACGGGGTAGATTTCTCAAAAATATCATGGTTGGCCCCACCTAGATTTCCAATGAACTTTGTAACTTGCGTGCGTAAATAGGGGGTAGATTTGATTTCCCGTGAAAGCCTTTAGCAAGAAGTTCCTGCACAAGGATGTTGGGTGTGGCCCACTACCATGTTTTTGGGAAATATACTCCGTTCATCCGTTTGTCGAGCTCATTTTAGGAAAACCAACCAAAAACGAGGTGGATCCAAAACTAAAGTGGGCCACACGAGAGGGAAAATTGAAAAAAGAAATACCTACCGTTGAAACCTTCCTGGGCTCCGCCTTGATGTTTATATGCCATCAAAACCATTTATAAGGTCATTAACATAGGGATGAATTGAAAATATAGAAAATTTTTTCCGAAAAAAATCTTTTATGATCATAAAAATGTTTCAATGGTTCTCACTGAAACCCTACTATTTCCTCTCGTGTGGCCCAGTCGAGTCTTGGATCCACTTCATTTTTTGTCACTTGTCCTAAAATTAGCTTGCAAAATGGAAGAACGGAATATATTTTCTAAAAAAATAGTGGTGAGTGTTGAGACTCAAATATTGCATAATTTTCCTCATTTATATCTTGGTTTTATGAACATAAATCATCTTAATATCGTATTTTACTCATGTATGTGTTGCAAGGTGAATTTAAGAGCTTGGATTGAAAAATGGTGCTAAAAAGTAAGAATGTGATGCTAAAAAATCATCAAGGCAAGAGATAGATCATAGGAGACCAAGATTTAAGATTTTCCATGTTAAAGATCCAAGAAAACCAAGTGAGGAATGAAGAGAATCGAAGATTTGAAGTGAAGAATCCCGAAATTGTCCTGAAAAAGTGTTTTCTGAAGCTGTGAAGTTTATTTTGAAAAACTACACAGCAGGAAGTCTGTTTTAAACGAACTATGCAGCAAGAAGTCTATTTTAAAAAATATGTATATTTTAGACGATTTCTAGGGTTTTTCAACTTTATACGAAAATTGGAGTTCCTTACTTATAAATAGGGCTTCCTAGGGCATTCCTAAACATTATTCAAGGCATCCCAAAGGAAAATTTAGGATTTTTAAAAAGTTTTTAGTTTTATTAAAGCTTTGTAAGTTGTTTTTTTAGATCTTTTCTATTTGCATTTTTTTTCTGTATTTCTTGTTGCTTTTTATTTCTACAATTTAATTACATTTTTTCTAAGTTCCCTTTAGCCCAAGCTAGAAGGGAAGTACATGGGTTTAATATTTCTTTACGATTATGATGATTGATTGTTTTAATGATGAGAAGAATGGTGTATGCATGTTATCTATTATTTAGGTTTTGTTTTTTTATCCTCTTGTGAGATCCATATGTTTCCATCATAAGAGATCTACATTGATGGATAGGCTTACCCTAAATCACTCAGATTTTCTAGATAGGAGATGTTCTCAACCTGTTATATTTCTTTGATATTCATTATCTTGTAGATATTGAATACTTAAAATCACTGGCGCTTGAGAATATATGTTAATGGTGCAAATCTATCACTTTCTAATCTTTTATATCATTTATTAAAATATTTAAATTGTTTTATTTTTCGATTAGGCTGACCATAGTGCTCAGATCCTAGTTGTGTTATCCAAGTCATCATGATTTTGGAACATTAACCTATGTATGAAACTTTAAAGCTTAGGTGTTATTTTATTTAGTTGAATTACATCCATTAAAAAATCCTAAAATCAAATCATTAGATTAATTTTTATTACTTAGTTTGTTTTGCATTTGATTTTTTTCTTCTCACAATTAATCTCCCTGTGGGATCGACCTTGTATTTACGGGATACTACTTACGAACCTTTGCACTTGGAGTCAAGCAATCAAGTTTTTGGCGCCGTTGCCGGGCAGAGACTGAAATAGATCAGATCTGTGCAAGATAGCTAAGGTAAGTTCTCTTCTAAACTCTCTAAATTTTCTGTAGATTTTTTTTTTCTTTTTCTTTGAAAATAAATTCAGTTAGGTCTTTCAAGCACTGACTATGACATAAGGTTGCCATGCTTGGGATATTATCACTCAAGTGTTATGGTTGTCCTACAGTTGCTGTTTGATCACAAAGATCATCCGCTGAATCTATTTTCCAAATTAGCATAGTTTAATTTCTGCATTAGTTTTACTTTGTTGATTTATTTATTATTATTATTTTTTAAATTGAACCCTCATGGTCGGCCCTGCCGCCTAGGTTGTTGATTTATTTTTGCTTTATGGATTGAACCCTCATGGTCGGCCCTGCCGCCTGGGTTGTTGATTTATTTTGCTTTGTAGATTGAACCCTCATGGTCGGCCTTGCCGCCTGGGTTGTTGGTTAAGTTTTTTTTTTATTTTAAGTATCATACTTGATATTTGAATTAGTGGTATTTTTTATGTGGTGTGGATGGTTTATGTCCCGTTGGAGTAGGGATCAAAACAATCGACCCTCCTCTGAAGGGGGACTAATTCTAAGCCTCGATCATTCACTTAGAAGAGACACTCAACATCATTTGGATTCCATGGCAGACCTAGTTGATAATCCAAATCCAAATCTGCCAAATCCAACTATAAATCAAATAAAGAAAATTAACATAATCCTCCCCTTGAGGATGAAAATGAAGTTCATAGGAATGTGTTAAACCAACCACAGACTTTACGTGAACATTTACACCCTGAGAGATCAACTTTACCATCTTGCATAGTTTTCCCTACTCATACAGGGAACATTAATTTTAAACTAGGTATGATTCAATTAATTCATAAATTTCATGGCTTGGATTCTGAAAGCCCCTACTTGCACCTCAAGGACTTTGAGGAAGTACTTGCAACATTACAAGTAAATAATGGCAATAGGGATGTACTTAAGCTTAAGTTATTCTCATTTTCTCTAAAGGATCCGGTCAAAGCATGGCTCAACTCTCTAAGACCTAATACCATCACTTCATGGCAAGCCTTAAGTAGAGAGTTTTTGAAAAAGTTCTTTTCCGAGCACAAAACAAATGCACTAAAATAAGAAATCATGTCATTCTCCCAAAAGGGGAATAAACTATTTTTTCAAGCTTGGGAGTGCTTCAAAGACATTCTAATTACTTGTCCACATCATGGTTATGAACCATGGCACGTGATTGATGCTTTCCGAAAGGGGCTCACCATGGATACCCGTCAGTTCATAGAGATGATGTGTGGTGGAACCTTTCTTGACAGAGATCGTAATGAAGTTTAGGATTTTCTAGATATGTTAGCAAAGAATACGCAGACATGGGATGTCTCTGCTAAATCAGACCAAACTAGACCCATTCCTAGAGAGAAAGTGGGAATGTATGTCCTAAGAGAAGAAGACGACCTTAATGCAAAATTCGCTGCATTGGCTAGAAAGGTCGAAGCCTTGAAAATTAGGAAGGTTGATATGGTTAAAGCAAATACTTCCTTAGGTAATTTTTGTAGCATTTGTGGTGGTACAGACCATGACACAAAGGATTGTCCAATAATCTCAGTTGTACAAAATATCACGCATGAGCATGATCAAGCAAATGCTATAAATAACTACCAAAGGTCAGTTATGCAACCAATGGAAAACACGTATAATCCAAATTGGCGTAACCATCCTAATCTTAGTTGGAGGAATGGACCACAAATTAATGCACTTAATGCACCTCAAATGCCTCCACAAAACAACTTCTTCGGGGCACCTAACAATGCATTATATGTGCCCCCCAAAGCGATCATCTGTGAAGGATGCATTGACTGCATTCATAAACTCTCAAGCTCAAATGAATCAGTCTTTAATCCAATCAAATCAGGAATTAAAGACAGTTGTGGTTAGGATTGAGACTCAACTAAATGCTAGGAAAAAAGGTACTCTTCCTTCTCAACCTGTACCAAACCCTAGAAATACACATTTCATTGGAGACTCAAATCCAAGTGAGCTACATCATGAACAAGTTAAGGCCATCATTACCTTGAGAAGTGGAAAAGAGGTCGATAACAAGATAATGCAATAGGTAGAAATACCGGAGGATAAGCCACTATCTCAAGAAAATAATGAACCGGCTATAGTTCAAGAGCCGCAATAGCAAAAGGATAAAGAGACTAAGTCATATGAGCTTCCAGTTTCATTCTCATCTAGACTTCGGAATCCGATTGTCTCTATGAAATATCAAGAGGTGTTGGATGTGCTCCAAAAGGTTACTGTTAATATTCCTTTGCTCGATGCCATTAGACAAATTCCATCATATGCTAAATATCTCAAGGACTTGTGCACTGTAAAGAGAAAATTAAATGTGCACAAAAAAGCCTTCCTTACTGAGAAAGTGAGCGCTATCATTTAACAAAGGGTTTTACCAAAATACAAAGACCCGGGAAGTCCCACTATTCCTTGTATTATTGGAAATTTCCAAATTGAGCATGCTTTACTAGATTTTGGTGTAAGTGTCAACTTAGTACCATATTCAGTTTACAAACAAATTGGGTTAAGCGAGCTTAAACCAACCACGATTACACTCCAATTCGCTGATCGCTCTATTAAGGTACCAAAGGGAATTTTAGAGGACGTGCTAGTTCAAGTGGAGAAATTCTACTTCCCCGTGGATTTTATTGTACTAGACACTGAACCATGTATAAATGCTAGCGCTCAAGTTCCCATCATTTTAGGCCACCCATTCCTGGTAACTTCAAATGCAACCATAAATTGCAGGAATGAAATGATGAACTTGTCTTTTGATAACATGACTCTAGAGCTAAATATTTTTCAATCTATGTAAGCAACCCATTGATAATAATGAAATTCATAAGCTGAATTTCATGAACTACTTGATAGAAGAAGAGGAATTGAAACCTAGTCTGATTGAGGAATTGATTTAAGTCATTGGGGACTTGAAAAATTCTGATTTAGAAAAAGTGTTTGCCGAAATTTGTAATGATAATGAGAGCACAACCACCCAAGACATTGGTATGTACTAATGGAGACCGCGCACTCAAATCCTATCTATCGAGGACTCGCAACCTCTGCCATCACCAACCAATATTTCAAAGCTTGATTTAAAACCACTACTAAATGAGCTTAAATATGTATACTTAGGTAAAAATAAAACTTATCCTGTGGTAATCTCTTCATTTTTAGACAAAGATCAAGAGATTAAATTGTTGAATGTTCTAAGGGACTACAAAGGAGCCTTGGGCTGGACCATTTTTGACATCAAGGATATAAGCCCTTCCATATGCACCCATCAGATCCACCTCGATGAAGACACCAAACTAATTAGACAACTTCAAAGGCGTCTCAATATAAACATGATGGAGTTGTAAAAAATGAGGTGATCAAATTATTGGATATGGGAATCATCTATCCAATATTTGATAGTGTTTGGGTGAGTCTAACTCAAGTAGTCCCAAAGAAATCTGGAATAACTATTATACAGAATTCTAATAATGAACTCATACCAACACGTATCACCACTGGTTGACGTGTTTGCATTGACTATAGAAAATTAAACCAGGTCACAAAAAAGGACCATTTTCCTCTACCATTCATTGATCAAGTTTTAGAGAGGGTAGCAGGTCATTCCTTTTATAATTTTCTTGATGGATATACCGGATATAACCAAATAGAGATAGCCTTGGAAGACCAAGAGAAAACCACGTTCACGTTTGCTTTCAAACGGATGCCATTTGGATTGTGTAACGCCCCAACAACTTTCCAATGGTGTATGTTAAGTATTTTTTCAAATATGGTTGGGAAGTTTCTTAAGGTTTTCATGGACGACTTTTCTGTATTTGGGAGTAGTTTTGATAAATGCTTCTATAATTTATCTCTTGTCTTGTCTAGGTGTGAAGAGAAACACCTTGTCTTAAATTGGGAGAAATGTCATTTCATGGTTCAAAAGGAAATTGTTTTGGGCCATGTTATCTCCAAAAATGGAATCGAGCTAGATCGCTCAAAACTCGACATTATAACTAATCTATCTATCCCCCAAATTGTTAGAGATATTAGATCACTTATAGGGCATGCTGGTTTTTATAGAAGATTCATCAAAGACTTTAGTGCCATTACTAGACCCTTGACTAATCTTCTTTAAAAGGATGCTCCATTTAAGTGGACAGATGAGTGTGTAAGTACTTTTAATAAAATTAAATCATCCATTACCACTGCACCTATCATGCGTCTACCAGATTGGACGCTTCCTTTTGAACTAATGTGCGATGCAAGTGATTATGCCATAGGGGCTGTTTTGGGCCAAAGGAAAGATAAATAGCCCTACGTTATTCATTATACGAGTAGAACTTTAAACTCAGCCCAAGTGAACTACTCAACAACTGAAAAAGAGTTACTTACAGTAGTTTTTGCTTTGGATAAGTTTAGGTCCTACTTGTTGGGATCCAAAGTGGTTATTTTCACAGACCACTAAGCTTTGAAATATTTGTTATCTAAGAAGGATGCAAAGCCGAGACTTTTGAGATTGATCCTCCTACTCCAAGAATTTGACTTAGAGATAAAAGATAAGAAAGGAGTAAAAAAAGTAGTGGCCGATCAACTCTCTAAATTGGTGTTAGATGATTCCACTGAGGAGATGAATATTTAGGATGCTTTCCCTGATGAACAATTATTTGCGATCTCCAAATTGCCTTGGTATGCGATATAGTGAATTATCTTGTAACGGGAAAAGTGTCGTATCATTGGAAGTCACAAGATAGGAAGCGTTTTGAAACCGAGGTTAGGAACTTCTTCTAGGATGACTAGTATTTATATAAATATGGGACTGATCAAATTTTTAGACGTTGTGTCCCAGAGGATGAAGTTCAGAGTGTTATTTCCTTTTGTCACATGGAAGCATGTGGTGGCCATTTTTCTTCTAAGAAAATGACTACAAAAATCCTACAGTGTGGTTTTTACTAGCCTACCATGTTTAAAGACACTCATGCTTTCTGTGTTGCTTGTAATAAATGTCAAAAATTGGGAAGAGTGTCCCGGTGCAACATGATACCTTTATTCCCAAGTTTACCATTGGAGATTTTTTATTGTTGGGGTATTGATTTTATGGGCCCATTTCCCTCTTCTTTTGGATTTCTTTATATATTGGTTGGTGTGGACTATATTTCAAAGTGAATTAAGACAGTTCCAAGTAAGACCAATGACAACAATGTGGTCATACGATTCCTTAAGAAAATTTTTTTTGCTAGATTTGGAACTCTAAAGGCCATCATTAGTGATGGCAGGTCTCCTTTGCAATAGGATATTTGACGCTTGGATGAAGAAATATAGCATCAAGCATAAAGTGAGCACCCCATACCACCCACAAACGAGTGGGCAAGCTGAGATTTCTAATCAGGAAATCAAACATATTTTAGAAAAAACTATAAGGCCAGATAGGAAGGATTGGTTCCTCAAACTATCTGACGCTTTATGGGCTTATAAGACTGCTTAGAAGACCCCGATTGGAATGTCTCTATACAAATTGGTATATGGGAAGGCTTACCACTTACATGTGAAATTGGAACATAGATCCTACTGGACAATAAAGAAATTAAACTTTGATATGGACCAAGCAAGTGGATAAAGGAAATTAGAGTTGAATGAATTAAAGGAGCTGAGGAGAGATTCCTGGGGCTGTTGAAGTTGAGAATCCACGTAATGACAATGTATACAAGGTTAATGGTCAGAGATTAAAGCCTTATATGAAAAATTTTCATTTGGGAGAGGAGTCATTCCCTCTTCATGAGCCCGAATATTCAGAATGATGCTCCTAGTCTGATGGAGCATTTGTGTAGGATTTGTATCATATTCAATTTTTTTAGTGTTATATAGCAGGTGAGTTTTACATAGCAGGTACTATCCACCCTTTATTGTTCTCTGCATTACATTATCATTACATTGGAGACAATGTAGATTTTAGGTTGGGGGGTGTGGATAGTCATCCATGTGAAGGTTTTTTTTTAGGTTTCAGTTTATTTTATTATTATTTTTATTATTTTTAGGTTTCAGTTAGGTTTAAGTTTATTTTTTTAGGCTTATGGGGAAATTTTTTCAACATTTTCAAAATAATATATACAAGAATGTGAATATGATATTATGCAAATTCCAAAGGCAAAGTTAATACTTAGTCTAGGTCAATAGTAGTCAAAATTCTGATAACTAAAAATTATAAACTTGAGCTCAATTATCTAATCACTAGTTTAAAATGAGTTGTAATTTGATGTACTGAATTCACAATACACCCTAACTAACTAAGTGAGGAATATGATATGTGAACTAGAATAACAAATTTTGATTCAAACAAGGTTGAATGAACTAGTACCATTAATATATGCTTAAAAGAGAGAATATTGAAAAAAAAAAATGATGGAAAAAGAAAATTTTATTATAGAGCATGAATGCAATGACCATAACAATCGTGTTAGTAATTCGGAGTAAGGATACCTAAGTATCTATTACTGTTACCATTACAAGTATGAAGTAAACACGGTGGGAATCTTCATTTAAGGGTGGTCTATAATAATGAGGATATGATATTAAAAGAAGAAATAGCATAAAGAAAATGAGATAACTAGAGTTTTCATATTCTTGAAATGATTGAAAGGAGTCAGGATAGAGAACATGCATATTTCTCAAAGTTAGACTAGTATCATGGAGCACCTAAGGATATTGGATCATAACTATTCTAAATTTTGATTAGGTCTCTGAATTCAAGGATGTAATGAATTAGAAGATTGAGATTCTAACTAACTTCAGACTCAGGGTAAGTATTGTTTTACTTTGAAATTCATATGATGAATGAAGGCACAATTATATAAATTTCTGAGTGTTGAACTATTTTTCATGTTTTCAATGTTTGTGGGTAACATTTCTGAAAACTCTCACGAGACTATAACTCGTCCACTAGGGAAAACCTAGGGGTTTAAAGCCTTGTTGCATATCCTAAATGCAATCGAGATTACCTACGAAAGTGGTGTAATTAGAATTTTTTTCATTTTAATTTTATTTTTAAAATTAATTTTTATTCTTATTTTTATTTTTCTTCTCTTATTTTGCTCAAGACTAGCAAAATGCTGGTTGGGGTGTGTTAAGACTCAAATATTGCATAATTTTTTCCATTTATATCTTGGTTTTATGAACATAAATCATTTTAATATCTTATTTTACTCATGTATATGTTACAAGGTGAATTTAAGAGCTTTGATTGAAAAATGGTGCTAAAAAGTAAGAATTTGATGCTCAAAAATCACCAAGGCAAGGGATAGATCATAAGAGACCAAGATTGAAGAATTCTCATGTTAAAGATCTAAGAAAACTAAGTGAGGAATGAAGAGAATCGAAGATTTGAAGTGAAGAATCCTGAAATCGTCTTAAAAAAGTGTATTCTGAAGCTGTGAAGTTTATTTTGAAAAATTACGCAGCAGGAAGTCTGTTTTAAATGAACTATGCAACAAGAAATCTATTTTGAAAAAATACGTATATTTTAGACGGTTTCTAGGGTTTTTCAACTTTATACAAAAATTGGAGTTCCCTACTTATAAATAGGGCTTCCTAAGGTATTCCTAAACATTATTCAAGACATCCTAAAGCAAAATTTAGGGTTTTTAAAGAGTTTTTAGTTTTATTAAAGCTTTGTAAGTTGTTTTTTTTAAATCTTTTCTATTTGCATTTTTTTCTTTATTTCTTGTTGCTTTTTATTTCTGCAATTTAATTATGTTTTTCTAAGTTCCCTCTAGCCCAAGATAGAAGGGAAGCACATGGGTTTAATATTTCATTAAGATTATGATGATTGATTGTTTTAATGATGAGAAGAATGGTATATGCATGTTATTTATTATTTAGGTTTTGTTTTTTATCCTCTTGTGAGATCCATATGTTTCCATCATATGAGATCTACATTGATGGATAGGCTTACCCTTGATCAATTAGATTTCCTAGATAGGAGATGTTCTCAACTTGTTATATTTCTTTGATATTCATTATCCTATAGATATTGAATACTTAAAATCACTGGCGCCTGAGAATATATGTCAATGGTGCAAATCCATCATTTTTTAATATTTTATATCATTTATTAAAATATTTAAACTGTTTTATTTTACGATTAGGCTGACATAGTGCTCAGATCCTAGTTGTGTTATCCAAGTCATCATGATTTTGGAACATTAACATATGTGTGAAACTTTGAAGCTTGGGTGTTATTTTATTCAGTTAAATTACATCCATTCAAAAATTCAAAAATCAAATCATCAGATTAATTTTTATTACTTAGTTTATTTTGCATTTGATTTTTTTATCCTCACAATTCATCTCCCTGTGGGATCGACCCTGTATTCACAGGATACTGCTTACAAACCTCTACACTTGGAGGCAAGCAATTAGTGAGCCCCCCCCCCCAGCATCCTTGCCCAGGAACTTCATGCCAAAGGCTTTCGTAGGATATCCGCGTCACCACAGAGGTTGACGCGGATTGGATATTGGCGTAGGGTGAGTAGCTAGAGATGACTGGAGTGACGTCACCAAGTTCTGTGTGCCCCACATGATGTATGTGTTGTATCCCCACCATCCATACAGTTGGAGAGATCATTTTAGGATATGGTCCAAAGAATGAGGTAGACCCAAGGCTAGGGTGGGCCCCACATGAAATTACGCTTAATGTGTCTTACCCCGCCCTTACCTAGCTCCGAAGCAGGAGCTTTGAGTGGCCACCGTAAAGTTTGGGTTTTATCCACACCATTCATCCATTTTTCAGCATCATTGTATAGCATAGAACCGAAATTTAGACAGATACAAGGCTCAAGTTAACCACACCATAGGAAGCAGCGGTGATAATAATTCTCACCGTTGAAAATTTTCTAGGGCCCACCGTGATTTATATTTGCATCCAACCTATTCATAAATTTACATAGATCTAGATGAAGAGAAAACACAAATATCAGCTCCATCCAAAACTTCTTTGGCCCCCATGAATTTTTCAACAGTAAGGGTTTAATCCTCACTGTGTAGCCCACATCTATCTTGGATCTGCCACATTTTTGAGCTAATTGCTTAAAATGATGAAAAAAATGGATGGATGGTGTGGATAAGACCGTAGAAAACATTACGGTGGCCACTCAAAGCTACCTCCTATTCTAGAGACGGGCAAAGGTAGGATGTGATATGCGTCCACTGACTCCCTGACGAAGTGAACGTCACCAAGTTTTGTGGGCCACACCATGATGTATGTTTTGTATCTACACCGCCCATCCATTTGGGGAGATCATATTAGGGCATGATCCAAAGAATGAGTCAGATCCAAAGATCTAGTGGACACCACCACAAAAAATAACAGAGAGAGTGACACCCGCCATTAAAAAGTTCGAGGGCCACAAAAGCTCTCGATCAAGCTAATATTTGTGTTTTCCCTTCTTTCATATCTGCGTTAACACATGAACAGATTGGATCTCAAATAAAAATTATGGTGGACCTTTTGAAGGTTTCAATGGTGGGCGTCACACTCACCACTGTTTTCTATGGTGGGGTCCATCCCAGCCTTGGATCTACCTCATTCTTTGGACCATATCCTAAAATGATCTCTCCAAATGTATGGACAGTAGGGATACAACACATACATCATGTGGGGCACACAGAACTTGGCACTCCGGTCGTCTCTAGCTACTTAACCTATGCCATTATCCAATCCTCATCAATTAACCTCTACGGTGACGCGGATTTCCTGCGAAAGCCTTTGGCATGAAGTTCCTGGGCAAGGATGTTGGGTGGGGCCCAACACCATGTTTTTAGAAAATATATTCCGTTCATCCATTTTGCGAGCTAATTTTAGGACAAGCAACAAAAAATGAGGTGGATCCAAGACTCAACTGGGCCACATGAGAGGAAATAGTAAGGTTTCAGTGAGAACCGTTGAAACATTTTTATGATCATAAAAGTTTTTTTTTCAAGATAAATTTTCTATATTTTCACTTCATTCCTGTGTTATTGACCTTATAAATGGTTTTGATGGCATATAAACATCAAGGCGAAGCCCAGGAAGGTTTCAACGGTAGGTATTTCTTTCTCCAATTTTCACTCTCGTGTGGCCCACTTTAGTTTTGGATCCACCTCATTTTTGGTCGATTTTCCTAAAATGAGCTCAACAAACGGATGAATGGAGTATATTTTCCAAAAACATGGTGGTGGGCCCCACTCAGCATCCTTGCGCAAGAACTTCCTGCGAAAGGCTTTTACAGGAAATCAAATCTGCCCCCTAATTTGCAAAGTTCGTTGAAAATCTAGGTGGGGCCAACCATGATGTTTTTGAGAAATCTACCCCGTCCATCCATTTTTCCTTATCATTTCAGGGCATTATCCCAAAACTGAGGCAGATCCAAATCTCAGGTGGACCACACCACAGGAAGCAACGGTGATACTGATTCTCATTGTTAAATATTTTCTAGGGCCCACTATGATATTTATTTGACATCCAACCTGTGGATTAGGTCATGCAGACCTGGATGATGGAAAAAAACTAAATATCAGCTTAATCTAAAATTTTGGTAGCCCCAGGAAGTTTTTAATGGTGAGAGTTCAATCAACAGTGTGTGGCCTACTTGAGAATTTGATTTACCTCAGTTTTGGGTTCATACTATATAATTATTTTTAAAAATGTATGGACGGCATGGATTTATCATTAACATCTTAGTAGGACCCACCTAACATCCTAGTGAAAGAATTTTATGTGAAAAGGCTTTCGCTGCATCCTTCGGAGAGTAGGTGAAGAGGCGTATGAGAGAAGGAAACTCGTTTTTTTAAGCTTGCGCTAAGAGCACCTTCATCAAGAATGTCTACCTTATCCAACGGTTGATAGGTAGGTTCGCATGTAATGATGTGCGAACCGGTGCATAGCTGAGCGTTCCTCTATGTGTGTGTGTGCGTGTGTGTGTGTGTGTGTGTATGTGTGTGTGTGTGTGTGTGTGTGTGGAGATCATGATTAGGGAGAGATCACTTACCTAATGAGTGACCTGCGTCCAGATAACTATTACATAGTGCAATGGGTGACGATCTTGTCGAGGAAGATGATACATCCTCTAGTGGTGACTAGTTGATTGATAGTTTTCTGGTGATTTCGCGTCTTCGTGATGGTGGAGTTCGACGTAAAGAAGTCTTAGAGAGATACGAGATTGAAAATTTAATGAAGATTCGCCCACAGTTTCGAAGGTTCATGGCTTTGTGGTTGAAGCGGTATGTGTGCACAACGCACATCGCTGATTATTATCATTATTATCAACATTATTTTTTCTACCAGATTGATAGTCTGGATAAGAAACAACGGCTAGGATGGAGTATCAGCTTGAGGTTAGTTTTTCAAAGAAAACAAGAATGAGAAAATTTTGAACAAGTCGCACTGGCGTTGCGGACATGAAGGTCTCTAATGTGGGTTAAATGTAGGATTCTGGTGGGGTCCACCATGATCTAACATGAAAATCCAATCCATTAATCATTTTCCTCAGGTCAATTTTGATTATGGGGCCAAAAATGGGATGTATAAAGTGATTAAGTGGGTCGTGCTAATGGAGTTTGAGTAAGAGCTCTTAGCAACTAGGGTTTTGTAGAGATGCAAATCTAGTGATTGGTTTAGATTGGCAGTGAGATCCACTATAAAGAAGGGTTTAAGTTGATAGGTATGCATATATGGATAGTTTTCTCATCTTTTAAAATTATAAGTGTACCACAAAAATATGTATTGACTTGTGGACTTTTAAAACTTGTTAAATCATGTTCCAAATGTAAGAAGTACTCCAGTAAATTTGTCTAGAGAAATGTGAGAATCATCATAATGATTTTTGTTTGATTTTTTTGTGTCCCAATTGGCATATTTAGATATGATGTATGGTTAGATAATAAAATATAGGTAAAATAATCAAACAATTAATATTCTAATCCGATATACACGTTAATATACGATTACTTTTATACTTATACATGTGCAAGATGGGTTTTTAGTTGATTGGATAGGTGGATCATAGGATAGACGGCTTAAATGATTAAACTACAATCCTGAAAAATGGATGGATGAGTCAGTGACTGCTTATCCTATAAAGTGTATGATTGATTGGATTTAGTGTATATTTTACGGTTAGATTTGAACTATTTAATGAATGAATGGTTGATCTTAGGTGTATGAGTAAAAAAAGTGCATGTATACATATACCTAGACATATACTAAAATCATATAATTATCAATCAACGATACATTCTAAATAAATTACATACAATCATCAATCAACGATACATTCTAAATAAATTACATACAATCATCAATCAACGATACATTCTAAATAAATCATATACAACTATTAATCAACAATACATTCTAAATAAATCAATCACACGTATTACAACTTGCATACTTTATATATGCATAAATGTATAAATAAATGAAAGGATTATATATGAATATTTAGATGGATGCAAGACATATATGCAAATGCATGCATGTGTACCAAAATCTTAGGTCATTACATTCTACTTCCCTTATAAGAATTTTTTCTTTAAAATTCAAACATACTCGACGTATGGACGGGAGATGATACTCTTCCTGATTAATGGTGTGTTTAAATGTCTACTAAGTTCCATATGTTGTAGAGTTTAAATGGGTGCAAGAGTGTGTAAATCACTATATGAATTAGGGTTATTACATGGTGGGGTCCATAGAACTTTGTCACATCAAAACACCACATGAGGTGAGTGATTTATGTAATGAGAGTGGATTTGGTGCAACCAGACAATCCGACCCTTACTGTGGGCCCACCTTGATGTATGTATTTTATATATCGTCATCCATTCTTTTTTCGATATCATTTTAGGGCAAAAACCTAAAAATGAAGTCTAAGGTGGACCATACCATGAGAAACGATGTTGATTAACCATTAATTAGCTACAAAAGTTTTGGATCAAACTGATATTTTCTTCTGTATATCCAGGTTTGTGTGACCTTATTAACATGTTGGATGACTAATAAACATTATAGAAACATTATGTTGGGCCTAGGAAGATTTTAATGGTAGGGCATTCAATCACCATTGTTTCTTATTGTAAGACCCTATCCATTTCATACATTTTCTATGCATATGTGTACGATGATCGATGCCCTTGGCCAAATCTAGACTAATTGTGCATATTGCACACCTGACTGACTGGAACCCCAAGACCTCGAAACCCTCGCCATATTGATCGCCCCGTCACTACGGTCACGTAGGTAGCACCCATGCATCCATGCAACACTCCGTTAGTGAGATACGCTGCAAAGAATCATTGGTGTATCATGTGCGCATGGTGTCGTACGTTCCATTTCACACTTGTGTGCAACAAATGCTATCCACACATGTGTGAGAGAATCTTTACCCATGTGTGTGATGTCACCCACCCATACCACCCCTCTCTCATATGTACTCCAAAGTTAACTCTTCTTCATAACACACCTTATGCATGACCTCATCATACCATGACATCTCATGTCCCTTAAATGCACTATTAAACTCTAATCATGCATTACTTACCATAATCCTTGCCTAAGCTAACCATAATCACATTAATCTAACATAACCACATTTCCAGCCATTTCTCTACGAATACTTCTCCATTCCTTAACATTTTCATCATTTTTTATAATGAGAGAGAGAGTGTGTGTGTCACGCCCCGAAATCCGGGTACAGAGTGTGCACCCTCAGACCCGAGTTTCAGTTCGTAACTCGTACACAAAGTGTACTAATTTAATTCATTGATCAGTTTAATCAAAGATGATAATTATATTCAATATAAGGTCCATCATAATCTCAATCACACATGCATAATGATTAGCACCAATCAACTAAACATATATAAATCTTGACGACTCTTAAAATAAAATAAACCTTAAAATCATTCATTTATTATACCATTATAATATAATGATATTTATTCCATGCTAACATTATTACAAAGAAATAAATCTAAATAATTGCTTAAAGTCTCGAAATAAATGTCAGTATGCATTATTCGTTAATTAAACTGTGCTAACAAAATAAAACATATAATTAAAAATTTTCTAATGTCGCCACTTCATCCTTGGATAGGTATGGCCATGTTTCAGGCAGGTCGTGTTCAGGTATAGTAGATCCTTCCAGTTCTTGCGTCACATCATCTGCTAATGGCTCCTCTGTACGGTTTTTCCATCGATAAAAATGTAAGTTGGCCAGGCTTAGTGATATAACCCAGCATAGTTCATAATCATAACAATTAAAATAATACATAAATACATGTACAATGATATGAATGTAAAATGATATATGAATGCATCAGATGGGATGATCGTCCATCTTCTTGGGTTGGAGGTCGTCAACCCGCATCCACTCGTTGGGTAGGCTTCCACCTTTCGGTAGGCTTGGGCATAGCCCGCATCTGGTAACGCTCTACCAGGATCGACATTTCTTCCAGGGAGGGCCCCTAGGATCGACCATGCATTATGCAATGCAATGAATGAAGGATGATATGTAAATGCATATTTTTCATATTTGGCATAGTTGTCTTGATTAAAATATTCACATATAAATTTATCGTACAATTATCATATCAAAATATTCAAACCAGTACATCAATCAAACAATCACAATGATTTATTTTAATTTTAATGAATTATGAGACAAGTTGGGTTACTCACCTGAGTCTGGTAGTGTAGAATCCACAGGGTAATTATGTTGGTTTGAATTCAGAAATCCTATCGGTTATATCAACAACATTATTATTCATATGTTTTTATTACATGGTGGGGCCCAGCTCCGATTAACATCCTAGGTGGCCAGATCCAAAATAATCAAATAATTAAAATTTCTATTCTATTTTTTTCTACTTTTTAAGATTATAAAATTGAATGATAATTACTTGATCGGGGTGGTCCATCGGATGGTCAGATCATTCAGATTCTTGAGGTATTATCATGTTTTGCCTCTACACATTAGATGGATGGTGTGGATCTAACCACACATACACCGATGGCCCATCTCGACCTTCTACGCCAAGTGATACCAACACTTGCGCAAAAATCTAAGATTATTTTATTAGACACTTTTAGATCTGACTAATGTGGCCTATCTGAATGTTAGATTGATCTAAAAATTATGGCCCTTATATATTTTGGCCTTAAGGATCATATGATCCGTACAGATCTATCTTAGCACAATCAGATTCCATCCATTTAATTTATTCCTAAAATATTACTAATTAGACCAAAATTATAAAAATATCACTTTATTAAAATTGCCTATACACACCTATACAATGGATGGCGTGGATCACCTATACAATGATGGTGTGGATGATCCACGCCATCCATTGTATAGATCAAGAAGAAATTAATAACATAATAAAAAGTTAAAAAGATCTAACGATTAAAACTTACCTGATCGAGCCTTCTTAGAATTTCCTCTTCCTTTTACTTTAGGGCTTCCTATCTCCTTTTTTTTAATGCAGAAACCTTCCGTATCCCTTTTTAAAAAAAATTCTCATAAATAGGATGAGCGCATCCTCCCTTATCTTGAATTTGAATTTTTTTATGATATTTAATAAAAAATTTATTATTACTACTTCAAGAATCGATCCCTAAACCTCTCTCTCAATTAAGAATTTCGCTACCAACTCAACTATTGACTTGTTTTTATTTTTTATTTAAAAATAAAATCTTTAAATATTTAATTTAGTTTTTTTATAATGTACCAAAATTTATGGTTGTTATATTCTACCCACCTTAAAATAAAATCTCGTCCTCGAGATTTAGAAACTAACATTTCAATTTTATTTTTATTTTTTTTTTATTCTTGTTGTTTTTAGTGGCATTGGTCACACTTATATTATTGATGGTTTTATACACCGGATTGGTCTTTTAGTTTTTGTAATAGTGAATTTATAAATATGTAAAATTTTGTCAAAAACTATGGTTTATAGAAGATTCAAAAATTCATACAGTGAAGGTTGTCTAGAAATAAACATTTTTTTCCAGTTAAAAATAAAATTTAGTTTTTAAAAAAAATTTAAAATTTTATTTTCTTAATTATTTTCTTTTAAACTCGATTTATTAATCTACGATGTAGCCTTTAAATCACTTTAATTGGACTCGTACTTAATTAGTTATGGGTTTCTCAAATCAGGTGATTTTCATTATTTAACAAAATATAAGGAGCAAATTTTTTTCTTTTAAATGTTATGGGGTCTTAAGTTGGGTTTTTAAGTTTCAAATATCATAACAATCAATGATCTTATGTATTGCATCACTCAAAATAACCAACGGAATATTTTAAATTTGGACTCACAGACACAATGTTATTTACAGAATTTTAACATTTGAATCAAAAGTCAAAATGATTTGAAATTTGAAAAATATGTCATTAACTATAAGATCAAAAAAGAAAAAAAATTTAAATTAAAATTATTACTTTTACTAGGGTTTTTATCACTGCTAAGGGTGAAAAATCCTGTTGTCCAACAGTCGTTTCTACTATTTACAGCTTAGTGCTTAAATGTTTATAATTTCTTTACAATTCGAATCATCATAAAATTTTATGGAGTTGTCTAGGGGTATTTATATGACTAAAATATATATATATATATATATATATATATATATATATATATATATATATATATATATATATATATATATATATTCAGGAATTATTTTGAACGATAATTTTATCTGGTTTGATCAGGGATACTAAATTGGTCTAGATTTTCACTCTATAATGTTGAAATTTATTAGAAAATTAGAAATAATTTAACCATACCTTGAAATTTAGGGAAGACATTATCCTATATTTGAAAAAAATTCTAGTGAGTTTGATATTTATTTATTTATTTATTTATTTTCTTTTTTTTTAATATTTTTTTTTTCACCAAATATGGACTTATGATCCTATAAGAAGGAATTTTTAAAATTTAGCAGAGATTATTTTTTAAAAAATATTTAATATATTTTTTTCTTTAAATGAAGTACTTCAAATAAAAAAATATTTATTTAACCAAAGGTAATTATCAAAATGAAAAATTCTATTAATTTAAATCTATAGAAAGTCAGTATGGACAAATTGATTTTCGGTTTGATGACTGTTGTTTATATTATATTTTATTATACTATAAAATTTAGATTAGGTTAAAAATTTATATGAAAATCTTATTATAAGTTTACTGTCTCTGTAAAATCTTAGCTAAAAATTCCAATTGTAAAAATTTTTAGAATTCCTGCAGTCAATCATGTCCAGAATTTGATAGTTTATGACCAACCCGTACTAATTCACTGGATCAGTATATTTATTATAAGATTCAAATTTTATTATTATTTTTATCTTAATATAGAGTTGTCTATCTTCGATCAGGCTTTTAAATCGCCTCAATCAGAGTAGTACTTTTATAGTTATAAATTTTACAAGTTGGATAATTCTTGTTGCCCATTGCTATCCAGCAGAATTTTGTGAATTAAAATATCTTTAAAATTTATTTTCGTTATATTAATCTATCTTAATCTAAATTATATTCAAATAAGAGTATGAAGAATCTAAATTCTTATTTTTACATTTAACAAAAATTAATAGGAATTTAGTTTTGAGTTTCTAAGTTCATCAATCCATACATCAATCAAGAGGGATATCTTAATGAAATGTTTCTAATTTCAAGGGTATAAAATTTATGAAATTTAATGGGGTACATAACCTACAGGTCACTCTAAGTTTTAGAAAAGATCTCGCTCTGATACCATTCTGTCACACCCCGAAATTCGGGTATAGAGTGTGCACCCTCGGACCCGAGTTTCAGTTCGTAACTCGTACACAAAGTGTACTAATTTAATTCATTAATCAGTTTAATCAGAGATGATAATTATATTCAATATAAGGTCCATCATAATCTCAATCATACATTCATAATGATTAGCACCAATCAACTAAACATATATAAATCTTGACGACTCTTAAAATAAAATAAACCTTAAAATCATTCATTTATTATACTATTATAATATAATGATATTTATTCCATGCTAACATTATTACAAAGAAATAAATCTAAATAATTGCTTAAAGTCTCGAAATAAATGTCAGTATGCATTATTCGTTAATTAAACTGTGCTAACAAAATAAAATATATAATTAAAAATTTTCTAATGTCGCCACTTCATCTTTGGATAGGTATGGCCATGTTTCAGGCAGGTCGTGTTCAGGTACAGTAGATCCTTCCAGTTCTTGCGTCACATCATCTGCTAATGGCTCCTCTGTACGGTTTTTCAATCAATAAAAATATAAGCTGGCCAGGCTTAGTGATATAACCCAGCATGGTTCATAATCATAACAATTAAAATAATACATAAATACATGTACAATGATATGAATGTAAAATGATATATAAATACATCAGATGAGATGATCGTCTATCTTCTTGGGTTGGAGGTCGTCAACCCGCATCCACCCGTTGGGTAGGCTTCCACCTTTCGGTAGGCTTGGGCATAGTCCGCATCTGGTAACGCTTTACCAGGATCGACATTTCTTCCAGGGAGGACCCCTAGGATCGACCATGCATTATGCAATGCAATGAATGAAGGATGATATGTAAATGCATATTTTTCATATTTGGCATAGTTGTCTTGATTAAAATATTCACATATAAATTTATCGTACAATTATCATATCAAAATATTCAAACCAATACATCAATCAAACAATCACAATGATTTATTTTAATTTTAATGAATTATGAGACAAGTTGGGTTACTCACCTGAGTCTGGTATTGTAGAATTCATAGGGTAATTATGTTGGTTTGAATTCAGAAATCCTATCGGTTATATCAACAACATTATTATTCATATGTTTTTATTACATGATGGGGCCCACATCTGATTAACATCCTAGGTGGTCAGATCCAAAATAATCAAATAATTAAAATTTCTATTCTATTTTTTTCTACTTTTTAAGATTATAAAATTGAATGATAATTACTTGATCGGGGTGGTCCATTGGATGGTCAGATCATTCAGATTTTTGAGGTATTATCATGTTTTGCCTCTACACATTAGATGGATGGTGTGGATTTAACCACACATACACCGATGGCCCATCTCGACCTTCTACGCTAAGTGATACCAACACTTGCGCAAAAATCTAAGATTATTTTATTATACACTTTTAGATCTGACTAATGTGGCCTATCTGAATGTTAGATTGATCTAAAAATTATGACCCTTGTATATTTTGGCCTTAAGGATCATATGATCCGTACAGATCTATCTTAGCACAATCAGATTCTATCCATTTAATTTATTTCTAAAATATTACTAATTAGACCAAAATCATAAAAATATCACTTTATTAAAATTGCCTATACACACCTATACAATGATGGTGTGGATGATCCACGCCATCCATTGTATAGATCAAGAAGAAATTAATAACATAATAAAAAGTTAAAAAGATCTAACGATTAAAACTTACCTGATCGAGCCTTCTTAGAATTTCCTTTTCCGTATTCCTTTTTAAAGAAAATTCTCATAAATAGGATGAGCACATCCTCCCTTATCTTGAATTTGAATTTTTTTATGATATTTAATAAAAAATTTATTATTACTACTTCAAGAATCGATCCCTAAACCTCTCTCTCAATTAAGAATTTCGCTACCAACTCAACTATTGACTTGTTTTTATTTTTTATTTAAAAATATAATCTTTAAATATTTAATTTAGTTTTTTTTTAATGTACCAAAATTTATGGTTGTGAGAGAGAGAGAGAGAGAGAGAGAGAGAGAGAGAGAGGGTGTGTGTGTGTGTGTGTGTGTGTGTAAGGGAGGGTGGGACGGAGGGGAAGGTGATCTTGGTGGGGCTACCATCAACTCCATCAATCCATCTCAACCATCTATCTTGATGATTAAGGTGAGTACACCCCCTTATCTTTCCTTCTCTTTGTTTCCTTGTCCTCTTTCTTATAGTGTAATTATTATATCTACTAATGTGGGCCCCACATTGAGGATTACATGTTACCTGGACTGTTCATATTGTCCAATGGATTAGATGGGACGAAAACACTAGAATAAGTTTGATTTTGAGATTGTGTGGGCCCCACTAACCGTGGGCCCCACCATGATGTTTATTGGTCATCCAACCTGTTAACGGTCTCAGAAGGGTCTGAACGAATGGGATACATAAATATTAGCTTGTTCACAAATGAAGGTCCGTGTAATGTTTATAAATAATCCCATCTGTCTAAGACATGGATCCCATTGGGGTGTATAGGCCCACAGCGTCACACACACTATCGTACGCGCGCGCGCGCACACATATGTATAGAGGGTTGCCACTGTCAGCAGACTCCGGAGCAGCAACATCCCCGTTGCTTTTGAGAAAAAAAGGTATGGGCCATAGGAGACAGTTCAAAATGCATATGAAAGATCCACACCATCCATTCACTCTAATAGCTCATTATATGATATGAGTCCAAAAATCAGAGTAATATAAGACTTAAGTGGGCAATACTAAGTGGAATAAGGGTGTCTACCATTGAAACTCTTTTTAGACATAATGTGATGTTTGTTTCCCATCGTAATTGACTTTTTGTTCAGGATTCATTGAGTACAAGGGTTCGGCCAACACAATGGATGGACTGGATCTCTCGAGTGGCCCACCTTAATGAGAAAAATAAAAATAAATAAATAAGGAAGAAGGAACCCAGCGTCCAAGGCAGAAAGCCCCACCTATGGAGACGAAGCCAGCGTCCAGAGGCGGAATGCCATCGTGGGGACGAGCGGGGGTCCCACTCGTGAGACCCACGATGCTCTATCTATTTCATCTACACCATCCATCCATTTGGTCCGCTCATTTCAGACAATGAGTCCAGATCTGAGGGGAATCCAGCTCTCAGACGGGCCACGCCACATAGAAACAGTGTGAATTAAACACTTACGGTTGAAAGTTTCTTGTGGGTCACTTTATATATCTGTCTTATCTAGACCGTCCATCGGATTTTTCAGATCATTACAGGGAATAAATCTCCAACGTAGAGGCCGGTGTAAGGCCGAGATGGCCCATTTGTTGCATGTTGTTCCACAGCGGGACCAAAAAGGGTCCCCTCCCCTCTTTGTATCTCACACACGGACATCATTACACACCACAAAATATATATAACCCAACTGTTAAACCCACCCTCATTTTGGGTCGAGGCTACACCGTGCAGCTCTAACTGGACAGGTGGGCTCCTCCATAATATATATGTTCTATCTTAACTGTTCATTCATTTCTCCATACCAATTTAGGGTGGATCCCAAGATCTGAAGGGCGATCAAAAATGTAGATGCGCCTGACATTAGACAGCATTAGGAACCGTTCAAACCTTGCTAGTTCTACCCAGGTCGAGGTAGGTATACCCTTATGTAAAATGACATATTATATATAAGACCTTAATAATGATTACAAGAGAAAGGGAGTCAGGTTCCCAGCACCGGAGACCCAATGGGATTGTGGGATCCATCATTCTTGTACGAGAAGACCCACACTGATGTATGCTTTGTTCTGTCGTCCATTCTTTTCAGCTCATTTATGGTGTAGGAAATTGGACCAGGCCTACATGTGGACCCTACTTATGTGTTCACAAGAGCAATGGAGTGGTGGACCCACAAGCCATAAGGCCCACCTTGAGTGTATGCCCTGTGGAACCATTAGTGGTAGTCTTACATGGGCCAATGAATGAACTCCTTTAGCAAATGTTTATGACTCCATATGACATGTGTACCGTTATATGAACTTTGATGTATATATGATGTACTATGTAAGTAGGTGTTTTACAACCCTTGATCTTGTGAAGTGTGAGGCTCACTTTTGGCCCGTTGCTAGTTGATTTCCTAGGCCCAGTATGTCGCCCACTGAGTTATATGTGTCTAATACCTAGCTATTGTCCATTGGATAGTGGGTCTTACCTATTCATGTGTGTTGTTGTTATGCTTGTGGCCACCATCATGTGATCATGTGACAGGTGGATAATCCTAAATAGTATAAAATTTTCATTGTAGGTGCGGACCTAAGTCATATGACCATGTGATGGATACTAATGGCCACCAAGCCATGTGTTCTTGTAATTTTGAGTGGCCTACTTGCCTATGGAGGATTGTGAGGTTGTAGGGCCACTTAAACTTTATGAACTTGTGATTTCTTTGTGACCTTTCACTTACGTGAATTTGAGAGTTTTGTGACCATTAAACTCATGTGATCATTTATGTGGATGTAGCCACTCAATCATGCCAAATTCTGGTGTGCATATGGCTACTCGATCATCTATAATTGCGATCTATGTGTGTCCACTTAAACATGTACGATTGTATGTATGTGTGGCCCAAACCACATGATCGTGTGATGCCTCAACGACCACTAAATTATGTGAAATTATGCTGCATGTGTGGTTCATAATCCCTATGAAATTGAGTGGTATGTGCAATCTACACTACGGAATCGCGTGATGTGTGATCGGCCATTAATCATGCATGATTGAGTTGCGGCCCTTAATTAAGTAAATTGTATGTTGTACCATTAACCCCTGACCTTATAAAATTATGTAGAATGTGCAGCCCACCCATCAAGTGACCATGTGGTACAGGAATAACCCCAAAACAATGGAAATTGTGTTGATTGTGTGAGTTGATATCATGAGGTTGTATGATGTGTGGTTGACCGTTTACCACGTGGAATCCTGATTGACGTGTGGCCGTGAGTCATAGATTTGTGTTTAGGTTTTGGAACATTTTCGATTATAATTTGTGTGAGAACAATGCTTGTGTGAGGCTGTGATGGAGTGGATGGGTATGATCAATGCAATGTAGTGAGTTGGGGCTGACCCCTTGATCATGAGGTCATGTAGCGTAAGTATGGCCACCTAATCATGTATAAAGATGGTGTATATGTGGCCATCTAACTGTACGATTGTGAAATATGCACAAGGCCACCTAATGGTATAAAATCAAGTGGCATTGATGGCCATCCAATGACACAACTATGTGCTCATGGACATAGGCAGGGTTACCTAAACTATGAATAACAGGTTGTATGTGGAGATATACTTAGTCATGTGAATTGTAATATATGACTAGATTATGCAATCTTGAAAATACCAAGGCCCTCAATTCGGTATCACGTGACACAAATACAATCCTTACATTGAGCTCATTAGTAAAGCAAAAGTAAGGGCCACTAAATTATATGTGATGCGATTAAATGTGACCCTTGGCCCCTTCATCATGCGATGTTGAACTGGGTTATTAGCTTTATGGAGTGTAGGGCGCTTATCATCGGCTAAGACTTAGTGTAATGCAGTGTAGCCTTGTATCGATGTGTCAGACTATCATTGTTCAACTATGCTTAAATGTTTTGAAATATGGATGCTAGATCTAACTTGTTAACGATATGAGATTGCTTTGTGGTCCCTAATGATGTATTCATTATGGCATTTGAATGGTTGGCTTGCCAGCCTTAAGGGTCATCTTAAGCAAATGCCTTATGGGTCCATTAGTGTCAATCATATCGGGCCTATGTTTGGGACTCATGGTAAGTGCATGAGACTCCTTGTGATATGTGTGCGCCAAGTTGCATTTGGACCTTGTGAATGAATTATGATTGAAGTCTTGAATGGACTAATAGTGGAGATCAAATTGATCACCCAAAAAGCCAAAAAGTTGGGATGTAGCGACACACTAATCGGCCTATCCAAGTGTGGCAATGAACTGGACCTTAGTCCACTTGAAATGATAGCTAGACATGTTGAGGTGTTGGATTGAAATCGAACTATACATGTGGTGATGGCACATGTGCAATGATTGTGTGATGTGGTACATGTAGCGATGCTGATGTGTGTCTGTGGTTAGATGCGATGATTGTATTTATATGGTAATGCTAATTTATGTTTACATGCTTGGATGGTGATCAATTGGACGTAAGGACTAAGTGGACCACTATATGTATTACCTCAAGTCATAGATAGTGCACCTAGCATGGTATAGTGGCGTGACACTTATGCACCCACTTGCTATGGAACTGATGAGGTGGACCACTTAACTCTTAACCATGAATGAATATGGTGGTGATACGACCTAACTTTCGAATAGCTATGAATCTTTACACGCGAATTTGAGACATGTTATGGTATGTGTGCATCACTTGCATGTGTTTGATATACAACTTGTTCTGGAGCCACTGTATGAGGTTTCGGGCCATGCGATTGGTGCCGAGTGATGAATTGATCCTAATTATGCTATTATGTGGTTGGTGCACACTTATGACGTAGAAGATGTGAACACTCGCATAGCCCTGTGATCATGAGGGAGAGTGTACATCGGACCACTGTTCTGCTACATTGATACCATGATCAATTTTTATTGGTCTTATGATATTTGTGCATATTGCATGCATACATGTTCATGTATCATGGATGAGGAGTGCATGGTGTGCATGGTGTGATCGTGTGGAGATCATATACATGTGGTAGAGGATGTTGGTGCATGGTGCATATGATGGAGTATGTGCAGATGTTATATGGTCTGAGAGACCGCGGGCTTAGTCCCTGGGTTGAAGTCCCTAAAGTGAATATATCGGGCTTAGTCGCAGGGTTGAAGTCTCTAAAGCTCACTTGATACTACATTGTAATTTATGTTTATGCCGATGCTAATATTACACGTATATCCTTTCCACGATGAGCGTGGATTGCGGATCGGATGTGGTTGACAAAGGAGTCCGAATGGTATTAGGACTGCCTTGTATGCATATATATGGCTTACATGCATAGCATTGCTTGAGTGCAATTATACTGCATAACGTGTTTGTCAATTATCATTGCATTTTGCATAACATCCTTGTATGATGGATTAAACACCACACCAACAACGTGGTTATACTGATGAGACCACCACGGCGGCATCGTGGTTGGTATTTTTGAACACCGAAAATTTGGATTTCTTTATACTGAGTCCCAAACCCCTAAGTGAAACTCCCTAAAGCTCGAGTAGTACCATCGAGCCTCATCGTTAAGACCGAGGGAATATCATGGGTCACTTGGTGCCGAAGACCATAGTAGGCCTGACTCCCACTGATGCGATTGGGTGAGAAGAGGTTCGGCTACTCCTAGCTGAAGAGTTAGAGTGAATATGGTTGGGTTTGACTAGCCCCTGAAATGAGTCTGCTACCGGCATGCCGGGTGGGTATTGGCATGGCTGTAGGCCCTCCACTAACAAGGCGAGCATGCGAGGCCTCTATTCAACAAGTTTCGGACTTGCTCTAAATATCAAGCCCCGATAATTCCCAATGATGATAATTATATTATGATGTGGACTTTTAGAGGAGGACTTGCATGTCTGCATACACTCAACATACTTTTGCATATCATCTGTTGCGTTGAATCCTGTCCTCTTGGCTTTATGTAGCATTACATGGTCAATATACTTTAGTTTATGTACCCTGATATTTTGATTATTATTGCATGCTTATACACTATGCACACACGAGTGTGCTCACTAGGCTATTTGCCTAAGCCTCCCATTTCTCATTTTTTTAGGGCAAGAGTAGCTTGGAGGACATAGCTTTTTGGAAAGCGTTGTACTTGTAGCCATCTGGATTTATAATAAAAACTGTTGCTTGGTATTGTGATCATGGATCATCATGCTTAGGTATTATTAAAAAAGAAAAAATCACTCCACAAAAAAAAGGTCAAAAATCTTCCTTGTAGTGTGCCAAATTCGGGACTTGGTGTTTGGGAGCCGAATGCCGAATTCGGGACACTACGGAAGCTGTCTGGATTTGGGGCGTGACACAAGGTGGCATCAGTGCATAAGATTTGGGATCACTTATTAGCAAAGTGAGTATTTGGAAAACATAAAAGAACTTAAACCAGTCTCCCACTGTGATTGATCGAAAACCTAGATGCTATCAGTACCCCTGATTTGTATGAATCTAGAGACATGAATAATAGGATTCCTGATTTGAGAACTTAGTCAAAACAGGGTTCCCTACTAGAGAACCTAGAGACTGTACTTAGCACCTGGGCATGAGGCAGATAGCAGCAAGCGATACCCTCAAGTGTTTGATGGGTGATTGTATGATATATGGATATAAATATGAGTGTTTAGTTTTCATGTTATGAGTCGGATAATGTAATTACAACAGGAAATTTCGAGGTCGAAATTTTTGTTAGAGGGGTAGATTGTAAGAACCCGTCCATTCCATACCTTTTCTTTGCATATGTGCACAATGATCAACGCCCTTGGGCAAACTTGGACTAGCTGTGCATAGTGCACACCTGACTAACCGAAACCCCAAGACTTCGAAACCCTCGCCATATCGACCGCCCCGTCACTGCAGTCGCGTAAGTACCACCCATGCATTCGTGCGATGCTTCGTTAGTGAGATACGCTATGAAGAATCATTGGTGTATCATGTGCGCATGAGGCCGTACATTCTATTCCACACATGTGTGTAACACATGCTATCCACACATGCATCATGCCGCACATGGGTGAGAGAATCTCTACCCATGTATGTGATGTTACCCTCCCATACTACCCCTCTTTCATGTGTATCCCAAAGTCAACTCTTCTCCATACCACATCCTATGCATGACCTCATCATACCATGACATCTCATGTCCCTTTAATGCACCATTGAGCCCTAATCATGCATTACTTACCATAATCCTCACCTAAGCTAACAATAATCACATTAATCTAACCCATCCACATTCTTAGCCATTTCCCCACAAATACTTCTCCATTCCTTAACATTTTCATCATTTTCTACGATGAGAGAGAGAGAGAGAGACAGTGTGTGTGTGTGTGCGCGCGCGCGCGAGGGAGGGAAAGGTGATCTTGGTGGGCTACCATCAACTCCATCAATCCATCTCAACCATCTATCTTAATGATCAAGGTGAGTACACCCCCACGTCCTTCCTTCTCTTTGTTTCCTTGTCCTCTTTCTTATAGTGTAATTGTGATATCTACTAATGTGGACCCCACATTGAGGATTACATGCTATGTGGACCGTTCATACTGTCCAATGGATTGGATGGGACGAAAGCACTAAAATTAGCTTGATTTGGAGATTGTGTGAGCCCCACTAACTATGGGCCCCACCATGATGTTTATTGGTCATCCAACCTGTTAATGGTCTCAGAAGGGTCTAATACATAAATATTAGCTTGTTCACGAATGAGGCTCCACTGTAATGTTTATATACAATCCCAACCGTCCAAGTCATGGGTCCCATTGGGGTGTATAGGCCCACAGCGTCACACACACTATCATATGTGCGCGCGCGCGCAAACATATATATATATATATATATATATATATATATATATATATATATATATATATATATATATATATAAAAGGGTTGCCACTGTCAACAGACACTGAAGCAGCAACATCCCTGTTACTTTTGAGAAAAAAAGTTATGGGCCATAGCAGGACATTTCAAGATCCATATGAAAGATCCACATCATCCATTCACTCTAACAGCTCATTCTACGGTATGAGTCCAAATATCATATTAATATAAGACTTAAGTGGGCCATACCAGGTGGAATAAGGGTGTATACCAATATTGAAACTCTTTTTGGACACAATGTGATGTTTGTTTCCCATTGTAACCCACTTTTTTTTTTTTTCAGGATTCATTGAGTACAATCATCCGGCCAACACAATGGATGGAGTGGATCTTTCAAGTGGCCCACCTTAATGAGAAAATTTAAAAAATAATAAATAAATAAATAAGGAAGAAGGAACGCCAGCATCCAAGGCAGAAGGCACATCTTTGGAGAGGACGCCAGCGTCCAGAGGCGGAATGCCTCGGTGGGGACGAGCAGGGGTCCCACTCGTGAGACCTACCATGCTGTATCTGTTTCATTCACACCATCCATCCATTTGGTCTGCTCATTTCAGACAATGAGCCCAGATATGAGGAGAATCCAGCTCTCAGGCGGACCACGCCACATAGAAACGGTGCGAATTAAACACTTACGGTTGAAGGCTTCTTGTGGGTCACTTCATATATCTGTGTCATCTAGACCGTCCATCAGATTTTTCAGATAATTCCAGGGAATAAATCTCCAACGTCGAGGCAGGTCTAAGGCCCAGATGGCCCATTTGTTGCATGTTGCTCCACAGCTGGACCAAAAGGGTCCCCTCCCCTCTTTTTATCTCACACGCGGACACTATTACACACCACACAATATATATAACCCAACTGTTAAACCCACCCTCATTTTGGGTTGAGGCTACACCGTCCAGCTCTAACTGGACAGGTGGCCTCCACCATAATATATATGTTCTATCCTAACCATTCATTCATTTCTCCATACCAATTGAGGGTGGATCCCAAGATCTGGAGGCCCATCAAAAATGTAGATGGGCCTCACATTAGACAGCATTAGGAACCATTCAAACCTTCCTAGTTCTACCAGGTCAAGGTAGGCATACCCTTATGTAAAATAACATATTATATATAAGAACTTAATAATGATAACAAGAGAAAGGGAGTCAGGTTCCCAGTACTGGAGACCCAATGTGATTGTGGGATCCATCCACCATTCTTGTACGAGAAGACCCACACTGATGTGAGCTTTGTTCTGCTGTCCATTCTTTTCAGCTCATCTGTGGTGTAGGAAATTGGACCAGGCCTACTTGTGGACCCTATTAATGTGTTGACAAGGGCATTGGAGTGGTGGGCCCACAAGCCATAAGGCCCACCTTGAGTGTATGCCTTGTGGAACCATTAATGTTTGTCTTACATAGGCCAATGAATGAACTCCTTTAGCAAATGTTTATGACTCCATATGACATGTGTACGGTCATATGAACTTTGATGTGTGATGTACTATGTAATTAGGTGTTTTACAACCCTTGATCTTGTGAAGTGTGAGGCTCACTTTTGGCCTGGTTGCTAGTTGATTTCCTAGGCCCAGTATGTGGCCCACTAAGATATATGTGTCTAATCCCTATTGTCCATTGGATAGTGGGTCTTACCTATTCATGTGTGTTGTTGTTATGCTTGTGGCCACCATCATGCAATCATGTGACAGGTGGATAATCCTAAATACGATTGTGAAATATGCACAAGGCCACCTAACTGTATGAAATCAAGTGGCATTGATGGCCATCCAATGACACCACTATGTGCTCATGGACATGGGCAAGGTCACCTAAACTATGAATAATCAGGTTGTATGTGGAGATATTCTTAGCCATGTGAATTATAATATATGACTAGATTATGCAATCTTGAAAATACCATGGCCCACAATTTGGTATCATGTGATGCAAATACAATCCTTACATTGAGCTCATTAGTAAAGCAAAAATAAAGGCCACTAAACTATATGTGATGCAATTAAATGTGGCCCTTGGCCCCTTCATCATGTGATGTTGAACTGGGTTATTAGCTATATGGAGTGTGGGACGGTTATCGCCTAAGACTTAGTGTAATGTAGTGTAGCCTTGTATCGGCGTGTCGGACTATGATTGTTCAACTATGCCTAAATGTTTTGAAATATGGACGCTAAACCTAACTTGTTAATGATATGAGATTGCTTTGTGGTCCCTAATGATGTATTCATTATAGCATTAGAATGGTTGGCTTGCCAGCCGTAAGGGTCATCTTAAGCATATGCCTTATGGGTCCATTAGTGCCAATCATATCGGGCCTATGTTTGGGTTCATGGTAAGTGTAGGAGACTCCTTGTGATATGTGTGTGCCAAGTTGCATTTGGACCTCATGAATGAATTAATATTGAAGTCTTGAATAGACTGATAGTGGAGATCAAATGGATCACCCGAAAAGCCAAAAAGTTAGGATGTAGTGACACACTAATCGGCCCATCCAAGTGTGGCAATGAACTGGGCCTTAGTCCACTTGAAATGTAGCTAGACATGTTGAGGTGTTGGATTGAAATCGAACTATATATGTGGTGATGGCACATGTGTGGTGATTGTGTGATGTGGTACATGTGGCGATGCTTATGTATGTATGTGATTAAATGCAATGAATGTATTTGTATGGTAATGCTAATTTATGTTTACATGCTTTGATGGTGATCAATTGGACGTAAGGACTAAGTGGACCACCGTATGTATTACCTTAAGTCATAGATAGTGCACCTAGCGTTGTATAGTGGCGTGACACTTATGTACCCACTTCCTATTGAACCGATAAGGTGGACCACTTAACTCTTAACCGTGAATGAATATATTGGTGATATGACCTAGCTTTCGAATAGTTATGGATCTTTACATGCGGATTCGAGACATGTTATGGTATGTGTGCATCACTTGCATGTGTTTGATATACAACTTGTTCTGGTGCCACTGTATGGGGTTCGGCCATGCGATTGGTGTCGAGTGATGAATTGATCCTAATTGTGCTATTATGTGGTTGGTGCACACTTGTGACGTGGAAGATGTGGACACTCACATAGCCCTGTGATCATGAGGTTGAGTGCACATCAGACCACTGTTTTGTCACATTGGTACCGTGATCATTTTGTACTGGTCTTATGATATTTGTGCATATTGCATGCATTATGGATGAGGAGTGCATGGTGTGCATGGTGTGATCATGTGGAGATCATATGCATGTGGTAGAAGATATTAGTGCATGGTGCATATGATGGAGTATGTGCAAATGTTATATGGTCTGAGAGAGCGTGGGCTTAGTCCCTAGGTTGAATTCCCTAAAATGAATATATCGGGCTTAGTCCTTGGGTTGAAGTCCCTAAAGCTCACTTAATACTAAATTGTAATTTATGTTTATGCCGATGCTGATATTACACGTATATCCTTTTCATGATAAGCGTGGATTGCGGATCGGATGTGGTTGGCAAGGGAGCCCGAATGGTATTAGGGTTGCTTGCATGCATATATGGCTTACATGCATAGCATTACTTGAGTGCAATTATACTACATAGTGTGCTTGTGGATTATCATTGCATTTTACATAACATCTTTGTACGATGGATTATACTGATGAGACCACCACATCGGCATTGTGGTTGGTATTTGTGGACACCGAAAATTTGAGTTTCTTTATAATGGGTCCCAAACCCCTGGGTGAAACTCCCTAAACCTCAAGTGGTACCCTCGAGCCTTATTGTCAAGACCGGGCGGATACCATGGGTCACCTGGTGCCGATGACCACAGTAGACTTGACTCCCGCCGACGCAGTCGGGTGAGAAAAGGTTTGGCCATGCCTAGCTGAAGAGTTGGAGCGAATGTGATTGGGTTTGACCAGCTCCTGAAATGGGTCTGCTACCGGTGTGCCGAGTGGATATTGGCATCACTATAGGCCCCCCACTGACAAGGTGGGTATGCGAGGCCTCTATTCAACAAGTTTCGGACTTGCTTTGAATACCAAGCCCTAGTGATTCCCAATGATGATAATTGTATTATGATGTAGACTTTTAGAAGAGGACTTGCATGCCTGTATACATTCGGTATATTTTTGCATATCATTTGTTGCATTGAATCTAGCCCTCTTAGTGTTGAGGGTCAAATATTGCATATTAGACCCCAGTTATTACTTAATTTTATGAACATAATCCTGTTTAACATCCTATTTTAATCGTGTTTGTATTGCAAGGTGAATTTAGGAGCATAGACTGAAAAATGGTACTAAAAGTATGGATTTAATGCTCCGAAGTCACCAATGCAAAGGACTGATTGACCACAGGGGACCGAGATCGAAGAATTTACACACAAGATATCCGAAAAAATCAAGTCATTCACGCTAAAGAGGCCTGAAAATCGTCCAAAATGCAAGATCACAGGGTTCCCATCATCCGTTCGGCTCAAAACTTATCTGACCTGAGAACCCCAAATTAACCGTACACGTCGAATTTCATCTATTGGATCCTTGTGAAAGTGCCCAACGAATAGATCAGACCATAAATCTCTAAATTGGGGTCCACCTGATATCTGGATATACTTCAATTTTGGTCTCAACCCCTTAAATCGGGTGACAAAACGGATGGACGGAGCGGATTTCATATATACATCACGAGTGGACCCTACTGGCTATGCCAGTGCACAGTGCACAAGTGCACTCAATGTGCACTGAACCGGGACAGCAAGTCAACGGGTGAAGACCCGTCTTCTCTGCGCAGAACATGCAGCGAGCGCACCTGTCCGATTGGGTTTTGATAGTGGGCCCCACCCATCATCCAAAAGGATGATCTGGACCGTCCAGATGCTCTAAAGGGGAGGACAAGACCTAGCCAATATGGCTTTTGGCCCCATGCATACGTACACACGTGGATTGTCGAAAAATGCAGGATGAACGGTGAGTTAATTTGACACAATGGACCACACCAAAACTTGACCAAAACCACTCCTTTTCAACTGAAATTTCACCAGAAATCTAATGAACAGATGAATTTTCCAGAAAACATCACTGTGGGGCCCACCAAGCATCACAGCACAGAAATTTTTGCAAGAACCGCACGTCCGGTTTTTTCAGACGTTGCGGGGAGTTGTACGGCCCAAATGACAATTGGATCTCTGATCCAAACCATCCAAAATCTTGGGAAGGGGATCTTGACCCCAACCATGGAACCAAAATCAATCTGTGGGACATTCTCTGGCCGAAAATTTCGTCCAAACGTAGTCGGGTTGCGTTTCTTGGCTTCGCACACATGGTTGCTGTGTAAAAGCTCTCCAGGCCCGACTGACCTCCTGGGCTCTATAAAAGGAAGGAGAAAAACGTAAAGAGGGGCATCTTGGGATCTTTTGACGTGAGAAGAAGCTGTGGAGAGAGAGAGAAAGCGGCCGGCCTCGCCTCTTCTTCATCCTTTTCCATTGTTCCTCTTTAGTTTCTTTCTTCCTCCCTTATGTTTTTAAGAAATTTTTGCTAGATCATGTCTGGCTAAGCCTCTTAGCTAGGGATAAGAGGTGAAGCTTGTATCGTGATGGGTAGATTTCTACAGCTTTGATTCATGTTTTATGAATTCTCTTTGATTATAGTTTGATATTAAGGAACGCTTTCTGTTTTTAATGGTTTGTTGTGACTTAAATTACAATGGATCTACAATAGCTTTGAGCATGTTCTTAACATTACAGGGTTTGTGAATTTAAGAGTCCATGTTGTTCACCATCATCTCCTGGGCATGGTTGGATGATGGAATCTCTCCTAACATTCATACATCTCTCAGATTGGTTGTGGATTGATTAAATTCTGTTGTTTGCTTTGTCTCATGGGTATGGTTTTGTGATAGAATCAATTTTAATTCTCATACCTCTCATCTCTTGAAAACTGGATCAAAGGAAGTTCATAGTTGTATTTATGAACAAGCATAGATCTCCGTGATCTCTACAAGTGGATCCTTGGCACCTTAGTTTCCCACCTTTGAATTTTACAAGTTTTCGTTGTAGATTTCACCATTATTCTCTTAAAATTACTTAATTTAGATTGCATCTTTGCCTAGTTCTAATTCAAGTTACTTTCAGATTATGTACAAGGTTCAATCCTTATGGATTCGACTTTGGTCTTACTGAGATTATCACTGCATGACAACCCTATATTTGGGGTGTGAACACTTGGCTTTATGTAGTATTACATGGTCAACATACTTCATTTTATGTACCCTGATATTTTGATTGTTATTGCATGCTTATACACTACGCACACACGAGTGTACTCACTAGCCTATTTGCCTAAGCCTCCCATTTCGAAGGCCATCGATCAAACAAGTTGTTATTCCTATCCACGTTATTCCCATCGAGGCCATCAACGTCAGCACACATAAACTGACAGTCTTGCCGATATCATTTGGCAGTAGTATATCCTTGTGGGGCCATCATGGATGGACCAAAAGAAAAGCATGATGAAATGAAGTTTTCTTGGGGCAGATTAATTAATTATGACTGTCCATTTAAAAGTTTCAACTACACCATCCAGACAAACTTTACATATATGTAGCAAAACTCCATGGGACCCACCGTGATGTATGTGTTTTATCCATTTGGTCCATTCACTTTGCCAAATCATTTCAAGGAATGACCGAAAAAAAAATGAGACCGATCGAAAACTAAAGTGCATCCATCAAAGGAAGAAGTGGAGATTATTACACTTATTGTTGAAACCTTGTTAGGGCTATCATGATATTTATTTGCCATCTAACCGGTTCATAAAGTCAATCCTGCTTGTGAGGTCACACAAAAGTACGAAAGGAAATCACAAATACCAGCTTAAAAACTTCAAGGCCCTTGGAAGTTTTCACCCGTGAACGTAAATGTTCAATCCTTGCTATATCTTTGGTGCGGTCCAATTGAGCTTTGGATTTGCCTATTTTTTTTTACTTGTCTTAAAATTATTAGAAAAATGAATGAACGGGTAGGATATGTGTGTGTGTGTGTGTGTGTGTGTGTGTGGAAATGGTACTATAAGGTTGAGCGCATAGAACCATAACATACGGTCCAGTCATGTCTTAGTGTGAGCCGTTGGATGATAAACATTCAAAATGTGTATGAAGCGACAACCTCTCGAGGAAGCTTAATGTGATAAGGAGTTAGTTAGGGCCCACCATCATGTTGTGAGAAATCCAAATCGTCCATCTGTTTTTTTTAATTTCAGGTTAGGGCATGAGGCAAAAACTGGGACAGATTTGAAAATCATGTAGGCTTCACGACAGGAGATAGTGAGGAATGAATGTCTGCTGGTGAACAATGGTGAGTTACAGAAGGTTTGGATTAAGCTAATATTTTTGTATTTTCAGTTCATCCTAGTAAGAATGACCCTGTGAGCAGTATAGATAGCATATAAGAATAATGGTAGACCTTAGGAAGGATTCAACAGTAGGCATTTAACTACTCACATTTTCTTGTTGTGTGGCCCAGTTGAATTATAGATATACCTCATTATTTTTCCCACGTCCTAACATGACCAGAAAAAATGAATGAACGTGGTGGATTTCTCATAAACATTATAATGGGCCCACCTATCTGTGTAGATAAAAATTCATTCCCGCACAATCCAGAGGACAGGTTGTTTGCGAGGTTGATTATTCAATCACCACTATTTTCGATAATATGGTTCACCTTAGAATTGTATCTTCTTTATTTTTGGAATCAGGACATAAAATTATCTTCTAAAACAGATGGGCCATCTGGGTACACAATATGTAGATCAAGTTGGGCCCCACGATGAGCAACACACTTTCCTAGGTTTGGCGGAGGCCGCACCTAATCTGCTCCCTTCCGCGGGGCGCGGATTAGCTACTAACAGGTTGAGTAGCGAGGCTAGCTACTAAAGTGACGTCACCAAGCTCCATGGGCCCCACCATGATGTATGTTTTGTATCCACACCTTCCATCCATCTGGAGAGATCATTTTAGGACAATATCCAAAGAAAGAGTTAAATCTAAAGCTCCAATGGATCCCAGCACAGAAAACAGTGAGACATTGACGCCCACCATTAAAAACTTATAAGGCTACAAAAGTTTTAGATCAAGCTAATATCTGTGTTTTTCCTTATTTCATGTCTTTTTTTTTTTAAACTTTTGAATAGGTTAGATTTCAAATAAACATTATAGTAGGCCTTAGGATAGTTTCAATGGTGGAAATCACTCTCCCCACTATTTTCTGTGGTAGGGTCCACTAAAGCTTTTTAATTGCCTCATTCTTTGGCACATGCCCTAAAATGATATTTTAAAATGGATGGACGGTATAGATATGACACATACATCATAGTGGAACCCACGTAACTTGGTGATGTTACTTCAGTAGTCGACTCGCTAACCTGTTAGTATCTAATCCGCATCCCCTTCCGTGTGGGAAGCAGAAAGGGTGGTGTGCCACACTCCACCGACTGTGTTGCCGTCGCTAAGTTACGTGGCCCCACCATGACATAAGTATTATATCTACACCGTCCATCCATTTGGAAAAATCATTGTAGGGCATTAGCACAAAAATTAAGCAGATCCAAAGCTCAAGTGGACTATGACATAAAAAGTAGTAGGGATTGAACGCCTACCATTGAAAACTTCTTGGGGCCACAAAAGTTTTAGATCAAGATGATATTTGTTTGGTCCCTTCATCCACTTCTGTGTAACGTTATGGACAGGTTAGATGTAAAATAAACATTAGAAAGGTTTTAATAGTGGGCATCATTGTCCCCATTTTATGTGTCATGGTCCACTTGAGGTTTGGATATGCCTGAGTTTTACTGTAAAGCCTTAAAATGATATCTCAAAATGGATAGATGGTATGGACATAACATATATACCACAAAGGACCCTGCATAATTGGTGACGGCAGCGCGCCCCAAGATTGTATAACTCCAATTTATCCGATTTTGTCCTTTTTTTCCCGGGATAGCATCTCCACTGCATATTTTGAAAATTTATCATCTAACGGCACACACTAAGATACGACTCGACCGTATATTATGATTCTATGTGCTCGGCCTTATAGTACCATTATCTTATAATACAACTTCCCATATATATATATATATATATATATATATATATATATATATATATATGGTTGACTACACACATGTACACACACTACATGTGGTGTTCTATTCTACACCACGCAATCCTATTCCAACACACAACATACGGTGTTCTATTCTACACCACGTGATGCGAATCGGAGGGTGTCCGTCCAAAAGTGAAACTTTGGCGCTTGCTTCATCGGAATTTTCTTATTTTTTTTAATAGAATTAGATTGTAGTACCTTTCATTTCAAATATTTTCATCGAACTATTCGTTAAATAAGTAAATTTCATCCAGCTACCTCCTACAGTAATTAGATTAACTGCTTACTTTTGTAAAAATGACAAAATGCTCTTCCAATAAGGATGCACTTTCAACCAGCAATGTTCACAAATCAAGGTTTAGAGCCCTTTAATTGATCTTTTCGGGGATTTTTTTTATTTTTTATTTCGAGAAATTTAGCTTATGTACAGTACTGATTTTCACAAATTAATTAGTCTGTCCTGATTTGAGTGGACATATGACACATGTACGATTTAACACTGTGATTTGAGTGGACATATGACACATGAACGATTTAACAGTGTTTGTGTATGAACTGTGTAATACCTTAACAGAGCATTAATAAATAGCTTGCCAAAAACATCACGGACGTGGCTTTCCTGAAAAAGCCTTTCCCAAAAAAGTTACAGGATGTTGGATGGGCCACCTAGATGTTTTTGAGAAATCCAGCCCGTTTATCCGCTTTGAACACTCATTTTAGGACATGCGATTAAAGATTACATGTATTCAAGACTTAAGTTGGTCACACGAGAGGAAACAGTGGGGATTTAGTGTGAATCGTTGAAACATTTTTGGGGCCATAAAAATTTTCTTTCAGGAATTTGTTTTTTGATATTTTCACTTCATCCCAGTGGTAATAACCTTATAAACGGTTTGGATGGCATATAAACATCAAGGTGAATCCAGGAAGGTTTCAACCGTAGAAATTTCTTTCCCAAAATTTCCCTCTCGTGTGACCTACTTGAGTTTTCGATGCAACTCGTTTTTTGTCGTATTTCCTAAATTCAGCACTCAAAATGGATGGACGGGGTGGATTTCTCACAAACATCTCTGTGGGCCCCACCCAGCGTCCTTGTGCAGGAACTTCCTACGAAAGGCATATCACCCTACTCACATGTGCCCATGCTCTCTCCGAGTCACATGTACCTTGTGGAAAACGGATTGGCTACTCCCCAGCCACCATCCCAGTGGCTGATGGTCGGTGCTCCATGGGCGCCACCATAATCTATGTGTTTCATCCATTCTGTTCATCCATTTTCACAGATCATTTTAGAGTTTTATCCAAAAAATGAGAGGGATATAAATCTCAGGTGAATCACACCACAGGAAAACAATGTTGATTGGATATCCACCATTAAAATCCTCCTAAGGCCAACTGTACTGTTTATTTTACATCCAATCTGTTTATTAGGTCATACATACCTAGATGAAGGGAAAAAAACAAAAATCAGCTTGATCCAAAACTTTTATGGCCCCCAAAAAGTTTTTAATGATCGACATTCATTCAAAACTATTTCCTGTGATATGGTCCAATTGAGATTTTTATGTCTCATTTTTTGTCTGGTTACATAAAATTATCTAGAAAAATAGATGGACAGCATAGATGAAACACATACATCATGAGAGGCCCACGGAGCACGCCAGGGGAGTAGCCAATCCGTTTCCTTCTTCGGGTAGATCTGCAACCTCCATTGAATAGGCGTTCGTCCTGGTGCAAGAAATGATTGTAACCCATAACTGAGGTAGCCCCACGGTTGGAAATAATTGGAATAAGCATATTGGACGCCGTTTTCCTCCGAGAGAGGCGACCCGCCGTTATGTTTGTGATAAATCCATGCTCTTCATCCATTTTTTTGAACTAATTTTATGACACGAGGAGAAAAATGAAGCGGATCCGTGAGGATTGAACGTCCACAGTTGAAACAGAAGTTTTGAATCAGGCTAATATTTCATCCCAATATGAATGACGTTACGAACGGTATAGATGGCATGTAAACATCACTGTCAGCCCTACGAGGTTTCAATGGTAGGAATTTTCCTACACACTTTTTCCTTTAGTGCGGCCCACTTAAGTGTTGGATTCTGCTTTTGGTATAAAGTCTTAGAGTAAGCTCACAAAACGGATGGCTGGGGTGGATTTATCAGGGCCCATCTAGGTTTCTGGTGCAGCGCAGGAACTTCATGCCAAAGTCTACCACAGGAAATCCGTGTCCGTGAACGGGGGATTCATCTTTATGCCCGCGTTAAACACATCTCATCGTGCTTGGTTGGCAGCACCTACACCTTACCTGACCAACCGTCGAGGACTAACACGTGAGCTTTGTAATAGCCCAAGGCAAATATGAACGCCGACACTAAATGAGCCCTGTACAAAATTAATGGTGTGGGTTTCATGTCAACTGTTTTGTACGGCATTACATTCCAGAGTTTTGGATCGTTGTGATTTCTAATTTGGAATGTCAACAAGAGACTGCGTACCTGATGAACCGATTAGATCTCATACATATTCTACCAACATGTTAGTAGTGTTTTTTTTTTTTTTTTTTTTTTAGTTTTTCTTTATTTTTTTAACACACACGCACACACCCCCACACATGCACGCCATGGGATTTCACCACTGATGGGTACTCGAACCTCTGACCCGGTGTTGAAACTCGTGGGAGTCTACCACTCGGGTAAGAGTAAGGACCCAACATGATTGTAGTTATACTCTCTATGTTAACCAAGTTACTTCCAACTGTCCTCACTCGCCCATAATACTTTCGGTTCAGATTCACTTTAGTTGTTCTCATGTGTGGCCTAAAATATAAATTAATTTTGGACCCTATTATAATGTCTATGTGACATTCAATCTATCCATCATTTGCACACCCTTGTATTCTTATCCAATCTATCCCTCATTTGCAACCCTTATACTCTTCTTGATTCTAAAAAATCATACTGATCAAAAAACTCTTGTGGGCCACATCACGGAGTTATGTTATGATGGAAATGCACACCATTGAAAACTTTCTAGATTGTGTGTGGGACTATCCATGTTTTGTATATGACATCTAACCCATTCAGAGGATGCATCCATTTAGGATGAATAACAATCACAAAGGAAATCAGGATTTTCAAAACTCAAGTGGGCCACAAATTATGGTCTTGAAAGTTGAAGGTTTTATGCATTATTTTACATATGGTGTGGCACACCTATGTTTTGGATTGACGCCTACATGATGGATGGATTTTAATTTTTTTTATTTTTTACACACGCACACACACCCCACACACTCACGCTAGTGGAATTTCACCACCTATAGATACGCGAACCCTTGACTGGGTGTTGAAACTCTCGGGTGGTAGACTCCCAAGATTTTCAAAACCGGGTCAAGGGTTTGAGTACCCACAGTGGTGAAATCCCACGGCGTGGATATGTGGGGTGTGTGTGCGTGTCGGCATGCATGTGTGGGGTGTGTGTAAAATAAATTTTTTTTTTTTTTTTAAAGCAAGAGTAAGGATCCACATGATGGATAGATTATATGTCATGAAATCATCACAAAAGCCTCACACGTACATTCATGCATTAAACATAAGGTAGAAATATTTGTACCGGATACTACCTTAAATCATTTGCACCCAAATCTGTAACCCATAGCTAATGTAGAGCGGGTGGCAGGCACTTTCATATCCAAGATGGACTAAAGAAGGCTCAATCAAAGGCGGAGGTGATCTAGACTGTCAGAACCTTACGATAGGCGTATTTCACAAACTAAAATGAGTTACTCAATGTATCAAATATGATTTTTGGGTAGGAGAAGCAACTTTAGCCAAACAACCCACATAGCCGGGTTGTCCACGCCGAATTTTCGATATTCCATCATATAGATGATTGAAAATCCATTTTATTTCTATTTTTACTATTTATAGTAAATTTTAGTTTGATTATAAATCTTTATCATTTGAACTTTAGGAGTTATAGTGCTTAGAAAAATTAGGAAAATAATGTACTTAAGTCAAATATGACACTTACTATAAATAGTAAATTTACTATTTATAGTAAGTTACAAATTGTAGGGAGTTTGAGTTAGGGTTTGGTTATAAAACTTCTTCCTTGGTATCACCATCTAAAGGGTTGTAAATTCGTTTTTATCATCAATCAAAATTTAAATTTCTAGAAATTATTTCAATAGACAATTGTTGCTTACAAATAGGGATACCTAGCAACAAAACGCCCTATAGGCCAACCAGTATAGGTATCATATACAAACTAGAAGGTAACCAGGGGAAGAATCAAATCAAATTAAATTGAATGGCTCATGTGGTTGACCTTTTTGCAAGTGGTTAGATATCCCAATCAGGCAATGGTTACTAAATTGCCAATTAATTATCACCGTTCAACAAGCATTCAAATCATCAAGCATGTGAGTGGGAAAGAGAAGGGTGTCATCTCCCACTTAATCTAACTACCATTGGAAAAGTCTAACAAAAGTAGATTAATGAAACTTAATTTAACAAGATAATTTATATAAAAAAACATTTTAAAAGGTTATGAATATTTATATTCCCTAATTAAAGATTATGAATTATTTTATTAGATTCTCCGAAGGGAATGAAGTCATGTGATTATAATGAGTTTTAAAACTACCATCATTTTAAAATGGTGGTGGCTAATCCTCATCACATGTGGCATTAACGTATGACAATCCAGTAGGTCCATTCAAATTTTGAGACACATTGGGAATGTAGCACATCTCTGAAATTGTATTGATCATGCAATCCCAACCATCCAATAGATGGCTATGAAAATAGATGATTAAAGGTTTTAAAAAAAATGATCCAAGGGTGACTTAAATGGTTCTGGCTCTGGTCTTCTTCAATATAATTTTTTAAGTAATGCTTTGTCCCAACAATGCCATCTCTATTGATAAAAATATTCTGTTGTAACATATATAAATAAGGTATATCTAAGCGGAATCAATAAATAAATAAGTAAAACTCTACACTATTTCGATGAACTTAAGATTGTCGAATATTATATTTTAGTGGAATGAGGAGTGGAAGATGCCACTCTCTTAGAGATAGTTTTTGCCCTTTTTTAATTTGACTATTTTCGCACACTTTCAACATGCTATCTTTAGGATACAACGCTCGGTGTATAATTTATTTATATGTGAAAATAATCTAATCCTAAATTCATTAAATTCACTTTTTGATTATCTAGAAAAAAAAAAGTCTCTGTGGAGAGGAAGGGGATGAGCTGTCATGCTTAAAGCCTCGTTGAAAAATTCTTAAATAACCCTACGTTGGTATTAGGTTATTGTTGGGCCATAAAATTAAGATATACAATTAAAACAAGCCCCTTAGCACTCACGAAAAGTAAATCAAGCCCAATGTGGAAATATATTAAGTACGATACCCCAATCATAAACGGTGAGCACAACCCAGTAGACGGTTGGGGTTGATTGATTGAATTGTCCAGGTAGACCTACCCAACTTCTTGGAGCCCAAGATCCTATACTACCATAGGATTCTGGGTGGGCCCGACTGTGATGTTTGATAGAAATCCAATCCGTCCATCCGATTTTTAATCTCATCTCAGTACATGCGACCAAAACTGAGGAGGAAACAAAACTCAAGTAGGCCATACAAGATGAAACAGTGGGGAAAAGAATAACTACTGTTGAAACCTTACTAGGCTCCACCTTGATGTTTATATTCCATCCAAATTGTTTATAAGGTAATTTTCACTGAGATAAGTGAAAACACCAAAAATTTAAACTGATACAAAACTTTTGTGAACATATAAGCCCCGCACAAAATCCTTCCGAGCACGAATAAGTGGGGGTGGAGACACGTAATCGAATTGCCACATTATCCTTATCCCTTCGGATATGGAAAAGGATTGGCTACTCCCCCTGCCATCAGCCCTGTGGCTAGTGTTCATTGCTTTGTGGGACCCACCATGATGTATGTGTTTCATCCATTCTGTTCATCCATTTTTACAAATCATTTTAGGGCTTGATCCCAAAACTGAGAGGGATATAAATCTCAGGTGTACCACACCACATGAAAACAATAGTGATTGGATATCAACCATTAAAAGCCTTCTAAGGCCCACTGTACTGTTTATTTTACATCCAATCTGTTGATTATGTCATACAGGCCCAGATGAAGGGAAAAACGGAAATCAGCTTGATCTAAAACTTCTATGACCCCCAAAGAAAATTTTAATGGTCAACACTCATTCAACATTGTTTCCTGTAATGTGGTCTATTTGAGACTGAGATATACCTCATTTTATGTCTCGTACCATAAAATGATCTATAAAAGTAGATGGACAGTATGGATGAAACACATACATCATGGTGGGGTCCACAGAGCGCCGACCACCAGCCATTGGCTGGCGTCAGGGGGAGTAGCCAATCCGTTTCCCTCAGACATGGGTTAGGAAGCGGATTTGCTGGTATACCACACACCAGCTGTATTACAGCAGTATTGATGCCAGCAGGTTGTGGGTCTGATCATGAGGTATGTGTTATATCCAAACCGTCCATCCATTTGACGAGCTCGTATTAACGCTTGATACGAAAAATAAGATAGATCTAGCTATCAAGTGGACCACACTGCAAAAAGCTGCGGGGGATTGAACGTCTACCATTGAAACAGAATTTTTGGATCAATATGAAATTTGTTTTTTTTCTTAATTCAGGTCTTTGTGACCTTATGAACAGATTGGATGGAAAATAAACGTTATGATGGGCCATACGAATTTTTTAATGGCGAAAATATTATCTCCGCTGATATTTGTGTGGTCCAGACGATCTTTGGATATGATTAATTTTTTGGATAATGCTCTAAAATGATCTCTAAAAATAGATGAACGGTGTAGATATAACAAATAAATAAATCACTGTGGGGCTCATGTAATTGTGATCTCCTTTAAACCGTTCGTACAACTCGGAGCTCGAGGAGCGTCAGTGCTCGTCTTCGCATGACACACCTACAGCAGCTATGTAGCTGGTGTGTGGTACACCAGCTAATCCGCTTCCAAAATAAATATTGAGTACGGTACCCCAATCATGAAAGCACAACTCAATGGACGGTTAGGGTTGATTGATTGAATTGTCCAAGTGGACCTACGCAATTTCTTGGAGCAAAAGATCCTATACTGCCACAGGATTCTGGGTGAGGCCGACTGTGATGTTTGTTAGAAATCAATTAAACAGGCCATACAAGATGAAACAATGGAGAAAGGAATGACTGTTGTTGAAACCTTCCCAGGCTCCACCTTAATGTTTATATTCCATCCAAATCGTTTATAAGGTAATTTTCATTGAGATGAAGTGAAAACACTGAAAACTTTAACCCATGCAAAACTTTGTGATCATATAAACGTTTCACCGGTGGTCACTAAATCCTCACTGTTTCCTCTCGTGTGGCCCATTCAAGTTTTGGATAAACTTTATTTTTAGACCAATATTCTAAATAAGCTCAAAAAATAGATGGACGGAGGGCTTTCTCACAAACATTGCAGTGAGCCCCACACAGGATCATTGTGCAGGAACTTCATGTGGAAAGCTTTCGAAGGAAATCCGCATTCGAGCACACTTGAACTTCACTCTCTCTCCATAGCTTTTTTAGAGTCAGATCCCTTCGTAGTGTTTGTTGAATAACCATGTTCTGCAAACGTTGCATGTGGGGACACCTTGATATGGAGCCCAAATCCACTCCATCCATCTATTGAGCCCCATCAAGATAACGTAATAGACCGAAGATTACTCCGATGTAGATTATAGGAGAATAACACTGTAGGAAACAGTTGGAACGAAAATGCCTACCATTAAAATCTTCTAGATTTTGTAGGGCCAACATAGTTTTCATATTTTATCCGATCCCTTCATAAGACGAGATAAATTATTTTAAATAGATATATCAAAATTAGTCCATTAAAAAATCTTAGGTGGGCCAAACCACATGGTTTTATCTTCCAAATTTTGTAGGGCCAACATAGTTTTCATATTTTATCCGATCCGTTCATAAGATGAGATAAATTATTTTAAATAGATATATCAAAATTAGTCCATTAAAAAATCTTAGGTGGGCCAAACCACATGGTTTTAGAGACTTTAGGCATGATTTAACATGGTGGGCCCGAATGAGATCATATCATCTTGATCTTTGATCCAAAAAATGAAGATGAAGGGCTCACCAGATGGACCGACTTGATTTTATACAAACAGCAATATGGGTTCCACAGACAACAGTGTAGAATTAAATCATTCTCTGAAAAGGTTGTAGAGGAACCAGTATGCGCCTCTGAATCTCTGAGACTCTGATCGAGTAATTCTAAGAGGCGCTCGAACGAGTGTTCTTTTCCTTGCACTTACCTCAATCACACGAGACAATGAAGTTCATGTGTACAAAATCGAAGACGTTCATCAAACAAACCTCACTGCTTACATGCCCACCTCAAAAATCAACCTAACCCAATCACCACTTTTATCAGACGTATAGAAAACAATAGACATTTATTAACCATCCAAAATCTAGGTACAAATATCATCCATCCAATGATCATATGTCCATAATTTCAACTGGGTTGTTTGGGTTTGTTCTTCCTTGCATTGCTCTCCTTCTCAGTAGTAGCATTTGTTGAGAATGGAGAAGAAGAAGTCGGGCTGATGATGAACTATTACAAGGAATCATGTCTTCAGGCAGAAGATATTATAAAGGAGCAGGTTAAGCTTCTCTATGAATGCCATAAGAATACTGCTTTCTCTTGGCTCCGGATCGGGTCGCGTCGGATTGGTCCAAATCCTTTTTGTTCAAGTTTTCGGATCGGATCGGTCCGAATAGACCATTACCTGAACCTGACCCGAAAAACAATCGGATCTGGATGGACAGACTCGATCAGGCCTGATCTAGGCCGTCGGTTCTGTTAGGAACGGGTCGGATTGGGCTTGATTGTGTTGGATTCACCGGATTGGACCCGACATGCCCACCTCTAATCATGACCAAATCACTATTTTCGCTAATTTCGAATAAGCCACATTGTGAACTTAGTTGATCCAGACTTTAACAATTGCGCCTAAGAAATCTCTCTACCTAATTTATTATAGAAATGTCATGATCACTTGAACAAGCTCTAGATTGCTCGTTCGTGGGCCACTAGCTCCGAAATTATAGAGTAATGTCCACCTCACTGGGCTTGTGGTCCATTGCGGACAACGGACTCAAACGACGCCTTGAAATGGACAGTTTGCACCGTCAAGCCAGCACTTGTTAGATGCGACTCTCCAAGTCAATGACCTAAAAATCTAAAATTTAAAACAATTATCCCTGCCGCTTAGGACAACAAACTATGACATTCCAACTGTTAGATTTCATCCAAACTCGCACCATAGATTAGAGATATTTTTCTGCCCTCGTCCACCAAATCAGACCCTTGATCGAAAAACAGTGACCATTGATAGTAAATCGGACCCTTACGATCAATTTTCAGATCCGTTTGCCACCAAATTTTGGACAGCCCCTCATCAGATCATGGGACACCTATCTCATAGCACGAATGGGCTAGGGGGCCATTAGGACAACCCCAAAGACCGTAAATGAGTCCCTTAAGGTCATATATAATAAGAGTTGCCACCCCAAGGCCATTGGAGCAAAAATGTAGGTTATATAAACTTTAAACCCTCACTAGCTCCCTCACCCCCATACAAAACTTCCAACAAGAGAGAGAGAGAGAGAGAGAGAGAGAGAGAGAGAGAGTGGAAGGGGAGCTAGATTTTGAGAGATCTCCCTCCTACCACAATCACTCGCCGGAAATCATGACTCCACCACCATAGAAGTGGATTGTTAGTGATAGGAAGGTAATTATCCAAACTCTTATCAGATTTTAGTATACTAGGTCACTTGTATGTATCCTAACATACAAATTCAATTGACAAAGGGCCCCGGTGCACCATTTCTCGAACCCGACACCGTTAGAGCAGCTGAAGGGATTTTATATTTGTTTTTTTAATAAAATCTTATTACCATATGGCATCATCCGAATTGTTGGATTTGACTCGGTCAAATCAAACGTAAACACAGTACATTAAAAAAATAAAAAAATAATAAATAATAAAAATAAAGAGTCAATAATCAATTGCAATACCTTTCAATTAATGTACCATCACCATCTAAATCAACATACAGGTACCGTCCACATGATAAGAGAGTACTGATTTTGATCTTACTGAAAAAACATGGTTAGATGATAAATTAAGTTACTTCAGGCTGTACGGCATCAACTCTATACGGGAATGGGAGAGTTATTCAGTACACTTCAATGGACCCTGACACGGGCACTCAGACATTGTACACGTTACATATATTACATAAAGTAAGCCGTCCAAATTGAGGGACCCACTGTAAATAACCCATCACCCTAAACTCGGATTGCTCAAAAACTCCTAACCTCTAATGTCTACTCAATTCAAAGCCGTTGCCCATAAATCGGTTAGTCAGGTAATCAAAATCTGCGGAATTCTTTTTTACGATCCATCTATGCTGGGCCCATGCAGATGATGACCGGTTGTAGGTCGCGGCAATCCAGGCACCAGTAAATGGCCACCGGTAAATATCTTTATTTATTCTAAATATTTCATAGAGGTTCCCAAGCCCACGCGCCTCTATAAGACATGCCACCTACTGGACACCACATGTTCCAACACGACAGGCAGGCGCAATATCCAAACCGTCCATCTGGCGGGTCTTAAAATGTAGATGTTCTCTCACAAAATCGTACCGGACCAGTCATCAGGTGAGTCCGAAGTTAGATGCAAGTAAACGGCTTGGAAAAGTTTGGCCACGTAGGAAATTCTTAGCTCGCCTGATGAGTGGACCAGCATGATTCTTTGGCCAGGATATCAGAATAGAGGGACGCTCCTGATGGATGGATTGGATGACATATCGATTTGCCATGCTGTACAGGTGGTGGCGTGCACACGAGCTACGTTTACACGCGTGTGTACTTGGCAAAGCTCCATTACGGTATTAGCCAAGCCCGAAAGGCTTTTTTTAGTTTAGGTGGGGGACCGGGGCTGGTGAGAAATGATTACACGCAAGTACTGTATGCATATCTTAAAATGCAGCCTCTCCTTTTCAGCCAATGAGTTAGTTACGTAAAGTATCCTAGCCATTAAAAAGGTGGGACACCTTGAAGATTGCCAAAGTAAAAAAAATAAAAAATAAAAAATTAGGTGGTAAATTCATTGGACGGACCACACCATCTGACATCCATGCACAGCCAATGGTCAGATTGAACATATAGGTGTGGCCCATATAAATAGTGGATTGGCCTGGTTTTCATTATAAAATGAGCTTAATGTGTGGCCCGCATTGTTCACAGCTTGGATGGTCTGCACAATTCACAAAGCAGGAATTGCAGACGGCTGTATATTAAAGTTCACATGACCTTTAATTATTAACGTGGGTAGTTGCTGTTCATTTGTCCGCTCAATTTTCTGCACCCATAATAATTAAAATGGGAAGACTGTGCCATTACGGGGAGCGGATCGGATACTGAACGCGTTAGTAGCCAAAAGGCTACTAAAGTGATATAGCAAAATGGCATTAGTGGATATCAAGCAGCTGTTTCCTTCCAATGAATGCTCTTCTAGCAGAGATCCGTTGGCGGATGTTTTTCCGTTTAGGGGTGGACGCACTTAAGCCACGGATAGGTAATTATTTATCTTAAGAAAAAGAGGATGCAGATTTCATTCATCATAAGTCCTGTGCGCTAGGAACTCAGGTGGGGTCATTGTGATATTTGTGAGAAATCTTATCTGTCCTTCCGTTTTTGAGTTCAATTCAGGACATGAAGCCAAAAATGAACCGTTTCAGAGCTCAAGCGGACCATAAATGTGATAAATGAATGTCCACCGTTGAAACATTTGTGGCCCACAGAAGTTTTGAGTCATGCTAATATTTGTGATTTCAGTTCATCCCAGTAGGAATGAAGTTATTAACGGTATGGATGGCTTGTAAACATCACTGTCGAACCCAGGTAGATTTTAACGGTAGGAATTTTCCTAACCACATTTTCCTTTAGTACGGCCCACCCGAGCTCTGGATACGGTTCATTTTTTACATTATGTCCTGAAATGAACTTAAAAAATGGATGGAAGGGGAGGATTTCTCACAAACATCATAGTGGCCCCACCTGGGTTCCCAGCGAAAGCCTTTATGCAGGAAATCGGCGTCCAGAAAAACGTATGCAGAGTTTACCGGTACGTGGCCAAGGGAAGCGGATTGCAACTCTGTGGGGTCCACCGTGATTTATATATTTTAACTGGTCTGTCCATCCATTTTATAAGATAATTTTAGGGCCTTAGCTCAAAACCTAGGCATATAATAGGCTAAAATCGGCCACACCAAAGGCAACAGTGTGAATTGAATTTACACCGTTGAAGAATTCTTGGGGGCTACAGAAGTTTTGGATCAAGATTATATTTGTTTTTTACCTTCATTTATGTTTTTTGATCCTTTGTACAGTTTGGATGAAAAATGAACATCCTTGTGGGGCCTGGAAAGGTTTCAACGTTGGATATCATTATTTTATTTCCACTGTTTCCTATGGTACGGCTCACTTGAGATTTTTATAAGCTTCAATTTTGGCTCAACGCCTAAAATTAGATGGAAAAACAGATGGAAGGTATGGATAAATCACATAAATTCACAGTGGGCCCAACTGAATTTTCTTAGTATGATAATCCGATTTCGTGGCTGAGTGGGTGCATGGATCCGTTAACGGATCTAACGGAGTAGCATTTATACCAATGGAACATACCTTTGGTATTTAACCAATGACGTTTTGCCACATCACTTTAGTAGCCTTCCGGCTACTGAAGCGTTCAGTATCCAATCCGCTCCCACCAATACACGTGAAACTGATGGATGATTACGGGTAACGAACTGGTGGGCCATGATGTGGATGGGCTATTAGGGCAAATGTTGTAGTGACCAGATACTACAAATCATCCTATTGGCCTGATTTTTTCAGGTTGAATGAGAAGCTGAGAAGCTGATGCCTTTTATCCAGAGTTAGAACATCATCTTACATTCTTGTTTGGAAAAACAAAATAGTGATTGTCATTTTGGGCAAAATTTAAATAAATTGCTTTACTAAAAGAAAGAATATGGATGAACAAATAGACATATAAAATTGTTGGACTTATGGAGCTTCATTCAAAATAGAAGATATTATTCGAAGAGCTCCAAAAAGTTGAAGCCACATTGAGAAGGGGAGTGAATGTTGTATATTAAAAAAGAGAGAGCATGATGTATTCATCGATGTCGGCTTCTCTCCATGTATCAACGTGTCGCTTGAGTACGCGACTGTACTAGTCTGGCCATCCTTTCATTGGTTTCATCCAGGATATTGAAGCTCTGTTCACTCCCCAAGTATAGGGTTGTGATGTAGTAATAAACTCGGTGAGACCGAGGTCGAATCCACAGGGACTGATACCTGTACATTATCTGAAATCAAGTAGAACTAGAACTAGACTAAGATACAATCTAAATCAAATAGAATTTAAGGAATAATTGTGGAATAATTATCTAAAACTTTAAGGAATTCAAAGGAAGGAAACTAGGGATTCAGAGGATCCACTTGTAGAGATCAGGGAGAACTTATGCCTGCTTCAGAAATCATAGAAATTTATTAGACTTCCTTTGATATAGTTTTCAAGGGGTGAAAGGTATATGAATTAGAATGGATTCCATCATCTAACCATGCCCAGGAGACAAAGCAAACAACAGGATTAAACTAATTACCAACCAATCAACAATGTATGAGGATCAGGAAGGGTACTGTCATCCTACCATGCCCATGGGACAATGATGAACAACAGGGCTTCCTGGCGTCATAAACAGCAAGGGAAAAAAGAAATATTCAAAGCCACCGCAGACCCGTTGTAATTTTAGTCACAACAAACCATAAAAAAAACTAAAAACAATTCCTCAATTAAACTAAAAACAATGTCAGTTCAGTTTAAACAAAAAGGCATAAGTAAAAAGCTCCCATCAGACTACAAGTTTCCCCTCTTAGCCCCAGCTAAGAGGTCTAGCCCGTTATGATGCGGCTAGATCTCATAATAATAATAAAACAAAATAAAAAGAACTAAAAAAAATATTCTCTTCTTGTTCACGGCTGCTCCAAAACTTCTGTCCAAAAGCCTCTCCAGGTGCCTCCACGGTTGCTCATGTTCCAAAGCTTGCCTCCCTCTTTCTTCTCCTCTCTCCTTTATAGAAGACCCAAGGGCGGTGGCTTGAGTCCATGCATCCTTCAGTCGGAAGCCTTTCCCCCATCATGAGATTTTTCGCAATCTGTTTCCGCAGCTACGCAGACAGTCGGTGCGGAACTCTCTTTACGCAGCAAAAATGGATTCTCCCAATGCCCATGCTCCTGTGATCCTGTTCAAAAGAATAACATCCCTTGGGACGTTTTCGAGCGGCCTACACGATGGACGGATCAGATCAACTGTCTGATCATCACCGAGACCACACCACAGTCCGCAAAAGTCGGCTGCGTCCGGGCGCAAAACAGGGATTTGCGCTGCTTCTGCTGCGACGTTGGTGGGGCCCACTTCTTTGCTATTTTGATAAATCCAATCCTTCCATTAGAGTCTACTCAAATTTTCAGTTGGAAATGACTGATCTTGGATCACGTTTGATGCGGTCCACCAGATCTTTCTCACAGCCGTTCGACCTGTATTTAGACGATTGGAAATCGTTTTCTCAATGCCTTCTGGGAATTTGCCACCTAGGCGATGGTTACAGGGCCCTTTGGAGTCCACTGGATGGTCCAGATCGGACTGATCAATGCAGAGGGTGGCCCACTACATTCCTCCGCAAGCTCTGTTGCGAAACAGAGCTTACGGACCGCTTTTTCGATGATCGGTGGGCCCTAGGACAACATTCCATATAAAATCCATGCCGTCCATTAGAATCAGAACAAAACAAAATTCAGATGTAGATGGTTTTGGATCGATTTAGGTGTGGCCCATTGATTTGTAACCCAGCCGTCCATTAGATGCATTGGCGCTGTTTCCATTCATACTCGTGCATGGGTCTGAAAAACCACCTTTTGTACGGTCGGTTTGACGTCCTGTGATGAATGGACGGTCCAGATGAACCACATGATGAACGATGATGGGCCAGAGTCTGAGTCGGTGCGGACGCTGCAGAAACAGAAACAAAAATTTCTGTTTTCGTATGAGACTCGTCGGGTCAGCAAGCACTGACCGACTTGTCCTCTATAGTGCACAGCGAGTGCACCATTTCAGTGCACTCCACTTCAAAAAGCGGGTCCCACCATGATGTTTATGTGTGATCTGTTCCGTCCATCTGTTTTAGCCACCTCAATTAAGGGTTGAAGCCAACTTTAAAGAATATGCACATATCAGGTGGGCCCCAAATCAGGATTTTAAGGGCTGATTTGTCAGTTTAGTCACTTCCACAAGGATTCAGGAACTAAAATTCGACGTGTACGGTTAGTTTTTGGTCCTCGAGCCATGTATAAAGTTTTGAGCCGAACAGATGATGGAAACTCAGTGATCTTGCATTCTGGCTGACTTTCAGGCCGCTTGAGCTTTAGTTTCTCGATTTTCGTGGATCCCCGTCATGTAATTCCGTCGATCTTGGTCCCCTGGAGTCCGTCCCTTGCCTTGGTTCCTTCTGAACGTTAAATCCGTGCTTTTAGCATCCTGATCCAGTCCCAGCTCACAATTCCACCTTGCAACACAAGCATGATTAAAATGGGCTATTAAACGGTACCATGTTCATAAATCCAGGCAATAACTGGGTCTGATATGCAATATTTGACCCTCAACAAGTTCTAAAGGCGGTCATAGGGATTTTTGAAGAATAAGAATAAGAGAGATGAGAGAGCAAGAAGAGTAGAAAATTAAAATTATTTCAAAATGGCATATATATCAGTCGGGAACGTATGTATTAATAACAAGATCATTATGACTCATCGTATGATTCGATTGTTTACTACATGTCATAACAACAGCTATGAAAAAGAAAAGTCATCATTCATATATTCGTCTCGATTGAGCAAAATCAAGAGGGAGCTAACGCGTGAAGGCAGGAGCCGATCACATTTATTGTATTAACAACGATTTAACGCCTCTTTCATCTTTTTGCCCAAATGCGAAGCAACACAGGGGCAATATTGTACCATACTTTTTACTATTCCTGGAAGAATTAATTAGGGAAGAACATGTATCATTACACAAGAAGTATAAAATACATTTAAGATCTTTGAGGATATTTTGAGCACATATTACAGAATTATGGCCGATGTTATTTAGGTGTTATATGTCATTTATAGATGAAGTGTGACTGAGAAACTCAAAAATAAAAAAATACTCGAGAGAAAAGTGGTACTAAAGTAGTCACTGTCCAAGAAGAATTTGGATGTTTGGAGTGGTGCTGAAACAATTGCGATAATGGTCGGATGCGAGAAGAAGCATATAAATTGTTATTTTAAGAAGATCTATAAATAGCAAAGAATTTCATTTATGCAAGACATCTCATGCAACCTAATCAAACAAATCAAAAATTTATCTTTCAATTGTTCTGGTATAATCTATATATTCCTTAGTATAATGTCTTTTACGTTATTTAGCATAACTAGTATCATAATCTTATATTAGGAATAACAGTAATATAATAGTTGTAATCCTTAGCTATATTCCAAATGTACACCAGAAAATTCTTGTAGCAATGCAAGTTCTTCTTTTAGAAAAATGTATTCCCGTTACAACCCGTGTTAATTGTAAGTATTTTCTTTTTGCTGATTTCTTTATCTGAAAATCATATTGTATGGAAAACAAAGTGTAACTCACTTTTAGAGGACGAATCCTACCCTCTAATAAAACAACTGAGTCTTATTAGATTTGAGTAAAATAGTGTTGGTTCTGTCATATCTGCGCAGTGGCAAATATTACATGTAACTGAATTTTGCATATGAGAGGACAACACAATCAATAGTCTTGATCATGGTTATAATTGTGCTGACGTCAGGTGGGCAGGCCCAAACACCATCTCTTACATTGACCCCTGTTGAGATTAGCTACAAAGTACCAAATTTTGGCCACTCATCCACGTATACGAGGCGTATATGCATGCAAATCCGGACCATTGAACAGGTCTCCCCCTTTGTGGATGATATATGGATCAGAAAATATGCTTGTCAGGCAATCTTAATCATCTGATTCTTACTGTTAAAATGTACAGCTCAACATTTTCCTTTTTGTCTTCCATATTAAGGGTACGATCAGTGTGAGTTCTGGTCCATGCTTCATCCGCTTCGGGCCCACAATTTTGACGGTCTCAACTGGCATGAACATATGGCACGTGGACAGCGTAGTACTTCTGGTAACTCGCATTTGAATTTGTTTGATACAGTACGAAAGAGTAGAAACCCACCAACAGTCCATGTGGCATGACATGGCACAAACGGAGAAATCATAGTTCTTAGATATCAAATCAATTAAAATAAAAACAATCGGCAGGCTATGTCCAATGGGTGAAATCAAGCGGGTAAGATGAATCGATCAGGGTCAATTTTTGGACATTGATCCACGTCGGGCCCACAATTGGGACGGTTTGATTTACGACTATGTATTATGCCACAAGGTAGTCCACTTTATCGGTACTTGTTTTATGGAAGCACTGAGTGTATTCGCTAGCTTGGCATGAACAGTGGCATTGAATGATGGTGTGATCCGGACCATTTATCAGGTGGAGGCACATTTTGATAATACCTTGCCTTAAAACTAGGGCTGTACACGAGCCAAGCTAGCTCGAAAAGCTCGCTCGGCTTGGCTCGATTTAGCTTGACTTGACTCGACTCGAATGATGACTCGAGGTGAGCCAGACTTCATAGGACCCAGCTCGTTTTGAAAACAAGCTAAGTTTGAACATAGTAGAGCTTAACTCGACTCGACTAGAACCCAACTCACCTCGAAGCTCGAGCTCAACTCGACTCAAATATATATTATATTATATGTATTATTATATTTTATAATAATAATAATAAGAAAACTTAAACCATACCTTACCCATCTGTCCCATTCTTACCATTTTCCTTCCTTACCTAACTCGCCGCGCTCAGCCCCGCACCAATGACAAGGTACCCTCTATGGCTCTATCTAATATTATATATATATATATATAGATCTATCTAATATTATTTTTATATATATATATATATATTGAATATTTGATTTATGGGTTGGGTCGAGTTGCTAGGTTGAGTTAGGTGCGCGTTAGGTGCTGAGTTGGGTCAGGTTGGGAGCATACTCAACTCGACTCAAAGTAAGCTCGCCTTGACTCGATCCACTAGCTCGCCTTGAGCTCGACTCGAAAGGTTTGGCAAACAAGCCAAGCTCCAATGGTAAGCTCGAGCTCGAACTTGAGGAGAGCACGGACAAGCCAAGCCAAGTTTGACCCACCTCGACTCAACTCGGCTCAATGTACAGCCCTACTTTGACCAAAATGAATGGACGTTTTGCTTATGGAATTGACTCTCTCTCTCTCTCACACCTTAAAAACCTCAATTTCCATTGACCTCGTTACTTGTATACGGACAAATCTGAAAGCCTTTCACAGTAAGTTCCTGCGCTGGAATCTTAGGTGGGGCCCACCGTGATGTTTGTGATAAATCCACCCCATTCATCCCTTTTGTGAGCTCATTTTACGACTTGAGACCAAACGTGAGTACGATTCAACTATCAAGTGGGTCGAAAACGTGAGTATTGAACGTCCACATTTGAAATATTTGTGGGGCCACAGAAGTTTTGAATCAGACTAATATTTGTGTTTTCTATTCATCCAAGTAGGGATGACATTATAAATGGTATGGATGTCATGTAACATCACTGTTGATCCCAGGGAGGTTTCAACTGTAGGAATTTCCCTACCCACCTTTTCCTTTAATGCAGCCCACTTAACTCTTGAATCCTACTCACGTTTAGTCTCAAGTCCTAAAATGAGCTCGAAAAACGGATGGACAGGGTAGATTTCTCAAAAACATCAAGGTGGAGAATGTTGAATTTGGGCCACACATATCATATTTTCATTTGGCAATGCAATCATTGGTTTGGATCAATTATATGATCGTCATGGTGGGGCCCGCACTATAGTGAGTATACACAATTTTATGAGACATGGAGTACCATCTACAACTCTTGCATAGAGTTGTATTGGGAGTTAATCTCTCCTCTTTACAACCAGAGTTAGGAGATGTTGGCATGGGGGAATCCTATTATGGGTGTGTTCTTATATAGCCACCTCTAGTATAAAGATTGCCCGGTCCTCAACTCTACACACTGTTCACACCCCAAGTATAGGGTTGTGATGTAGTAATAATCTCGGTGAGACCGAGGTCAAATCCATAGGGACTGAACCTTGTACGTAATCTGAAAAGAACTAGAACTAGACCAAGATGTAATCTAAATCAGGTAAATTTTAGAGAATAATTGTAAATTATTTAACTAAAACTTATGAAATTCAAAGGTGGGAAATTAGGGATTTAGAGGATCCACTTGTAGAGATCAGAGAAATCTGCGCTTGATTCATGAACTCAACTGGACTTTGAGTCCCATCTTCATTCAATTGGAAGATATAGCACTAAAGTTCAATTTGAACTTTCTTCGATCTAATTTTCAAAGAGATGAAATGTATGAGAATTAGAATTGATTCCATCACAAAACTATGCTCATGAGACAAAGCAAACAACAGAATTAAACAAATCCACAACCAGTCAGAAAGATGTATGAATGTTAGAAAGGATTTCATCATCTAACCATGTCCAAGGGGTAATGGTGAACAAAAGGGCTTCCTAACATTACAATCAAAATAATGGAAAGGGAATACTTTAAGCCATTGCAGATCTATTATAATTTCAGTCACAACAAATCATTAAAAACTGTAAATATTCCTTATAATCAAACTATAATCAAAGTAGTTCATAACATGAATCAAGACAATAAAATTATTCCCATCACACCACAAGCTTCACCTCTTAGCCTTAGCTAAGAAGTTTAGCCCAATATAATCCGACTAGATCTCTCAAAAATGATAATAATAATAAAAAACAGCAAATAAAACTAATAAAAACTCTAAAAGTACTCTCTTTCTGCCTCTCTCTCACTGACGTCTCAGGATTGAATGATTTTCCTTCTCTTCTCCTCTCCTTTATATAGAACCAGCAAGGTCGATGGACGGAGTGTCGGTTGGATGCTGAGAACGGTGGAGACAGCTGGAGTTACGCATCCTTAAAAATGGAAATCGGTTTGGCTGCGTAACAGCATGCGTAAGGGCTTACGCACTGAGAAATTGACACTGCACTCCCTTTCTTCCCTTACTTTATTTCTAAAAGAATAACGTCCCATGGGACGTTTTTGGCAGACCTACATGATGGACAGTCCAGATCGGCCATCCGATCACTGTCGAGATCACACAACAGCCCGCAAAAGCTGGGCAGCATCCGGACGCGAAAACAAGGGGCTGCGCTGATGCGTGATGGGGCCCACTTCGTCTTTTTTTCTAGAGATCCACGCCGTCCATTAGATTCAAGTCGAAAAACCATTTATATATGGACGTCTTTGAATTGGATTTAGTATGGCCCACCGGAGTTCCTATTTGACCGTCCGACCTGCGTTTGATCAAGATTTTTCTGTGTGTGTGTTGAGGGTCAAATATTGCATATCAGACCCATTTATTGCATGGATTTACAAGCATGACACCGTTTAATAGCCTAATTTAGTTGAATTTGTGATGCAGGGCGCCTTCATGAGCTTGGACTGGGAAAGGACACTAAAAAGCATGGATTTACCGATCTGATGACACTAAAGCATGGGACAGACTCCAGAAGACCAAGAGCGACGAAATTATACACCAGGGGTCCGCAGAAATCGAGGAATCGAAGCTCAAGTGGCCTGAAAAGTGTCCAAAATGCAAGATCATAGGGTCCCCACCATCTGATCAGTTCGAAACTTCACACGTGGCTTGAGGACCATAAATAAACTGTACACGTAAAATTTCAGCCCCTGGATCACTATGAAAGTGGCCCAACGGACAGATCAGCCCCTTAAATCCTTAAGTGGGACCCACCTGCTGTTTGGATCTGCTTCATCTCCGGTCTCCACGGTCTAAATGATGTGACAGAATGGATGGACGGAGCGGATTTCATATATACATCATGATGGACCCCACAAGGAGCATGCGAGTGCATAGACGGTGCACTCCTGCGGTGCACCGAATTCCTACAAAGGGTCAGCCACCGCTGAACCGCGTCCTCTTCAAAAACGTAACAGCGTTTACACGGCCGACTCCGGTTTTTGAACTCGACAACTGAAGAGAAGATCCGAACCGTCCATTGTATCAAGAGGGTGGGCGTGAACATCGCCTAGGTGGCGTAATCTCGGAAGATAATGGAGAGTGGATTTCAGCTGTTAAAACGGATGATTAACGGTGACTTGAAAGATAACGTGGGCCACATGAAATGAGGACCAAAAGTAGTGCTTCCCACCTGATTTTTCGAGTAGAACGCAGTGGACGGATCGGATTTTCCAAAAAGATATTGAAATGGGACCCACCATCGTCACAGCGTCAATGACGCTACCCTGTTTTCGCAACCGGACGCCGTCCGACTTTCACGGCTAGTTGTACGCCCTTGGGGGCGGTCGGACGGCTGATCCGAGCCGTTCATCATGTAGGTGGGCCAGAAAGCTCCCAGAGGACGTTGTCCTTTTGGAAGGAAAGCAAAGAAGAAGAAGAGGAGAAGACTCCGAGTTTGGCTGCTGTGCGTCTCCGCAACCAACTCGTCCGCGATCTCCGGCCTTTCGCACGGACCTCCTGCTCTACATACAAGGAGTCCCAACTTCCGCAGCTGAGTCCTGCCAGGACTCCACAGAAGGGTGGTGAGAAGAAAGATAAAAAGGCAGTTACGGTTTGGTTGAAGGGCAATTCGGAGAGGGTGGCTGCTGCACGGGCTTTACTGCTGAGGTGGCGGTTGCTGCTGCACGAGGTCAGTTGCTGCTGCTGAGGAAGCTTTTGGGTTTTGTTTTCGGGAGGTAAGGCTGGCGTGGTTTGAAGGCTTGGATGATTGAAGAAAAGAAGCAGGGAACTCCTTTTGTTTTCCTTTTTCTTTTCCTTTTATTGATGTCTTTCCTTTGATTTTTTTTTGGTTCTAGCATGATCACGCTAGGCTAAACCTCTTAGCTAGGGCTAAGAGGTGAAGCTTGTAGCCTGATGGGAGAGATGTTGCTGGTGCCCTTTGATTAGATTGAAGAGATTTTTTTTCTGATTTAATTTTATGGGAATATTCTTTAGTTTTTAATGGCATGTTGTGACTGAAATTACAATGGGCTTGCAATGGCTTTGAGTATTCCTCTTCTCTTATTTTGATTATAATGTCAGGAAGCCCTGATGTTCACCATCGTCTCCTGGGCATGGTTGGATGTCGTACCCTTCCTGATTTTCATACATTGTTGATTGGTTGGTAATTAGTTTAATCCTGTTGTTTACTTTGTCTCCTGGGCATGGTTAGATGATGGAATCCATTCTAATTCATACACATTTCATCTCTTGAAACCTATATCAATGGCAGTTCAGTAAATTTTCATAATTTGTGATCCTAGCATACGATCTCCCTGATCTCTACAAGTGGATCCTCTGAATCCCTAGTTCCCGTCCTCTGAATTCCTAAAAGTCTTAGATAATTCTTCCACACAATTATTCCTTAATTTCTATTTGGTTTAGATCACATCTTAGTCTAGTTCTAGTTCTTCTTGGTTTCGGATAACGTACAGGTATCAGCCCCTGTGGATTCGACCTCGGTCTTACCGAGTTTATTACTACATCACAACCCTGCACTTGGGGAGTGAACAGTGTACCAGAATAGGTTTAAAAAAACTTCATTTGTACAGTATTCTTGACCTTATGGAACTAATGGACGGTCCAGATTGACCCTATGATCGAAGGTGGTGGCCCACTAATCACCCCAGCGGACAGGCTGCGTAAAGGAAAGAAGAAATTTCCTTCTCTGTCGGTCCAGAGACGGTCAAACCGTCACTGTGTTTGCCGTGCACAACTAGTGCACTTGTGCACTATGCACACCTAACTCAGATGGGGTCCAAGATGATGGTTTTGGGAAATCTGCTCCATCCATCCGTCTTATTTCCTCATATAATAGGTTGAAACTAAATTTGAAGTATTTCCAGATCTTAGGTGAGCCCAAAATCAACGATTTATAGAATGATCTATCAGTTGGGCCACTTATACAAGGATATGAGGGCTAAAATTAAATGTGTACGGTTAATTTATGGTCCTCAATCCATATATAAATTTTCAAGTTAATCGGATGGTGGGAACCCTATAATCTTGTATTCTGGATGATTTTCAGGCATTTTTAATGTGACTGACTTGATTTTCTCGGATATCTGATGTGTAAAGTCTTTGATATCGGTCCCATGGGATTCGTTCTTAGTCTTGGTGATTTATGAGTACTAAATACATGCTTTTAGTACCATTTTCCAGTCCAGGCTCCTAAATACACCCTGCATTACAAATACGATTAAAATACGGCGTTAAACGGTATCATGCTCACAAAATCAGGTAATAACTAAGGTCTAATATGCAATATTTGACCCTCAACACACACTATCATATATATGTTTCTCTTCTCATTAGAGAGCGTACAAATATAGGTGTGGTAGAGGCATAAGACCCACAAAACATTACACCATACAACTGATTATGCTATGCAAAACATTTTATTCTCCAGTTGATGCTAATAAGAGTAGTTGGATCGCCATGACTTCAACACCAATAACACGTGTATGGTCAACAAGGTTTCTTGAAAGATTTTAAAATTACGCTCATTGAGAAATTCATGTGAAATCCACTCTGTTCATCTGGTGTAGCTTCTCATGTTCATCATAGATATGGGTCCCACCATAATGTGCATTTCATTTATGTCATTCATCTATTTTGATAGCTCATCTTAGATATGATCCAAAATGAAACAGATCCAAAGCTCAAGTGGACAACACCATAGGAAATAGTGGGAATTGAATGCTCACCGTTGAAAACTTTTTAGGGGCACATAAGTTCTGTATTAAGTTGATATTTGTGCTTTCCATCCCGGGCTACGTGACTAGTTTATGAACAGGTTAGATGGAAAATAAATATTTTGGATGGCCTCAAGAAGTTTTTCACACTAAGCATTCAATCCCCACCCTTTCCCCCTTTCCTATGGTGTGGTTCACTTGAGCTTTGGATCTGCCTCATTTTTTTGGCTCATGCACTAAAATGAGCTATCAAAATGGATAGACAGCCTGGATAAAACACATACAACATGGTGGGGCCCACAGAGCTTTGACATCAGCTAAATGGCTGGTGTTGGGTCACCAGCCAAACCGCTTCCGTTCATCCTATACAAAATCTAGCATGATCTGGAACTTTTGTAAGTCAAACTATGTGTAACAGTATAAAATCACGGGCAAAACCTTTTAGTTCACGCCGCCTAAGTTTTGGATTAGGTTGATTTTTGGTGTTCGTTTATTCTTATAATGGACGTCAAATGAATGGGTACGATGGAATATATGCACGATGGTGGACCCGACATGTTTCTCATCCTCTACCCAATATTGTTCTCTCTAGTGTGGCCCACTTAAGTAGTAGTAGTTTGATAGGGCTGATTTTAGCCCCATTGCATAAAATGGAGGGGCGCTCCTTATGAATGGAGTGAGTTTTACACAGCGATGGACCCAACGTGGTTCACATTTATGAATTAGCCAACTCTCGCTACATACAAAAGTGATGCAAGCTTTTGCAGGAAGCGAAAAACTTTGATACGTAGAGGGTGATGGACAATACTCATGCACTTAGAAATTTAATAAATTGCAAATATATAACTCATATTAACCATCCGAAGTATTGTTCCCATTTTAGATTCATGAACTGAAAATTATAGTTTTTATCAGCCAACTATATATCAAATTGGTTGACGATTATTAATCCATGGTTAAAAATGAAAATTATCCAGTGGCGTCACCAAATCAGAGAATAAGAATGTTTAAACGATTTGATTTTTAGGTTGTGATTTACCAATAGTGAATTCAATAAATTAGTTGGTCTAATTTTACTTTGATGGATACCATTCATACAATTATTGATGCATGTTTATCAAGTGTCAATGTCAACCAAACATCCGTTCTGCCAGCTTAATTATTTCATGACAAGGGGCTACAAGAAGAGATTTTTTCAACTAATTTGATTTTGGACATGTGATTTAGCTATAGTGAGTTGGACCGTTCGGATCTTGCACATGTTCAACAGAGTGGTGCATTAGTTGGAATGTACTTTATCAGTGCTATCACATCTATTGGATTAGCAGATCTCGCCTTTCTCAAAAAAAAAAAAAAAGAAAAAAAAGAAAAAGGAAATGGCCTTTCTCCGCGTCCATTTGTTAGATACGTTAGCCCACCAGAATCCGGTTTTCCTTTGTCTTTTTCGTCTTAACTATCAATTTCAAAAAGTAGTCTCCATCAATCTAATTTATTAAGTAATGTTGGAGTAGAGAGTCCACCATTTTTGGACAACCGTCGACTCTTGGTGAACATTTTCCTCTTAATTTAACGGCAACCAAAGCGCCTGCGAAATAGTAGAGGTTTATATCTACTTTATTTTTGGAACTATGCCCTAAAATAAGCTGGGAAAACAGGGCATGGATATACAACAAATACATGGAGGACTGTCCAATGGTTAGGGTCACAGCCATTGACTAGATTTGGAATTATAATTAATCCGCATTTGGTATATGTAACCTTTAGGCGAGTTTGTTTTGTATAAGAGCACATAAATTGAGAGTCTGTCACATGTACAAGGGGAGACCTAAATGTAATTGCAATTATTACATTTTTTTTACATTATAAAATCTCAATCCATACAATTTTACATGGCTTAAACAAATAAATGGTCAAATCTAACTAATATTATTAGATAAATTATTAGACAAGTAAAGTAAATTGTAATTATTACTGATTTTCTTTTATTTACTGAGGTAATTAGAAAAAGAAACACCACCGTAAGTTAAGAGTGCGATATTAAATAACTCTAAATACACAGTTCAATGAATTCCTAATGGAACACAACAGTAATAAGTTGGGGAAGAGTCATTTTTGCATTCTGGCCCAGTTAAAAAGTTTGAAAAAGCATCCACAATGTACCAAGTGTACACAAACAACAATCCAGTGCATCGTAGTGTTTATTTGACCACACCATATCTAGAGGTTTAGATGATCTAATGTAATAGACCAAAATTTTTCGAGAAAATGACCACCGGAGGCAAAACCTTTTACCCAGCGGTTTTTATGAAGGAATACAAACTTAAGTAACCAACTTAGACTAGCGCGTGCGGAAAGCGAATTTGAGGACGAAACTACCCCTCCCTTCCTTTCGAAGACGAGCGCTGACGCTCCCCAACCGAGAGTTGTACTAACGGCTCATAAGAGATCAAAGTTACATGGCCCCACAGCTATGTATTTATTATATCCACAACGCTTCATCCATATTTCGAGATCATTTCAGAGCGTTATCCAAATAAAAATAAAAAATCATATTCAAAGATCAACTGGACCACACCACAAAGAGCAGTGGGAAACTGATTTTCACCGTTAAAAATTTTGTAGGGCCCACCATAACATTTATTTTCCATCCAATCTATTCATAAGGTCACAAAGGCCTAGATGAAGAGGAAAAAAAAATTCATAAGGATCCAAAACTTCTGTAACCCCTAAAAGGGTTTCAATGGCAGACCTTCAATTCCTCACTGCCTTTTACAGTGTGGTCCACTTGATAGTTAGATCTGTCTTATTTTACGTCTCAAGCTTAATATGAGCTCGCCAAATAGATGGACAGTTTGGATATAACATAGACCTCATGATGGGACCCACAAAAGGCGGTGGGGATTTCAACAGGAAAAAAATAAATAAATAAATAAAAAGGAACCTATGGGTTCGGTTTTTTTAGCTACGAATTATAACCGTAGCCATATCCATAGCCCCTGCTTTTTAAAAACCGTAGCTCGGCGATCAATCGCGACTCCCATGATTCCACCGCAAATCGCTGTCCCGATCGGCGATCAATCGCGGATGCCACGATTCCACCCCCGATCTATGGCTACAGATTATAACCGTAGCTATAACTGTATCACTATCCAATTTATTTATTTATTTATTTATTTTTTTACATGAAGAATTTTATTCTACCTACATTTTCTCTAACATATATTTATATAAATATGTATATATAAGCATATAAAAAAAATTATCTCTTTTTTTCATTTCTTTCTTTATTCATATAACAAGAGTATCAACACGGAATCGTCGGGAATGACTGTGAAATGCATGAAAATGACCGTAAAGTGAAGCGAATTGACAGTGAAATGCGTGTAAATGACTGTGAAGTTGAAGGGAATTAACCGTGAAATGCATGGAAATGACCGTGAATCCAAACGGAAATGACCGTGAAATGCATGAAAATGACCATGAAATGAAGCGAATTGACCGTGAAATGCATGGAAGTTGTAATACCCAGTCCATTCTGTACTAGTTTCTATGCATATATGTACGATAATCAACACCCTTAGCTAGACCTAGATTAGCCGTTCATAGTACACACCCAACTGACCGGGACCTCAAGACCTTGAAACCTATCTCATATGAACCGCCCCATCGCCGCGATCGTGGCGGTACCACCCGTGCGTCGGTATGATACTCCGTTAGTGAGATATGCCGTGAAGGATAATAAGTGTATCATGTGCGCATGGCACCATGTATTTCATTCCACACATGTGCACAACACATGTCATGCACACATGTACATGCCACACATGGGTGAGAGAATCTCTACCCATGTGTGTGATGTCACATACCCATACCTCTTCTCTCTCATGTGCATGAAAGTCAACCTTTCTCCATGCCATACACTATGCATGACATCACCACACCATGCCATCCCATGCTCCTTTAATCCACTATTAATTACAAAGCATGAATTAAGTACCATAATCCTAGCCTAAGATAATATTAATCACATTAGCTTAACTTAACCAAATTTTATCCATTTCTTTATAAATATCCTTCCATCCCTTAGCATTTCACCATTTTCTTCATGAGAGAGAGAGAGAGAGAAAGAGAGAGAGGAGTGATCTTGGTGGGCCATCAACTCCATCAATCCCATACCTTTCATCAATCTCAACCATCAATTCCATCCCTTCCATACATCTCAACCATCCATCTAATTCATCAAGGTGAGTACACCCACCCTACTCACTCTTATTTTATTTTTGTTGTGTTTATGTATGGTGTAAATGATGTTAATGATGATGTGATTAATGGTGTGGATGGTGAAGATAGTATGATTGAAGGTGAAGATAATTGCAATAATGATGATGATGCTATTAATGGTGTGGATGCATAGGAGAAAACATTAAAAAAAAAATCAATTTATTATAGAGCTCATGTGGGACCCATTGATAGTAGGACCCACCAAAATGTTTGTATGGCATCCAAGTCATCCAACCATTGGCCCATTGGGCTGGCCAAACTCACACACACCTACACGTATAAAAAAAAAAAAAAAAAAAAAAGAAGAAGAAGAAGTGGTGTGCCACTCATGCAGGCCCCACCCTGATGTATGTAATCAATCCAAGCCGTCCATTCCATTTTCCAGTTCATTTTAGGCGTTGAGCCAAACTTTGAGAGTAATCTGACTCTTGGGTGGGCCATACCATAGGAAATAGCGGTATCACCCTTGAAACCCACCTAGATTCTTTTATTCTCCAAAAACAGGCCGTATATTGGACTCTTTTGGTTTGTCTTAGACTGTGAAATCCAATGAATGGAGTAGATTTGCCCAATGCGGGCCCCACCTACGAAGATCCGTAGAAAATCAGATTTAAAAAGAAAAAAGAGAGGAGCAGCACTGACGCTGCTGCAGGGCGACCGCAGGCAGCGCCTGGGCTGATGTACGGACGGACGAGGCAGCCTCACGGCTCCAGCCGTGGGCCCCACTGTGATACGTTTCGAACATCCACTCCATGCATTGGATGGGTCCCCACAGACCAGATGTTCATCCCAAATATCAGCCTTATATGGATCTCAGGTGGGCCACACCATCTAAAGTCATGTGAAGACATACAAAAACATATAAAATCACTTGGTGGGGCCTACCGGAGTTTTGGATGTTGCTGAAACTTGGTGTGGACGGTCAGAAAAGTGAGACTCATATAATGGGTGGGCTGGATTTCACTGATGAGGGTCCCACCTAGGAAATTCCTCGAAAAAGTAAATTTTCAAAAAAAAATAAAAAATAAAAGCAGCAGCAGCAGCGTCCGCCGCTGCCGCGTGGAGGACGAGCAGGGCCTCACGGTCCCAGCTGTGGGTCCCACCGTTATGCGTTCGAAAATCAACGCCGTGCATTGGGTGAGTCCCCTCAAACTAGGTGGCTGCCCCAAAACTCAGATGTATACGGAACTAAGGTGGGCCACACTATCTAAAGTCATGTGAAGACATGCCTAAACACATAAGAACACTTGGTGGGGCTTACCTGAAATTTGGATTAGGCTGAAACTCGGTCTGAACCCTCAGCTAAGTGGGACACACATAATGGGTGGGCTGGATTAATAAACCATGTTGCGGTGGGCCCCTGACCAGACCCTATCAACAGGCTATATGGGCAATAAACGGTTCAGTAGGCCCTACCCCAAGGTCCCTGTGAACTTATAAACAGTTGGATGGCAAATAAATAGCACGGTGGGCCCAGTCCCACCCAGGTCCAAGTGGCCTTATGCACAGATTGGATGAAAATAAACATTACAGTGGGCCTTGGTTGGGTGAGAAATGAATATTAATGTGAGCCCCAGATCTGAGTGACCTTATCAATGGGTTAGATGAGAAACAAACATTATGGTAAGCCCCACATGGGACCCACTTATGTATGTATTGTAAACCATACCCTCCATTAGAGACGGTGCCACTATGATGCATGTGTTTCATCCAACCGTCCAACCATTTTTTTTGGGGAATGATTTTTAGGTTTGGGATGAAAATAAGACAGATTTATTTATCAGGTGGACCATAGTGTACGGTGAGGATCGAATGGCTACCTTCGAAATCCTTGAGATCTTATGATTTGATTGGATGGGAAATAAATGTTATGGCGGGCCTTGGAAATTTTAGTAGTGGAAATCATTATCACCACTTATATTTGAGTGTGGCTCATTTGATATACATGTGGCCCATGTGGTGTGGCCCACTTATCATATTTATGGCCCATTGTTAAGGCCCACCTTGTTATGTAGTTGAGACCCGTGTGATGTGGCTCATTAGATGTATTTAGGGCCCACGGGTCGAGGCCCAATATGATGTATATAAGGCCCATTTCAATGTGTGATTTTGCCATGATAGATGTATTGTATATCCACACCATTTAGCTCGCTGGATGGTGGGACTTTCCCGATGTATGTATTTTATATCCGCACTGTCTGCTCGTCTTGATGGCACAGGGCCTGCTTGCTGCATGTGTTGGGCCCACCTACACTGTATAGGCCCACCATGCTATGTGTCCTCCATCCATACCGTCCACTTGTGCAGCCCGCCTAGATGTTCGTATTTTGTATCCACACCGTCCATAGTGTTGAGATAGTGCAAGACAATGTTTGATTGGCGCCGATTTAGATGGATATGTTTGGACAGTGCTGATCATCATATGTGGGCCATGAGTGGAGTAATACACATGTTATGCCTACAACTATTGAAATGATTTTTGGTGCGGCCCATATAATGAGGCCCACCTTGACAAGTATATACGAGACCCATGTATGAGGCCCATTTGATGTACTGGAGGCCCATGGGTCAAGGCCCAATAAGTCGTACATAAGGCCCATTGTAGTGTGATTCCACCATGGTATTTATGTTGATTTTATAGTGGACTATACCTTGGGAGCAATGATGGTTTGATGTCCACATTGTAAGGATGATGTTGGTTTAATGTCTGCATTGTCACTCTCTCCCTAGGGCCCATTAATAGGCCCATACCTGTAGCATATAGTCTGTCTAGGCCCATATTCGTTTTGATCAGAGCCCACCTCATATGTTCCACCCTGACCGTCCAGGTCATAGAGGACTAGCCTCGATGTATGTTTTATTCACACCGTCTGTGGAATGTGTGACCCACTAGATGTATACATTTTATGTCCTCACTAACCATCTAGTGGGGCCTATCTGCTGCGTGTGCAGGGCCTACCTATTGTGCATTGTACGACTCATTGATGCGGCCCACTTGTTGTATATGAGGCCCATTGGTACGGCCCAATGTATCGACCGCCATGATGTGTAGGTCCAAGTGCTTCATGTGTAAGGCTCACCTGTGATGACGAATTAAGACCACTTATTGGATATTTGGGCCCACCTTATAATTAACTCTATGCGGACCACTGCTTGGAGAGCAGTGTTGGTTGAATGTCCACATTTTTGGGTAATGATGGTTAAACGCCACATGGTGACCTTTCCTTAAGCCTAATTAGACCCATTCTCATCGATACTTATTGTATAGGCCGATTTATTGAGGCCGATTCTGATTGTCAAGGCCGACTATCGAGCCCGGTTCCGAGTGTCAAATCCGATTATTAAGGTCGATTTCGTTTGTCGAGACCTGTTTGATGTATATGCAGCCCATGTTTAAGGCCTAATATGAATATGAGGTCTATGTAATAAGGCCCATTGAGGGGTGTATTAGGCCCATGATGCATGACCTATTTGATGTATTCGAGACTCATGTGCAGGGCCCATATGTCATGTATTTGAGGCCCATGAGCAGGGCTTGCGTATATGTGACCCTTGAGTGATGCTCATTGTGTTGTATATTAGGCCTTTATGTAAGGCTGTGGGCCCATTATATGTTTGGTTTTATGTGGGCCATACCTTGGGGGACAATGTTGGTTAAATGTCTACATTGTTGTGACTGATGGTCGATGCCGGTTATTGATACTGATTATGAGTATGTGACAACATAGCATCATTATACATGCCCATACGCATCATCTGCATGCTTGTTATGGGATGTGGTTGACCATTGCATATGTCGTTGGGCAGATTGTTATGAGACTCCCTGATAGGCGAAGGTTATCTCACATGAATGCACGGTATGCGCAGGATTGATGCATGACTGTATTGTATGACTCATGCATCTTGCATTATGTGCCCTAGTGACATCAGGGCCGTAGCCTCCACAGACATATCGTGGATGGCCAGATGGGACACCGGAAATATTTGGTTCTAGCATACGGGCGCCATAGATGTCCTTGGGTGAAAATCCCTAAACCTCCGAGGCCAGGAGACGCCCCAACGTCGAGACCGAGTGGATACATGAGCGCCCGAGTGCCGAATACTAGGAGGCCGCGTCTCCCACTGTGTCGTGGTCGGTTGGGAGGGGGTGTGGCCTTACCCGCTCGAGGGTAGGGGGCATTACTAGGCTGAGTTTGACCAGCTCGTAAATGGGTCCGCTATCGACGTGCCGGATAGGTATTGGCAGACTATTGGCCAGGCGGATAGTGAGGTTTCTTACGCTCACTTGGACTGTGCTGCTGGGAGAGAGACAGTGTCATTTGGAGTGTACTAAACCCCGGTGATGATCCCAGAGATAAACTGTACTGATATGTGGACTTATTGAGCAGGAGTTGCGTACTCATTCATTCATTCATTCACCATCCACTCGGGCTGGTGGTGCGCAACTATTTGTTACGTGTACCTTCGCAATGGCCAGGATTTCGGTTGGGGCGCGCGACTAACCTGAGATCAGGAGTTTACCACATTGAGTCTGACTATCCGAATTAGGTATGGGACTAGTTTGGATAGAAGTCCTTTGTGATAGACCCCCATAGTCTGCGATACTACGTACTACCATCCCGACTTCACTCCAACATATTCATTTCATTCGCATCACATGTTGCATTGCATTAGTAACATTTAGCATTTCGGGTTACGATGTTTTAGTATTTAGATACGGCTGATGGTATTCGTGAACTCATCGGGAACTGTATATTGCATTGCATCCTCGACATCTGATATTTAGCTCTTTATCACTCATTATTTACATGCTGATTTATATTGCGTACTCTAATATTGTATGACTCATGGACTTTTCAGTATTTTCGATATTGTATAATTATGGCATGACAATATGATGATGATGATGTGATTACGGATGCATGTACTATGGTTATGGCTGTGGTATGATTTCCCTGTAGTATATTTATCTTGCCTGCATGTAGGATACACTGCACATACGTGTGTACTCACTAGACTTTTTGTCTAAGTCTCCTATTTCCCATTTTTTTCAGGGCAGGAGTAGCTTGGAAGACTTAGCTTTCTCGATGCATTGTATCTATTTTTCGATTTGGCAATGTTAATGTCGTGTACCCTTGGAAAGCATGGTACTTGTAACTATCAGGATTTTTAATGGAGAGTTTTGCTTGGTATTTTGATTATGGATCTTTATGCTCAGGTATTATTACATGTATATACAAAAAAAATTTTAGTCAAAAATCTTCCTTGTGGTGCGCCGAACTCGGGACTTGTTGTATGGAAGTCGAGTGCCGGATTCGGGGCATCACGGAAGCTGTCCGTCCCCGGGTTTGGGGCGTGACAGAAGTGACCGTGAAATGAAACGGAATCGTCGGGATTGACCGTGAAGTGAAGGGAAATGACCATGAAATGTATGAAAAACGTACCTAAATAAGACTTTAATTTCACTACTAAACTATAGAGGTGCCCCAAAAGAATACTTTATGGATCTTCTGAGGAATGCTTTGAGTGATGCTTGAAATGTTCATTCTAATAAGCACATTGCATTGAGAGGTATGTTTTCTACTTTATACTTATTAGATGTGTTCTACACTTTGGAGATATCCATGTTGTCACTACGACTTACATCGGGGATTTGGAGAATGTTGTTGGAAATTCTAATTATGTTATTTTCTTTCCAACCAAAGGGCTGCGATCATTAGCAAATGAGATGACGAATAGTGATTTTGAGCGGGCCAAACTGGAAATTGAGCACGCTAAACTGAAAATTGAGGGGGACAAACTGGAAAATGATCGAGCCAAACTGAAAAATGAGCGGGACAAACTGGAAATTGAGGGGGACAAACTGAAAATTGAGTGGGCCAAACTGAAAATTGAGGGAGACAAACTGAAAATTGAGCAGGACAAACTGAAAATTGAGCAGGCCAAACTGAAAATTGACGCAGACAAACTGAAAATACAGTGGGACAAAGTATAAAGTTCATTTCATCGTCCACCAAAATTACAAAGTATAGTATACATCCACCCATGCACTTTCGGCAAATATGAAATTGAGCAGGGCAAACTAGAAAATCAACGGGGCAAACATGAAATTGATCTGGGCAAACATGAAATCAGCAGGGCAAACTAGAAAATCATTATGCCCATTGTTTCCCATGGTATGATCCACTTGATATTTTGATATGCTTCAATTTGGGGCTCAACCCCTTAAATTAGATAGAAAAACGAATGGACGGCATGGCTATACTACATGAAACGGATTGGCTACTCCCCCTGCCACCAGCCAATGGCTGGTGTGTAGTGCTCTGTGGCCCCCATCAGATTCCATTGAACTTAAATGGGGAGTTCCACACATCCAAACAACCCCTAAGGCACTTCATCAAAACCAACTAACCATGTAATACACCAAGGAAATGAATTGATGGCAGGACAAGCATACTCATTCAACTAAACAAATAAAATAAGAAAACCCAGCTGATCATGGATACAGATTGTATAAATGAAAGATAAGGAAACATAAGATTTACTAATAATGCGAGCAACAACATGCAAAGTATGTACTTTAGTACTAGTTAAAGTATGCTTTTTAATTAGTGGTAGTTAAAAACTATGTCTCTGCCTAAAGTTAGAACAAGCGGTAGTTGGGTATAAGCAACCATCCACCTGTGAGATAACTCAGATTCCAATATAACCAGCTAAAAGTCAGTGCAACTAGAACCAGCACGGTGGAAGCAGCCTTCCAACAAAAGGTTAAGTTCAAATTAGCACAACAACTTAACCCATTCAATTAGTTTACAATAGCCTTAAAAAATTACTGAAATAACAGTATTCCAAGCATGCTATGAATTGGACTAAGCCATGTGGCATATTGACTATAATCTTAAAGCTTAGAACAGTCCAAAAGGGTCATACCCCAGACAAAGGTATATCTAAAATCTTATCCAAAATCAGGACCACACACTCCTAGGAATTGAGTGAGGCAACATAGGAATTGAACAAGGCAAGATAAAAATTGAGCGAGGGAACCTCGCAATTGAGCAAGACAACCTAGGAATTGAGCGAGGGAACCTAGGAATTGAGCGAGGGAAGCTATAGGAATTGAGCGAGGGAAGGTAGAAATTGAGCGAGGCAAGATAAAAATTGAGCAAGGGAACCTCGCAATTAAGCGAGGCGACCTAGAAATTGAGCAAAGGAAGTTAGAAATTCAGCGAAGCAAGCTAAAAATTAAGGAGGGAACCTAGGAATTGAGCGAGGCAACCTACGAATTGAGCGAGGCAACTTAAGAATTGAGTAAGAGAAGCTAGAAATTGAGCAAGGGAACATAGGATTTGAGCGAGGTAACCTACAAATTGAACGAGGCAATCTAGGAATTGAGCGAGGGAAGGTATAAATTGAGCGAGGGAAGCTCAAAATTAAGTGAGACAACTGAGGATTTAAGCGAAGAAAGCTAGAAATTGAGCAAGGGAACCTAGAAATTGAGCGAGGCAATGTAGAAATTGAGTGAGGCAACCTAGGATTTGAGCGAGGAAAGCTAGAAATTCAGCGAGGGAACCTAGAAATTGAGCAAGGCAACCTAGGAATTGAGCGAAGCAACGTAGGAATTCAGCGAGAGAACTTAGAAATTGAACAAGGCAACTTAGGAATTGAGCGAGGCAACGTAGGAATTCAGCGAGGTAACCTAGGAATTGAGCGAGGGAAGGTAGAAATTGAGTGAGGGAAGCTAGAAATTGAGCAAGGTAACCTAGGATTTGAGCGAGAAAGCTAAAAATTGAGCGAGGCAACGTAGGAATTGAGCGAGGGAAGGTAGAAATTGAGGGAGGGAAGGTAGAAATTGAGGGACGGAAGCTAGAAATTGAGCAAGAGAACCTATAAATTGAGCGGGTAACCTAGGAATTGAGCGAGGGAAGGTAGAAATTGAGCGAGGGAAGCTAGAAGTTGAGGCAACATAGGAATTGAGTGAGGGAACCTAGGAATTGAGCGCGGCAACGTAGAAATTCAGCGAGGGAACCTAAAAATTTAGCGAAGTAACCTAGGAATTGAGCGAGGGAAGCTAGAAATTCAGCGAGTGAAGCTAGAAGTTAAGTGAGGGAAGCTAGAAATTTAGCAAGGGAACCTATGAATTGAGCTAGATAGCCTAGGAATTGAGCGAGGGAAGCTAGAAATTCAGCGAGGGAACCTATGAATTGAGCGAGACAGCCTAGGAATTGAGCGAGGGAACTCAGGAATTGAGCGAGAGAACCTAAGATTTGAGCGAGGCAATCTAGAAATTGAGCGAGGGAAGCTAGAAATTAAGCGAGGCAACCTAGGATTTGAGCGAGGGAAGCTAGAAATTGAGTGAGGTGTTCACTCCCCAAGTATAGGGTTGTGATGTAGTAATAAACTCGGTAAGACCGAGGTCGAATCCACAGGGACTGATACCTGTACATTATCTGAAACCAAGTAGAACTAGAACTAGACTAAGATGTGACCTAAACCAAATAGAATTTGATGAATAATGGTGAGAGATTGATGTAAAACTTTAAGGAATTCAAAGGAAGGAAACTAGGGATTCAGAGGATCCACTTGTAGAGATCAGGGAGATCTTATGCCTGCATCAAGGATTATGGAATTCAAACTGAACTTACTTGATCAGGTTTTTAAGAGATGAAAGGTATATGAATTAGAATGGATTCCATCATCTAACCATGCCCAGGAGACAAAGCAAACAACAGGATTAAACTAATTACCAACCAATCAATAATGTATGAAGGTCAGGAAGGGTACTATCATCCTACCATGTCCATGGAACAATGATGAACAACAGGGCCTCCTGACGTCATAAACATCAAAAGAGAAAAAGAAATATTCAAAGCCATTGCAAACCCATTGTAATTTCAGTCACAACAGACCATTAAAGACTGAAACAATATTCTTTTAATAATCAACTTAAAACCAAGTTCAGTTCAGAAATTCATATTAAAAGCATAAAGTAATCTCCCATCTCGCTACAGGCTTCACCTCTTAGCCCTAGCTAAGAGGTTCAGCCCAACATGAATGGGCTGGATCCAAAACAAACAAAATAAAAAGAAAAGAGAAAAAAAACAAAAACTACTTTCCTATATCCCTGTCTCACGTTCCACGTTGAGGCCTCCCAAACCGAGCACAACCCAAAACCGACCTCTCTCTCGTTCCAGCCACCTCCACACTCTGCCAATCACAAAAAAGCCTTCCTCCTTCCTCACGTCCCCTGCCCAACTGTATATCCCTACCTCTGTCCTTATTATCATTCCTTTATAGGTAGGGAGCGCGTTCTGCCGTATAGCAGCCGTCCGGAACAGCTTCAATCTCCCCAGCTCACCTCCGTTCCTCTCTCTCTCTCCTTCCCCGCAGCAGACTCCTCGTGGGACTTTGCCCATCTTGCGTTAGTGAGCTTGCTGAGACACAAGATCAGCGTCGGTGGAGAGATCCACCACGTCCATTAGATGCGCCTCGCAATTCTGATAAGAGATGGACGGTTTGGGGTTGGATCTGGTGTGGTCTACGGAATCAATCACGCTGCATATTTATGAATGCTGCAGAGCAGTCTTCTTGTGACCTTTGTAGCGAGATTTTATCAGTCCAAATTCATCATGGGTTTGATTGCTTTTCACCCCTCTGCGTTATGAACGGGTTGGATTGTCAATCCGATCGTGATCGGGATCACAAAACCAACCTACAGCGGCCGGTTTTCTCGGACGCATGACGTTTTACGCGTTAGCGATTTTTGTGAATGCCGTGGGGTCCATGTTCGGAGTCCAATGAGAAATCCACTCCGTCCATTAGTTCCCCCCCGAAAAATGAGTGGAACCTGATTGGTTTTGGGGCAGATTCGTGGTGGACCGTGAATCATTTCAATTCACCGTCAGTCTTCCTTTTAGACGGTCGAAAACTTACCCTCGCTGTTTCTTGAATTTCCGCCATCTAGGCGAGGATGATAGGGGGCGAGGGCTTCTGATGGACGGTCCGGATCAATCCATTGCATCACGGTGGTGGCCCACAAGAAAGAGCCGCAAGCTCTGTTTCTTGCGCAGGAAAGAAATCGAGTTGGAGAGGGAGAGGTCGGTCAGCGCTTGCTGACCGGCGTTTGGATTTTTTTTGGTGTGCGCCCGGTGCACATGTGTAGCGTGTACATGTACTACCTGTATGGGTCCCACAGAGATGTTTGTGAGAAATCCGCTCCGTCCATCCGTATTGTCAGCTCCTTTAACGCGTTGAGACCAATTTTCAAGCTCATCTAAATAGCAGGCGAGCCCAAAATCAATGATTTTATGGGCTGATACGTCCGTTGGGCCAATTCCACAGCGATCCAATGGATGAAATTTTACGTGTACGGTTCATTTATGGTCCTCAGGCCACGTATGGAGTTTCAAACTGATCGGATGGTGGGAACCCTATGATCTTGCATTTTGGATACTTTTCAGGCCACTTGAGCTTCAATTCCTCGATTTCCTTGGGTCCCTGGCGTGCAAATCTGTCGATCTTGGTCTCATAGGGTCCGTCGCTTGCCTTGGTGACTTCAGACTGTTAAATCCATGCCTTTAGTACCCTTTTTCAGCCCAAGCTCGTGAATACGCCCTGCATCACAAACATGATTAAATCAGGCCATTAAGCGGTATCATGCTTGTAAATTTATGCAGTAACTGGGTCTGATATGCAATATTTGACCCTCAACATGAGGCAACTTAGGAATTGAGCGAGAGAACTTAGAAATTAAGCGAGGCAACCTATCAATTGAGCGAGGCAACCTAGGAATTGAGTGAGGGAACCTGGGAATTGAGCAAGGCAACGTAAAACTTCAACGAGGCAACCGAGAAATTGAGCAAGGGAAACATGAATTTGACCGAGGCATGCTTGAAATTGGGTGAGGCTAACATGAATTGGAATGAACTTTAAATGTAATTGACCTAGCCTAACAATTTGCTCTTTGGTGAATTTGACCGAGCAGTTAATGAAATTGACCGAGATTTACATGAAATTCTCTTCGGTGAATTTGACCGAGCAATTAATGAAATTGTCCGAGTGGTTGATAAAATTTTTCGTTACATTACATGAATCCGTGGAAGTTCCCCATCATATTTTTATGATATCTCCGTCAAATTTATGAATTGCTTAAGGAATTACACCAATCATGAACCGAGAAGTAGGTCAAATGGACCAATACCTCTCGTAATTTGGATTTATAGTTTGCTCAGTACACACTTATAGTGTTGAGTTAACTGAGTTGGGCACACCCAGATCCATAGCTCAATTGGCAGACTGAGTAGAGATACCTCGTGTCAACACTTGAGGTCTGGTATGGATCACTAGCGGGGGTGGCTAACATGGAGCGTGTGTACTGACATGGGTGTGTACTAACAAGCTAACCCAAAAAAAAAAAAGTTAATAGTAAAAAAATAATAATAACAACAATAAATAAAACTGAGTTGGGCCCGCCTTGAATGTATGTGGACTATCCACGACGTTCATCCGTTTTTCCATCTAAAGTAAGGGTTTTAGCCCAAAATGGTGGCATATCGAAATATCAAGTGGATCACACCACAGGAAACAGTGGTTCCACCGTAGAAACCTTGTTATGGCCCCACAATGATGTTTTA